>NW_024870753.1:10652500-11252500 GCF_019054845.1 Dipodomys spectabilis | reverse complement strand
CCACACACCAAAGTTGTAAAGTTCATTTTATGACATAGCATCTTGTACATTTCATTGTTTCAGTGGGTCCACCTGTATCCCTATTTAAACAATTTCTTTTTTCCCTTCCTCTCCCCAAATTATACCAACATAAAATACAGTGAAAACAGGGGATATACCATGGGGGAGGGACATACAAAGCAACAAAAAAAATCATCTTATAAATATGTTAGAAACAATAGCAAGAAAGAAAAACCATTTGAGTCCTTATCTTGGGGTTCATTTCACCTAACATCAACTTATCTGGCTCATTTCTGCTTGTCTCAGACAAATACTAGTTATTGCAATTTATTTATTTATTCTTATGGTTTTTTTTTTGTTTTTCTTTTTGTTGGTCGTGGAGCTTGAACTCTGGGCCTGGTGTTTTCCCTGCGTTCTTCAGCTCAAGGAGGGCACTCTACCGCTTGAGCCACAGCACCACTTCTGGTTTTCCAGCAGTTTTTTGGAGATAAGAGTCTCATGGAGTTTCCTGCCCAGGCTGGCTTTGAACTGTGATCCTCAGATCTCAGCCTCCTAAGTAACTAGGATTACAGGCATGAGCCACCAGCACCCAGCTCTCGTGTGTGTGTGTGTGTGTGTGTGTGTGTGTGTGTGTGTGTGTGTGTGTGTGTATATATATGTATTTATATATATATACTTAAAACTCTGGCCTGGATGCTATCCTAGAGCTTTTCTGCTCAAGACGTGAGCCACAGCTCTGCTTCTGGCTTTTTATTGTTAATTGGAAATAAGAGTCTCTTGGATTTTCCTGCCTGAGCTGGCTTTGAACCCTGATCCTCAGATTTCAGACTTCTGAATGGCTAGTCTCTTGGATTTTCCTGCCTGAGCTGGCTTTGAACCCTGATTCTGCTATTTCCGACTCCTGAGTAACTGAGTAACTGGTGTCAGCCACCAGTGCCTGGTATAGTTTTTTTAAATATGTTTTTTATTGTAAAAACTGTACAAAGGGGTTATAGCTACATGAGTAAGGTAATGAGTACATTTTCTATCAAGCATTGTTACCTCCTCCTTTGTTTTTTCCCTACCATCTCTTCCTTCCCCACCTCTCCAACTCCTCCCTCCCTCCAAATTGTAAAGTTCGTTTTCAACATAGTGTCTTGTACATCTCATTGTTACAGTGGGTAAACCTGTATACTTATTTCAGCATTTTGTTATTTCACTTCCCCTCTCCAAATTAAAAAAATGTGTATACAAGATGCAGGGCACTGACATCAAATACAGTAAAACAGGGGTTATACCAATGGAGAAGAACATACATGAGAAACAAAAAAATCACATAGTACATTTTAAATATGTTAAAAACAATAGCAAGAAAGAAAAAAAACCACTTGCATCCCTATCTTGCGGTTCATTTCACTTAACTTCATCTTATCTGGTCATATGTACATAGCTTTTGACCTTTTCTGCTTGTCCTAGACATATACTAGTTATTGCAAATAAGGGAAACCATGGGATCTATGTTTCTTTGGGCAAGGCTTACTTCACTTAATAGAATTTTTTCCAAGTCTTTCCATTTCCTAGCAAATGGGGCGATGTCATTCTTTAAAAGCAAATATTCCCAATTAGGAAAGTGTAAACTGTTAAGTTAAAAGAATCATCAAATAATGAAGACTGAAAATTATTTAAAGTGGAATTTAGGACAAAAACAATACTTTCAGTAAAGTTTTAATCTTCAATCATTTCTTTTTCTATGACTTATTTAATACTCTGGTCAATTGTACTCGTAATGTTTAGATTTTAATTCTCAATTGGTAAGCCTAGAAGACTATGAAACATAGTATTTAACAAATGACTACCGTTTTTCTTAATTGACCATTAAATCTTAGAGATTCATTCACATCTAGAGAAGCATAGAATACATTAAAGGGAATTACAAAGTGGAAAATGAAGATTACGTTGGAGAAACTGAGTAAATGTTCTCCACATCTTCAAATTCTTTCTTCCCACTCTGAAACTCCACAGCTTTCAGCACTACTAGATTCTATTTGGTTTGTTTGCTAATGTTGCTGAATTTTTCTAATTTTTGAGCCCCAAATGGGCTCAAAAGTAGCATTTACTTCTCAATTTTGTATCTACTGGTTTAGAAGCACTACTAGAGCAAAAAAAACAAATTGACAGATTATTATACCATAGATTAATGCCAGGAATTCTTACATAGAGGACTTGGCCCTGTACCCTTTCTAGATAGACCTGGAAGACTCAGTCCAGTACTCTTTTCACATAAACACAGAGGACTTATCCAGTACTCTTTCCAGATAGACACAGAGGACTTAATCCAGTACTCTTTCCAGATAGACACAGAGGACTCAGTTCTGTACTCTTTCCAGATAGACATGGAGGACTCAGTCCAGTACTCTTTTCAGATAGACATGGAGTTTTCAGTTCTGTACTCTTACCAGATAGACTTAGAGGACTTCAGTTCTGTACTTTTGCCTCGGTTCTCCCTGTGTCAAATTTCAGGGCAGAAAACACAGCACCTGGGGAGAATAAAGATCGTCTCCATCCTAGTCCAGCATGAAGTTCCAGTCAACATTTTTTGTTTATATATCTGTTTGCTTGTCCCAAATAAAAGAACAGAATGGTGTTGAGTTTACAAAAATTTTTAGAAAGGAATATATAACATTGGAGTTATAGTAGAAAACTATAAACAACAAAGACAATGACCATGAAATAGCATAGTGACAAATCTTTGGACCATTCTTAAAACAAGGTGTAGGATTTCAAGGATCCATTTGGCTTTCAGTCACCATTTCTTCCATGTTCTGTTTCACTCTCATTGCTTGATCATTTTATGAATTTTAATTGATGTTATGTGATACACTTATTTTACTGTGTAATCTGTCTTAAATCCAGCTTATGTGTTTTAATATTTCATTAGTGTTGTCATTCATTTGTAAATTACTTCTTTGTAAATAAATAAAATTATCTCAATTATTGTGTATGATAGGAACAAAATATAGTAGATACTACCATAGATTTAATTGTATACTTTATTTCCATAATTTGGAATGATTTTCAAGGACAACTTGGTGTTTGAATCATTTGTAATTACAGTATTTTTGTCACCTACTCTGTTGCTATATCAGTAAATCTTCGTATCATAGGTATTGATATACAAGTTTGATTTAAAATTATTACATAATTTTTTACAGTTTAAAATTAAAACTAAGTAATTCATAATCCATAATTATAGCCCAAGTACACTAAATGTATATATTTATATTCTTGCTCAATTCTGTTGAAGAGATTTTTATGCTTATAATTTTGAACCTTTGTTCACATTATAAAACACTAGGAAGAAATTTTTGGCATATTTTTTTTTGTGTGTGAAAATACCTTACAGAGGGGTTACAATTACATGGGCAAAGTAATGAGTACATTTCTTATCAAGCATTGTTGCCTCCTCCTTTGTTTCCTCTTCCCATCACTTCCCATCACCCCCCCCCTTCCACCTGCCCCCTCTTACCCTCCCTCCCTGCCAAAGTTGTAAAGTTCGTTTTTCAACATAATGATTTGTACACTCATTGATGCAGTGGGTCCACCTGTATCACTATTTAAACAATTTGTTTTTTCCCTTCCCCTCCACATATTATACCAACATCAAATACAGTGAAAGCAGGGGTTGTACCGTGGGAGAGGGACATACAAAGCAACAAAGAAATCATCTTATAAATGTGTTAGAAACAATAGCAAGAAAGAAAAACCATTTGAATACTTACCGTGGGGCTCATTTCACCTAACACCAACTTATCTGACCTTTTCTGCTCGTCTCAGACATATACTAGATATTGCAACTAAGGGAAACCATGGGACCTATGTTTCTTTGGGCCTGGCTTACTTCACTTAATATACTTTTTTCCAGGTCTTTCCATTTCCTAACAAATGGGGCAATGTCATTCTTTCTGATGGAGGCATAGAATTCCATTGTGTATATATACCACATTTTCTTGATCCATTCATCTACTGAGGGGCATCTGGGTTGGTTCCATATCTTAGCTATGGTAAATAATGCTGCAATAAACATGGTTGTGCTGGTAGCTTTAGTGTGGCCTTGTTTGTAAACATTTGGGTAAATGCCCAAAAGTGGGATTGCTGGGTCCTAGGGGAGCTCTATGTGGAGTCTTTTGAGGAACCTCCATACTACTTTCCAAAGTGGTTGAACAAGTTTACACTCCCACCAACAATATAGTAAGGTTCCTTTCTGGCTACATCCCCTCCAGTACTTGTTTTTATTAGAGTTCTTTATTATAGCCATTCTAACTGGGGTGAGGTGGTATCTCAATGTTGTTTTGATTTGCATTTCTTTTATGGCTAGAGAGGTTGAGCATTTCTTCATGTGTCTATTGGCCATCCTTCTTTCCTCTTCAGAGAAGTTTCTCTCTCTTTTTTTTAATTTTTTTTTTGGGGTCCGGTCGTGGGGCCTGAACTCTGGGCCTGGGCGCTGTCCCTCAGCTCTTCAGCTCAAGGCTAGTGCTCTACCACTTGAGCCACAGTGCCACTTCCGGCTTTTTTCTTTTTATGTGGTACTGAGGAATCAAACCCAGGGCCTCAAGCATGCAAGACAAGCGCTCTACCACTGAGCCACCTTCCCAGTCCCGAGAAGTTTCTCTTTAAGTCATTAGCCCACTTATTTATTGGGCAGTTGTTTCTTTGAAGATTTGTTGTTGGAGGATTTAATTTTTTGAGTTCCAGGTATATTTTAGATATGAGACCCTTGTCCGTTGTATGGCTAGTGAAGATCTTCTCCCAATCCGTGGGCTTTCTATTGATCTTGCTAGCTATGTCCTTTGCTATGCAGAAGCTCTGCAATTTCATGCAATCCCATTTGTCCAACCTTTCTTTGATTTGTTGTGTTTCTGGGTCTCTAATAAGAAAATTTCAGCCTGTGCCAAGGAGACCTAGTGTTTCTCCTATTCCATCTTGTAATGTTTTCAAAGTGTCTGCTTTGACTCTGAGGTCTTTGATCCATTTGGAGTTGATTCTGGTGCAGGGTGATATATAAGGATCTAGGTTTAGTTTTCTACAAGTAGTTAACCAGTTTTGCCAGCAACATTTACTGAAGAGGCTGTCTTTCTTCCATTCTATTTTTTTAGCTCCCTTGTTGAAGATTAGATGGCTATAGGTCTGTATCTTTGGGCATATTTTAAAACAGTTGAATTTCATGTTCACTTTTCATACTCACTAGAAGCTTATGCTGTAATTATTCAAGTGAGGTCACCAAAAGAAGGAAGTTAAAATTCCACAGCAAAATAATTCATGAGAACTTGATCATTGTTGCAGCATTCATTAATAAGTTTTTATCAACATGTAACTCATAGTGTACAACTATGTTGGTATAATTTTTACAAGTCAAATGTACTCTTTTAAGAATTCTATTTTGACAAAGATGAAAAAAAATCTTCGACAGAAAGTAACTGTGTATCAGGTGGAGCTAGGTGTTGGCATCCTGTATAGAAATGAGCATTTCCTGCTGTACTCAGTATACCTGATGAGTAAGTAAATTGAAAACAGTACTGTTTAAAGGAAACTCCCAATTATTATTGAGAGATGCACAGTTTAGATGTACAGAAATGCAGAATATAGATCTTCATTTTAGCAAAGAGAGAATAATACATAGCTATGAAAACAGAACAGTATATAAATTATACATAATGGAATTGGTTTATGATGGTGAACACAATGGCGAGTAGATAATGTAAACTGAGACTAACAAAAAAGGTAGGAAGTCAAGAGAGAAGGTGCGGTCTGTTAGAATGGGTTCTTAATGTAAGTTGAGCATGACACAAACGACACAAAGAAGGCACTGAGAAATAGGTGGGAAGAGAATAGAAGGAACTTTGTTGTTAGCTGTCAGTAGATTAATATCTGTATAATTCTGGAAATTAGTATTAAACTCAATGCACTGAAAATATGAATCAAGTTCCAATATTGTTTATTAAATTGAATGTGATAATTTGATCTTCCACATGATTTACCCATTTTCTTTCTCTTTGAATTAATTTGGTTCTAAAGTTAAGATATTGTTTATTAAGTCCTTCAGATAATTAAGTGTTGACGTAATGGCAGTGTGTGAAGAAACAGAGTAGAGCAGTTTAGAGAGTGAGCTAGCGTTCCCTGGGAAGAGAGGTGGCTCTCATGGGAAGATCATATGGAATTTCGACCCAGATGATTCATGGACCCAAGTTCTATTTTATAGTGCAGCTGGGACTTAGGGTGTTACTCCTGCTGTTTGATAGTTCTGTGGGACCCTTTCTCACTGTCTTCTAAGTAGTTTTCTTTCAGCCTTGATGGTGGCTAAAGGGATTAGAGATTGTTGTTGTTACTTTAGTTCATAAAACGCAGGAAAGAAGCAAGCAAAGAGGAACTTGGCAACATTGGGCCCTGTGATTATGAAGCATCAGAGCAAGATTAGAATATTTTAGACACTGATAGATAAGCAACTCTGGGTTCCAGGTGTTTGCAGCATATTGACAAACTGTTACTTATAGGGACTGCTTTAATATTGGGTTTGATAACTACAGCATCTGAGTCACTTCTTTTGTGTTTTGTTTTTGCTTTGAGAATGGGCATGTGTTTCATGCTTTTTGTGGTTTTCCTAATTTTGTAGGCATCGTGGACACAGCATATGTTATGCTTGGTAAGGGTAGATTATAGTTCTTCAAAAGAAGGTTTTCAAACATTTTCCTAATATTCATTGTTCATGGAACATGTTGAAAATAAATTATTTTTTTAACCACCAAAATCAACACAGGCTAGCAACTGGCTCATACATAGCCACTGTGGTAATGGGTCATGATAGATCTCCTTTCTCTGCCCTTTACATATGGAGCTGTGGAAGTCTGGCCTCTAGCTTAGAACCTTATTTAAAGCAGTCATTGAAATGGGGAATGTAAGGGGGAAAACATACAGAAGAGGAAGCTGATTAACTTACCTTCCAATATGTTTTAGTTTGAGTTACCCTTCATTTTCTAAAATATGATTTTATTGTTATTATTCAAGTGTTGTTCAGAGGATGTTACCATTTCATGTCAGCTATTGAGTATAGTTCTTAGACTGTCACTCCATCCTTCACTTTCCCTCCTGTCTGACCATAAATTGCATAGTTCAATTTCCACGTAGTGTATACAGAATACTATGGCTGCATTTTTAATGTTTTTTTCATTGTGAAAATACTGTACAGAGGGGTTATAGTTACATGAGAAGGTAATGAGGACATTCCCTATCAAGTATTTTTTCCCTACCATCCCATCCCTCCCACCTCTGCAACTACCCTCCCCCTCCTCCCTCTCCCTGTGTAAATTGTAAAGTTTGTTTTTCAACATAGTGTCTTATAGATCTCATTGTTACAATGGGTCAACCTGTATCCCTATTTAAACATTTTGGTTTTTCCCTTCCCCTCCCCAAATTATACCAACATCAAATACAGTGAAAACGGAGGTTATACCATGGAAGAGGAACATACAAAGCAACAAAAATAATCACATGGGGGCTGGGATGTAGCTCAGTGGCAAAGCACTTGCCTAGCAAGTGCAACATCCTGGGTTTGATCCCCAGTACCAAAAAAGAAAAGACACAAAAAAAATACAGTAAAAAAAAAAACCCAAACAAAAATAATCACATGGTACCTTATAAATACGTTAGAAACAATAGCAAGAAAGAAAAAAAAAAACACTTGTGTCCCTATCTTGAAGTTCATTTCGCTTAACTTTATCTTATCTGGTCATATGTACATAGCTTTTGACCTTTTCTACTTGTCCCAGACATATACTAGTTATTGCAAGTAAGGGAAACCATAGGACCTATGTTTCTTTGGGCCTGGCTTACTTGACTTAATATAATTTTTTCCAAGTCTTTCCATTTCCTAACAAATGGGATGATGTCATTCTTTCTGATGGAGACCAAGACTCCCATTGTTGTATATGTGTGTGTGTGTGTGTGTGTGTGTGTGTGTGTGTGTGTACTACATTTTCTTGATTCATTCATCTACTGAGGGGCATCTGGGTTGATTCCAAATCTTAGCTATGGTAAATAATGCTGCAGTAAACATAGTTGTGCTGGTATGGTCTTGTTTGTGATCATTTGGGTAAATGTATGGCTGCATTTGTTTATCCTTCTTCCTTTCATTTGTGTGCCTCTACTTCTTTCCCCATAAAAAAGAAAAAAGTATCCCAAAGGAAAAACAGTAATACCATCACCACCAACAACAATGTAAAAAAAATACCTCAAAGAAAAAAGAGTAACACGACCAACAACAACAACAATGTGAAAAATACCCCAAAGGAAAAACAGTAATACCATCACCACCAAACCAACAGCAATGTAAAAAAAAAAAATAATCCAAAGAAAAAACAGTAATACCACCCCCACCAACAACAATGTAAAAAAAAAAAACCCCAAAGGAAAACAGTAACACCACCACCAACAACAACAATAGTGTAAAACTCCGTGTTTCCATTTGCTGGGTTACCCTTATGTTGACAGTAAAACTTGAACCATTTTAATTGAGTGATGTGGTTCTGGCCATAACCATGCAGAGGCAGGGGTGATCTCCAAGGTTCTGGTTGTATGGGGAGCTTCTGAATTTACTTAGGTTTCACTCTTCTAGTTTCCAACTGAACACATTCTTGGTTGACTTTCATGCATAGTAAAATGCATTTTTAAAAATCTTAAGAATTTAAGATTTTGTTGTTTATCAATAAGCAATATGTTATTTCTAAAGTAAAAATCTGTTATCTTTTAAGCCTAACATCGTTTATATATCTGTAAGAGATTTGGACACTATAAATATAAAAATCCTTGAGTAAAGTAGTATTAGGTTGGAATAGCCGGGGAAGTATCTGCTTAAGGTGAAAAGCATTGGTATTTTCTGTTTCATATACGGAAGGCAGTGTGACAAATTCATTAAAGCTTTGATGCCTCTAAACCTCTAGCAGAAACACTTGAGTTTGCAGTTTACAAAGCTTATTTTTGATTAATTTACCATTATTTTGCATCTTATGTACTATCTTCTATAATTGTTATATTTATGGGAAAATTACATATTACATTTAGGTTTCTGTCTCAGGAATGTCTTTCTCCAATGTAGTTTATGTTCTTGACTCATGAATAATTTCTATAGTTTCCTTTTGTCCTTTTATATATAAATAAATCTTGGGCTGTGTATGGACATTATAATTTTCATAGACTAGCAGGAAAAAACACTTCTTGCTAAATATCTACTTAGCAAAAGTATGAAGTTGAAAAATAGTTTGATTAGGAAGATCAATAAATTTACTATTTGGTGGCACAAATTCAGTGTGTCCTCAAGCTCTAATAAGAAAGTCCTCTTAGCATCTTTCTCTTCCCAATGGAAAATAATAATATTCATTTTAGAAAATAGAAAGCTGCTTTAATAAAGTAATCCCAAGTGAACTGGGTAAATACATATGGTGTTTATTTGATATTCAGTCAAACTCAGGTAATATTTCCACTTCCCAATCTCTTATTTAATTTCCTCCTGACCCTCACTTGCACTGTACTCTATATTTCATTTCAAATTCAGTTAAATAAATAAGTCAAATTCCTTTAGCCCATGAATTTCATAGCTATTCTTCACTGCCAGTAAATCTTGCCTTTTCAACTCCCTTGTCAGGTCAGGTCATAAAGGGGAATAGGAAGCATGGCTTTGCTCCTTTTCAGGATCATCAGCAAACTTTCACCCATAGTTATATATAAATTATTAAGATAGCTGATGGTTAAAAACAGAAAACTCTCTCAGATGTCATACTGCAAAGGGTGGAAAAATTGGATTTCTCTTGTAAAAAATATGGGATTGTTCTCTACCTTTCAAGTGAATTCCAATGACAGTGGAAATAAGAAAATTACTTAGTGAAAAATGGAAATTGTCACCATAATTTGTCTGAATAGAAGGAGAGTACCTTACAGACCTGACATGATAGCATAGATGAAGGCCAGGCCATTTCTCCGAGTGTTGAAGAAGCATCACAAGTATTTATGACAGCTGGACTTGAGAACTTTCCCTGAACTCAGAGGTCTCTGGGAACCCTCATAATTCACTGTTGAATATTGTATATGGATATTCTACTTCTTATATTTCATTTTTTCCTTTTTTTGGGGGGGAGGGTTCTGGTAGTGGGACCTGAACTCTGGGCCTAGGCGCTGTCCCTCAGCTCTTCAGCTCAAGGCTAGCGCTCTACCACTTGAGCCACAGCGCCACTTCCGGCTTTTTTTCCTTTTTGCTTATGTGGTGCTGAGGAATCGAACCCAGGGCCTCATGCATGCGAGGCAAGTGCTCTACCACTGAGCCACCTTCGCAGCCTCCTACTTCTTATATTTCTAATACTTAAAACTTTAAGATTAATTTCCTCAAGGTTAAACTTTAATATTAATTTCATCTGAATAGTATAAACCACAATGCAATGTTGGCCTGTCGAAAGATACCACATGTTCCTCTTGAACCATTGTTTTCTAGAAAATTCTCCTCATCAAATGTGGAGATGAAATGTGTTAACTTGGCTAGTAAATACAGAGTTGAGCCTTTGCAGCCATAGTTAGCAGGGACTTAGGTATCTTCTCTCTCGGTTCCTAGAAATCAAACTATACGCAGTTCAACGTAGGATTACAATGATTAATGATACGGTAATGCTGGTAATGAGAGGAAAATTAAATTGCACATGTATTATGTACATAATATTTAACATATACAAATTTCACTTTTGTATAGTGGCAAACAGATGTTTCTTCACTTTTATTTGGCATGTTATGGCTTCTTTCTGATATGTGTTACATAAAGGAAATAAGCAGGATAAATGAAATATTACCTATGAATTATTGAATCTTGCGGTATAACCAGTGATCTAGCTAGAGTCCTCCAGCTCTCTTTGGATGGAAATCATGAGAAGGTGAAGTAGAGTTCTTTCAACAATAACATTCTTGGGCTCTTGAGTGCCAAAGGTTTAAGGGCTGGATTAGAAGATTCAGTGAGACTTCCATATTTCCAAGCCTGGATAACTAGAGACTTAGCTCCAGTCCTTAAAACCAGGTTAGAAGCTTACTGCTCTGAATTCCAATAGCCAGTGGACAGGCACATCAGCAGAAAGTGAAATTCTCAAGCAGAAACTGTAATAGCAATATTTATCAGCAGTCTGCAGCAGCTCATGTCAGTTACCAAGTGTTGGGCATCAGGTCTGTAGCCTTGGTCTTGAAGACTGGAAGCTCCTTGGAATTCATGCAGTGACTTGGAAAGGTAGCTTACCCACTGCTTCAGCCTTCTGATGTGTATAGTCTGGGTTCCTCACCTTCTCTGACATCTTCATTGTATCTTCTGACCACTCCTGGCTTCTGTCCCTGGATGAACCAGTACTGCTACAGTTGTAGTAATGCTTCCATTAGAACTCTGCTGCTGGTAGTACCAGTACTCTTAGAATGATGAAACGCACAAGCAATCGCTTAATCACAATGAAGAATTTGCAAAAAACATGAACCAAAACATGTGGTTATATAACCAGGCCAGGAGGGTTATGATTGCATCCCAGCACAAACTTCATCTCCATCAATCACAGGCCATCCAGGGTAATATCCCCACCCTGCTGCCTGCCATATTTGCTCTGGTGAAAGGGTTATTGGTGAGCTGGTAATCTCCAGTTCACCAAGGCTTGTCTTGGACTGATACATTCTAAAGCATAGCACAGTATGAATGGAGGAGGAGTCAGACAGGCTACAGTTGTGCTGTTTTTGGTGTCTAGAGTCAGAGGTTCTTTAGAATGGTAGTGGCGGACTTAAACTAGCTGCATTGTCTTGGGGAAAGTTCAGTTCTTTGCCAGAAGGCTTGGCTAGCAGTTCCACTTCAGCAAGACCTGGGAAGAGATCTGACAACTGCCACTCAATGATTGGAGGAATTTTCCTAAGAGTTCAAGTAATTTTAAGGGAGAAATCAAACATCAAGGAATATATACATCAAAGAACTGACATGGAATTAACTTTCTCAGCTGTGTTAATGGATTCTACTTTTTATAGTGTTTAACTTCATTAAAACTTAAGCCTCTGCTGGATGCCCCCAGGGAGGGTTGGATCTCTGAAATGGGCCTCACAGGTGTTCTTCTAAATGAGATATACGAATAAACCTATTGTCCTGTGTTTCAAATCTAACAGGTAGGTTATTAAATTAAGAAAATAGGAACAAGGAACTAAACATCTCATCCAGAGTGACAGAACACATAGTAGTGGAGCAGTGTTTGAAGTAAGGCAGCATAGCTTCAAAGACATCCCCCTTTTCTATTGAGATATGCTGCCTTGCTCAGAAGAAATAGCAAATGTTTCCAAAGACAGACTACATTCATGACATGCATACTTTTATATGGCTGAATTCTGTCAAATCCATGGGTTGAGCAATCATATTCCGCATTTTAGACTACACTGAGACAGGTTCTAGTAAACAGTCATGATAAAATGAGGTTATGTTGGTGAGCACAATAGGTGTATTTCTTAAAGAAAAGAAAGTTAGAGGCCCTAGTATATACATAACCTAGAAGCACAGCACAGAGGTGGGCATCTGAAGATGGATGAGAGCAATCTAGAGGAATCCAA
Organism: Dipodomys spectabilis; assembly: GCF_019054845.1. NCBI lineage: Eukaryota > Metazoa > Chordata > Mammalia > Rodentia > Heteromyidae > Dipodomys > Dipodomys spectabilis. The sequence continues at coordinate 11,239,876 of NW_024870753.1, read as the reverse complement.
ACTTGCAACAGCCTTAACCTTAGACTCCAGAATTGTTAGCAGATTAATTTTAAGTGACTAGTCTGTGGTCTTTGTCATGGTATTTCTCACACAGGAAATTCTAATTAGTCTCAAAGCAGGTCAAGCCAGAAAGATAATAAGAAAGAAGAAAAGGAAGAGGGACAAAAAGAGTGGTAGGAAGGAAAGAAGAAAAGGAGAGAGGAGGGAGTGAAGAAGGAAGGAAAGAAAGGAAGGAAAGAAGGAAGTTATTGCAATTGTGGCAAATGTTTTGATTTTTATCTTTTTATAAGAATACAATTATGTAAAACATAATAAAGCATATTAATCCAGAGTAACATTATTTGTAACTATTTTCAAAAATATTCAAAGCATAAAAATATTTTTCTCTACTACTGTACCAATCATGACACTCATAAAGTACATAAGAACAAAGGGCTAGACATATTCTGATGAATTAGAGTATGGATAACATTTATTAGCTCAGTAATACTTGAGGAAAAGTTCTACAAATAAAAGTAATCCTACGGAAAATGAAGATAGTAAATTAAGCAGAAACCAAACCTTTATTCAGCAAAGCCTTATTACACTTTTCAATGAAAATAGTAGTATAAATAATTTTTATTTAAGTTAGAATATCTTAGTAAAATAAAGATAATCATAAACTATTTGACTCTCAGCTTTTCTTTCTTATTTCGTTTTTTCCCTTTTTCTTTCATTGTGAGACTGGGGCTGGAACTTAGTACCTGATGCTTTGCTCAGTGGCCGACACGTTACCAACTGGGCCCTGCCTCCAGTCCCTCGGAGTTTTTATTGTATGAAACTAGCAGTGGCAACAATGGTAAATACACATTTTGAAATGACTAAGTGGGAAAATCCAATGTTTAATGAAAAGAAAAAAAATTACACCACAATGTAAGCTAATACTTTCATGACTTGAAAGCCCTGTGTCAGAGAAGAAATACAATTTCATAATCTTTGATCATTTCTTGTAGTTTGTAACCTACTAACAGAGCAATTATTTCCCTTCTTAAAGTGACTCATTCAGTATAGCCTTTAAGATTAGTTATATTTTCCGTTTCTGTTACCATATGGAGCTGTTACTATTTAAATGCACATTATTGAATAAGAATCAGACACTTTAATATGAGTCAGGAACAGCAAAAACCAGTATTAAGATTACACAATTCTTTGGGAAACACTAAACAAATCATGGTTCCCAAGCCCAGAGGTGATGCATATATGGTACCTTGTCCACAGGTCGTCCATGAGGTTAACAGAGATCTGAGAAAACACTTTGAAACCGCATAAGATTGTTTGTCAGTGATGTGTTCCGCTGAGTTCCAAAGACATATTCTACTCCTTGAATACTCTGAAAAAAGTGGTAGGAAGAATGTTTAGTTTGACTTGTATTTTGTGTATCAGAAGGTTTGCATATAAAGTAAAACATTTTAAACATTTATAAAATATTAAGTAATTCCATTAGTACATTTTAATATGCTAAGGAAAATTCTCAAAAAGGTTTTTGACTTATTAGCAGGTTGGCAGGTCATGAGCTATAAGAATGGCATTAAGTGATATTAGGTAGTGGTTTATTTGTTCTCAGTTTTCTCCCAAGTAGTAAGGAAAGAGTTGAAAACTGTATGCAGCTTGTATACCTTTGGGTAGCTATACCTAAGGGCAAAACTCAAACAGCTAACTAAATGTCTGTTTTAATTTTTGGTGCCTTTCAATTCCTTTTCAACTGAGATTTCCTGAATCTGTGTATTTCCTAAAGCCTGTGAAGTGATTTTTTTTAAATATCACCTGATCAACTTTTATTATTTTAATTTGTTCTGATACTAGAGCAACATCTTTCATTACTGAATCAGAAATACTGGAAAGCCTTACATGGATGTCAAGGATTGTTAAACCTGAATGGGGAGTCCACAGAGTAGTAAGCGATGTAAAATATTTAAGATTAAGCCCCTCTTTTCATTTTCTCTCAAAAGCTTACAAAGAAACATCTGATTCAAGTTGTTGATGTGCTTAAAATTTTACAGCAGCACCAGCTTTCTGAAGGCTATCTTGATCCCCTTCCTGCTGTTTGAAGTTGATAGATCCTCTGTGTGTGGACGACTGTCTGATTTCAGAGGCAGCATTTTCAAGAAGATACAGAAGCATGAAGGAGGTTCACAAACAGGCTGGAGTTTATTAAGTGGGTAATTCGCCTTCAATTTTCTCAGAATAAAGGGCCCATGTCAGGAGTGGTTATTGCTGCTCTGGAGGGGCCTTAGACAGGTAGCAGAGGGTACCAATTTTAGGGAATAAGCCATATCTCCCTGCTGGCTCCAACTTTTCTGAGAATGTTGGATGAGGCAACATACTCTGTTTATTTTAAAACATCCATATGAAATGGTAGATACTTTTCTGGAAACACTCATTTTACATAACCGGCGATATTCTAAAATAGGTGCATTACATGAAATTTAGGAAGCACAGTTTATTAATAACAATCAGTCTCAGCTTCCACTGTCTTGCTCTAATGACTTGAAAATAGCTGTTGTATGCTCTACATCCCTAATCCAGAGTTCAAGTGCAACAATGGTCACCTCAACTACCCCCTTGTCGTTTGGTTCTGTGTTCATCACAGTGTTAATGTGGTCCTGAAATAATGCACGTCATTTGTCCATACACATTTAGGGTGTTAGTTTATAATGACACCTCACTAGCCACTTGTGAGTTACAAACTTTATCTTCTGTTTTTAACAGCATGCTGAAATACCTTCTGTAATATTTTTCTCAGAGATGATACAAATAAGTTACGTTTGAGTTAACAAAAAATCTCAACAAATTATCAATTACTCAGAAAAATTTATTCTTTCAAAGTTTCTCCGCTTCCTTCTATTATTTACTCTGTCTGCCTGAAACAATTATTTTCCTAGTTTCCTAGATTACAGTGAATTTCTATCAGAACACATTTAAAACTTAATTCTCCGTGAGTCACTTTACCCCTCTAGGCTCAATATGTTTATGCAAACTTACAAATTTAATCTTTGTATTTTACTTTCCACCCTAGTAACTATTTGGTAAATACTGTCATTTGTGCAATAGTATGTGTTTTCACTAAGCTAAAACGTTTATTTATAAACTTACACCTTTACTACATTGCTCAGTGCATTGTGCATATTAGTTAATAAGCATATTAAAAACTAATGTGCAGAAGTTGGAAGACAGTGGCTCACGCCCGTAATCCTAGAAATTGAAGAAGCAGAGATCTGAAAATCATGGTTCAGATTCAGCCAAGAGAAGGAAACTGTGTATGTGAGACCGATGTCTCCAATTAACAACCAAAAAGAAGTGATGCTGTGGCTCAAGTGTCAGAGTGCTAGTCTTGAGCAAAAAAGCTCAGAGACAGCACACAAGCCCTGAGTTCAAGCCCAAGGATCTATTAAAAAACAAACAAATCAAACTTAATGAGTAGAGACATAGCTCAGAAATGTCCAACAGTGTGGTTTTATGAGGCAGGAAAAGGAAAGTAAATAGAAGATGAATAGACTAATCACAGGTGTAGTCTTTCAGCAGATGTTCTTTGTCTAACAAACTTAGAATAAGGTAGCTCTAAGCACAAATACACAAGTTTGGAATTCATCAGTTTTGATAAGCCATAAGTACACACAGAAAAATGGCACAAATGGAAGATATCTATGAATCCAAAATCAAGAATAAGTACACAAAAGTGCTTGAGTTAAAAACACAGTACAAATAGGTAGCTGTTTGGCACCAGGCTATATCTGTCCAAATTTAGTATAAATGTACAATATTGCCAGAAAATGCTTTCAAAGCTATTCTGCTAATAATTGTTACTTAAATGTTCTGCTGAAATGTGTGCCGAATTTCAAGAGAAATAAATGCACATTGCAAAGAACAAAGGGATGAAAGCTGCACAGGTGAGGATGTGGGCTAGAGACGTGCACGCAGAGGCGCGTGCTGGCCTTGCTCTGCGAGGCTGGCCACAGACAAGGACGGACAGCCTTCTTCCACATGGTGCCTGCTCTCTGCATGTCGCCTGCACGTTGAAGACAGCACGGGAAGGGTTGTGGCTGAACACTGTGTTCTACATTCCACAAACTATCTCCCTTTGTGGAGACCCAAGGGGTCTCCTGCACTTGCAATAGCCATGATTGGTAGTTTTTACTCTTGGACTATGGATCCTGTCTCACAAATCCAGTGTTGACTGTAGCTCTGTGTATACTGTAGGTATTGGTCTCGAGTTCCAGTGTCCAAGCACCCTACACTTCCTCATGCTGACACAAAGTGCAAGATAATGATTGTCCAGGTCCTGCAGCCTCAGATGACTATAAAGGGACATTGAGTTTCTTGGCACTTATTTTTCACACCCTTAGTACTACCACCTGAATTGAAGCAAGTCAAGGAGGGTCAAAGTTAATTTTCTCTAAACAATTTTGGAAAATGTCTTCCATGACTAGGATGTGACCTAAGAATCATGACAAAGTCATACAAATATTAAATACACAAATAGTATTTGTGCTTTTCCCCTAGCAGAAAATAAGATAATACAATGACATTTCTATAAGAGCCTTCCCTCAAAAGTGTTATTTCCTAGTTTTCTTTTATTGAGCCTCTGCCAAGATGTTTTCACTAGGGTTCTTGCTTCTGACAAGATTAAGGACACCTGGGACCCATCAGCTTCCGGTTGATGCTGCAATACTTGACATGGAACCTTGTAATTCCCACCGTGTCACGATCCCTGAGTCTATCGTTTTTCCCTGTTCACTGAGGGCAGAGGGAAGTGGAAGCAGGGCTGGAGTTGACAAGAGAGGTCCTCACAGGAGGAAGTGCTGCTGGGGGCAATTGATGGAGCTGTGTGGGAGGCGGGAGGCAGGAGAGGAATGGACATTATTCCCGTGTGCAGGGAAGCCTAGGTCGAGGAACCTGTCCAGTCCTCCTTTCAGAGCACTTGTGACCATGATGGATATGGCCACCCTGGGGCATCAGAGGTCTCTGCGGTTGAGGAGAGAATCAGCATTGTTTAATGAGGCTGTGGTTTTTGTAATCTTTTACCTAGCCTCTCTACCTCCTGAATTTTATCCATTTGCTTTTATCTCTTTCTGTGTTATTATAACACTTTTTCTTTTGAAAGCTGGAATTCCTTTTCTGCACTGTTGTGTAGGAGATAATGATATTTTCTTTGATTTTATTGAAAGCATTTCTTAAAAACACATGCTGGTCCTCTATGTAATTTAGAGCTATCAGGAGAGAGTTATGTGTGAATAGTAGTTTTCAAGATGGCTTTCTTGCAGTGTTACTTCTTTCAAAATGGCGTCTTTTCATTCTGAGGTTTGGGGGGACGTCCCTGGTAAGAGGGCTGGGAGAAGCAGGATGACCATGGCTCTAATGGGACACGTACTTGCAGTCTCATCTCCTTTTCCCTCCTCACAGTTACTCCAGAGTTAGGTGAACGAGGTATCTTTTACAGACTTAACTGACTGGAGAGTATATTGGTGTGCTGGTTTGTAGAATGTGCATGCACATAATTCCATGGTGCTAAAATACAGAAAATATTAACAGTGTAGAGCCTATCACCTTTTTCATCTCTGTATTAACTGCAGAATTTCTCAAGTATTCCTTCTGCTTCTCTATTGTTATCACTCTAATAAAAACTTGAGATAAGTAGCTATTCAACAAATACAAGCCAGAGGCAGATGTAGCAAATGGAAAATAAACTGACATTTAACTACGTACCTGGAGAATGTCTCCGAGATTTGGGAAAAAATAGAAGTAGAATATATTTTTAAAGTATTTTAGCTTTTAATTTTTTCTTTGAGAAATCCAAACTTAAAATTATTCTCATTAGGGAAAACATATACATTAGAGAACACATATCAAATAAATGTTTTTTATTTCAAATCATTTAAAGAGAGTAATTAACTTTTTATACTTACAGATATAAAAATCTTTAAGCATAACTAAAACTAATAAATTCAAATAGCTTAATTCAAAGACTACATTTCTAGGAACAAATGGATTTACCAAATTCTATCCAGAATAGAATGGAATACCCAAAGAAATTAATTCCATGTAGTCAAACTTTATAATAACCCACTCAAAGAAGTAAAACGAACACTATCTTTAGGGTTTGACATTATATTTTATGTACTCTAGGTGACTTTTGATGTGAAGTTTTGTGTTTATTTGGATATATAACATCAGATAATTTAGTTTAATTTCTTTTAAAATATTATATAAAGAGAATTGTCCATTTTAATAATACTTATTTAATCCCACATTGTTCCTTATTCAATGTTATTTGATTTATAGATTTGTTGTATATTTTTCTTTGTGTCATTATCCTATTTAAGTGGAAGAGAATAGCTTTTTTTAATTTGAAGATATGGAAGTTATTTAGTATTCCTGGAAAGAGTGAAGTTAATAGGCCTATTGCAAACTTAAGGATTTATAGTGTCTTACTTAGACTACAATATAAAATTTGAACATCCAAGCACAAAATTTATTAATTAAAATCATGAAAATTAATCTAAAAGCTTCCATTTGCCTGCTATTCAGCTAACAGATGGATAGAAACTAATATTTATCTGAAGGTCTTATAATAAAAAAAATCCTCTGTTTTAATATGATAGAGTGCCATATGATTTTATTTCTAATTATACACAAAATTCCATTACCTATTAGCATATAATATCTTTCAAGTCACTTCAAAAAATAAAATTTTCAGAAAATACTCTAAACTTTTAAACACTAAGGAAAACTAGTAATGTACAGCTATAGAGAATACAGTGAGCCAGTAACAAAACTGATGAGCAAAACCAGACCCTCACACACACACACACACACACACACACACAAAACATCATCATGTGTATAACACACACAGATGCACAGGTGCAATTTTGGATTGCTAACAAAGCAAAGGTACTGTTTGTTTCTAGGCTTATTATTAAATGTTTCTAAGACAATTAGCTATCTTTATTAGAAAATAAATGGGTCCTTTCTGGCCAGTTCACAATCAGTTCCACATGGAATAAAGACAGAAATCTTTCAAAATTAGATGCAACCTGATTTTGAGTATTTTATTAAAAAGCAAGAATTTAGAATATTTCAATTTATGTTTTTTGTATAGGAAAAGCTACCTTAAACATAAATCTTTAAATATAGATGGACTATAACAAAAATTTTACTTCTATTCTGACAACATATAATGACACTGGAAGAGCTCTTCATATAGATATTACTTGCAAGGAAAGAGTATCAGAAATATGAAGAAACTCCTTAATCAGGAATTAAGAATGTATAGAACATGGGCAAAACATGCAGGAAGATGACATTTTACAGATGTAAATGCATACCACAAGTCATAAAGTTAAACTAGCTAGATGAGGAGCAAATGCAAATTAAGACAGATGAGATCATCAGAGCTTTACAATTCCACACAAACCACACGTTGGGTACAACAAAGGGAACAGGAGTTCCTTTTTGGCAGTCATGGGGCTTGAACTCTGGGCCTGGGCATTGTCTCTCAGCTCTTCAGCTCAAGGCTAGCGCTCTACCACTTGAGCTACAGCGCCACTTCTGGTTTTCTGGTGTGTGTGTGTGTGTGTGTTTTTTAATTGGGGATAAAAGTTTTACAGACTTTCTGCCCGGGCTGGCTTTGAACTGTGATCCTTGGATCTCAGCCTCCTGAGTAGCTAGGATTACAGGCGTGAGCCACCAGTGCCTGGCGGAACAGGAGTTCTTATGCTCCACTTTGGATAGGCTCTGGCAACAGTCTTTGTCTGTAGCAAAGAGGCTGTTGTTCAGTACACAGAGGGAAAGAAAAATCACATTGGATGGACTGAATGTGCTAGAGGGTGAGTTGCACAGGTTTCTCCTTTATCTCTCCTGGCCAAACTGGTATTCTAAACCTGACATGTGAAGGTTTTCAAATCAAGCAAGGAAGAGCATGAAGAACAGTGAAAAGCAGACAGCCCTCTATGAAGAGACTAGGGTTCAAAGAGAAAGTTGAGACACCGGACCTCACAGGCTATTTTCCACAAAGATGTGAACACCTGGAAACATTTGACACAATTGATGCATCTACCTGCTTCATCTCCATCATTCTTGAGCAAAGTTAGTTTGAATTTCTGATTGCCTTGTCTATTCATTTATTGCTAGATCTGTTATTCCTTTTGAGTGCGTGAGGTAAGGAAAACTGTAGTACAGGCTGATGCCACAGCCTGGCTCCCTACTGAGCAATCGTGACCATCACTGCAAAGGTCAGCATGGTGAGCAAGGCACACAGAGTCAGTGTAGCTACAAAAGGGCACTCTCTCCACAGTAATCATGTGAGGGAAACACTGCGATCTGAGGCTGAGAAGCTGGCACTGTGTTCAGAAAGGAGAGCAAGAGCAGAACAAGCCAGGTGAGAGTTCCAGCCTTGGAACTCAAAGGCTATTTGGCTTTAGGTAAATATTTAAATCTATTTGCTTTTCTTCATCAGTTGCAATACCATTAGGGAAGGTATAAAAAGAAATGAGCAAACACAAAAACATAAGCACACATATAATGTCTGTGGTATGGAAAAGTCTGGAAAGAAGTGGTTTCTATTTGCTTTTTTTTTTTTGTCGCAAAAAAGGCATAGGATTAATGGTGTCATATCTTTTAATCCATTTGCTCTAAATTTAGTAAGATCAATTCTATATGAATATAGTAGCTTTCAGGGAGAGCCTATTTTGTTATATGGGCTATGACAGGTGATTCATTCTAAAGATAATATCATGAGAAAATTAATGCCAATAAGATTACATTATTCAACAGCTTGCCCCAAAGAGTGTTATTGCTTTTTGTGTGTGAATCATTGTGACACCAGTCAGGAGAAAATGCCACACAAGTTGGTAGAGCTAATTAGTAAGTCTGTGACACACAAAAGAGAACTGAGAGAAGTAGACACGTGTTTCTTATTTTAGGAAAGTATTCTTCACAGATAAGAGTGACTCAACTGTTTCAAGAATTCAAGGAAAATTGAATTTTTATCTTTGTCCTACATCAGAATCTCAAGTGTGAAAATGAGAGAGGAACAGATACATCAAGATTAAATTTCCATTCTGTTTAGACCTATTTCTGATGTTTTAAGGTTATATGGGGAAAGATGAATATGCAAAGCCATTAGCTTTGGAGTCAGGTAGACAAGTACAATACTCAATCTCAGTACAAAAGTCTGAATGTACCATTCTCATGAAGTACTGATTCTTAGGCAAATTACCATGCAACTTACATAAGGATACTTAGAGGATTTGACTGTGTTCTCAGCCAACATGAATCTGACTCATGATAACTGGGCAGTAATTTTTTCTGAGTAAGTATTTTGAGTGAAAGGATTGATTAAAATTGGTGATAAAATCAATGCTTCATTTCTTCGTGTCTATTTGTAATAAAAATATTAGATTTACTCATTGTACTATTCCAAATTAACAACAAAATATTTAAGAGATAATAACAAACTGCATATTTATCGTGGTACAGAGATCACCGTTCTGGACCACATAGTCTCACAGTGCCTAGTAGGCACTGTGCTGATAACCATTGGCTTGGCTAGCCATCGACATGGGACACATTAACATATCAGAGCAGAAGTGCTGGCAACTTTTACTGTCATTTGATTTTATTTAGGATAGAAGGACTAAATTTTTATTGTCATTTTTCAGTAGCCTATTGATGAGGACTGTAATACTCTTTGAGGAACTGTATGTCTTGAGCATTAAACATCCCATGGTTATATCTAAAAAATGTGTAACCTAAGATCTTTATATATGTGAATCAAATAGTTACTCTCCTTTTAGAAGCAGATCTAATTGAAGAGCATAGAAAGTAAACTAATTGGATAAGTTTTTGTCACTGTCAGTATCTTGCAAGTTGTAATTGAGACTCAGCCCATTGTTGCATGAGAGATCTGACCTCTGACTTTTCAAAGACAACTGTGGCAGGAAGCATAATACTTATCCAAATGAAGAGTGATATGCTGATAAGATTTTGGCCTTGTTTCTTAATTTTGCAAATCCCCACTGGATGTATGTTCAACAATCTCTCTGGATGTGAAGGGAAAATGGCAGCAATCTTGATGTAGGAACTTGAGTTCTAGTGGGCAGAAAACCATAAAACAATATCATGGCTGTAAGATGATTTCTATAATAAAATGCTATGTCCAAGGGTTGGAACTTCAAAGGGGAGCCCAAACAACACTTAGAAGATCTACCAATTCAGAGCAGAATTTTCAGATTGCCAGATACAGTAGTGTGTAGAAAGCATCTTAGGCAGAGGAGACCAGCATAAGTATGTATTCAAGCATACAAAAGTAGCAGTCCTGAGAGTATGTGGCTTTGTGATACGTAAAAAGTAGGAGATGATGGTAAAGAAAGGATCAGAAGTTGAAGGGGATTCAGATGAAAAATTCTCCAATGGACTGCCTTGCTGTTTAGATAGTTGGTAAATGTGAGAAAACCTGACAAGTCTGTATAATCAAAGTCATTTCATTGTAATAAGATTTTTTAGCAAGTGTTCTATAAGAATTCAGTTATTTTAGGCCAAGTTCAAATTGAATTAATTTATTTTGGGAAATGAAGTTCTGCTAATTAGATTTATCCCTCAGGCTTTGGCAAGTTGTCAATATGGATTTGGTGTGGGTGGTAAGGGATGCCTTGGGAGATCTTAACTGCTGAACTGCAAAAACAAGAGTGCAAACTTCCACCTGGACAGTTTACAACAAAGAGCTGTGATAAACGAAGGAGGTTTCTTAATATATTAGTGTTTTACAATTCTGGGTGTTTTTTCTTAAGGGCCTCAAAATATTTTTAAATCACTAAGAGCATTTTAGCAAAGCTGCCAGTGAACTCAAGTAGTTTAAATAAAATATAGCTTTAATACCTTGAAAATATTCTGTGATGGGGCTGGGAAGGTGGCTCAGTGGTAGAGTGCTTGCCTTGCATGCATGAGGCCCTGGGTTCGATTTCCCAGCACCACATAAGCAAAAAGAAAAAAGCCGGAAGTGGCGCTGTGGCTCAAGTGGTAGAGCGCTAGCCTTGAGCTGAAGAGCTGAGGGACAGCGCCCAGGCCCAGAGTTCAGGCCCCACAACCAGACTCCCCCCCCCAAAAAAAAATTCTGTGACTTAGAGGTGAGTTCTCTCTGCAGACCATTTATTTTAAAGATGTAAGAGGGATGGTCTGCTAAAATTTTGATAGATGATTACTTGCTTTCAATTTTTCATTCCTACTAATGATTTATAAAATGCCAAAGTGAATATTGTATTGACTAAAATGTAATGAGTCCTGATACAGTATTCAACTAGCAGTCCTTACCCCCAGCACTGAACTTGAGTCAAGTTTTTCTCTGATATGCACATTTATGGGCCCCTAAAACTCTGGGGGGGGGTTCAGACCTTGTATTGTCACTGATGCTTTCCTCCATCCTACCAGAATTCTCGAGGGTGACTTGATCTAGTTGATCAAGTGACTTGATCTGGTTTCCTTGAGATTTATGTATACTAGATCACACCCTATTGAGATGATTAGGTCCAAGTAATTTGTTTGCATCCGGCTAGTAACCTACTGTTGTGAGTTCATGCTTGTTTATGTGATATGTTGGGCTGCCCACAGTCTTCTAACAAGATTCTACCTTTTTAATCATAACGAACCTTAAAAACCTTATTTTTATAATGATGATGAGTTTCTTCCTGGGTCTAGCAAATTATTAGATATTAATTGTTCCCCTGCTAATTAGCATAGCAGGCTTCTTTGTTTTTATGTTATTACAACCAAAAATAAATGAAATAGACATTAATGGGTTTATATTTAAATTAAGTTTTATATAAATCAAATTAGCCCAAAACAGTAAGTTCATTGCCTATAAAATATTATGTCCTATAAAACCTGGATGATGGTGGTACAGAATTACAATGGCATATTACTCAGTGCTGTGAATAAGGAAGACTCCAGACCATGAAGGAGAGATTGAGTGAAAGAAGCAGGCATGGAAGGTCTGTGATCCCAAACACATAGTATCCAGTAGAGGGAAAAGCACAGGACTGTCAAGTGTGACTCATTCTCATGGTAGGGAGTAAAAGAACCATGAGCTGGTAACTCGCAGGGAAACTTTGAGGCAGTGAAACCATCTGCTTGACATTATGATGTTAGATAGCTCTTACTGTCTTTACCAAAACCCAGTGTGCATGCAAAATCAAGAGTGAACCCTAGAAGAGAGTGTGGACTGTCTACAATGCTGCATCACTATGCATGTCATAGTTGTGAGGAAATTATCCCCCTTTTGCAAGGTATTGCCCTTAGGGGTTCTGGAAGCAGAGTTCCATGAGAATTTTGTGTTTTCTGTTCACTTGCTGTGCACCTAAAACTGAGGTCTGGTTAGAAAATAAATGACATTCAAATAAAGGGGAACATTAGCATTGGTGTCTTACTTCCTAGGAAGGAAGAACAAAGTGAGTCCTGTTGATGACCGTCTTATTTTACTACCTTAACTTTTTAGACCAATGCATAGGTACATGTACATGGCACTGGAGGTCATCTTGAATAGAGGAGAGCACGGAAGAGAAAGCTGTAGATAGCCTCTCTTTACTATTCAACACAGTAGTAATGCTAGCAAGCATTGAGGATCTTTCTGCCTACTACTCTTTAGTAGTAGGCAGAAAGATCACATGGGGGCATTAAAGGTGCCCAGTGCTCCTCTCTACCATCACACTGGAAGTGCTGTCTCTTCCTTCAAGCAGGCCTGGTAAATTTCATGATTCACAGGTTGTCAGTAGAAGTTCCCATCTAAACCAATAATGGGGAAAATCTTTCAGTAGACAGAATGTCTACCAAAATTTAAAAGCAAGTTATAAAGGGATCAGCACGTTTTCAGGAAGCTGATAGGTGTCCCAGCAAAAGAGAAACAGACATTTTACAGAAATTGAAATTGGAGGGAGATCAAGGCGCACAATATGTGAAAATCCTGTATAATGGAGCGTATACTACTAAAGTTCACGTGTTCTGTGTAAACACTGAGAGGAGCTTTGAGGTAGACTCTCTGCAACAGCAGCGTCCACGAGCATGGGAAAGCACACAGAAGAGACTTCAGGGAAAGCAGTGGGAATCACTGGTAAGAAAGATAGGGCCACCAGTACTAGAGCTGAACTTTGTTTTTTCACAGCATACTGTAGATAATTGCACAGCGAAAGGAGTACCCTGTATTTCTGGGAGGATGAAGTATTTCTCCACAAATCCTTTGAAACTTTCATAGTTACCCAAGGCAAGTAACTTCTCTAATACATAAGTGAATTATTCAGAAAACATTTTCTTTTGAAACTCTGCTGTGTTTCATACCTATTGAAAACTACAGTAAATGCTTTAATAGATAAGAAAAACTTGATGCTTGTTCTCCTGTAGCCAGAAATCTGCTGGAGAAACCTGACATTATTGTAGAATCACAAATAATTAATTGGATATTATTTAAATGTACATGATTTCTAAAGTCAGTATTGTGAGCTAAAAGATGGATGAGATAAGGTTATAAATGCCGGTGGAATGAATTATTTTTTTACACAGTCTCCCAGGGCTCCATAGGACATACTTGGAAGATTACCCTCACACACATTTACTCCTACATATCACAAACAGTAGCTTCAATAACAATGCTGTAAACCAAAAGTGGGTTAGCATTTTCAAACACCCATAAAATAAACAAAGTTTAGCAGCTGTCTGTACTTGGTGTTACTGCCCTTAGAGAACATTATCTAGCTAGGCTATTAAGTGTAATTCACCTTTTTTAATGGTGAAACACCTGCTTAAAAAGAATTTTTGGAGCTGAGGTTTATTTCCACCAAGGATATAAATAACAGCTTGTTAATCTCTTTTTAGAAACTAGAAATGTGGCTAAAAAGAATTTTATTAGAATATTATTAGAATTTTAATGGTATAAAACCTATGCCTTTATAGTTAGGTTGCTGTCAGAGGTTATTTTATAAAGATATATTTAAAGAAAAGTTAAATGGACACCATTTAAAAATACGAAATTTAGAAGAAAAACAGAATGTGTAGAGGCTGCTGTTGAGGTCTCTAGTCTTTGAGAGTAATAAGCTAGGAAATCACATTCTCCTCTCAGCAAGTAGAGGCCGCCCTTCAGTCTGGTTTTGATTTCTAGTCCTATTTTCTGGTTTGGTGGTTAGTTGTCAAGGGATGGGTTTCTTTACTAGGTCTAGGGTTTCATTTCCAGCATCTGCTTTTGGACCAATAAGCCACATGAACTACTCTCTACACTGGTGAATGTTAAATGTCTATTCCAGAGCTGAAACAAACCTGCTGCAAACTGACCTCAGATTGTGAAGTCAACGTAGCCTGTGTGTGACCCATTGACTCCAGTGAGTGTGGTAGAGTTTTGCACTTAGACACTTTATGAAAAGATACAATGTTGACAAACAGTGTGAGTTTCTAATCCAGTTTACAAGAATTATTACAGCTTCATTTAAAAGTCTAAAATTGAAAGGGTCAGCCAGGAAAACATTTCTGTAATCCACAGAAATAACACTCTTGTGTACAGGTAAAAGACATTTTCTTAAATTAACTTTCTTCATAATAGTATCTGAGAAAATGAGAAGTTGTATCTTTCTTTTTCTACTGAAATTTTGTCATTTCGTGGCAGTATTTAAAGTGGTGTGGGAGGTTAATTAATGGCTAAGAACCATCCCTATCTGAAAAATACCAACCTTAGCACCTTCATTTCTCTGTCATGAAAGTATATCCCAGAAAATGAATGAAAACACATAAACACTTAGAAAAAGCATAAACAAATGATTATAAACAACTGAGAATCAGTGGATTTGTGAATTTTTGTTAAAATATATTTACTTTGCCTATATTTCAACAAGTATGAACTTTCAACAAATATGAACTTGTGTTTAAACTACTGCAGGTACATGAATTTAAGTCTGTATGTGCTTATGTATAATTCATACTGCAGGTACATGAATTTAAGTCTGTATGTGTTTATGTATAATTCATAAAGTGATGTAATTAATAAGATCAACTTAAGGCTGAAGCAACAGTATCAGATTTTTTGTAAAAATTAAAAAAATATTAAGCATGGAACTGGTACATGCTTGGTTTCATATTTCTAGTCAAGGTATACTGCAGTGTTCCTAAAATTTTGCCAAAAGACAGAGTGAATCAGATGCCAACACTCAAGAAAAATGGTATGCTGTTGAAAATGTTAGACTCTATTAAGTTCCTTAAAATTGTGGGTCTTTTGATTGAGCTGTAAGGTAACACTCTGATTCTAATTGTCTTGTGCATCCGTCCTTCATGTAATGACACAAAAAGTAATATTTGAGTGGCCAAGTAAGAAAGGCAGTGAACATTTATTGAAAATACCAGTGTTATCTGTCTAAAGTATATTTCAGTTTTGTACTACAGAGGCTTTCGGTTAATTTACACAAATTTGTTACCTATTGGTATTGAGGAAAGTTTACTTGAAAAATGGCCAATGTCACCATGCTGTTGTATAAATAAATAGAGAAAGCATAAAATGTTAAAGATGTTATCTATCATTATTACATAGAGCAGGGGAAAATAAATCTTAGACAAAACAGACTGTAGATTATAGAATGAAGGGCTCCTAATTGTGTCTATCAGCATCAGAAGATAAATACGGCAGGCTGAAATTAGTAATGCTAAACACAAAATTTCATGTTTTCTTATCTCAGGAAATTGACAGAGTTACAGATTCCATGTTAGTTTTGGTAGTTTAATTCAAAAAGAAAAAAATACAAACTTCTAATAAATGAATCTGCACTTAAGCATATACTTAGATACAAGCAGAAATGAACCAACTAATTTTTGTAATAACAAAATTCTGAATAGTGTCTCTTCTTCTCTGGATGTTTTATTCTCCTACTAACAAAACTGATAAGAAACCAATTGACACAGTAACAAGGGTGATAGAATTTTACTTTCTGAATGTAGAGTGTGCAGTGAAGAAGCAGTGAAAAAAACCAGACCTAGAAATGCTGTAGGCTGCATAGATTATACAGAGCGCATGCTGGGACTCCCTCATGTCTTCTGTGGGGGGTGGTGGTGGTCAGGCAGGTGTCCTGGAGGGGCTGAAAGGATGAGGAGTAGCTTAGCTGTTATGTAGCAGTTCCCTTAACTATCAAGTCCTTAGAATGTTAGTACATATTGTGTCAGCACATCATCAAATTAAGTGAAACAGTGCGTTCACATGTCTGATAGTAATAACTGGTCCATGATGAGAGCCATTGTTGTGGATGTACAAGAAGTCCCTGTGCCATCTGTCACCCATCCTACTTCATATTTTACATCTATACTTGAAAATACACATATTTAGAAATGCATTCTTCTTTAAAGTAAGCAACTAATAAAGTTACATTTTTGAAGCCCCATTCAGCTTTGATTGAAAAAAAGAAAAGGACATAGAGTAAGTGATAACATTTTGCCAGCTCTCTTTTAGCTTAGCGTGCAAAGAGGGTGTAATATTTATAGTGAATTTTGTTATAAAACTCCAGTGAAAGCAAGGAGTTTCAGGACTTAGCAAGACAGTTGACATGAGGTGTGGAGCTGGGCGATGAGCCACTTCCATTCTGACCTGACAGGATTGGGAAGCGTGGAATCAATTGCAGGAGTGCTGAAAACATGTGATTTGTATTTACACCATGTGCATGCACCTGTGATCACTCAGGTAACACGTTTCCTTAATTAGACGATCAATGGTCAGCCATAGTAGTGAGGAAAAATACTTATTTTCAGAAAATAGTGGAATCAATACAACTTCACATGCACACACCTGTAATTTTCATTACATGGATGAGTTGGATGGTTACAGGTCTTCTTAAAACATTCCATACTTTCACTGTTACACTTGTGTAGGCCCCAAAATAATTCTCCTGAAGAGAGAAATACACAACTCTTGAGGAGTACTTTCAGGTATTTGGGATGATTTCTTTCTGCTTATAATTGAAAATTTAGAATCTTATTTTATTTCTGATTACAAAGTCACCTTCTGCCCAAACATGAATTGAAGAAGGATTTTGACTTCTCTAGAGAGGTTTATTTGCTTCCAAGGTGTTTTTTGTCTTGAGCCCATTTTGTAGTTATGGAATTCCTGCTTTCCAGAGGCTTGCCCCATCAATAGGTAAACTAATTT
Organism: Dipodomys spectabilis; assembly: GCF_019054845.1. Taxonomy (NCBI): domain Eukaryota; kingdom Metazoa; phylum Chordata; class Mammalia; order Rodentia; family Heteromyidae; genus Dipodomys; species Dipodomys spectabilis. The sequence goes on along the minus strand of NW_024870753.1, from coordinate 11,222,682 downwards.
CCTACTTAATGGAAAGATTTGTGATGGCTTACGTGTTTTATGAGAAACAAGTTTAGACCAAATTGATTTTAAATCTTATTTTCCAAGGAAGATACTTAAGATTTAATGGTTCTTTTGAAAACAATACTCAACTTTTAAGGCATATTTTACAAAGCTCAAACACAAGTATTTCTTTGTTGATTATGTGTTGGTTCTGGGAAAAACATTTGTGCCAACACATGAACCATTTCCCATGGTTTCTGCACTTAAAGAATCATTTTCCAGCAAGAGCTCATCTCTCCTTGAACTCATAGGAGATATAGGCACTTATGTTTTCATGTTAATTTATCCCATGATAAATCAGCATATGGTCACACAGTGTATAAATAATTCTAGCTTTTATGTTGGTATTTTTCTTTGTTGAAATTTATCTAAATTGCTTGCAGTTACAGTAGATGATTATGTTTCTATTTTGTGACATCCTTGATACTAGTAACAAGAACAATTCATTTTCAAAAAAGTAGCTCCACCGTTACTTTTAAAATGATTGGAATTATATATTAAATTATAAAGAAGTAATTAGGTATCTTAATGAAAAGCTTGTAGAAATATTTAAAGTCAATCTTACTTTACAATAAGTGATTACAAATTGAATAACAATTAAATGTGGCATATTAGTCTTTTGTTAAAGGTTTTCTTTTATAATTTGACAGTTTTGTTTTAATATTTATGGCAGTACTGGGAATTGACTCAAGGCCAAATCTTTGCTGCTTGAGGCCCTCCTACAGCCCTCTTTGCCTTGGTGATTTTGAGGTAGGGTCTCACTTGATGTCAGGCCAGTATGGGTTGCCAACCTCTGTTCGTGCATCCACATGGCCGCTGAAATGTTGGACTGTACTTCCATGCTCGGTCCAGTTTTGAAATGTGAATACCCAGTCTCTACCATCTAAGTAGGTATGATTATAGGCTTGAGCTAACTTAACAAGTCAATATAATCTGCATGTGCTTTGACTCTGTTGAAATGATCAGAGTGTATGTGGACTGTTACATATATAGTTTGGGGCTGTTATGTATTCTTCCATACTGTTTTGTCATCAAAAAAGGTTTGAAGACAAATTGAAGGAAAGTATATTTTGTCTGTTATCTGAACCTTACTTTGCATTTCTAAAATGTAAATAGGTGAATACAGGACCTCACAAACTGTAGTAATAAGAATAAATAAACTTTAGTGAGATAGACGTTTTAATCTTGAAACCCAAGGCTACATTAGTCATGCCTGAAATATATGTCCTCCACATAACAGTGCATTTTACAGTTCTATAGAAATTGTCAACACTTCTGTCTAATCATCAAACCTGGAATGATAAGGAATGGTTATGTTAAAGTTGAGGTCTGGAGTATAAAAGAAGACTGAACAAACTGATTAAAATTTCATGCACAAAACAGTAACAGTGGGAACTGGTGGGAAATCACGTAAATCAGAGTGGTTCCAGGGATCCTGACAATCTGAATACAAGCATGACAGAAACTGCGCAGTGGAGCTTGGTGCATAAGCAACTCTGAGATTCAGAGGGTCCAATATGCTGAGTAATCCATCATGCAATAGAATGCTTTCAACCAATATGACTCTGCAAATAACATAGATCAAAATATATTTAGGTATGCTATATTTATAGACATTTATTTTTCCATTACTTGGTAATATCCTACAAAATTAGCACTGGAAATTGGCAGCAGACATAGCCCTGAGACTGGAAGAGCCAATATGCCTTGTAATCCATCACATAATAGGATGCTTTCAACAACATGTGCCACTTCAAATAGAACAAGGTATATGTAGATATGATCTACTTATCTATATGTATGCATGATATAAACGCACATGTAATACATGTATATGTGCATGTATTAAATTCTCTTTTATTTGCAAATATGTTAGGAAATTAAAATTAAGATACCCAGCCGGGTGCCAGTGGCTCAGACCTGTAATCCTAGTTACTCAGGAGGCTGAGATCTGAGGATTGTGGTTCAAAGCCAGCCTGGCAGGAAAGTCTGTGAAACTCTTTATCTCCAATTAACCACTAGAAAACCGGAAGTGGTGCTGTGGCTCAAGTTTTAGAGCGCTTACCTTTAGCTGTAGAGCTCAAGGACAGTGCCCAGGCTCAGAGTTCAAGCCCCATTACTAACACACACACAAAAGATATCCAAGTATTTGAAAATTAATTACATACTTAAATCTTGTAGAATATTTTTAATGCCAATCAGATTGGTGAAAGATCATCAGGACAAAGCTCAGATGACAGACAAATTTTTACACTGTAGATGAGTATTTCTTTGGGGAATTTTAGATTATCAATTAAAATTTCAAATGAATTTATAGGGCATTGGGTTTCTATTTATCTCAATGGCAGTAGTATGTTAAAAAACCTCACATCCTAATGAAGAATGATTATATAGAAAGCCTATATAAAGCCTTCACCATATTATTTAGCTAAATATATAACACAGTAATATGGTGGATATTAGAATGTCATCAAGAGTTATAAAGAATGTATATTTAAGTAAATATAATAAGTGGCTTACTTATATCAGACTTTTTCTCTCTCTCTCTACACACACACACACACACACACACACACACACACACACACACACACACACACACACACAAGTGAAGACATTGAGGAAGAATCACAGCTGTGCAGGGCTGGAAGGCAGTGGCCAATGGAAAAAGACAATGTAGACAAAGAGTTTCACAACTGATTTTAATCTTGTGGCTTCCCCACCCCCCAAATTTCATCCAAAAGACACAGTAATCTAGATTACTCTAGCAGGCCTGCTAGGCTAAAGGAACAGAGATCATGCTTTGGTGCCTCTAAAAGGTCCAGAATTAGAGGAAGTGGAAATGCAGACATTTTCCATAAATGCTGCTAACAGAGCCTCCCAAGCTGTCAGCTTGGCGTGTGCAGAGTGCGCCTCCATCAAGCCTCGCAGGAAAGCCAGCTGGGGGAAGCTAAGAGTTGAAAGGAATGTTCAGTACTTTATGAAGAGAAAGTCGCTGGAGAAACTCTGACAAAATTAGTAGGGACATTGTAAGTAGGGACCTTGGGTCTTGGTAAAATTACCTAGAGGAAATGGCCAGTTTGTCTCTTTAAATCCACTTCCATGGAAAAAAAATCATAAAAGCTGTTTAAATTTAAAGACACTTTTAAAAGAAGAAATATACAGAGTCGTAAAAAGAACATTTCTCTGGGAAATATAAAAAGGAGTCAATTGGATATTTTCTTTGTTAAAAAATGGGTTGAAGAAAGGAAGTATTGATGAAATGCTGCAGTAATGCAAATAATGTAAATCTGGTAGTTAAGACAAAGTATTGATAAGAGGCTATGGAAAGATGCATGGTTCCTAAATATAACGGCTTACTGAGACTTGAATTTTGTGAGCGATGAATAATTTCAGGAATTTTGCCTATCATAATAATATAAGAGATTTTCATAGTAATTGATTATTTCAGAGTAATATAAGAGATTGTCAATACAGGAGGAGTTTTCATGTGTATTGTACCATGTAGAACTCTGCTTATAATGTGTTACAAATTTTATTACCATTTCAGGCTAGAAATAGGAAAATATTATTCTCCAGAAAAAGTTACGGTTACCATGTTTCCACATTGGAATATCATTTTATTATAATACAATATGGAAAATATGACAAAATGTTTAACTTGAATTTAAATACATAAAGTTTCACAATGTTCCTTTCAGCACTATATTACCAGTTTGCTTATGCAGTTTTGTGCGATTGTTAGGAGCCAGCGGTCTTTTCCATCCTTGAGGTTCCTTGTTATTTCCATCAGCCACAGTCCTATCACTGGCTCCTATCACAGCCCAGCCTCCATAGCCTGCATTTTTGTTCATTTTGCTTTATAATCTCAGAGTCTATTGTTATTATATTTTCAATATTTTTGAGATTTAGTCATGTATTGAAATTTTATTTTCTTAAAAACAGCCTTTTTTTTTAAAAGAAAGATGAGTGTGTCTACATCTACTACTTACTTTTGTTTATTCCTTATGGGCTTTTGTGATTATTACAGCACACTTGTGTGGCTGAAAGTTTAATGATTTCCAAGTGCAGTTCTTTGGATATTTCAGGTCCTCTGTAGGAGTCCAGTGGTGTTTTGAAGACTGGCATTTTAGGCAAAAGTAAATGAGATTCAAAACAGAAGAAAGTGATAAGCTAAGCAGTAGCATACCATAACAACTTTGTGCTTATTTATCACATGCACATATGACTGTGTTACAGCAGTAAGTCCTAGAGCTTCCATAATATGTGACAGGAGCAGAGCACACAAAAGAAAAAAAAATGTAGTTCTTGGATGAAAGGGCTAGAGAAATATTCAAATCAAAACATGGCATACATTTTAGAGCTGTGGAATGAAGCAGAAATCCACTGAAATATTGATTTTACCTATTTACATATGTGTGATTTTAGCCATACTTCTTAACATCTTTCTCTGCTAACTGTATTTTTTGCAAGCAAATTGCTGCTCCTGTACTGTGACTCTGTCACGTGTAGGTAAACAGCAATGCTGAGTCTTGTCAGTGTTTGTACTTTGGAGAATCCTGTAGAACAATACAGGAAATTATAGTTGTAGTCAAACATTCAGAAGAGAATATTACTTGAAGAAAAATGTTTAAAAATGATTTCAAACAGTATTTCTTAAGGATTATTGGGTTTTACAACTGCAAAACTTTCATTTATTCTGTGTAGATCTTCTTTATTATATATGCACAATATATTCTGCATGGAGTAGATTATTTCCGAGTCTTCACATAAAATTTTGAATAAAAAAGGAGACATTTAAGTTGAAGAAATACACAGCATTAGAATGTGTCTTTCTTCTGTATCCTGTGAGTTTCAGTTTCAACATTTGGCAATATCCTGCCCTTCTCAGGGAGAGCATCCTTATCCACCTCACCAGCGTCCCTTTTTATTTGGCCTGTGCTTCAGCTTTGTAGGCTCTGTATTCTTTCATAACTGACAGTAGCATAATTTCTGGATGAACCTGACTTTTTGCTGCCATTAACCTGTACCTTTCCACACACAGGCTCCAGTGTGAATCACCAGAGACCCACAACAGCCATGTTCTATGTGTATGAAGATGCCTGTGAGCAAACCTAGGGGCAAATGAACATAAAAGGAAGGGAAGGGGAATGGATATTTGCCATTCTATCTGGATTACATTTTCAAGCCCAAACATATAATTCAGAAAAATCATAATATGTTAGAACAAAGTATTTTAATAATATTTACTGAATCCCTGCCTTTCAAGAATTCTAATGTGTTGCCCCACCCATCTGTAGCATTTCCTACAAGTAAGCCTCCATTCCTACAAATGCTGGGGGAGTCGGATTAGTCAGCGGCTGATGGCATTCATTGTTATTTGTTGTTCCTATGACTATAGGAGTTCTTACTGTGGCAAAACACGCATCAAGAAGCTGCCATATGGTCAGCTACCTACGCCCAGTAATCAGAAGTTTTGATGTACGTTAGTGACAGATTTTTATTTCCTTCTGTGTTTGATGTTATTTCTCCTTTTTTCTATTTAAACAACACCAAGTATCTGGCACTCTTAATTATCTGTTTGTTCTCTAAAAAGTATGCTCAAAAGAGCCCCAAAATAAGAGCCAGAAGACTGAAATTCTAGAAAATGAATAGCCAGATACTGTTGTAGTTTGAACTAGACAATCATACGAAAGAAGTCTATATATAAATGGTATAATCTTTCCAATAATTATCACAATAAATCACAGACATAAATGTAAAATGTGAAATAGTGACATTTCTATATAATAACTCAAAAGAAAAGCCAGATGATGGTTTCATGATTGGGTGTTTTTGGTTATAACACCAAAGATATGCTCTTTTAAAGAAGTTAACTGTCCAATTCAAAAAGGACAAAGTAGACCCCTCTCCAAGGTAACCATGCGAGAGGTCATGGTCCAGGTATCAGTAGCAGTGAGCATGTAAAATGATGTTCAGTGATCATTATGTAAGTAGAAAATTGAAAACACCACAAGACACCTTTGCATACCCAGTAAAATGTCAGCATCTGGATATTGATGTTGGCAAATGCTGGTGAAGGGTGTGAAGTACAGGCAACTCTTAATATGGGAATACAGAAAGACATACTCTGAGAGCAGTTTGGAAGTTCCTTACAAAGCTAATCATTCTTACTAAAAAGGTCAGCATTAAGGCCCTTGGCATTAATTTTATAAACTGAAAATTTTATGCCTCCAGATTCCTTCAAGATTGTGTCTAATCTCTGTCTTTTATAATCTCCTAAAGATGAAAACAATAAACATAGCATTTTGAAGCTGAATAAACAGCAGTAACCCAGCCAATAGAATAATTAAGCAATTATTCTAACATACCATGAATATAGTTGAAGGAAATGTAGACGAATATTTCTGAGTGGCAGAAATTACTTTTGAAAGGTTACAAGTTAGGATTCCAAATATGTGATATTTTGGACAAAGCAAGAGTATAGAGACAGTAAAACCATCCTGGTAGCGTCAGGGTATGGAGAGAAGAAAGGCTGGCCAGACAGCCCTTAGAGGATATGGGGTTAGTGACACTTTCTCAGGATATTGCAAGGTGGCTTTGGTCTAGACTCACAGACCTGCGCGAGAAAGAGTGACCTCTACTAGAAACTAAAGACTTTATGTGAGGGCAGTGTATCAAAAAGTAGAGTTATCACTCTGGTTTTTATGGTGGGGACGGCTATCTGTGTAAGACAGCAGTGAGTATGGGAATCTCTGTGCTGTCCTCTTAATTTTGCTGTGAATCCTAAACCAGTCTTAAAAGGTTAAGGAAGTTAGAATTTTGAGACAACCTGTTATCTTATCAAATCACAAAAATGCATACATAGTTCTATGGGTTTTGTAATGCACATATACAAAAAAGCCCAAAGGAGCAAATAGTAAACCTAGCATAAATAAAATATGTGTAGAAGACCTTCCAACTTTCAACATAACAGCAATAGATGTATTTATGTATACTTCCTCTGTGTGATGCATGTGTTTTGTGTGCCTGCTTTTCTGTTTGTATGCATGCGTGTGTGGGATTTTGCCCACAGCTATATGTATTCCCAAGATTCCAATATGTATTCCAAAGATTCCCTAAAATGTTCCTTACAATTATTTTTATGTTTCTCTTCTCTTTTATCTACTTATTTTTCTAATCTAAATTAAAATGACATGACTTACGGGCAGTGGTGTCTCATGCCTGTAATCCCAACTGTAAAAAAATTGCTGTGAAACTCTTAGCTCCAATTAACCACCCCAAAACTGGAAGTGTCACTGTGGCTCAAAGTGGCAGAGCACTAGCCTTGAGCAAAAGAACACAACGACTGTGTCTAGGCTCTGAGTTCAAGTTCCATGACAGATCAAAAAAAATGACATGACTAAAGAGATTCACCAGACATCGGTATTGTATGTGCATCAATATGTGTATTTCTGGTTAAACTAGAGATTTCAAGGGTAACAGTTTGGCTCGACAGATGGACTTTCTTGGAAACAATTATGAAGCTTTCGTGGCTGGCTAGGGAATGTCACTGTTGCTTTTTTTTCTGGCCATGGACCAACCTCTTGTTGCTGTAGAGTGGCCACAGTGTTCCTGGCATGCAGAATGGCTGTTCGCCAACTTAAAGGTTTCTGGAAAGAGAGGGAGCTCTCATATATTCATGGGTAGCTTCTGGAGGAGGCCACAAGACCCAAGAAGAAAACTCTTCAGGTTTTGCTGGCTGTCCACAGAAATTTCTTCTTCTTCAGTAGACCGTTGTTTAAACAATCTGTTTTTGTTTTCTCTGTGGTTCCTCATGCCGTGTTTGTGAAAGAAAAAGTCCTCTGGCCAGAAGATTAGGTACCATTGGTGAAGGCCAGCAGCTGCAGTCCTTGGACAGGGTCTACATTTTCAGTTAGTCAGTACCAGAAGCAGAAAATGGCTTGAATCAGAACTCTGATCTAGAGAAGACAGCTGAGATAAGAACAGGTGAAAAGAGGAAGCAGTCAACAATGCAAAGTGCTCATGAGCCCAGGTGTGACCTCAAAGTACACTGAACTGAGCAGGCAGGGTTATATGAAATCTGCATTTCCTTTTGGAAACAGTACTGAAAAAAACTTTGATGTCCAATATTACATTTGTTTTGGAAATCTTTAATTATATTTCTTTCATTATATGTCAAATTACTTGAAGAATTGTTTCATTAAGAGCTAATAATCACGTGCTGTTTTCCTATGTCAAAAATGTCGTGATTTTATCAGATGAAACAGTAATGGACTTGCAGTAATGCAAATCAATAAAAAGTAGTGTAGAACTTTAGATTTTGGTTTGATGTAGAATGAATTTTCAGGAAAAATAATATTTACTTTCCATTGTGTAACTTTCTAAAAAATATTTTCTGCTTAAAAAATAAATTACCTGTACTGCTGGGAGAAAAATCAGAGATTAAAAATATTTCTTCTGATGGGGAACTTAAAGCCTTGATAAGTAGACTAAAATAACAGTGACATTAAAATGATTATAGGAACTGTGCTCCCTAGAGAGAAAAGTGTGCTCAGGTTATTGGAGAGACTTCTTGCTGGCTATAATTAGCTGTTTCTCTTACAAAGTTTGAAAGTAATTTTGCCAATTATTTTTTCTTAAATTTGAACCTTGAATGAATGAAATCCATCATCCTAGACATCATTTAAATGGTAGTAATTTTGTTACACAGGTGCAAAAATCTACACTATTTTGATGTCTATTAGGTACTTTTATGAAGATGTCTGGTTTCATACAAGAATTTTACATAATCTTCCATGCAAAAGTCATCTTTTTTTCTGTTAAAAATAAGTAAAGAATTGTATGAGCCCATGCTCCTGTTCTCTACTAGGGTCTGTTACAAAAGTCTGTAATCCATACCCACAAATGTATGGTTCTGATTGGCAATTAAGTCTTTCATACATAACATCTCATTGTTTTAAGGCACTATGAAAATTCATTTAACTCTTTGGTATGAAGTAATTGTTTTGGTACTATCTAATTGAGTCAATAGATTAGAAAAAAATGTTATTTTAATAAAATCATGACTAAATCTGAGTTACAGCTCTGATAGTAAACTTATATTACACTGTTCCTGATCATTAAAGTCCTGTAACATTATAGAGTTTGCATGACATTGTTTTATCCATAGTAAAAAGTGAAGCATTGAGGGTTCTTTGCACTGAAGTATCATGATCTGACCCAGGCTTTGACTGCTCTGATGATCTGAATCATGGTTGTTGTGTTTGTTTGTTTTTTTGGTCGGTCGTGGGGCCTGAACTCTGGGCCTGGGCGCTGTCCCTCAGCTCTTCAGCTCAAGGCGAGTGCTCTACCATTTGAGCCAAGTGCCACTTCCAGTTTTTTTTCTCCTTATGTGGTGCTGAGGAATTGAACCCAGGGCCTCATGCATGCAAGGCAAGCACTCTACCACTGAGCCACCTTCCCAGCCCAATCATGTTTTTGATAGTGAGATTCTATGATAGAAATAGGAGAGACAAGAAGAACTGGAAAGGGAAGAGTTTAGGAATCATCACAATGATCAAAGCAAGAATTTTTGTGTTGCTTGTCTGATAACCATGGAGGTGGTATGATGTGACTTGTCAATTGTATTCTCAAAGCATCACGTTGAAAAGCAGTTCTAAGTGTTGCTATGTCCTGTTCTCAGGACATTTTGAGTTGCCCACCAGGAAGTGCTATATGTTAGCCATAGGTTGTGGTGGGATGTTACCAAGTTGAAAAAGTTACCTTAGATTCCTAGTTTGTGGCATGCATATAAATAAAATCTCATGAATGAGTACTGGATTCTGTTGGAATTTTTTGCTTTGAATTTATTGGTATGGTCATGTGAGTTTTCTCATTGTTTCTGTTGATGGGATGGATTGCACTAACTGATCTTCAAATTTCTAGGCTACTGACTTTTACATACTTGTGAAAATATTACTTTCTACTCATATGTGATTTAATGCAGACACAGTTGCTTTCATTCTGCTAAATTTGTCTATTTTCATTAGCTGTATTGTTCTTTCTTATAATACCTTTGTCTAGGTTTGTATTGGGGTTAATGCTGGCTTCCTCTAATAAATTAGGAAGTACTCCTTCTGATTTATCTTCTGAAAGAGATGACAGAGACTTGGCAATGCTTCTTCCTTAAGTGTTAGGTGTGATTCTCCTCAGATGTTAGGTGAGTTCCTCCAACCTCCATGCTATTTTGGAAGATTACTAGCATTTTTTATCTTCCCTCTCTTTCCCTAGTCATGTTAGAACTATATCAATTCTATTACTTTCTTCAAAGAAATCACTTTGGTTTTATTTTCTCTATTGGGATTCTTTTTTCCATGTTGCTCCATGCTGCGCTAGTTTTGTTTTGCCTGTTTTGGGTATGACATGGTGAGCCCTCTGTTGCTGGTTGAAGGGTTTAAATGTGAAGCCTTGAATTACAGAGGTCAGATCATCATTTTCCCTAGTGCTCGTGCTTGTGGAGCTGTTTTCATTGCATCTATATATTTTCATACATTATATTTTCATTTTTATTATTGACAATATTTTAATTATTTTATGCTGATATTTCTTCTTTAATTAACATGTTGTGTGGAAGCTGAATAATTCCTATAAATTATGCTAAATACTTCAAAAAATCTACCAGTAGAGATATAGTCATCATAACTCAAGTTGGTAAAAATAGCTTTAAAACTAAAAATGGTTTTGATTTTCAGTAAACAGAATAACAGGATCCTTGTAAGTGATTGCTCTGACTTCTGTCAAAAAATCCATTAAATAATACATTTTCTATGTTACTTGTGTACCTATGAACTCAAACTCTATCCCAAAGATAGTAAATCACTACATATATCCTGTAAAATATGTGGCAAAAAGGGAGAGGAGGATAGCAGGAAGCTCATCAAAATTATGATTTTGGTTAAAACCCAGTGTCGGAGTAGCCCATCAGGAAACCGTGGTGTCAATTAGGTTTATTCAAGCCTTCCAGATAGCTAAGATGCTCAGGAAGCCAGTGACACTTATCTGAAGATGGCTGCATGTGGGTAGGTACAATTAACAGGACAACACAGCCAAGAAAAGAGAACACAGAACTATTAAGAAGGATTCCAGAGATTGGAAAGAAATAGCAACATCCGGTGAAGACAAGGAAACAGGCAGGCTTAGGGAAAGAGGGATTTGATGTCCCAGTGTTTTCAATACTCATTTGTGTCTTCCATTTCCAGTCTGTCTGCTAGATTCTCTATTTCTCCATGCATAAGATACCTTATCTGTAACATCAAACACTGCCTTGTGTATAGCTGTATTCAGTGGAGAATTTTCTGAGACCTTGAAACAGATATCCCAGAGAAGAACCCACTGGCCTTATTTTTCCAGTGCACATCTTGGAACAAAGGTAGGGACTTTTATAAGCATGCGCCAGTTCTCTTGAAGCCCATTAGAAAACAGACACATGGACCCCAGAAAAGTGTGTTGGTAGTAGACACTTTGTCCCTGGAACGAAACTCTACCTCCAAGTGCACAGTACATGTAACTGATGTGACGAGAAGGAGCTACTGATGTATAGCTACTGTTGGACATCTAAGTTGAGAGGAAAAAGAGCTTTAAAACATAATAAAAATCTTAGTTTCAGAAGCAATAGCATAGCAAGTTTAAATATAGAAAATACAAACTCCTCAATCTTAAAAATGCTCTGGGATAAAGAAGATAATTAAAATTATTTACTAATAGTAAATACATGTCTACACATGGACTGCAGATAATTGACATTTTCTAAAATTTCCTTGATTTAATTTGAAATATTCCACTTTCAGTCTTATACAAAAACTTGTTAAATAGGCATTTTGTTTGAATGCTTAATAATAAGAATGGATTTTTCTGAAAGGCTCATTTTCAGTTTATTTTCTCAGCAGAAAACAAGACAGTTCTTACGTTTTCAACGGAAAGCCCAAGTGTGTCTACCAATTCATCTGTCCTTAAAGTGCAGCCTTATTTTTTTTTAACTCTCCATGGATAACTCCATTCAGTAACTCATTCTCCCAACTATTGCATTCCACTGGTGATCTTAAAGTTACGCTTTTTAACAGCACAAGAGTCAATAGACCTGAGTGCTGTTCCTATGGAGACTTGAGGGCTCATTCTCTGTAGTTCCTTCTTCTCTGGGCTTGTGTTGAACACAGCCATTGGATGGAAGTATTGTTTCTCACAGCAGTCCAGAAAGGGTGATGCTTTTACCCACACGTATTACACCCCACACCATGACTTGAAGAGAGACTCAGAAACAAATTAAAGTGAATATGTGTATTATACCCGAGGTTTCGTAGCACAAGTTCTGTGTGCACTGATTGCTTTCTCACTCTTCAATGTATGATTTTATAGAAGACAATTTATATTATTCTTTTCCCTATTTGATTTTGGTACCCTGGGTATTGTATAAATGTTTATCTGAAATAGAACAGAAGGGGAACAACAAAGTGGTGAAACAAAGGACTAATGCAACAGCGATCCTCACAAGATGATATGCTGGAAATGAGCTGTATAATTTGTGGTAGGGGAGATGGAGAGAAAGTGGGAGAAAAATGAGGGAGGGGGCAAGAATTTAGACAAGAAATTAATACCTTATGTAACTGTAAACTCTCTGTACATCACCTTGAGAATAAACTTAAAAAAAAAGAATTAGTATATTGTGCTTTGCTGTCAAAACTTTTTGAGTTCCTTAGATCTGTTGGTTCTTAATCCTTACCACATGTATAATTTCTGAATACTGTCTTCATTCTCTAGAGTAATGTATCTACACTTTGTTCATTGTTTTCTTTACTATGAATGACCTTTTTCTGTTTGATAAACCTTTATTTACTATTTTTGCTTTATTTTCTATGCTCTGAGATCTCATCCAAAGTACCCTGGCCCATTCCAATCTCCTGAAATATTTCCCTATGTTCTTCTGGTAATTTTATTGTTTCAGTTTTTTCTTCATTTGAATTAAAATTTTAGCTGATTAAAGATACGGTTCAAATTTCATTTTTTGCATATGGATATACAGCTTTTTTCAGTAACATTTATTTAAAAGACTGACTTTTAAAATGCGTATCTTTAGAACCAAAGCTGAAAATTGGTTGATTGCATATCAACCAACTGGGCTTTCTACTCTGTCCCGTTGTCTTGTTCTTTTATTCCAGTCCTATGCTCCATTTTATGATTATAGTTTTTAGCATATTTTGATTCTGGTAGCCTCTTTCTCACTCAATATCTTTTGGCTAGTTGGGGACTTTTGTGAGTCTATGCATGTTTAAGGGTATTTTTTTTAAATCGGTGGCGAATGTTAGTATTTTAGTGGAGATTGTGCACTAATCTCCATATTGCTTTTGACTCAATAGACTTGGAACAGTTTTAATTCTCCTAATTAACAGTTATGGGATAACTTTCCATTTGTTTTGCTCTCTTCAATTCCTTTCATTGGGAGAAAACAAGGAGGAGTTGACACTGTTCAAAACGAAATTTTCTGATTACCTGTAACCCGTTTCTGCACATTACCTTTCCAATAACAATAAAAAGAAAAAAATTCCTGTCATCTGTTGTTAAGGTTTTATTTGTAGGTAATTATTCATTTCTTTGGTTAATGTTATAAGTATTATCTTATTTTGTAAATATTGTGTGTAAGGTTCCCATTAAATATTACTCATTACTTGACCACAATTAATATTGCAGTTAATATATTATCTTTTATTACTTTTATGCCTCTAACTCATCAGATAAATTTAATCAGAGGTAGTGCTTTTTAATCATATCCCTTCCTTGGATACAGAGGTGTGTTGTTCAAGAAACCAGCTTGTCTCTTAGCAACTCCTTGTTCTAATTCTGTTTTACAATGGAATTTTGTCGAATGTGATCTGGTTCTGTCTGAATGTTGATAACAGTTCACAATATTTAATAGACAGGTCATATGAAGTGGCTAAAATCAACATAGATTCTATTTCTTTTAATTTAAAGTGTATTGAAAGACAAGTTTACATATAATGCTAAAATCACTACTTGGTCTGAAAGTAGAGATTCAGACTAGTAAGAACTGTATCCCAGGGATTATGAGCTGTTTAAACTTTGGTTTCAAATTACTATATTTAAACTAAATTTATTTGAAGTGAAGAAGCATAATTCCTTGTTTAACTAAAGTTCACCCTTGCATTTTTCTCAAAAGAAAAATCCATAATGCTATGTTCTTTAAAACAAATCCTTTGGATTTTATTATGGTAGTAAAAATACCAATATATATGTCAGTGGATTTTCTAAGAGATAACTCTATTCTTTTATCTTCTGAATGCTAATGAAAGAATGTGGTACACTTATTTCTGGAAGGAGTTTGTGGTCAAAGGCAAAAAGTTAAAGTGTAATTCCTAGCATCTATCTCATTTATACCACTGCCAAATCTCTCTACCAGCCTTCTGACTGACAGGAATTTAGCTCTGCTTGACTGACCCTGGGTTTTAATTAAACAATCTGTGTCTCAGGAGGCAGGACGATCCAGTAGCAATGTGCTCATATGAAAGCATCAGGGTTTGGTTCCCAAAATCTGAGGGTGTCCTGGACTACACAGGGGAGACACAGGGAAAAAAATACCAGCAGCAACAAAGGAGCCTGCTTTACAATTTCCCAACTATCAGCTTGACTCATCCCTCACAAACAAAAAAAGTCTTATTTCCAAGTTTTAGGAAATACACAGAAGACATAGCCTCTTTGCCTAGTGATCCTCTTTAGAGTGAATCTGTTTAAAGATTCAATGCTTTTCTAATGTTAATGAAAACATTCTTTAGGACACATTTTTCTTTTATAGTAATAAAGGAAAACTATAGTTCTTTGTTTAATATAAAACATACACATTTTTAAAAACTCAGTTATTTACAAGAGGTAACATAAAAAATAGGGTTTACTTGAGTTTAATAAATTGGGAAGTTAAGTAAAAATGATTCTATTTGTGAGTTTCTCTGTAATACACGATTCCCTGACAGCCAGTAGCTTTGAGAGTTGATCATATCTCAGGTAGAAGGGTTGTGTTTCTACAGCTAAGATACTCTCC
The DNA here is from genome assembly GCF_019054845.1 of Dipodomys spectabilis. Taxonomy (NCBI): domain Eukaryota; kingdom Metazoa; phylum Chordata; class Mammalia; order Rodentia; family Heteromyidae; genus Dipodomys; species Dipodomys spectabilis. The sequence continues at coordinate 11,207,555 of NW_024870753.1, read as the reverse complement.
CGACAATTGATCACTTTCCACTAAAGTTCATCTCAGTTGCCTGCACCAACGTTGGTAAGGAAGCCCTCTCTTCCCTCAGCCTTCCTACCTACCTACCTCTCTGCCTGTCTGCATTCCTCCTTGTCTTTCCTCCTATGAAGTCCATAGACCTACGCACATCTTGTAGGGGTGTCGGATGTGAGCTTGACTGTTAACAATCATTGTAGGTGGCACTTCAGAGGAGAGGCACACCTCTTAACAGCTTCTGGCTTGTTTACCCCCTGAGGGGTTGTATAATTGTTTCAAAGGGGTCTCTGAGAGAAGCAGCATAAAATAAAGGGCATTTTGGATCCTTTTCTGTGAAGCACTATTATTACTACAAAGGGGCAATACTAATTTGAAAACCTTCTCTACCATTTCTTTCTCCCATGGCACTCAAGAGGAGTGGGTAACAGTCTGCTTCTGGTTTCTTTCTTGGCCTCTAAGCCAGCTGTCCCTCCTCCCTGAGAGAAACAACTGTACCCTGCAGGTTCCACAGATTTCTATCTATCCACCAGTTTTCTAGTTGTTGGTAGAATATTTATCCTTCCAAACCTCGTTTTTTTATTATTTTTATTATTGTTAAAATTATTTTATTTTTGTTAGTTTTATTATTATTTACTCAAAGTTTCAGTACGTACTCAGGTTGCCTGTCCACTCAGACAGACCTAGCTGGGAAGAAAAGTTCCCAGGGAAGTCTTGAAGTAGCATTCTTCACCCTTAGTTGTCACATGCTAAGTACAATTGAGGGTGAAGTCCATTTCCAGGTATAGTTGAGAAAAGTGGTTCCTCCTCAACGCATACTATCTATGAGATTGCTCAGTCAGATGAGATTACTCAGGCTTCTTATGGCATGTAGCTTAATTATGTACTTAATCATTCATATTTGTGTATGTTATTTCATGTGATATCACCTTAATTTTCAAAGCTATATGTAATCTGTTACCGTAATTTGAAGACTTTTCTCAGATGTAGTTTCTGTATTTACTTCCAGCCTCTACTTCCCTGCTCATTATTTACATAAAATAGTAAATAAAATCAATATTTACCATGTGCAATGAATTTGAAGCACCAATGCTCACAACACCTAGAGGATTGTTGCCATATAGGAAGTGTTATTTATGATTTATACAGAAAACATTGAATTTCTATTATGAATGTGCATTAGACATATTGAGCATATTGGCTATATGTCATACTTGTTATGGGTGAACTTCTAGAAGTAGTGTGGTGCTTCAAATGCTGTGAATATTTCACATCAGGAGGGGATTCAGGAAGTAGAGAGAATCCATAACCTATTTCTCTAGTAACTTCCTCTTCTAATCAACCAGTAAGCCGGGAGGTTATAGAGTACAGATGAATATCTTGGCTGTCTTTTCCTGAGATAAACTAGGTGGTAATGTTCATCTCTAGGAGTAACAGGTGTTCTCTGGATATCTTAGGAACAACATGAATTTGTTGAATTGTAGATTTACAATATTCACTACATCTTTGAAACTTTTGATATATAAAGTCATTACTACACTGAAAATGAAACTTAGAAAAGTAAAATGTTGCTTAAGACATGCACTATAACATTTCCTTTATTATTCTCTGATGTGTTGGAAAGGCTGGTAATATTTTCTTTTTGGTAAAATAGAACAGTGGAGACATTATAGGAAGGAAGAAACTAAGATATATTATTTGCTGCAAGTATTTAATAATGATTATGTGCATTATCTTTTTAATGCCAGTCAATTTGTGATTTGAGAGTTTATTGCTTATGAGTTCAAAAGTAACATGTAATATGGATTTTTCCATTAAATAGCTGCAGATTCAAGAAAGTGTAAGATATAATTCTGATGTACTCTAGGGACATTAGAATATTTTATTTTCACAAGCATATGTTATCAGAACAAAAACAAATACAGTCTAGTAAGACAATTATGCAAGCAACTATCCATCTTTCCAAACAAGCAAACTCTTCTAGTAGCTCCCATATCAACACTGCTGCAGAGGGTACTACGCCAGGCTGTGTACTGTATTACTAAAAGATACACTTTCAGATAATGTAGACTTGAAACAAAGAAATTCATAGAAAATATAAAGGGACAATGTATAAAAATATTAGAGTCAACCTACCGAGGAGAAATGGCACTCCTAAATATATATGAATAACAGCTAAAATTCATATATTAAGTGAAAGCTGATAGAATTGAATGGAGAAATAGGTAAGTGCACAAGTTTAATTGGTGCAGCAACTCTCTCAGCAATAGATAGAACATGTAGAAAATTATTAATGACATGAAATAACATCTTTATTAACAGAGCAGACATTTATAAAACACTCCATCCATCAAAAAGCAGAACTATGTCTTCACTTACTCAATGAACATATACATAGGTAGATTATATATTGAACCATACAATAAATCTCAACAAATTTAAGAGAATTAAAATCATATGGGTTGTAAAATTCAGACAATAAATATCTGAATAAACATTTGAGAGCTAAATAACAGAACCTTCACCAATCATTTGTCAAAGGAAGGAGGAAGAATTTCCAAAGAAAAAATTTAAATATATTGACCCAGGCAAAATTAAGACATAGTAGTATATCAAAGTGGGTAGGCCTGGGAGGGAGGAGGTTGGAAGGGAAAAATTGGGAGAAAATGAAGGAGGAGGTGACACTGTTCAAGAAGAAATGTACTCAAGTATTACTTAACTTATGTAACTGTAAATCACCTTTACAACAACAATAAAAAATAAACTTATGGGCCACACCATGGCAATGATGACTGTTGGAGGAAATTGTGTATCTATATGTGTACATTAGAATAGAGGACAAGTCTGAGTCAGTAAAATCAAGTAAAATAAACCCAAAGCAAATAGGAGAGTAATATGAAAAATACAATCAATAGAGGATAAATAATAGAGAACATTAATGAAACTAAAAGAACCAGTTACTTGAAAAGATCAATGACTTTGACAAATATCTATTAAGACTGACAAGAAAGGGAAAAGTATGAATTAATCACTATTGGGAATAGAAGGTATTGCCTTAGTAATTTTATATAATAAAATCAGGGAAATTCAACTATTATGTAGTAGTTATATAATAATGACCTTATTGTAAGTAATTTTTTTGTAAGAATGCACTTTTCAAACATAGTGGTTTCCTTGCGGAATTGAATCAGTTGTTGAAAGATGGGCACTGGAATTAACTCCAGTTTTCCACACTGATTTTAGGGTAACAAATGAGGAGGAAGAACTTTCAAATTCATTCTTCAGCTACTATCGTGGTTACCTTGGCACTGAAGCCAGCATACAAATAAATACATAAGATTACATGCCTGCATCTCTCATGAATATGAGTGCAAAATGTATGTCCTTAAGCTTTATTATTATGTAATGAGAATTATAAAAATTCGGTAAGAGGGATTTATTCTAGCCATGAAAATATGATTTAGTATTCAAAAATTAATCTTTTAAATCCATCCTGAAATTATTTCAGAAAAGCCATTTGTTAAAGTTCAAGATCTACGCATAACTATTCTCAGGAAAAATTGTACAATAGGGAAAACATCTCCGTTGACAAAACATTTACAAAACACCTACAGTTAGTCTTATATTCAGTGTTAAAGACTAAATGCTTTCTCTGCTTAAATCAGGGAGAAAAAAAATCTACTCTCATGACTTTTATTCAACTTTGTACTTGAAATTCTAGCCAGTACACTAAGGCAAGTAAAGGAATACAACGAATACAGATTGCAAGGAAGAACTAACAAAACTGCTATATTCAAATAGCATTACTGTCTATAGAGAAAATTCCACCTGCAAAAAATCCCACATGTGGAAATTTAAGAATTTACAGTAGAGCCAGGCATGGAGTTTCAGAACTGTAATCTCAGAACTTGAGAAATCGAGTAAGAAGGATCCTAAGATTCGTTTAGACTACATGGTGAGCTTGATTCAAAGAGGAGGAGGAAAGGGAGAATAAGAAATAAGGAAAACACTGGATATTAGAAATGAACACTGAAATCATCCAGTTGATAACTGCTGTACCAGATGAAGAGGCAGAAAATATTTTCTACCTCTATCAAAATCTGTTTCGAGAACAATATGAACATGAAGTTAACTAGGAAAGAAACTATGTGTGGAGAGTGAATATACGAAGAGTGGACACGCTGGCATGGCCATCAGTTACGTGGTTGTGTCCAGATGCGGTGGGGGACTCTTGTTTGATTGATTCACTGATTGGTGGTTGATTTGGTGAGTGATTAATGGACTAGAGAAAAGATTTCAATATTCAACTCATTCTGGCCTCAAACACTATAGAGTCTAAATTGCCCTCAAGATTTTAATCATCCTGCCTCAGACCCCCAAGTACTGAGGCTGTAGATGGGTATCACCACATGCCACCTGCAAAACAAGGAAAGGGTGGTGGTGCCCAGGGAGCATGGCACTTAGAGCCCAGCATACGGAACTCTAACCCTGCCTGGGTACAGTGACTTCAGAGAGCCCAGCATACAGAGCTGTAACCCTCTGTAAAATGACTTGATAGCAATTTAAAATCAAGGAAGTAAAGTGTCAGGTTTGTGTGGTATTTTCTCTTTTGAGACAAGATCTTGCTGTGTAATGCAGACGACTCTCATTAAACTTGGAATTCTCCTGCTTCGGCTCCCAAGTACTGAAATTATTGGCATATTCCAAGATGACTGAAGTAGCTTAAAGAATAAGGTTAAAAAAAGCCCACAGGCAATTATGAGAATCCCCTTGAATAGCACACATTTAAAACAGGAATTAATTATTAGTATAAGAGCAAGATGATTTTAATATCTTTATATAATTAGGAGTACTTTTATTACTAATTATACAGTTACATTATTACATAACAGAAGTAATGAAAAATCCCTGGAGCATTTTTAATCATAATCTTGTTTTCCAAATATAAATTATTTGATTAGAGGCATGTTACTAATTTAAACATTTTTAATTAATGGTTCATATCCTGATGGATTTTTACCCTAGTACACAATAAACCAATTTGGTAATTAGTAATAATTTAATGATTCAAGTAGCAAATTCCAAATTACTGTACTTAATAGGCTTTTTGGATTAAGACTACTATATTTTATATTAAGTTTTAAGATTTGGTTGTAAAAAGTATGAGTTATCTGTTCTTAACTATAAAGCTTTATAAAATAAATCTCTCGGGCTGGGAAGGTGGCTCAGTGGTATAGTGCTTGCCTCGCATGCATGAGGCCCTGTGTTCAATTCATCAGCACCACATAACAGAAAAATCTGGAAGTGGCACTGTGGCTCAACTGGTAGAGCACTAACCTTGAGCTGAAAAGCTAAGGCAAGGGACAGCACCCAGGTCCAGAGTTCAGGCCCTACAACCAAAAAAAAAATTGAGATAAATCTCTCTACAGATAGATTTTTTTTCAACACTATTAAATAATTGGCATCTTTGTTTTCATTAGTTTTCAGCCAGTAGTTGTTTTCTATATTTACTATTCAAGTACTTTCATATTTTTTGGTAAAATATTAGGGTCTTCATGAAAACATTATTGAATAAGGCTGTTTCTAGACAACCATTATATTTACAAAACACATTTTCACCTAATGTGACCTATGCTGGGAAAAGCTAAGGAGACGTAAAGGAGGATATCCTCCTGGAGCCTTGCCTCCATGTGTCAGCCAGGGCCCCCAGGGTCAGTGATGGGACACCTCCTGTGTGATCGGAGCTGGCCCAGGGCTCCTCAGGAACATGCCTATGGGACACAGTAAGAAGAGGAGGCAGTTCACATACTTACTGAATCTGGGTAGTCCTTTGACCTGCATTTGCACCTGGAGGCCCAGGAACTCCTGTAGTGCAGTTCAATTCAAGTCTGCAACCCTGAGGATGGCTGTGGGAGGAATGGAGTGATCTGTATTTGAGTCTGAATGTCCAGGAGCCATGAACTCGAGTTTACAAGGGAAAAGGGACATAGATGTCTCAAGAGATGGCAGTGCTTCTCTTCTCTACCTTTCTGTTTTATTGGCACCCTCAACAATTTTGAAAATGCATGCACACTGTGGAGAGTTGTAGCTTTACTCACTTGCCCGTCTCACATGATGACCTCCTCCAGACACACAGACACCCCACCAGGACGGGACAGCGGGACAACAACTGTCTGGACATGTTTTAGGCACTCGAGCTGGTGTATAATGTGAACCTTCCCGCTTTCTTAGGACAGTCTTTTCTAACACCTCTGAAGCTATTTCTGTGTGTCTGGACAAGTGACAATTCTGAGGCACTCTCTAGAAGATTCCTACTGTTCTTACTGGCTCAAGAAAATGAAGGCACCGTGTTTGGAGCTGGCCATGGTTCCCTCCCAGACACAACAAGAGATTTGATGGCTTGGAGTGAAGATGAGCTGGCACAGTGCTGCAGTGATGGGAAGAACTTGGCAGGGGAGAGAGGGGCTAACACTTACTGAAGCCCCATTTGGGTTGGTTATTGTGCTACATGCTTTCTACAGATTCCAGAAAAGGGGGTCAATCTGGTATTTAAAAAGCCCTTTCCTGCTACATTTTGCATTTCTTGTATCTTCTCTAAACATTATAATCCTTAACAGACTTAATAAGGTTACATGTTTAAATGCTAATTCCCTTGAAGACCTGAATTCAATAAAAAACACTGGGGAAAGGATGCTGAAGAACTTCCCACGCTTCCTGCATGTCAGTGACTCAGCCATGAGTCAGGAAAGCGTGGATGCAGATAATACAAAGTTACCCATCCTTCCTCTCTACAACATTCTTTCGATTCATCATGCTGTATTTAGGAAATCTCCATGCAATGGCTAGATCTAGATGAAAAGGGAGGGAAATCACACAATTCTTATTTATTGTCTTGGGAATAAGTTTTAAACATGCAGATTGCAACCATGTTTGATATTTCACATGTATTTCATTCAAACATAGAAGAAAGGAGAACAGATAAAGGAAGGGAATAGAATTATGAACATATTTCAAACGATTCAGAGCAGTATATTGTTCATTTCTCACTTGCTGGTTAGGTATGTAAATTAGACAACAGTTCGCTTTCATAGGAAAAATGTAGGAAATGAGAACTGTACTAGCTGTGTCACTGAAACCCAACTCATCTACAATATCTAGGGAATTTCGGGTTAGAAATGTCAAAACTAATGTTAAATTTCTTTTTCTTTTCTTTTTTTTTTTTGGGGGGGGGGGTCTAGTCATGAGGCCTGAACTCTGGGCCTGGGCGCTGTCCCTCAGCTCTTCAGCTCAAGGATAGCGCTCTATCACTTGAGCCACAGTGCCACTTCCGGCTTTTTTCTTTTTGCTTATGTGGTGTTGAGGAATCGAACCCAGGGCCTGATGCATGCAAGGCAAGCACTCTACCACTGAGCCACCTTCCCAGCCCCACTAATGTTACATTTCTTATACTTAATTTTAGTAATCATAAATGGCATAGCCATTTTATTTTGTAGCCATTCCAAGAGTTGTATGGATGCCAAATACATACAACTAAAATTTAAAAACTTATGAATCACTGGTTTGAGTTTTACATAGTAACATTTTATCTAAACATGATTTTAGAAAAAGAAGAAAAATAACTGCAAAACAACCAGGTTGCTAATGCATCCTCATAAATCATGGAAAATACTAATAGGCTTATCACTGTATCAATCTGACACCAAATCGACAAGTCTGTTTAGGAGTTACAATGTTGTATTGCATTAATTTAATGATGCCATTAGTGCTATTTGCAGTGATTGGACTAGCATAAACAGTGAGTATTTAGGGTACTGTTTCTCATTAGGAATAAATACCTACTTCCACTAATTGCTTCTAGCTCTGCTTCTATTAAGTGCACACTTTGTACATACTAATAATCTATTATCAGCTGCTTTTGGTTAATTAAAATTCTTGTCTATAAACATCAGATAAAATAAAGATATCTATCCTGATCTGTGTTTTTATATACTAAATGAAAATTCTAGAAATTGAATTCATTTCCAAAAAGTACAGGAGTAATAAAATGATGTACATTCCAGATTTATTCATGGCGAGCACAAAACATGTTGTAAAAACAACCTTACCTTGTAGTTGCAGTAGTTAAGAACAATATCACCCAGTTCTTCTGTTTGGAAAATAGTGTTTTCAAGATAGCATCTGCGTACTTTAAGTAAAGATATAAATGCCAGCCCCCAAGAAAGACTTTGGTGATGTGCTTTTTCTCTTGAATATTTGAAAGATAACATACTAATTTGTTTTGCAGGCTCTAGAATCTACCTAAAACATACTGTGGTGTTATGTTGATTTTCTGAATTTGGTAATGATTTCTAAGTAGATTTCATGGCTTTAGTTCTCAGTGGCAAGTTACTCTTTCCATGTTTCAGAAGGATGTATACTGAAATACTCTATATCGACATTGCCTTAATGCTCATTCTTCTTAAGTGTACTTCTAGATCCAGCCATTTGTGATCATGAACATGTACTATACTTGGGTTCTAAACTTAGGATGTCAGCACAGTTTAACTGCATTCACTTCTGTTGTTCATAATGAAATAATAAAGGAGAAAATGTTTAACAGTACAGAGAAAGTAGAATAAATTGTAAGGTTACTTACTTGTTAAGGAAATTATGTCATTTAAACACAAATGGATCTCTGTCTATTATCTAAGAATGTTTATCATGTTACCAAGTTGCAAAGTCAAGTTCTAGAAAAATATATGCACTACCAGTGTAACTGTAACTGGCATTTGTAAAATAAATACTGTATTTTATTCAAGAAGAATCACTGTAACAGGCAAACTGAAATAAGAGTAAGTTCCATGGCTTAGATCTGTTCTTTAGGTAACTGTGCCATCTAGATTTTCTACAAATGAAATTGAGGATGCATACTTTGGTGTGGGGGGGGGCGTAGCTGTCTGTTTTATAAATAGATTATACGTAGAATGGTTCAGCTATGTAAACACAAGCATGGACAGAGAGACATTTAGAAACAAGCTCTGGATCTATAGATACATGTATGCGCATATAATTTAATGATGTCCAGTCAGGTGTTCAGTTCTCTGAGTCCATTCTCATTTTCATTCTCAGTTGAAAGGAGAACTCTTCACCATTTTTGGTGGTTCTAGGGTTTGAACTTCAGGCTTTGCACTCACTAAACAATACTGTACTGGTGAGCCACTGTATTTTTCTTGGATCTACCCCCTTTTTGATATTTACTGGGTTAAGATTTAACATGCTCCTGTAAGTGTCAGATGGGTCCGTCTCCCCTCCACAGTTTTCTTCCCATCCCAGCTGTTCCTTCTCCCCAGACTCAAGTGGTGCTTCTGCTTCCTTTCACATATGTGTAGTGAGCGTCTGGCTGGCTTTGGCTCCATTCCCTTTTGTATTCACCCATCCCCCTTGACCTGGTCCCTTCCCTTACAATCTTGTTTCAGCTGCCTGACATTCATTTTGTTAAACTGTTAAGTGTTCAAAAGGTTCATTCCATGAGGCTTCACTCCTGCTGTTAGTCAATTAAATCATATACCTACACACATATACATATATGTAAACTTATGCCCCAGTGTGTATTACATGGGAGGTTGTATTTGGTATCTCCGATCCACATATGAGAGCAGATATGCACCTTTTGTCTTCCTGGGCCTGGTCTCCTTCACTCAACATGGTATTTTCCAGGTCTGTCAAGTTCCCGTCAAATGATATAATTTCATTCATCTCCATGGATATATGTTTGCTTTTCAAGCCATTCATCCCCTGCAGGGCATGCGTCTGGGTTGTTTCTGTAACCTGACTGTGGTGAATCCTCACCCACGGTGAAGTTGTGTGTGCAGGTGCCTTGCTGTGCCGGTAACGCAGGCTCTCGCAATGCCCTCGAGTGGCATTCTTGGATCATGGCATAGCTCCACACTTAGCTTTTTGAGGAATCTCCATCCTGATTTCCACAGTGGTTGCACTTACTTACATTTCTGCCAAAGCATATTAAGGTCCCTTCTTCCCTGTATCCTTTCCAGCATTGGTTGTTCATATTCTGGATGATGGCTGTGCTGGCTGAAATGTGTTGGAATCTCAGTGTTGTTTTGATTTGTACTTTTTATGGCCAGAAATGCTGAGCATTTCTTTACATATTGATTGGCCATCTGTACTTCTGAGAAGGGACTGTTCAACTCCTTTGATCCATTTGTTAACCGGGTTAATGATTGTTGGGGATTTTTGTTTTTTAAGATCCTTGTATATTCTGGTTATTAGACCCATGTCAGAAATAAAGCTGGCAAAGTTCTTGTCCCATTCTGTTTCTCTGATTTTTGAGATAGGGATTGCTGTGCTTTCTGCACAGACACCTTCCTGGACCTTGGTCTGCTAGTTTGAGGCACATGGGTGACACTGTGTCATGCTATTGGTTGAAAGGAACAGGTAACCTTTTCTGCCCAGGATGATTGAACTGAAATCCTCCCATTCTCAGCACTTCGGGTTGGGGGGCATGTGGAACCCGAGTACCACTGGAGAGCCTTTCCCCTTCTGGTGCCGTGTGGCCTTGGGTGCTCACCTGATGCCCTCAGCCTCTAACGGTCACCCAGTTTGGATAGTGCATGAGTGTGGCTAGATTGTAAGTTCCTTAAAAGCATTGATATTTTGTCTTTGAATGTTAATGTCAGAGAATTAGTAGTGAAGGTATGTGTTAAAAGAAGATAGGAATAAAAAGCTTTCAGTCCTCAGGTGGACACTAGTGGCCCATGCCTGTAATGCCAGCTATTCAGGACGCTGAGATCTGAGGATCACAATTTGAAGCCTGCCTGGGCAGGAAAGCCCATAAGACTCTTATCTCTAATAAACTGCTCAGAAAAAGCTGGAAGTGGAACTGCAGCTTAAGTGGTAGAGTGCTAACCTTGAGCCAAAAACAAACAAGAAACTCAGGGACAGTGCCTAGGCCCTGAGTTCAAGCCCCAGGACTGGCACCAAAAAAAGAAAAAGAAAAAGAAAACAAATATATAAAGTATATTTTTTTGGCTAGGATTACAGGTGTGAGCCATGGGTGCCTGGCTCTATTTCAGTTATTCACACACACACACACACACACACAAGGTGATGGGTAGGTTAATTTGCTTGACTGTAAAAATTACTTACGTTTGTGTGTGTATATGTGTGCCTGTTTATGTATGTGTGTATATCAGGTGATAAATCCTAAGTCTCTACAATTTTGTAACCTCTAATACAGATTAAGGAAAGACAAGCTGATGTACTTAAGTCATAGTAGGTTTAGCCCTGAAAGGAAGACAAAAACTCCCTAGAATAAATCCAATTGAGATTCCAGAAAGAACACCTCCTACTTATTTTTTGACCATGTTAACTTTCTCAAACCTTCCCAAAGGTTTCCTGTGTTTTCATTTATATGGCTGTACACATATACTATTTGCGGAAGTGGCGCTGTAGCTCAAGTGGTAGAGCGCTGGCCTTGAGCTGAAGAGCTGAGGGACAGCGCCCAGGTCCAGAGTTCAAGCCCCACGACCGACAAAAAAAAAAAAAAATCACATATACTATTTGCAATCAAGATTTACTAAAATGTGAAACCTTTTATATATTTTGCTCAGTACCAAAATAAAACATCAACAACTTATACCTTGAAAAGAAACATATACTTCTGTTCTCTTTATCTAGAGGACATCTATATACATATGCATTTCCTTTTTCTGCATCTAGAGCACATTTTCATTTGAAGAGATGCTCACATTAGAGCAAACATGGTGATAAAATTTGCATAGATGCCAATCAACCTAAAAGAAGCTCAGAAATTGGAGTTGGAATTTAAGATGTGTGAGAATAAAGACAGGAACAGGAAAGCTGGGAGAACTCTACACTCCTATTTTTGCAGGTAGTAAATGATGGTAAAAATGTGGTCTGTTCACTTTAAAGGCTGGATTATGTTGCCAAAAGGCTGAAGCATAATTAATAGGCAAAGTAGACCTGGGAAGACAAGATGTTGACTGAGGAGCACAATATGAGAGTCTCAGCTCTCTAAGTGATTCTTCCTTAAATTTGGAAATTGGAGATTTTTTTCTCCTTTGTTAAAAGGAGATCAATGGTAAGACCATTATTTATTTATTTATTTGTATCAATCCTCTAGTAATCAAGATCTCTGGTTTAATGACTTTTCTAATACTTATTCAAACCTCTCCCAGGCAAACACAGCTTTCTTTCATGCAGTATCTCATTACACATTAATTGTGCATATTTTTACTATGGACTACCATCCTTGTCATACTTCAGAGCCTGTCACTGTTGATAGCATTAAGTCTCACTGTGAATAGAGAGAACTCATAAATGCCATTTTCAGCAAACATTGTTATTTTTTCTTGTCAGATTGTTTTCTAGTGGGTTCTGATAGGGTTTCTTCTGCTGTCTCATTAGCAAGCATCATTTGACAGAAAGGCCAAAGCCAACATAATGCCACCTTGCTCAGCTTTTTGTCTTTGCCTGGGACTATTCAAAATACTTTTTTTTTCTCTTCACTATAAGAAGGTTCTCAGCCATTTGTATGCTGATAATTAATAACTGTTGATAGCATATGTATGCCCTTCTGTATTTTGGCACCTCTAGTAATTCTTATTGCACTGGGAGCTTCCTTCATCAGTTAAGAGTGAAAACAAGTTTACAGTCTATGATTCCTTACTTTCAGGTAAAGTTTGTGTAACGTGAATAGTGAGGGGTGTATGAAAGAGGTGTCATGTGGTTATAATATGTTGAATTGTTCTTGTTAAGTGGTCTTGGAATCCTTACAGAAAAGGTGCTACTTAGTACAAAATATTGTTGTGTCTGTATTTGCTTAGCTTATAAATTACAGTCACAGAGCAAGTGTTTTTTTTAATCATTCAAAAAACAAAGCCAACATAGCTTTCCCAAAGACAGCCACCTGCACCATCAACATAACCACCAGCTGAGGGCTGAGATTGTCACCACCGCTTACCACACATGATGGCTGACGCTGCTTGCTAGATAATCAGGCTCAGCCTTATGACCAGTGGTGCTTCAGGTAGAAGAACCTGACATAGTAACAAGAAAGTATGTTCTTAAGTCATAATCACAGAAAATTGGGTCTAAAGTATATAGACAGCAGACATATTTGATAGAATAAAATGTAATCTCATCAGAAAACAACAGCATTTATTATTGAAACTGTGCTCTCCAAAGTATGGGCCATTATGTTAATTATCATGTCACGTAAGATGTTATTCAAGCAAAACACTAGAATGAAAGAAGATATAGTTACTTCCTTCATTAAATATTTGGGGAAATTTTTATTAAAGCATTATATTTGAAACCATTCATCTCTTTAAAGAGAAAAGTAGTGGCTTGCTAGCCAATGTGATTTGAATGAACCACACATGCTTGAGTACATGAAAATGCCAACTTACACTTTTTCCTGGTATTTAGTCTTGTCATAACTTGTGCTAAAATTGTTTCCTGCTCAGTATTTCTTCATACATGTTGTCTGTTGATAGCACTGCTCAGTGTTTCTCCATTCGTGTCGTCTGTTGATAGCGCTGTACAAACAACTTGTTTAATAGAGATCTAGTTGTTTGCAAGCCTGCCTCGGATGAGTTTGGTGAGCACTGGGGTGGAGACCACGTGCTTGGTTATGGCTCAGATTATGAGTATAAAGCCTGCTTTCACATCTGGTGTTACGTTCACCCTCCTTCGTCTGGGTAGAAGGCACAACTTCAGCTGCTAAGTGGCTTGACATCCTGCAGTTTACCAGTATAATCACTGCATGATGTTTGTCAAATAGTATATAGACGTCTTCTCATTCCCTAATTTGGGGTGTCTTTCAGTTCCCCTAAAACAAACAAAAAAACCTCCTCAAAGTCCTAGGACATAAATTGCATTGCTAATTAGTACATGAGTACCATCTAGTGGTGGCATTGCTAGCTACAGGTTTACTAGTGAACAAAAAAAGTGATAAGCATGTTTTATAATGAGCTGTCTGAGAAGTGAAGGGATGAGGCTGTCTGAGCACATCACTCACCAGACACAGCACAGAAGCACAGAGTGCGTCCGAGTCGTAGTGGGATCTATTTCCTGGCCCACAAGGAACACGGGCATGCTTTTACATTGTAATCATGAGTGTGAATGGGAAATCATGGGGTTCTAGGTGTGGGTGCCACCAGGAAGGACTGGATTAGACACTGAGTGTAACTGGTGGACAGTTCTGAGAAGAAGACATTGATTTGAGGTCAAAGCCCAGGTCTGGTGGATGTGCCTCGCTGGCTTTAGGTGTGCGCACTGTGACTGTCCTTCAAAACCTGACACAGGTGTGCACACCGGAGGTCCAAATCAGCAGAGGCTCTAATCCACACCCAGAGGAGGAGCCTGCAAACAGGATCTACTTGACGTAATATTTAGTGGTGAGCAGATCAAGGTTTTATCTCTTTCCAGAAAAGCTTTCCTATGAAAAGATGTTGTGTGCCTTTGATACAGGAGAGAAAGTAGCCATCATTAAGTGCAAATTTACTCGCCAGACCTGGTAGTATAGGCCTGTGATCAGGCTCTTGGGAAGCTGGGACAAGAAGATAGTGAATTCTAGGCCATCCTAGCTCAGTGGCAAATTTGAGACCAGCCTGGGCTATATGTCCATAACCTGTCTCAGAAGACAATATATACGTACACGTGTAATACATGTGCGTATATAATACCACGAACAGCCATCTTTCTCTGAAGTTAAATCTAAGAAAAATAGAAACATTTAAAGTTACTGAGTGGAGAGTCACAGACGGTTAACTCTAAGTGATAAAACCGATTGTAATGTCGGACTTCCCAATGTTTGTGCAACAAGTTGTCATAGAAATTGAGCTCAGATCTTGCTTAGAAGCAAGCGGACACCTGTAGCCTCTATGACCCGGAATGGGTGCAGTGTCCCCAGGAGACGCCAGCGCCGCGCCCCGGTGACCCGGAATGGGTGCAGTGTCGCCAGGACCAGCGCCGCGCCCCGGTGACCCGGAATGGGTGCAGTGTCCCCAGGACCAGCGCCGCGCCCCGGTGACCCGGAATGGGTGCAGTGTCCCCAGGAGACGCCAGCGCCGCGCCAGGCCCCGGAGCAGCCGGCTGCCCAGCCTTAGGTGCAGAGCGCTGGGGATATAGGAAGGGTCTAGGTGGATGGACGTTCATCATTTGAAGAGAAGCTCGAGGATTTCCCACGTGGCAGCGATGAAAGGCTTGGGGGGGAGGGATGGGGGAAGCATTTGATGGGCGGGGGGCAGTGATGGAAAGTGGGGGGCACGCGGCTTTTTCTGGGTGAGCCACTGGCGTGACCGCTGCCCGAGCGGCAGGTGTCCGCCGGCGCACGCTGACACCTCGGGCCCGAGGGGGGTAGAAATGCACGCGGCCCACCGAGCGGGCACGCACGCGGAGCGCAGCCTGCGCCGGGGCCCACGCGAGGCGTGGGTGCGAGGGTTCACACCGGGGCGCCAGGAGCTCGGTTCCAGCCTCGCCCCGCTGGCCGCATCACAAGGCAGTGCCCCGAAGCTAATGGTCGCCCCTCGCCTGACCGCGGGAGGCCGCACCCGGTCACCAGACGGCCTCTCCCGCTGGCGGCCCGGCCTGCACGTCCTCCTGCTGGCGGCCTGGCCGGGTCTGCTCGTCCTCCCTGGACCAGGCCTCGGCCGGCTCGTACTCCCGCTGGAGGCCCGGGCCCCATCTCCGCGCTCCCGCTGGCCGCCCGGCCCGGCCGTCCTCCCTGGACCAGGCCTCCAGTGGGTGGCTGGCTGCGCCCCTCCTCTCCACGGTGGGCAGGGGTCTATCTGAGGAGCCAAGCCGGCCCCTCTGCCTCGTGCCGCTCCGCGCCTTGGCACGCTTTTGCGGACCTGCGTGTGCACAGTTGAATCACACTTGTTTGATCGCCCGCTTCTACGCCCGGGCGGTGGGGAGACCCCGCTCTGCTCCGCGGCGTTCCGGCCCCCCTCCCCCCCCACTAGGACCCGAGGCGCCGCGCGGCTCCGACCCATCCGTCCGGCGCGCACTCGCCTGCCGGCCCACAGCCGGCGCGGGGAGCCAGCCCGGGGCTCGGGGAGAGCGCGGTCCGCGCTGACACGGAGGCACACGAGCGAGCGGCGCCTGCGGGGCGTGGGCCTGGACGACCAGAGGACGCGGACTGACGGCCAATCAGAGCCGGGCGGGGCGCGGGCGCGGCCGCCGGGACCCGCCCACAGGTGGGAGCCAGCCCGCGGGCCGGGCGCCCAGCGCCCTCCACAGGTGCGCCCGCCCGCGCGCGTGAGGCCGGCGGCAGGGAGGTAACGACCAAGCGGGGCGAGCGGGCGGCGGGCGGCCGTGGGAGTCGGCGCCGGCAGACAATGGCCCGGCGGCGGCCGCGGGATTCGCTACCTGGGCTGCGCTTGCGTCCGCAGCCGCCGTGCGGGGAGGCGGCCGGGTCCGCCGCCGCCCAGCGCGGCTCCTGGGAACCGGCGGGAGGCGGCCTCAACTTGCATGCCGCGCCGCGGAGCGGGCGCTCCGGGAGGACGGGCGCGCGTCCTCGCCGTGCGCTCGGGCGGACCGGGCCAAGGCGGGCGGCGGGCGGGCGGCGCCGGCCAGCTCGCGCCCAGGCTCCGCCACCGCCGGGCGGGCGCCGCGAGGCTGCGGAGCCGCAGGCGGGGCGGGGCGAGCGGCGCGGGCTCCTTTAAAGGCGGGGGCGCGCGGGGGCGCGAGTGCCCTGGCAGCGAGCGGTGGGAGCGGCCGCGGGCGGCCCGGAGACCCCGCGCCCGGACCAGCCGCCCGCCGCGGCGCGGGAGCCGGTGCCGTGGGCGCCGGTGGAGCGGATGCCGTGCCCCGTCCCCGCCGCGCTGCCCGCGGACGCGTGAGAGCCCGACCTCCTCCGCGGGCTGCAGACCCGGGACCCGGGGACCCGAGCCGGCCGTGCCCGCCGCGGGCCGGGGCCGGGGCCGGGCGCGAGGACGGCCGGGCCGGGCCGGGCCGGCGGCTCCGGGTAAGTGGCTGCCTTCGCAGCCGCGGGCGGGCGCCGCCTCTCCGCCGGGCCGAGGAGGCCGCCCGGAGCGGGGCTCCCCGCCGGGGGACGTGGGAAAGTTGGAGCAGGAGCGGAGGGCGGCGCGGGCCGAGGCCCCCCGCCGCTGGAGCTCGGACCCGGCTCCGCGGAGGAGTTGGGACTTGGGACCGGGAGGCCGGGTGCGGAGGCCGGGGAGCGGACGGCGGCTCGCGAGAAGGACCGTGAGGACCCGACCCTTCCCGTGGCCCGAGCCGAAACCCGCAAACGCCCCGCTTCGCTTTAAGTTACGTAAAGCCTCTCGCCTTCGCGAGCCCAGAAGCGCCGACTCGGAGCTGTCGGAGCGGCGATTTGCCGGCGAGAAAACAATCAGCGCGCAGGCGGGCTTTGGCGTGGAGAGTGGAGCGGAAAGCCCAGGATGCCCGGCGGGGTCCGAGGCTGGAGGGAGGCTGGCCGACCCTTGACCTCCAGCAAGCCTGGAGTTGGCGCTGTGTAGCTTAGCCTGGTGACCCTGAGGGTAAAAGCAAAGCTTCAGCCGGTGTTAAATGTCTGCAGGGTCTGTTGATCAACTACAGGGTCTTAGCCTGGTTTCCCATTTCCTGCAAACTAGCTTTAAGTTGTGTCTGGTCAGTCTGTGGGAGCTTCAGCAGGACAGTCTAGAAGGTGACAGGCACGTAGTACCTCCATCAGATCGGAAAACTGGCCTTAGAAGTGTTTAGCTTAAATGATGAGGAAATAAAATTACTGAGTTAAAAGTCACAGAAAGGGAATGTGATATAAAAGGATTGAGGAGGGGTGACGGGAACCCTAGTTGAAAAGGAAAGCCAGCGCAGAGCTTCTGTGTGAGGGCATTTGGTGGGATGCTCCAGTTCATCCTGCTCAAACCCCAAAAAGCGATGAAGTGCCTCGTTCCGTAGACAGCTAAACAGGAAGTTAGAACCCTGAAGAGCCAGAAGGAAAAGCTGCATTCGTGCAGCAAGTGGATGAGAGACTTTGTGTTCTGTCCTGGTCGGCTCCGATGCCCCCCTGTGTGAGGTTTTGGGGAGAGGGGCAATGAAGGGTGCATTTTCGAAGTGGTTTCGGTCACCGGGTTGAAGAGTGACTTGGAGGATCTACAGTCAAATCATGGGCAGATGAGCGAGCTGTGCTTATTTTGGAATCATTACAAAAATCATTTACTTGCTTGTAAAAATACACCCGTTTTTTGTAAAACTTAAAGAAGTGACTGGTCAGATGTGAGTGTGTATGTGCAAACAGATGCAGTTCTTTGCTATTGTATCAACTAAAATGCCTTCACCAACTCCAGAGGCAGCTGCATGGTTCCGTGTCAAGTGACTTAGCTATAGGGCCAGAGGGTGTCAGTAAAGGGTAGAAGGCTCTCTGGGTGAAAAAGTAACCATTCGGGGCTTTGTCTACCTTGTACATAAAGATAAGATATATTTTTGTGAAGATTAAAGTATGTCAAGACGGAAGCTTGTCTAGATAGCTATAACGTCATATTTATTAAATGAGCTTGGCTAAAACGCGGTGGTCCTGCAGGCTCTACAGGGACCCCAAATCCATGAAAACCTGTCGGAGAGCTGTATGCACGAGAGGGTCTGCCCTCTCCATCCCGCCATGCCCTTTTGACTAACAGTAGTCTCTGAGTGGTCTTTTGGAATAAAGTTTAAACACTTCTACTAGAAGTCTAGGAGTTTCTCTCAGTTTCAAGATTCATGCATTTGAGTTAGTGTCATAGGCTTCCTTACTCTGAAGATACAAACACGGGGACGTGTTTAGGACATGGTATTTTTTAGGCGACTGTAAGGCTCTGATACTACCTTACATGAGCTTCTCAGCACTTTAGAGAAGGAAAGACCAGTCGGAAGCTCAAACGAGTGGAAACCCTGTGGAGGCCTATTTTCTGAGCACTTGGTGATCAATAATTCTACATTAGAGGCTAATATATTTTAAAAAGTAATGAAGTATATAAACCGCCATACTTAAGATTTAGGATTAAAAACTATGAACTGGCTCCCATCTTTCTTGTTTCATGTGATTTCTGAATAATTCCAATTTATGCTGCTTAGTTATGATAACTAGAATATAATAGATTTCTAATTTTCAGACACTTGAAAGATTTTTGTAAATAATAATTTTCATTTAAAATTAATAAATTGCAGTGTTTCTATATGGTGAAATGAGAATTTTTAAACCAGTGTAGAGTGTGTGTGTATATACAGATATGTATGTATATACAGATATATACATATATGTGTATATATCTGTATATACACACATACATATATACATATATATACATATCTGTATATACACACACATACATGCATATATACATATATACGTATACACACACTTCATATATACTTTTTATATTAAAATTATTTCACGTATTATTTTGTAAAATTTAATCAAACTTCTTTTAAGACAATCTAGTCTACAATATTTGCATAAGATAGACATAGAACACTTCATCCTTATCAAACTCATAATGAACTTTTCTTTTTTAAAAAACATTAGTGTACATTCATCTTACAAAGGAGTTTCAGGCTGAACTTCCATACACATATATACTGTAGTCTGGTAAAATTCAAATTTATCACTTATAAGTCTCTTGAGAAATTATAGTCATGTTCTTATCCCACGTGATCCTTAGGCTGCAGTTCTTCGTGATTTCTATCATTTTTCAATAACTTAAAATGTTTCATTAGTCACATTTGACAACAAAGGTGTAAAACATTTTTTTCCTGTTTTTTCTTTTGGTGTTCACTTAAAATTCATAATGGCCTAAAGAACTTCCTGTCCTGAGTTACCATTTTCATTTCTTTCCACCAATATATTTCTTTTACCAAATCCCTGAGGATTCCCATATTTCCTTTACACATCTCCATTCCAGACACTTCACACACATCAAACAGTTGAGCTCTTGCTAGCAAAGAAGAGACAATTTATTTATATGCTCTTTTCTGCCAGCACGGCTTATAATTCTTGGGTGCTAAAAATACGAACTGACGGAAGGGTTAAGCATTGACTGAGGTGAACATTATTTAACAATTTGCTGTGTAATTTTGGACTAGTCACTGAAATTTTTTTTACATGATTTGAAAGTAATAGCTTTGGTTTACTTGTGATAATATACAAAATAAACCTCTTTTTAATGAGAAAAATGACCATATTGAACACATCAAAATTTTAAGTCTCTGATATAAAAATATTCAGTACCAGGGCTTGAACTCAGAGCGTATACTTGCTTGCCTTCCATATTAGAGGGGCACTCTACCACTTGAACCTTGCCTCTAGTCTGTGTTTTTGCTAGGTATTTTAAACTTCTTTGCCCTTGAAATGCTATGCTCTGGCTCTCCATCTCCTGAGTAGTTAGGATTACAGTTGAGTCAAATTTCTCATTCAATAATCTAAGCTTAAATTACATAAGGCATAATTCTGAAGGTAGTTATGGAAGAGAATATTTACATTTTAGGGCAGGAAGTTTTGAAAATATTCCTGTGCATGAGATCTGTTAGTCAAGCAATTTTCTTTGATAGGCATTTCTTGCAAACCTGCTGCGTGTGATAGCATTTGCTTTGTGAGGGCCACAGGAAGGAAAAGGTGATCCCTGAATGGAGAGGTGGAAAGGCGTTCATTGAGAACAAAGCTCAGTGTAAAGCTTAAGGAGGCATGCCAGCAGACAGCACCACAGACACATCAGTCACCCACCCTGAGAATCTCGGAGAAAGAGGTGTCCTTGTGGGCATGGATTTAACCAACTCCCTGAAGATGAGTCACCAGGCCTTGAAGGACAGGCACACAGACATTTAATTCTAGATTGGCAAAGATAGGTTTTCAGTTGGTAGGAACAGAGGCAGAAAGGAGGCAGATGTATGGAAATAGGAAACCTACTTATAAAATAAAGAACTCTCTGTAATGCAAACTGAAGAGCCAAAATACATAAAGGCATTTTGAAGATTCTGAAATACCACCAAAGAATCAGGATTTTGTTCAGAATCAAGAGGATAGTGTTTTTCTCAAGATGAAATGGATTTATTTCCATCACACTTTTTCCTTTACTGTGACATGACCAGGTCACTCCTTTCCTTCAGTTTATTAATCTCAATTAATAGAGTTAAAGTAAATGTAATTAAATGTTTTCTGGGTTTTGATGAGAAGCAGCATAAACCCTACCAGCCTGATAAAAATAAACAGACCACATACGTGGCAGGTGGGTAATGACAAAATGGACTTGTGGGCCGGTCAGCCGGCTTAGTGACTTCTTGTGTGTTTCCTGTACTAACTCCGTGGCCTTCTCGAGGCTTGCTTCTCTCTGCGGATGGCAGTAGCTCTGCCTGTTTCGGAGAGGAGACAGACAGTAGGTCTGGAAACCAACTCTTCCTTAATTTCTCTGGGCATAGGTGTTGTATTTTTGTGTGAATGTACATGGGTCTTCTCACTCTAATGTTCCAAATACAAAGACAATGTCCTTCTTGCCAGAGCTCGGGATATTCACCTATGTTTGCTGGTAACTGAATGCTTTCTATTTGGGTTTTTAATTTTTCTTGGTCTTTGTTCTATGTGCATATATTACATGTGATTATCTCTTTTTGGTCATTTTTTCCCTTGAAAAAGAAGTCTTTATTTTTCCTTTACAAAGCTATTTAGATCACAGATTTTATTTAAAAGTATTCTTTTATGACAGTAAAATGGTCTAGACCACTTGAATATTTTACTCATCTATTTTTTCCACTTTAACATGTTTTACTCTTTTTAAAAAAACTCATCTTTTAGAAGTAGTTGGTGCTGCCAGTAAGGTGTACAATGCTTAATTGTGAAAATAAATTGAACTTAAGATCTTTTAGAAAGTGTTGGATTTTTAGAGCAAAAAATTAAAATTATTTTTTCTCAGTGTATGGACATTTTATGGTTGTTTTTTCCATTAAGCACTACTTATTTTTTTCTGATTTTTCTGTGTTTTGCCTTTATCTTGGCTACTTGAGCAACACGCATTTTGAAGCAAATACATTTTATTGTTTACTTTGGTGAATCATGCCACTCCAAATAGTATGTCCTTCATGTCTATGCAAGCTATTAACCTGTTCTTCAAATATTTATCTACTGATTTTCATAGTGTTACAGAAGGTAAAAGAGAAAGAAGTACCAAAAACAAGTCTTGCATATGAGAATGGGCTCCATTAGAAATAAAAACGTGATTAGATTCCCCTGAGTGTGGGGATGTCTGACAAAGCGGGGAAAAGAAAAGTCGGCAACCAGAAAAGCAGACTGAAACCAGCTAGTTTAGTTGTCCAGTGAGGACATGATCAAGCACATATCCAGATCCTATCCCAAGGTACTAAAATGATCCCTGGAGTTGATGTGTTGCTGAAACAAAGCTATCTTTTCTGAATCGACTTTTGTTGTAAGCGTTGTGAAGTGCCAGGGACCCCAAATTAGCAGGTTGTTGCTGGAGTATTGATGTAAAGGAAAGAAATGATGTAGTGTTCTCATTTATTATTCTTACTGCTCCCTTAGACTTTCTGTGTGATCAGATGTCTACTACGTTACAGAACTTAACAGATGCTGACAAAGTTAAAAGAATTATCAGGATGTATATTTGCTCTGAACCACCAGTCTCAAATGTTAATTTTTATTTGGTTACTGCTTGCATTTGACTATTGGTTGTCTATCCCACACTGATCGCATTTTACAGAAGCAATTGTTTTATCATTAGATTTTTTTCTCTCTACTCACTAGAAGAGTTGTTTTTTTTTTTTTTAATTTGATAAGGAGGAAAGAAAATACAAATAGAAACATGTATCTTCTGGTTAGTCTTTTTTTCTGGGTAGCATAGGCATGATTTAAGGACTGATGTGCAGACAGGCACTGTTTTGTGTAATGTAATCATCATAACCGTTCCCCTAACCGTTCTCCTATTAGGGCTCGATGTTTCTGTGTGGCTTAAGAACTCCGCCTGGCCTTTTAGGAGCCCTGGAGGCTCCTCCTCAGCGACTGCAGCAGTTCCTGCGCTTGCGATGGAGGCCCAGGGCTGCCAGGCTTTGAGTAGGTTTCCATCACTTCTGCACGCATGCCTTCTGATCTGCTTATTCTGCCCCAAACAATATTCTCAGGTATTTTCATGTTTTTCCTGCCAGGAGATCAAACATGTTTTGGTCATTTTAATCAATTACCTAGATTTTTAAGTTAAATCATCTTAATTTAAATTGTCTCAATGCACAGCACTCCAAATAACAGAAGGGTGCTGGCAGTGAGAACCTCACAGGAGGTGTCCACCCCTCAGTGCCACGGAGACGGGGGCTCTCAGGAAGTCAGGCCCTCCTGGAACTGGGCAAAGCAGGCTGAGGGATTGGACTGAACTTGACAGTGAGGATGAAATGAATGATTGGTGTGAGCTGTCTTTTCCTCGTGGAGATGAAGGAAAGTTGTGTATACAAGAAGAAATTGTGAAGAAATTTATTGTTAATTTATTTAAAGTTTAAGATGCATTGACTGGCTAAATTTTGCAACATTTACATTTTTATCACACTTCACACTGTAACACTGCTAGATACAAACCAAGCACAAAACCCAACAGTTACTTAGCTCTGTGGAAATACAGATGGTTGGTTTTGTTTTCATTTCTTTAATTACATAATATTTCCCAACACTTCCAAAAAAGTTAAAACTTTTACACACAAAATCTAGGACATATATTACTTGGTCATCTATTTTCAAATAAGACAAATGGAAAAGTTGTGACCAAAGATGTATCCTAGTGTATGTGTTGGTTCACCCTGGTTGGACCTCACAAACAGCATTGTGAGACAAAAATTTTCCTTTTGTAACTGAAATAAGTCACAAACCTAGTTATTTCTTATCACATTATTTTAATTCAAAACTTAGCAAAATAGGTAAAATGTCATATTTATTTGATACCAAAAGTATCCTAAATAATTCAATAGAAAACTGAATAATAGTAGATACTTCTTGTTTTGTTACAAAGATACAAATAATTAATCAACTAATCTTTTTGGGTTAAAAGACTTTTAAATCAAACCTGATAACCATTGTCTTTTTCTTTTTTGCATTGTATACATAAACTTATTTGTTAAATGACAAAAAATTCAACACATAACCTAAAAATTAAGGAACTTGAACAAAATGTGTGGTTTGGGAGGGGTGGATGAGAAGGTTAAAAGGGGTGACATTGATCAAGAAGCACTGTAGTCATAAACTTCTCAGTTGAATGGCATTTTTTTGTTTTCATAAAAAAGGGTTATTCTGTCTGGAATATTTTCCAAAACTAGATTAAAAATAGACACGTTTAATTCTGTAAATTCATCTGCTAACATGAGTAATAATAATGTAGTATAAGTAAAGATTTAAGAAAAACTTTAGAAAGCTTCTTACAGAGGATTTGAATGTAATCAACCATCTAAAAGGTGTTTTCCAGCTTCTTAGGTCACTGGCTGTTTTTTGTCTGGGAGCATGCTATTACTTCCTTTGGTGCTCTTCTCTTCTCTTTATCATTTTTATCTTAAGACACCATGCTTTCAGCCAGTTCCTTGGAACAAGAGCTCTGGATTTTCAATAGGAAATGCTAGCGAGCTGCAGAAAGGACCCGTGTTCTTGTTGTTTCCTTCCCCCCCGCCCCCACCACTTGAAAACTCATGCTGCTGTTCATTGTATTTTATCTGCTTCCATAGAAAACATTAAAAATAAAAATGAAATTGAAGACTTCCTTTTGAGATAAAAGGGAAACTGTGCAGGTAGCAGACGCAGAGACAGTAGCTGGGCCACAAGCATTCCAGAGTTCCCCACTGACAGGACACATTCTGGTGTTCTGTAGGCCTAGCTGCTCAGCAGGATAGATGGGCAGATGATGACTTACCCCTGAGCACCAAATCCAGACACAGGACACTTAGCACTGCCTTCATATCGGGGTCTTTGTGTTAAATGGATGGCCCAAATGAATCAGCAGTATCCCATGAAACATGTATGGTTTTCCCAAACTTCCAGGAGGAAGTTTGGTTCTGCGAAGACAATTCATGTTACAAAAAAGTGTTTCAAATCTCAGAGTATGTAGAAAACATGTTTTTAGGGCTCAAATAAATTCCATATATCCATATGGATTATTCTCAGTGGGTTGGGAGGATTGCTAGAGGAGGACATATGTATCATTTGTTTGGTTTCACAGGTCTAAGGCTCTAATGAGAACAGTTACGTGGGTGTTTCCAGTGGCAGAAATAGGATGGGCATTTGGACACTTGGGGCTATTTTTCCTCACATGCCGTATAAAGGGGGAAAGACATTGGAGGAAATAGCAGAACTTATAGACTGATACAGTCTGAAAGAGAAAAATACCATCTGCCTGCCAGGACCAAAGCCATGCCTACTGTATATATGTCTGGGTGTTTTTGTTTTTGTTTTACTGTAAAGCGATGAAACTGTTCAGAGGCTGAAAGCATATCTGAGAGTGTAGGGAAAACTGTGGAACTAAAAATTCATAAAACTACTACACATTGGAAGTACACTTTGTTACATGTAAGACAGATTTTCATACTTCAGATATTTGGTAAAATTTGTCATACATTAGTCTAAGTTTTCTACAAAATGCAAAGTTTAAAGGTTTACAAACAAACTAAAAATCTACAGGGATAAAAATAACCAAAGAAGTATTGAGTTTGTACAAAAATAAAACATAAAAAAGAATAGAGTTCAATCTAGCCCAGGCTGTTTGCTATTTGCAATCTATGCAGCAAGATGATAGTCTTACAGTATCCATTATTTAAGTGTTTTACTGACACTTATACTAAATTGCATGTTTAGGTACGCATTCACTGATCTTTTGGGATTAAATAAAACGGATGATTAAAGATTCTACGCGCTTTGTATCAACATTTCCTTAGTCACATCATTTTAAAAGAGATGTGGTATTACAGAGTTTCAAAAAATTAAACATCATATCAGTTCAGTATGTTTACCATTTTCAGGCTTAAAGTATTTTTGGGTTTTACTATATTTATCTTACTGGCAACCACTACTATCATCATCATCATCTTCAACTTAGAAGATGAACTGAATCTCTAAAGAGAAAGACATGAAATGTTACTAAGTGTGAGCTACTCTCCTCAGATCAAGCTCTGGGTTCTCACTTATCCAGTGAGAACACAGAAAAGGTCAGATTATGAACCTCTTGGGGTCTTGAATATCCAGTGTGACAAATTATAGTTTGCAAAGTTTTTTTTTTACTATCAAAAGACATTTTAAAGGCATTTTCTCGTTTCAGGATCTCCCTGTATAATTTGTGTATTTGAAACAGTGTTTCTGTTCAGTATGTCTCTTCTCCAAGGTCTTCAACTCCTTCACTTTAAGAAATAGCTCCAGCCTTCCCACTTCGCTAGCCTTTTCCTTCTGACACAATATGTATGTATTCAAATGACAAGTTTTAAAGCATTAGCCTTCTTGTCGTCATCTTGTTTGTACTGAAGGTACCCCTCGCATCTACCCTTCACCACAGGCCTATCTGCTTACCCATCATCCCTTGACTGGGCGTCCACCACAGGCTTAAGCCATGGCACGGCTGAGCAGTCAGTGGACGTGGGCTCGAGAAGCCTTTGGTGGTAGTTCTTTCCAAAATGATTGCCCTCAGAAAGTGTGCTTTTATTAAGTTTATTCACTGGTCCATTCATTTATCACTCAGCACCTCACACCCACTAGACAGGTATTCCTCCTATAAATGGGTGTGAGTTGAGATATTTGTGCTGTATTTTTGCTGCAATGAAAAAAAGCAAAATAACAAATAGCACCCCTACTTTCAGAATTCAGCACAACAAGAGGTCCTAGTGACAGTGGATATTTATACATGAAGATTTCATAATTTAATTTGGAAGAGTCTGCTAGATAATTTAATCATTATTTGTCTGTGGCACTAAGGTTTGAGCTAAGAATGAGCTCTCTACCACGTCTTCCACACTACTGACCTATTGTGCTTTAGTTTTTTTTCAGGTAGATCTGGCATTTTCACTCAAGCTGTTCTACCTACCAGATGGCTGGGATGGCAGGTGTGTACAACCATACCTGGCCTGGATAATATCTCCTTCTCAACATGCATACCCCTCTTCAAATCTACCAGTTTTACTTTTTATTTAATTTATTAAATACACAATGTCTGAACACTCACATTGTGCATATACAATGAGTAAGTAATAAACACAGATTTACAATGGAAGAATACTTAATGACCGGCTTTGATACTGGAGACACTCGTGCTGAAAGCATGTGTGTATGTAGAAAATGTGTGTTTTAATGTGAGGAAGAACATTGTGGTTGCAGGGATAAAATACAAATTGTAAATTGCATAAGATAGATTTTTTCAGTCTTTTAAGAGCTTCTAGGTATATAAAATTAAGTTTCATCAATTGACAGTAATTAATACAGGAAAAGCTAACCAAGAATTTCAGCCAGGTGAGCATAAAAATAACTTGTTATTAATAGGATCAACTGTTCAGCTCTTGAGTGTATGAAATTTTACCCTAATAATTGAATTTGATATTCAGAATGCCTTAAAAGTGATAAAAGCCATGGCCCATAGTGACATTTTCTTAGCTCACTAAACAGTTGCACAAGGACCCTGGCACATGTGCATACATTTTGCAGTTCCAGGTGCGTCGTAAACAGTTGTTTTCTGCTTCAATAGTACTTGAAAGAGCACAGCTTACACTCTGGGTTGAGTTAACCTTACTTAGCATGAAGAGGGCTGTGCACCATTGAGGGCCTTGAGTAGTCTCTCCCCACGTTGGTGGACAGGGCTTCCTGCCATCACAGCTGAGCCTTAAGGGGGCGGATAGCAAGTCAGACAGTGGTGGCACTTTTCAGGTAAAATGCAAGGTGACCCCAAATACCAAATGAACACAGAATTTACAATCTGCCTACATAGGCTCAGGCACCACTGTATAGTACCTAAGACAAGACAAGAGAGTCTACAAAGGGAAGTCTTAGACCCAGCTGGTTGCAGCCCAGTGGTTTACCCATCATTCCAGAGAGGCATAAGGTGCTCCCTCCAACTCTGAAGACAAACAAAAACAAAACTATCAATCCTGAAAAGATTTTATATCCATCAGTTCAGTAATTATCTCATACTAAACCTACATAATCAAAATCTGACCGGGATCCTGCTTTAAGAATCTTCATACTGATTAGACATAAATGTCAATATGTTGCATAAATTGCTAAATAGGAGATGGCTACAAATGAGTCGTATCTTGCAGTGTGTGCATTTATCATCATCTTTGTAAGTTTTAATGCAGCTCATGAAGTGAGTTTTCAACTCTCAGGGATTCTGTGTTCAGCAGCTTTAGTAGCAAAGCAGTTCTGACCAAGGAGTGATAGACTGTGAAACTCCGTATCATTTAGATAAGAACTCAAGAGGAATTTAATCCACTGGAATGAGTCCAGTCATTGTGGCATTAGTTACATCTTAAGCCTGCGTCTTGGGCAAAGTGGAATGTTCTGCCACAATTCATGAGATGTGGACATCCTACCATTTCCTTGGTTTGCTTTTAATGGCAAAGCTGAACTAAAAAGCCATGGCAATGTCCTCTGACCACACTCATAATTTCAGCTGGAGTGATGAGTTGTTTAATGTTCTGTTGGAGGCTCTGCTGTTTCCTCCAGCAATTCCCTCCACCTTGGCAGAAGAGATTTGGGAAGGCCAGGGTAGCGAGTGACATGCCTGTTCTGTGCAGTAGGGCAGGGGGCACCTCCCTGGACCCCAAATTCAGTGTGTTAGTCCATGCCTTTGACATCTGGATTTTTTGGTAATTGACTTGTGATGGATTTAAATGTTTAAGGGGACCTAAGTGGCCAGTTTCTTTTCTGTGTTTGCAGATTCACCTGAGCTAGGTAGAGAGGTTAAAACAGAAAAGTTTTCAATTTTTTAAAGTAGATAAACACAGACTGAAAATAACTTTCTGAAAATAACTTTCTATATTTTGTAACATCTCTATAACTGATTATTTTCACATTTAAAAAAGAAGAAAAGAACTTTCTTGTTCTATTTTATTTCCTAAGAATGGATGATTGTGTGAGCCCAGTGGATGGTGACAGTATTTTGCCACGATTTTTTTCCTCTGATAACAACTTTTTGTTTTATAGCAAACAGCCATTAATTTAAAACTTGTAAATTGGAAATCTGGGTCCATTGTAGTAGAGTTAGTAGAAATACATTCTTTGAGAATGTGATTACCTCAGTAATTCTTAAGTGTTGAGAATTACATCCAAGCAAAATGGTTCTTTGATGAAATGCATTGATTGACAGTTTATGAGAAAGTAAAACAGAAAGAGAACCTGAGAATATGTGCACTAGATAATACAAGTAGGAAAAATAGAGCATTTAATGCACATTTTATGTAGGAGAATGAAGATATAAATAAAAAATAAATGTACAATGAATTATTTGAAATATGTGGACTTTTAAAATTCAGTTTTGTAGAGGGGGCACAGTCTTTATTTAGCTCAGATATTGAATTTGCAAAAGAAACATCTTTCATTAGCTATTTCAAATAGAATATGACAGAGTATAAAAAAGCCAGCTATAGCCAGGAGCCAGTCAGTGGCTCACGCCTGTAATTCTAGCTACTCAGGAGGCTGAGGTCTGAGGATCACGGTTCAAAGCCAGCCCGGAAAGAAAAGTCTGTGAGACTCTTATCTCCAATAAAGGACTAGAAAACCGGAAGTGGCACTGTGGCTCAAGTGGTAGAACGCTCTCTTTGAGCTGAAGAGCTGAGGGATAGCGCCCAGGCCCTGAGTTCAAGCCCCATGGCTGACAAAAAAAAAAGAAAGAAAGAAAGAAAGAAAAGCCAGCTATAAAGACTAAAGAAAGGTTTGTTTTGTTTTTTATTTTTCTTTTTTGTGCTGGTCCCAGGGCTAGAACTCTCAAGGTGTGCACAGTGTCTCTGAGGCTTTGTTTTGTTTTGTTTTTTTCTTTCTCAAGGATAGAGTTCTACCACTGACGCCATAAATCCACTTGGGCTTTTTTTTGGGGGGAAGGGGGAAGATGTAGAAATTGATTGGATATGAGTCTCATGACCAGGCTGGCTCTAAACCATGATCCTTAGATCTCAGCCTCCTGACTAGCTAGGATTACAGCCATGAGCAAATGGTGCCCAGCTAAGAAAATACATCTACATGGATATGTACATTAAAGTCAGCCTTGTGTGAAAAGTAGGCTCTTTGATAATGAACTAATGTATTTTGAAGTGTTAGAGTTCGTACTATCAGTGATATAGCATATATGCAGTTAATTTAGTGGCTTCTCAGAGTTTAGGATTTTTCATTTCCTTCTCATGAAATATAGTCATAGCTAGATCCCCCAAATATTCAGCATAACAATTGTTAATATCATACATATGTATATTAATCTGAGATGTAGGCACATGCATGATGCCTTTGCATATATATGCATGCTCATTTGTATATGAGTATGGATATTTATATTCACTTATAATGTATAGTGTGTTTTACTTCTGAGTTATGCCTTCAGTTCAGAATTACATGATTTACCATGGCCAAACATTATAGGAGGATGAAATAAACTATCCCCTAAAACATGAATAAAATAGCAATTTACCTATTCAACTATATTCGTGGAAGCTTTTAAAAGAAGACATTATTTTCATTTTTTCTTTTGCATCACTTCACTTTTACTAGTTACAAGACAGATCTCTTTACAATGTATTTTACAAAAAAATCAAACCCACACACTTTTAATTGGACAGCTTTGTTTTCATTCTGGGATCTGGGATCAGTGAAGTTGGTCTCGGAGGAGAAGAAGCAAAGAACTGAATCATTAATGTCTTCTAAACATTTCTCCCTTTTGAGACTCATTTAATTTTCAATATTGGTAATGACTATAGTCAGTAGTAGTATACCTAAAAGTACAATGTGCATTTGCAATAGTCAGCATATCATTCATAAAATTTCCTGTGGTGATTTCATTTAGCATTCCAAAAATCGCCAAGGGGAGTTCCATTACCAGGAACGAGCCTAGCTCATTTCTGCAAATTTATTTTACGCCCACAGTCAGCAGCAGGTATTGATCGCCCATGGAGTTGCGAGCGTTGTGCGTGTATTGTGAGAAGTCATTCCATAGGAAGCAAAATATTTGCTTGGAGAGTCACTCTCTTACCATCTAATGAAGGAGAGAAGGAACACTTTATTCAGATGATGAGCTATCACTCCAGCCATCCATTTCCTCTTAGTCATTAACATGTTTAACTTTACTGTGCTCTAGCCTTTTCCTCTTTAAAGCATTGGCGTTTTTATAAATATTCATGGAAGTTTATGCCTTTCAAATTGACTGCAGACAGATAATCCATGACAGAATTATATCAAGAATGGGCCGGTGTTGGTGGCTCATGCCTGTAATCCTAGCTAATCAGGAGGCTGAGATCTGAGGATCTCGATTCAAAGCCAGCCTGGGCAGGAAAGCCCATGAGACCCTTCAATAAACCACTAGAAAACCAGACATGGTGCTGTGGCTCAAGCAGTGGAGTGCTTGCCTTGAGCTGAAGAGTGCAGGGACAGCAGCCAGGCCCAGAGTTCAAGCCCAACGACTGATAAAAAAAAAGAAAGGCAGACAATTCATCTCTGCCAGGAATTAGGAAAACCAATGGTAAAAGTAGCATCTGCCTGTGCTCAGTAAAGAAAACACAATAAAACAAGGCATAGAGTCTGGCAAGAGTCCTCATAGAACAATACAAAAGGGGCAGCAAAGCTAGTGGATATGTGCTTATCCATATGAATGAAGAACATTTCAATATTAATCATGCAGAGATTGAGAAAGAGAGCTCTTGAAAAGTATTGTTACAAATTTTAATGTGTTAAGTAGCTAAGAACATTTTGGGAAATAAAAGTGCCTAAGCTCTTATCTTGGATACCTATCCAGTGGTTTCATATTGCATGGGTTAACTTGCATGAAAGAAAACCGTTTGATATATGAACCTAGGATGAATTTAGGGGAAATTTTCCCAAATTAAGCTGAAGAAAAACCCTCTGTGATTCTGTCTTTGAATTCCTTCAATGTCCTATGAAGTTGCTGCCTTAGCCCATCTTTTGATTCTGAAAATTCTGTGTGTACATGCATATCAAATTTCATCAAATTCCCATCTTACACAATAAATGCTCTACACAGAAATAACATACGTAGGAGACACTTAGATTTTGTTTTAAATGACTATTCTTCTGTAACCTCACCTTCCTCCATGTTCACATGCATTCAGTGGTCAGTAAGGGTTTTTTTTTAATCTCTTGTATTCTTTCTTATTTAAGTAGTTACACAAAGGAGTTGCCATTTTACAAAGCAGTTTATGAATGCAATATATCTTGATAATATCATTCCTTTCAACTTTCTCACCCATCCCTACCTTACTTCAGTCTTCTTACCCTTAGTCTTCTTAATTTTTAAGGATTCATGACTACACTTTCCCCTTGACTCCACCTCACCCCTTTCCAGAACCTACCTTCTGGTGAGTTTGAATTTGTACAAAAAGTTTAAAAGCCCATTTAGCTGTGTAGCAAGTTCTATTTCTGGATTATGGTCTTTCATGTAAAAAATAAAAGAAATCTTTAATCTTAGAATTTAAGTAGATTCAATCTGCTTCCTAAAGTTTCTAAAGTTTGCATTGCATCAAACTATTTGTTGAAGTCAAATCCAATCTATTTTTATAGGAAAGAAGGTAGAAAATAACTAAAACAACAGGTCATATCAAACATGTATATTTTCCCCCAAATCCTTTTAGGGCTTATGCAAATTGGAGTCTTTAAATTTGGGTTGTTTCATTGTTTCTCTGGGTTTTTTGGTTTTCTTTTTTAAATTTCTCCTAGTACTGGGGTCTTACCTCTGTCTTGTTTGGCCTTTGAAATATTTTTGCTACAAGGAAATTTCTCTATTCCAGAGAATAAGAGAGATTCCAGATTTACTTGAGATATAACTGGACTTTGGTGGTAAATCTTAATGTTCTACATGGATAATTTTTTTTTGGGGGGGGGATCCGGTAGTGGGGCCTGAGTGCTGTCCCTCAGCTCTTCAGCTCAAGGCTAGCGCTCTACCACTTGAGCCACAGCGCCACTTCCGCCTTTTTTGTTTTTGCTTATGTAGTACTGAGGAATCGAACCCAGGGCCTCATGCTTGCAAGGCAAGCACTCTACCACTGAGCCACCTTCCCAGCCCATACATGGATAATTTTAAGACAAATCCATTTTATATTCTAAACAGGAAGGAGATCTATGTAATGCTAATTACTAATAATGCCAATTGGAAACAGACCATTTTTCTGAATTTCTACGTTTTGTAGGTTATGAAAACAGCTCAGTCAATAAGTATTCATCTATAGTGTGCATTGGGCTTTGTTTACAACATTGAACTCAATGTGGAGTTTATCAATTTGTGTTGATCCCCGAAGAGTTTTGTATTCTCTTTTTTAGGAACTGTTTTTTTTCATAAACTCTATGGTACCTATTTACATACTTTCAGTATCCTAGCTCTTATTCAGTGGACTCATTCGTTTTGTAAACCTGTATGGCTCTTGTTCCTGCTTTCTTTCCAGTTGAAGAGCCTTTATGCACAGGCCCCTCAGCTCAGTCTGTTCTGGCTCATGGTTGGAATTGGAGTGAGTCTTGCCCTGAAGGAATCTTTCCAAGCTCGCTGTTGGCTGAGTCATTTGTGCCCTTAGGCACTGGATCCCTCAGACTGCGTTGCTCCGCGACTCTCCTTTAGTTGCCGCTTCAAGGCTTGAGTGCTTTCACCCTCTGATGTTCTCTTTTTGGTTTCTGTGCTGGGTTTTCAAGGCCTAGTAGTGTCCGACAGTTTCTCATCAGAGCATTTTCCTGCTACATGCCTCGTTACATGGAGGTGTCTGCTTGTTCCACTGGGCTGATGCTCCCTAAGAATCTCTTCTATTCATTTTATCTCAAGCCTCAGATTTACTTAGTGGTAAACCATGATGTAATGTCTGTGTATACACATTCATAATCACACATCTCACCAAAATAGCGCTGTGTGTGTATACACACTTACATAATGAACCATCTCAGCAAATACCTCTTGTGTGTATATGTCTGTGTATATCCGATTGCATAACCATCTCACCAAATGCCTGTTTTCTTCTGGAGCAAATTGTTTGCACACCTGCGTCATCATTTCACTAGCCAAGGTATTGGAAATAAATAAAAGATGCGTTCTTGTTTCACTGTGCAGATAAATGAGCTTATTGGGAAGGCATTCAGGCAGCCCATAGAAATAGATACAGCCGAGAATTGTGCTCACAACAATAAAGCCTAGGTCAGTGAAGCCAGTGGAAATCAGGTACCTGGAAACAGCCGTGCTAGCCTCAATGAAGCTGGCTGGCTCAGGAATCGTCAGTGAAGACTAGGCACTGATGCCTCCCTCAGAGCAGTAGCCAGCGGCTGTTGGACACCTTCTCCCCACTGAAATCACTGTGAAGAGATTCCCTTTTCAATCATGAGTCTTAAATTCTAGATCCAGTGTTCCAAGTGAGAGCATTAGATTGGCTGAACTAGTTTAATCTCTCTAGGTCTAGCTGCCAGGATCAAGGCACAGACAAAACGCCAGCCTTCTGGCTCCTATGGAGGAAACCATGGTTGGTAGCCATTCCCCAGCCATTCCAGACACACAGTACACATCTGAACACAAGATGTGATCCAGATTCTGTTTCCAAGGAATC
The DNA here is from genome assembly GCF_019054845.1 of Dipodomys spectabilis. Classification (NCBI taxonomy): domain Eukaryota; kingdom Metazoa; phylum Chordata; class Mammalia; order Rodentia; family Heteromyidae; genus Dipodomys; species Dipodomys spectabilis. Next base: position 11,172,821 of record NW_024870753.1, on the reverse strand, counting down.
GTGGAATCATGGAGAATATCTGCAGGGTTGATACACAGACAACCAAGATCTTACATGTGCACCTGTGGGCTTTGATTTTTTAGTTTGACTCTCTGTGTTTCAGTGTTCCTGCTCAACATTCTTCTCTTGGTGCTAGAAGAAGAGGTAAATTATGGACACTACCTTCAGGTCAGATCTCAGCTTATCACTTACCTGACAAGCAGGAGCAGTCAGGAGAAACAGTTTCATCTGGTGAAGATACCTTAAATTATGCAGTCTTTGGGATAGAGGGTTCTATTGCCTTTGAAACGCTTGAAAGATTTCATATAATACTACATACTCTTAAGGTTTCTTCAGTGAGTCTAATCTGTTTTTCCTGAGATTTTTCCATAAAAATAATTTATTTCTTCCAATTTTTTGGTTTTTCATGTTTCTGAACTACGTGTACTTTAAAGTTAATCTAGAAAACATATCATACAATTTTATTTTTCCCATAAACTTGTTAAAAGACTAGCTTTATATGATAGGCTATCATTTTCTTATTCCAAGATTTTAAATACCTCAGTTTGTCCTAGGAAGCCTTTAGGAACAGGCAGGCAGTGCATCTAGATAGAACAAAAGCCCTTTTCTCATACGACAGCCTGGTGACTGAAGCCTGTCCAGAAGATGGATTCCTGATTCAGTTACACAAATCAGTCATGTACTTCACTGAACATAGTTTTTAAGCAGAACTTTTACTTATGATCTATGTCTTCATTCAGTAAACATTCAAGTGCCTGTTCTGTGCCAGATTAAATAATGTATTGTACAACAACAGGGAGAGCAAAGCATGGTGGTACCAGTCCTGTAACCCCAGCTTGCAGGAGGCTGAAGAAGGAAGATCATGAGTTCCAAGTGTAGCCAGGTCTACACAGTGACTCCCTGTCTTAAAAAATAGGAAAGGAAAGAAAAAAAGCAAAAATTTACATTGTACTTTATCTTGTATCTAGTGGGGCTATTAGACATATGTCTGTACATATGTCTACATAGGTATACATGTGAACATAGTCATAGTGCTTAAGTAGTAGAGAAATGATTGGGTAAAATTGGGGAAGGTAAAAGAAAAAGGGTTGAAATTCTACCTAGGATGACCAAAGAACTTGATACTTAATTATGAGAAAGAATCTACACCAATAGAAGAAGAACTATGTGGTAAAGGAAACAAGGTACATAGGCAGTGATTCAGAAATCTTCCTATTTTTGCTAAGATCATAGAGGCAGCAAGTTTGATGAAGTAAATGTCAGAATTAGGTGTAAGGGTTGTGAATGCGATGGAAGCAGAAGAAATCGTGGACATGGGCCAAGTGGTAGAGCAACTGCCTAGAAGGAAGTCTTAGAAATTGTTAGAAAGACTGGGTTTGCTCTAAAATGGCAAGTCCAGGAGGGCTTTGAGGATGGGAGATTGTGCTCTAGCATTGACTAAGCAAACTCTATTCCTGTGTGGGTCTTAGGTGGACATATAAACCTGCATAATACTCTGAAGGTTGCCAAAACACTTGAGCGGCAAAATAATGTTGACTCTGCTAGCTGGTGGCATGCAGCTGGTTAGTTTCTTGGATGTATTCTGGAAGCAGTGCTGCAGGCTTTGGGTACACTGTCTGTTTTAGATGTGAGAGGAAGGATTGCTAATGAGCGCAGTTTCCATTCTCACATACAAAATAGTGGCTTTCTCTTCATGGAAAGGATGTGCCAGGAAGGAGAAGCATCAGTGGAAACTCAGTGTTTGATACAGGAAGGTAAGCTTTAGCTATCTATAATTATATAATTTTACATAAATTACATATAGATATATAATAAAGTTTTTATATATACACTTTTCTATAAATTGTATATGTATCATGTATAAAGATATATATGTGTAATAGATGAAATTCATGGAAGATGACTGGGTATATGTGCATATATAATCTAAGTGTCATAGCACATACAAGATGGAGTTGCATCTTATTACTTCACACATAACCTCAGTACAAGTTTTTTTTTCCTTACATTTTTAGAGTCAAGGACGTCATGGTTTGTAGATCTGAGTAGCTGAGCTGCACACAAACAGCGTGTTTCACGTAGAATTGGACCTTTGCTGTTGAAGAAGCAGGGCATCCACCTGCACCTCACCATCCTCTTTCCCTTCTCCCCTCCCCACACCTCAGTTCCTGCTGTGTGCCTTCTCACCTTGATTCCTCCCCTCCTAGCACCTGCTCTGTTTATCTGCTCAAAGTCTGTCCTCATTGTATACATCACAGTTTGGCACAATTCCAGTCCTGTGAGCTGGCAGGCAAGGACTCTGTAAGAACGACCAACATGGCACAGAACGCAGGTGGAGAATGAGTTCAAGACTCCAGACAGGGCTAAATGATGAGAGCTCAGTGGAGGATGGGGAGAAGTGCTGGCTAAGGATGAGCCATTTATAATTTTATGCATGTATGCAGATTCTCACTTAAGAATAGGATCAATTATTTGGTTTTCTTTACTTTTTCAGTTAAATTACGAAAATTTTCCTTCAATTAACTGAAGAAAACAAAAACAAATGCATACATTTTACTTTCTCTGATTTTTAAAAAGCAAAGTAATACCTAGCTTCCCAGTCCTCTGTTATCTTACCGATTAACTGTCTTACTCTAATTGTTGTTATAATGCTTAAGCATTTAGAAAACAATTAATTAAATAGCATTTCATGTGATTCTAATGGAAGTAATTGTAATGAAGAAATACAAACATAGATTACTAAATGTCACACAGTAAATGAAATCCACACTGTCTGGCCCCTGGTCAGTTTTTATGATGATGAAATTCTTTGGCAAATTATTATTACAGCAATTTAGAATTTATACTTAGAATACTGAAGATGATAGAGGGAAATATCCTGCTGATCTTTATTTAGACCAGTACTTTCATATCCTTCACTGTGCATGGATCTTCCCTGTGAAGTTCTTTGTCTCGCTGTCTTTGGTAAAGAAAGGTCAGCCCAAAAAGTGAATAAAAATAACTATTAGAACAAAAACATTTATATTAATTTTCTGTAGTGACCTTACACATGTATATCCTGCAAAAAGTATTTTTCTAAGTAAATGTATATGCATTTAAATAAACTATACATTGTATCACTGTTATATTTGTTATATATGCTATCTAGACATATGGTATATAGACCATATGTATACATGGTATATATGTATGGTAACTATATATATATATATAGTATATGGTATATATGTATGATATATTGGACTGTACTCAATGGATGAGGGGTGAAGAAAATTTCTGCAACTGCCTTGTTACTTTTCTTTCAAATTCTGTTTCTAATGTATCATTTCATTAGCTGGTATAAGTTCCTTACATATAATATCAAGCGCATTATCACTCACAATTTACCAAACATTTAATGCAATGCATGCAGTGTACTTGAACATACGCATACGCATAACACACACAAAAAAATATTGTAGTTCGTGTTGTTTATCCAGGTTCATGGATATTTTGAATGAGAAAAATCTAGGAATGGAGCTAATGCTCATTTAATGGTAGCCCTGGGAAGAGTGAGTTTGCCTTCTTCCTCTCCCTTTCTCTTACTCCCTCTGTCTACTTCAGCATTTGGGGCTAAGTGTCAGGAATATTAATTTTAAGACATGTTAGTAGAAAGACTAGTAGGATTTCTTTATTAAGTTAGAAGGTCAGATTAATACATTTTCCTTAAGTTTCCTTGTCTTTCTTAATCACAGATGCTAGATGCAAGCTAGTACTTTGCCAGGCCCTGCTCAGCACAGAGGGAGACTGACTGTATGACCGGTGGGTGTGGCGACTTAGTGTCCACCACTGGATTTCAGGAGGTGCCCAGAGCAATGTGTATGCAGGGCATGATGAATTTATTTCAGTCACTCTTGGCTCTAGCCCACAGGTTATGCAATCTGAAAACATCTGTAGACTCCTTTCTTCTCATTAAAAATGAGCTTTAAGAATTCACACACTTGTACATTATCATTAAAAGCACTAGAAGAGTTCTTACTGCCAAGTTGCATTGACTTTCCTGTAACATCCTGTTTGCAATATATGTTCAGAGTTTCCAGTCCCTCCATTAATATTTCTATTAATAATCTATACACTGTTTAATGGCTTTTCATTAATAATATTACATGTGTCAGTTTCAGTCGATTTACATTCTTTTCTCAATAAGGCATTATACATTTATTGAAGCTTTCTTTTGTCCATATAGGATATATAAACCTAAAGATAATTCTAGTAAGATTACTGCTGTTATACAAATACAACTTATGATCATAACAGTTGCTCATGAATTTACCTAACTTTCAGAAATCAGTGGTTTATAAAACATAAGCTTAAATTCACATGTAAAATTCAAAGGAAAGTTTGCCACAAGAAATTTCTGTAGACCAGCTATTGGTTATGAAATAAGGGGGAAAAGACCCTAAATAACAAAAGCAAATCTGAAACTAGGTAGTATACCATAAAATTGTAACAGTGTATTTGAAGCAAAATATAATAAGACAAGTGGAAATATTTGAGAGAAATTATGCAACCTTAAGTATATATAAAAATAAAATGTGCATTATTTGAAAATGTTTTTCCTCTTACAATCTGGATGTTTATTGGCTTTAGAAAGGCCACCTAGTTCAGAACTAAAACCATATGAGACTAAAGCTATCATAGTGACTATGATCTTGCTCTGATTAATAATTAATTGGCTTATAACCAGGCCTGTCAGTGTTAAGATGATGTGGTCATAGAAGATTGGATTAGTTACAGACAGGAAGGAAAAAAATGAGCTTGATGTATGGATTTTTTTTCACTACACAGAAGCAGCACAAGTAGTTTACTCAGGGACATAGAGGAGAGAAAAGTAGAATATCCGTGTGCAGTGTTTGAAATTTTGCATTTGTTATTCAAAACTGTGTAACCAGTAAAGCTAGGCCTTTCTGCCCCACATTAAGATGTATTTTCAAGTAGTATTATATTGAAAAGATACACATCTGGCTCAAAAGCTCTTTGAAGTACTCTGTCTTTGCTGAAGGCTTTTGAAGAGAAAGCAAGCAGGGCATGGTGCTGCACAGGTGTGTGAAAATGTCCTCTGCTCCTCTTCTCTCAGTGCCTGAACAGTAGCACCATGGCCTTCACACCCAGTCAGGTCTCTCTTCCAGACTGCCACTCTCTGGACAGCTCTCCTTCCACAGAATTATAACCTGCTTTAAATTCTGAGATTTACATATATTTTAACTATATTTCGGTAAATGGAAGTCTGGGTAGATACTCTAAATTATCTATCCACCGCTATAGAGCAGAGATCCAGGGCCAGTGGCCAGGAAGTTCTCCTCCAGTGGCTGGGGGCAAGGGGAAGGCTGTGTGTCGCCACAGTTTTATCCAGATGTGATGTCACGTGCAAATACAGGAAGGCACAGTGGACCTAGTAATGAAAAACAAGTCTACTACTTCATTTCATATGCCTAGAATTGTGCCTATCCTAACCAAGACAAAAGTAAATTAACAAGGTCTCCAGTGTCTTCAGATTTGTAAACAGTTTTTAGAAATCAGTTGAGTGAGCTGCCTGGCAGGTGAATACAGGTTTGGTGTGGGAATGTAGTGTATGGTGACCTATGTGACTGTACCAATTAGGATGTCCTGAAATGTGAACTACCCATACTGATATGAAGGACATGGCATAGAAATATAATTACTTCACCATGATAATTCATTACACGTGGAAATCAGCTTTTGGCTAGATGGGCTGAACTATATCACCTATTGTTGGTTTAGAGCAGTGACTAGGGACACTTGCGTGCCTTTTTGAGGGGTCTGGAGTAAAGGCTAACAACAAGGTATCTCATTTATCTCTGTGCTTTCAGCCTTTGGGAGATGAGATAAGGAAGCCATCACCTGTTTACAGGCAGACACCACTACCATGATGAACGTGTCTGCGCTGAGTGCAGCGGGAATCAGACATGGAGCTTTAAGACAAAAGAAACAGCTACCAAGTAAGGACAGTAAGCTGGAGCTGGTGCTGAAGGAGTCAAGCACCTGCCTAACAAGCTCTAGACTATGAGTTCAAACCTTAGTCCTACCCAGATCATGTCTCTTTAGCCTTAGACAGGCCTTTATCCTACTTTTAGGATTTTGGGGTGAAAAATAGCTGCTTTTAAAAAGCATTTTGGAGGGGCTGGGAAGGTGGCTCAGTGGTAGAGCGCTTGCCTTGCATGCCTGAGGCCCTGGGTTCGAGTCCTCAGCACCACATAAACAAATAGAAAAAAGCTGGAAGTGGCTCTCTGGCTCAAGTGGTAGAGTGCTAGCCTTGAGCTGAAGAGCTGAGGGACAGCGCCCAGACCCAGAGTTCAAGCCCCACGACCGACAAAAAAAAAATAAGCATTTTGGAGACATATCTCATAAATGTGGTAGCATTGGTGTGTGCGTGTGTGTGTGTGTATGCGTGTTGTTGTTGATTTCTCTATTGAATTATGGGGCATAGAGAATGGTTGATCTGCACAAAGTGAGAGGTGACCTCTGTGTGTGTGCCTTTATCTCCTCTCACCATCCAAACCAAGCCTGCTTCTTGCCACTTTTTAGCATTCACTTGAATTTTAACCCATAGTTCAAAATTAAATTCGCTTAAAACTATTACAGATTTTGATAACATATTGTATCTCCTTTTCAGAATATTAAAAAAATACTTTTGCTGGATGTCAGTGGCTCATGTGTGTAATCCTAGCTAGGGAGGCTGAGATTAGACAGGAAAGTCCTTGAGACTCATCTCCAACTAACCACCAAAAAGCCAGAAATGGAACTGCTGCTCAAGTGGTAGAACATTAGTCTTGAGCAAAATAGCTCAGGCCAGCATCCAGACCCTGAGTTCAAGTCCCAGAACCAGCAGACACACTCAAAACATGTTTTCATGGTCTGAATGTGTGACTTAGTGGTGTTGAACTACTTAATATTTGTGAAAAAAAAGACAAAACATTATTTTCTTGAAAAACACAAAGAATGTGGTATTATCTACTTATATTTGTAAGTAGACATTTTATAAAAGGAATGCTATTTTCATTAAAATTTATATCATAGCATTTGTGAAGGATCTTTTTCATTTCTAAATTTATATTCAAATGATGTAATGAGTTAGTGTTAACTTGGTAATATTGAAATTTACGTGTTTCACAAAAACTAAAAATGTATTCTCATAGTTTAAAGAAATAAAATTTCCATTGTAATATTTAGAACTTAATAGTAATTTCCTAGTAAAGAAAATGTTTGCTTTTAAGTTCACTTTCAAAAATGAAAACGTTAGAATAGTAGAACTAATAAAAATACCTTATTACATTATTAGAACATAATAAAATAAAACAATAATGCTAATACCAAACTATGCCAGTTTTCCAATGAATTTCCTGTTAGAGTCTGTTTCCCATTATAGATGAAAATAAAATTGCAAAGTAATTATGTATATTTAGATTCATAATAATCATAAAGAAGGTACAAATCAAAAAAATAAAAGCATGTTTTAGTACCATATCAAATTGATAACTCTCCTCAGGAGGATAAAAAAGGGAGAAGTCTTGAGGGCCAATGGCAAATAAGTTACAAATACCAGAGAATATTTATTTTTAATAGAATATGCTTTTATTGTTACTAGGATGTTGTGCAGAGGGCTTACCATTTCCTAATTCATGTAATGGATATACTTCTGTTGGGACGGTGTCGCTCCTTCCCCCGCTCCCTCCTGTGCCACAGTGTCTGCTGCACACCATGATTGCGTCTCTTCACCTTTCCTCCCTCCATTTCTGTGTCTCCTCTTTGGCACCACCACCAAAAGAGACTGAAACAGACCAAATCTAAAAGCAAAAACAAGTAATACCAACACCACTAACAAAAACAAAAACAAAACCACATTTCCATGTCCTTAAACACCAGAGACTCTTAAACCTACCTCTTAGTTGTAGAATGCAAAATCATTTCAGGGGAATTTCTGATCTCTTTGCTCATACCAGGGCTTGAACCTCAGGTCTTGGCTTTGCTCAACTTCCCTGCTTGGCTGAAACTCTTATTGATTGAACCCCACTTCCAGCCCAACTTTTTTCTGGTTATTTTGGAGATAGAATCATCTCACAGACTTCCCTACCAGGGCTGACTTCAAACCTGTACCCTCCTGAGCAGCCAGGATTACAGACAAGAGTCATTGGCACCGGGCTCTGAATTTCTATCTCTTCATGTTTTGTTATGCAAATGATAGAAGTATTTATCTACTGGTTACTCTTTAGACTTGCAGGAAATCAGAGTCTCTTGGTTCTCCAGAGCAGAGGCTGGAGCCCATGTGGTGGAGGGCTTTGTTGGGTGGGGAGGCGTGGGCCTAAAATGTCCATTTTCAGTCAGTAGTCAGAAAATTAGGTGTATGAATTTCCCCCTCAGAATTGACTTCCCAGGAATTTCTTGTAGCTTATTACTCTGACATCTATACTTAACATGAAGTAGGCTTAGGGTCAGAGGGAAGAAAGGGGCATACGAATCAGAGCTGAGTAATCAGGAAAAAAGAGCAGGTGAAGGGTAACTTAAAGAGAATCTCTAACTGCTTCATTTTTCCTTGAGCTCTCAGCATCGCGATTAGATTGCTGGACGTCTGGGTTTGGCCCTTGCGTGGCTATCATTGTGACTCTGCTGTGTCTCAGTCAGCCCCTCCACAGAAAGGGAATGTGGAGCAGAGAAACGGATGTTTCTGTGCATTTATCCCTCATTGCCCACTCCCACATCTGATGCATCTCAGGCATTGAGTCAGTGTATGTTTTAAAAAGCACAACTTAAACAACTTCAGTAACTTGAAAATGGTGTTTCTTATGCATGTGTTTCTTATTCGATGACGACTTGTCTTCAGGAAATCTTCCTGAAACCTGCAAACTCACCAGTTTGGCAGGCCCCACTCATGCCAGTGCTTCCCTTACTGCGTGGAATAGTATTCAGGTGGAACCCTCGGGCTCCTTCCTGGCTTTAGCAGGGAAGCATTTAATTAGCCACTTAACTTCCTTCGGTGCAAGGGACAGCACTCCCTCTTCTGCTAATGAGGCTCTCCCTGCCAGTCAGCCACACTGGTTTTTGTCCTCGGGCTGCCTCTCCACACCTGGAGAGCTGGTGAGCTAGCAGCTGGCGGAGCCCTGGGTTTCCACTGGGCGTGAGAATGGCTCTCTTCCCCCCCAACCCCCCAGCTCCAGGCAGGGTCTTCCACTAGCTGCAACTCCAGAATCTCTGCTATCCTGAGCTTCTTACTTTTTTTAAGTTTTTTTAATTTTTACAATAAAAAGGGTTACAGAAGGGTTAGTTACATGAGCAAGATAATGAGAGAATTTCATCAAGCATTGTTAGCTCCACCTTTCTGTTTTTCCTAGCAACCCTTCCCTCCCACCTCCACAACTACCCCCCACACCTAAATTGTAAAGTTCGTTTTTCAACATAGTGTCTTGTACATCTCATTGTTACAATGGGTCAACCTGTATTCCCATTTAAACATTTTGTTTTTTTCCCTTCCCCTCCCCAAATTAGAGAAGTGTATATACAAGATGCAGGGCACCGACATCAAACACAGTGAAAACGGGCTATACTGTGGGGGAGGAACATACAAAGCAACAAAAAAAAAAACACATGGTACGTTATACATACATTAGAAACAATAGCAAGAGAGAAAAAAACCACTTGTGTCCCTCTCTTGGAGTTCATTTCGCTTACCATCATCTTATCCTTTTGACCTTTTCTGCTTGTCTGGGCTTCTTACTTTCTGAGGAATGAAATTTCCCATCGTGCTCCTCACTCTGCTCTCAGTGTTCCTCCTTCTTACGAGATCTGCATAAAAGGGAGCTTGCTTCATTGCTAAGTTTCTTTTGAATATTTTGAGTTGTATTTAAGAGTAATTGTACATGGTTTCTTTTCATTAATAAAATTACAATCAGTACACAAAAACTGAAATATAAAGTGAAGAAAAACATCTCAAGTCTTTATCTCCCAGACAGAATCATTTCCAGCATTTCCAGGTGTTTTCCTGTCAACCTCCGTGTTAGTTATCCTAGAACACGCCACAGAGGAGTGGCTCAGATGGCAAGAGCAATGCAAGTAACGCTGAAGCAAGGACTACTAATAGGGCCAATTTTAAACGTGTGGTTACTTTGAAAATGGAGTGATGAAATGAATCATCTGGAAATCTGAGGATGCAGACCCTGTTCAGTCAGTACATGATGAGCCCTGACACCCTGTACGCTCTAACAAGGGATGTAGATGTGGCTGGACTAAAGGCATGTGGGACCCAGTGCCTCCATCCTGCCCTGTGCTAGGTGAATTCCTTCACCACTAGGCATCACCAAAGCCGGTTCACTCCCACCTTTGTAGGAATGGAATCCAAGTGGGAAGGAGAGTCAGACATACCCTGATGAGCTACCCATCAAACTGCAAACCCGGCTGTGTCCACCCCGTCGGCCTCAGAGAAATGGAGGAATGTCACCCACTCCCTAAGTTCCCTCATGCCTTATTCTGGAAAGCTGAGTGCTTCCAGTGATTAGAATGGAGATCTACGGCATCGTTTAATTATGCATAAACTGAAAATGTCACAAGAGTAAAACTAGGACAAAGGGTTGCACAAAAGAAAAACTAAATAGGGAAAAGTAAGTCGAGGTTTTTCACAAAATATATGCTTCAAGGAAAGTTTGTAGGAGTTCTTGTTGTTGTTGTTGTTGTTGTGGGTCATGGAGCCTGAACTCTGGGCCTGGGTGCTGTCCCTCAGCTCTTCAGCTCATTCTACTACCTGAGCCACAGTGCCATTTCCAGCTTTTTCTGCTTATGTGGTGCTGAGGAATCGAACCCAAGGCCTCATGCATGCAAGGCAAGCACTTTACCACTAAGCCACCTTCCCAGCCTGGATTTTTCTTTTAGTTATGGACATTGCCGTAAGAACTATAATTGCCAAATCAATGCTGAAATACAGGCCCAACCATAACATCAGAATAGAATGGACTTTACAACTAATACAAAAGGCATATTCCCTATTTTCTTACCTTAAAATTAATATTATTTATATTCCTATGTTTGCTTTAAAAGTTTAAACACTTACTTAAACCAGTGGTCTTATTTATGTACCTGATTTTACTGTGAAGAACTTCTTAAGTGAAGCCAATATTAGAGACTGATTTTTCTATCCTTCAACATAGATGAAATCAATTCCCTGGAAAGCACCATTTTCAAAATAGGCAGTCAAAAACAGGACATTATAATACTCACATTTATTCCAGAATTCATTAGGTAAAACACTTAAAAATCTAGGCTATTATGATGAGGGCACAGACATTACCAGAAGTGGTTGTGGAAAGGTACCTCCCCTCCCAGAACTGAGAATTTGTGTGTCCTCCACGCTCTCTTCAGGTGATGAAGACACAAAACACAACACAAAAAAACATGAATAGGTCTCTGGTCCTTAAAGGAGCAAATCAATTCAATGAATTACCTTAAGTTTGTATGTGAAATGTTCATTTATAAATATAATTGGTCTATGTCACTCAAGTATATATCTGAAAGGCTATAGAATATAACGTTTTAATATCAGTAAGCAGAGAATTTAAAAAGTTTCTGTATATATGAATACAAGAAGAAATTGACATATTTGATATATTGATAATTACGTTGGTTAAAGAAGTCAAGACTTCTTTAGAACCAAGTGAAGTAAATATTGTAAAAATATTGCTTCTTTCATTTTATATTTTTTTAAATGAAAGTATCTTTGTGCTTAGCTAGTCATAATATAAACTTAGAAAAAGGGTTGATAAAACCAATAAAAAGTATAAGATTTGAGACAGCATTTTAATTTAAGACTAGCTTAAAGCTATGAAAGTATAAAAGAAAAATTACAATGATACTCTTCCATTTCCAAAGAAACCCTACTTTTGTGGTATTTTCTATAAGTATTATGTATTGAGCAACCCTTTCATCTTTTTTCCATTTCGTTCATAGTGACCACTACAAACACTAGATAATAAAAAAGTTAAATTCTGGCTGAGGAGGGGAAGTGTATCACAGTAGAATTAGGATGTCATTGTTTGCTTACCAAGTGCAGACTGATGTCACATCCAGGGAACATTTGCGTTGAGAGTGTTCATATGTTCCTCACAAGTTGCAGCAGGGAAGATCATTAAGGACTTTGTTCCAGCAGATGCAATGCCTCACTGGTTGGTTGCATGATTACTAACCCTAGCGCACAGTCTTGCAGTGAAATACATACACTGCCTTCACTGTGACGGCACGAAGGAGCTTATTTGTCCCAAATGAGATGTTCTTTGCTCCTGAGGGTAACTTTCTACTTAACATTCTCAAATACCTAGAAGAAACTCAAAAAACAAACTCTATCTTAAGAATGTTAAATGTGGCAAATGAATATGAAATTTCCAAATGGCAATTTAAGTGTAAAAAAGTTCCAAGGTATTTCATATCATGCAAATTTAAAAAGCTGAGATTTCCAAAATAGATTGAAAGTATCTTAGTATCTCATAACCTAGAATATAGAAGCACCCAGTACATTATCTGTCCTGTGATCACTTTTACAGAATACGCAGGGCATGCTGGTCTTCGGTGCTTGGCAGAGCATCTTGCTTCCAGGTGGTTTTCCAGAGGGCCCACTGCAGGGCCGGGAGGGGGAGGAGGTGGGGAGCCACTCTGAGCCTTCTGATGAATGACAAGCATAGGCCTTTGTGTAACTTTTCTACTTCATTAGATCATCTGTAATTTTCTTTCTCTCTAAGGATTTCTTTTTTTTTTTTTTAATCATTGTTCTGCTCCCCACTGCATCAGTACTGCACTTTTTACACATGTTATCAATTAGGATTGAGCAGGGTACGGCTCTGAGGGCCCCTGTGCAACTGTGTTTTCTTTGGTCCTCAGGAGGCAGAGTAAGCTGTGCTAGCATATTGCATTTCCTGAAACTAGCTGAAGGTATTGACTCTGTGTGTGCTTCTGTGACACAGCCAAGTCTCAAATTCAGACATTTGGTGATGTCACTATTTAAGAATGGTTAGGGAATAAAAGTTATGTATGCCTTTGTGGTCAAAACAAATTGCAACATGCTGCTGGGATTTATGTAACAATGGGGATTTTCTATAACTAATGAGTTTTTCTACAATCCTGGGCTGAGAATATTAAACAATTGTGCATAGTGGTGAGGGATGCACTCATGTGGTCAAGCCAGGAAATTGTAGATGAGTAAGTACACTTTAAAGACTTTTTACCTGAAATTAAACAAGTTACTTCAAGAGGCTAGATTTTTTTCATACAGGTGAACCATAATGTGTATCAGTATAAACATAAATTAGAAGATTCTATTTCAGTGTAACACAACACAGTTTTGTATAATGCATCTTAATGTCACCTTCTCATAAGTCTTCCCCATCTCATCCAACCCCACCCACTCTCAAATTTTCTAGTTCCATTATATAGATAGATAGATAGAGAGAGAGAGAGAGAGAGAGAGAGAGAGAGAGAGAGAGAGAGAGAGAGAGAATGTTACAACTGCATTCTCCCATAGTTCCTCTATATTTGCCTGCACCCCTCCCCTTTTACTTCATACCCCAACACTACAAGTTTCAGTTTCTTGGTAACCATTTTGTTAAAATGTACATTGTTCAAAGGAGATACATCATTGGAATCCTCTCCTGTATATATCATTTTTAGTTGATACATTTATACATATATGCATATGACTATAAATTTGCATACATTTTATACCTTCTTTAATAAATGAAATAGTTTATAGGACTCTCAACTCTAGATAAGCAAAACTAATCCATTTAAAAGTAGAGTGCTGGGGCTGGGAAGGTGGTTCAGTGATAGAGCGCTAGCCTTGAGCTGAAGGGCTGTGGGACAGCATCCAGGCCCAGAGTTCAAGCCCCAGGACTAACAAAAAAACAAAATTAACTTAAAAAAATAGAAGTAGAGTGTATAATATACAATGAGCTGTTTGAGGTTATATGGTTGAAAAATATGTAAAGTAGTAAATAATGGCCATGCAGCCTACCCCAGAAACCCATGTGCCCTGCCCGATAAGCTCACATAAATACATGTGGACAAAAGCACAGAAATTTGAAGTCAGCATGAATAATCCTTCAATTTCTAGACTGTGCCCACTGGAACATCAGTGTCCTCAACAGTTTAATTGGAAAGTAAATAAAGAATACACACATTTTATGATGTATTCATTGCCTATCCATGCAGCTTAATAAGAGCTCTTTCCTTCTTGCAGTTTATCCTTGAACATAACAAATTAACTCCAGGACCTGGAGGTTGTCACATGGTTTCACATTTCTTTTCCATCTTGCATCCTGCTTTCTCTCTATAAAGCCCTTAATTATTCTTGTCCACCTGGTAAATTTCAGCTCATCTCCTGGGACCTGTCTCAGAAGTCCTGCTGCCCCAGAGAGAGCAGATCTCTGTCTTTCTTCTGCCACAACTGTCTTTTGAATGAACTTTCTCAGAAAAATGTGTTGCTTTTATTTATACTTGGGTTTTTTTCTAATCATAAAGTATTTGTGGACAGGATCCGAACAAAGTTCTGATTTAAATCCTGCAGGTGTATCCTTCAACCTGAGACATAGATTCTCCACAAATGCAAAGTGAATTTAATTATAATGTGATATATAACTGAACCTTATCTTAGAGTAAATTGAGTAAGTAAAAACAAATGATGTGAAAATTTATATAAAGGAGAAAATTGAAGGCAGTTGCCTTAATCATGAAATTATAGAGGAGTTGATATTCAAGTTATTTCCTTTCAGTGGGTTAGAGGAACACAGGATATTCATGGTGGAGGGAGCAGTATGACTGTAACGGCAGGAAGGTGCGTGCATTCTTTCATATTTTGTACATCACAGTGTTTCTGGCAGCAGGTCATCATCAAATGGCGTGAGGCGAGGATGAAGGTGCCAGTTCTGAGGTGTGTTCCCAGCTCCCTGCTTACAGTGGCCTTGGTGACTTGTAGACCCTTCAGGATGGCTGAAAGCTTCAGCTTACCAGCAGAAGCAAAGAGGAAAGATTCCTTTTGTTTTTTAATCATTATGAATGACTATTTTTACAGAAAATTCTACTTCAGCAGAATCTTCTTCACATGCCAGAGCTGTGAAGTGTTATCAGACTAGGGGATGCGACTGACATGACTGATGAATAGTTACTACTTAACCTATGGCTTACAGAGGGGCAGATACTTGTGAGGAAGTGAAACAGAATGGCTGTTGAATAGGCAGCCCGCAGCTTCTGATGCGAGCCTTGAGAAGATATGCTTGTGTTAGTGTGGAGAGAACCATTTAGGAAGCAACAGAGACTTGACCGGGCAGAAAATAGGCACACACAAGCATCCTGGACAGCAGGCGTGAGTGTCTGTGGAGACAGCCATATTAACTCTCTCACCTGTTAGGAAGCCAGTGAACCTGTACAGCATATATAGTTAGGTAGAATTTTTTAGTTTTTCAACGATAGATGCAGCCCCTTGAAATATAAATTATGTTTCAGTTTTGAAACATTTGGAAACAAGGTTCTGCTGTACTATGCTCCTTCTGTCATTCCAACATATATTCTTCATCTCTGATAAAATGGAAAGGCTGACTTTTCAAAGAAATAAGTTTCTTTTTTGATAATTAATTAATTGTTATTATAGAGATGATATACAGAAGGATTATAATTACATGAGTTAGGTAAAGAGTATATTTCTTTTGCATGGTATCATCTGTTCCCTCATTCTTTTCCAGTATAAATGAAGTAAATTTCTTTACTACAACCTCTTCAATATGTTTAGTGCTTTCAATTGAGTAGAATTCTTCAGAATTAACTGTAAACTACAACCTCCTTAATTTATCCAAGAAATATCCTTACTTCAATAGGTATAAAGCATGAGGAGATTTGCAGAAAACATTTCTTAATTCCATTTACCCAAATCACAAGTTATAAGGCTGCTTTCTACATTTCTCAGAAAACCCAGTGTGTTTGTTTACCTCATTTCAATTAATCTGTAACTAGGGAGAAAAGGTAATCAGAGATAAACTTTTCAGAAGTCTCAATCCTCATGTCTGGGCAATGATCTCAGGATGACATCATGGCTTTGTATTGATCCTTCGAACACCAGCCGGGTGGAATAAACCACTCGGATACTGCAGTGCTGCGATGTCCCTTGCTTTCAAGTTATTAACTTTTAATGTATCAGGTTTTCTCATACATTTGTACCTTCCTTCTGTCTTAAAAATGAAGTAATTGCTTTAATGCATAGGAATTAGTTCAGTATTAGCACATGGAGTCTTTCGTGAAATTGGAAAGCAGATAGAGAGCTTATCAATTATTAAAGTGATGATTTGTTGTTGTTGGTGGTGGTGGTGATGATGGGGCTTGAACTCTGGGCCTGGGCACTGTCCCTCAGCTCTTCAGCTCAAGGTAAGCGCTCTACCGCTTGAGCCACAGCAGCACCACTTCTGGTTTTCTTAAACTTTTTTTTTTTTTTTTTTTGGTCCAGTCGTGGGGCCTGAACTCTGGGCCTGGGTGCTGTCCCTCAGCTCAAGGCTAGTGCTCTATCACTTGAGCCACAGCACCACTTCCGGCTTTTTTCTTTTTGTTTTTATGTGGTGCTGAGGAATCGAACCCAGGGCCTCAGGCATGCAAGGCAAGCACTCTACCACTGAGCCACCTTCCCAACCCCCACTTCTGGTTTTCTGAGTGGTTTATTTGGAGATGATTGTCATGGACTTTCCTGCCTTGACTGCCTTTGAACCATGATCCTCAGATCTCAGACTCCTGGTCAGCTGATCGGAGAATGCTCCTCTTATACTTGGAAGTGGTGGTGCTGTTTTTATTTACTTCCACAGCATTTCTAGTAACTGTCAAAATTAACTCTCACCTGCTTATGTTAACATTTCAAAATTGCTTTTAAGTATATCCAGATTCTCACAAAATGGATCAATATTTTGGCATATATTAATTTTAAATTATACATGGGTGATACTAATAATAATGGCATATTAATGAGATTCATCCTTATGTGTTATATTGACAAAGTGTTGTGAATACTGTTGTTGCTCTTCTGACATAGATGTTTACGCACAAAATTTGTCTCTGCCAGGCATTCAATAGCTAGGAACAAATACGCCAGAATCTTGAATCTGGTGTTGGTGGATGGTAGCTTTAAAAACATATTCATAAAAGACAAACAGGTGAACTAGTGGCATCTAAAAACCACTAATGTCAAAGATCTATCCACTAAGTGTCATTCACTATGTCATATTTCATCTATGAATACTTGTTTCTACATGACTTACAGAAAGTACTGGAGAACACCTCCAGCACAACAATCCCAAAGCACAGCAGAAAGGACACAGATTCAGGAGCCAGATTCCAACAGATTATTGCATCCTCCCTGCTTCTTGTTTTTCATAAAGACAATTGTGCTTGCCCTGACCTGCATTTTCCAAAACTTCCTCACTTAGTGATAAACTGAAAACAGCATGATACATTATGCTGGACAAAACGTAGTGTGCTGTAAAATCGGGTAATTATTTAGAAACTGTCCTTATTTTGTCCCTGTTCGTTTCAACAAATGTCCTCACTTGATTGTGCCATTCTCTCCTTGCATTTTCAACTTCACAGAATCATTGGCTTATTTTTCTGACCTCTGGGAGTGTAAATGAAACTAGCTTTTAACTTCTTAACACAGGTAACACACCGTGTTCAAAGACAAAAGTTAGTTCTATGTTAACTTCAAGGCTCCACATAGATAGCAAGCAACAGGAACGCACTTCCAGTCTGCCAGATACCTACCTCATTAGACTCACGCTCGGATTTCTAAGCTCCAGTCCTCTACCCAGTGCCTTCCAAAAGCTACATGGAAATATCATCTCTTGGTCCTATGTCCACTTCTTTATTTTACTATGGTCAATTCAAAATAAATTCAAATCTATCCAGGAGTACTAAATCTGATTTTATCCCATGTGTGTATGAGCAGCTTTAGAAGCTTAGAGAAATTTGTTTCATCTACAAGTCAGGAATCAATCAATGGATGTTTATTCCCGATATTTGTGTCTCCAATATTTATGTCTCTATTAGGGTAATTTGTATTTATTGTATCTCAGAGCAGAAAATTGTATACAAATAAATTAATTTCAAATTCCACAAGTGATAAAATGCAGAAAAATGAAAATTGGATGACCCATTTTTCAAGTAACAATCTCCATTTATACTTGTAAAAATGTTAATTGCCAAAATCTTGTTTAATACTGGAAAGTAAACCGGGAGGAGGGGCCACAGGTGTGGCTCCAAAGGATGCCTGCCTAGCAAGCACAAAGCCCTCATTCCAAATCCAACTCTATGAGGAGAAAGAGGGCTGAGAAAGGAGGTAAGTGGGGAGGAAATGAAAGGAGGAAGGTTATTAAAGGGGTCACTGGCTCTCATAGATGACAACTTTTTATCTGAAACTGGTAAGTTTAAAAAATCATCACTTTAAGCCTGGCATAATGTATCATGCTGTTTTCAGTTTATCACTAAGTGAGGAAGTTTTGGAAAATGCAGGTCAGGGCAAGCACAATTGTCTTTATGAAAAACAAGAAGCAGGGAGGATGTAATAATCTGTTGGAATCTGGCTCCTGAATCTGTGTCCTTTCTGCTGTGCTTTGGGATTGTTGTGCTGGAGGTGTTCTCCAGTACTTTCTGTAAGTCATGTAGAAACAAGTATTCATAGATGAAGTATGACATAGTGAATGACACTTAGTGGATAGATCTTTGACATTAGTGGTTTTAGATGCCACTAGTTCACCTGTTTGTCTTTTATGAATATGTTTTTAAAGCTACCATCCACCAACACCAGATTCAAGATTCTGGCGTATTTGTTCCTAGCTATTGAATGCCTGGCAGAGACAAATTTTGTGCGTAAACATCTATGTCAGAAGAGCAACAACAGTATTCACAACACTTTGTCAATATAACACATAAGGATGAATCTCATTAATATGCCATTATTATTAGTATCACCCATGTATAATTTAAAATTAATATATGCCAAAATATTGATCCATTTTGTGAGAATCTGGATATACTTAAAAGCAATTTTGAAATGTTAACATAAGCAGGTGAGAGTTAATTTTGACAGTTACTAGAAATGCTGTGGAAGTAAATAAAAACAGCACCACCACTTCCAAGTATAAGAGGAGCATTTTCCGATCAGCTGACCAATTTTGCGTAGGAATAACGAGGTCTTAAGGATAAAGACCTGCTGTGTGGAGAAAAGCATAAATATAATGGCTATAAGAAATGTCTCTTGAGAATGGTGCAGATTTGCACAAGTATAGAAAAGTAATGACAGTATTATCCGAGGGAAAAAGCAGCTGCTTGTGTCAAGGGGCAGTCAGTCCAAGGAGGAAGCAAGGAAGGAAGCAAGAAAGAAGCCAGGACTGAGTAAAACACAACATTTTCACCAAACCGACTTCCATGAATACCAAAGAGCCTCCTGCTTTGCTGGAGTAACGTTGTGTGTGATCTGTTAGCATCATCAGTAAAATAGCAAGTGAAACACATGGTTCCAGGCGTTTTCTCCCGTGTTTTCTTCCACAGTGCCCTAAGTGCATTCCATATGAGTGCACAGAGTCGCTCCTACAAAGTGTCCCAGCTTTGCCATTTTGCAACACCTGTGGGAAGGGGGGGGGGCATGTTTGACCAGATGCATCGTAGTTATTTAGGTATTTCTACTCTTACCCTTATGATGGGTATATTTCCATTTATTATTGTTTTCTCTGTAAAAGTGAGGTTATAATAAATATAATCCCTCCTCAAGGATGCAAAATGGTAACATGTATTCCATGAGTTATAACGTAATGAAAGTTCTGATCACTATGCTCGTATCCATACATGGAAGTGGTCATTCATCCGGTGTCTGTACATGCATGCATACATTATGTATATACAATTTTATATGATTTCCAATTTTATTCATGTAGGATTAATAAAAACAACACTGCCCCTAGTTCACATGAACGGTTCAGGAAGCATGGTTCGGGGGAGGGGATGGTGGTGGTTAACGTCTTGCAGAAGCCTCACTGGTGGACGTTCAGAGGTGTGAAGGCTGCCAGTGAAGAAAGAATGTCAGATGATTGCTGCAATGAGGCACAAGGGACTTGGTCCATAAAGGTCCTCTGGCATCGGGCAGGGTAACTATGTGGCAAGAGACTATGGCTGTGTATGTCTCCGCAGTGGTACGAGCTAAGATGCATGGCGCTCGGCTTGTGGAAGAGTGGAAAGCAGAAACACACCAACAGTGGAATCGGAACTGTGGCTTAGGAAAAGATTAGTCTGGCAGCCTAGTTACATTGTACCTAATTCTGTAAGCAGGTAGTAGTAATTGATTTTCTGATCACTTTAGAGATGGGGATAAGTTAAGTTTGATGGAAAGCTGTGATAGGACTTTTCAAAAATCTTTAGAATTGTCTTAGCACAGTGGCTCAAGCTTGTACTCCTAGCTACTTTCCCATGATATCCCATGGGGTCAGAGGATCATGGTCCAAGGCCCAGGAGAGGAAGAATCTGTAAGACTCCATCTCAACCCATGGCTGGGTGGGTGACATGCAGCTGTCATCTCCAGGGACACAGGGAAACACAAGGAGCAGATCCCCACCCAAGTTGGCTTGAGCATAAAGGAAAAGCATATTGTCAAAATAGCAAAAAGCACAGTGGGGTTGGAGGCATGGCTCCAGTGGCAGAGAGCCCTCCTAGTGAGCTCAAGGCTCTTAGTTAATCCTCAGTACCACCAGAAAAAAGATTAAGAACTTATACTCATTTCAACATACCGGTAAGTCTTTTTCATCTGTTAATAAGTCCATTGATTTTAAATACATCATAATGATAATCAGTTGTAGTTATTTAAATTGTATTTGATTTAAATGAATAGTGAAACGAGGGTTTTATTGAATTGACATCTTGTAGCAATAACTTTGTTCCTTTGAAAAGTATCTACTGGTTAAATAAATGTATCCAACTGTGAAAAATGTGATACAAATACCTTACTGTACATTAATGTTCATTGGTTTTGAAAACAATTGGTTTTAGGTAAAAATCTATTAGGATTAGCAAAACTGCCAAATGTAGAATGCAGTTTGTTCATTTCCGTGGTTTCTTTGGTTGTGGCGGACGGCGTTGGAAATGCCAGCAGAGGCATGGCGGTGGTAGGGAGCAGCAGTGCAGCTGCTGTGTGGGGAGTGGAAGCATGTGACACCTAAGTGTGGGGGCCGTGATGAGAGGCCCCCCCAAAGTGCAGTGCCTCTTAGCGAGAGCCCCTCTGAGCCCAGCACTGCGGGAGGGCTGCACGCCACTGCCAGCGGTCCACCCGTCTCATGCTGTGCTCGCTTGGTCCCCAAAGAAGTCTCTGAAGATAGGAAAAAGGAATAGTGAAATGTGTTCATACTCAGTGTCTTCCAAACGATTCTGGTCTGAAATGTAAACTCAGTTCTGCTTTCCTTTTACATGTCTTCTTTATTATTAGGCTATAATTTCTACCCTAAAATATTAAGTTGTTTTCATCAAGTCATTTCAACCTGAATGCTTTGTCTGAGTTTGTTCAGTACTTTGATGCTGACATGGGATGCCTGGTAGACTGAGCTTTCTTGCTAATCCATTCCACAGGTAATGCTTTCTAGAATACTTTAAAAATAGTGCAATTCTCAATTTGGAAATTAAATGAGGAGGAATGTCTTACATGTTATGGGAATTACAAAGTCACATTTATGTTTATTGTGTGTGCATAGGCCATATATGGTAGGCTACATTTATTTCATTAACCATCATTGTGAACTGGCATATTTGCAACTTTGACACAAAGCTAGGGATGATACATGTCCAATCAGAAAACAGCAAAAATAAGGGTGAAAACATACTAATGTAACAAATAACTAATTAATTAGTAAAAGATAGTCTGAAACTTGTATAAGCTAAGGGAAATATATCCATTTGCATATTTTCAAGAACAGTCAGCAAAAGAAGATAAAATCAAAATAGCTTACTAGAAGACAATTCCTATCAATTCCTATCATTTCTATTTTAAGTATATAAAATGCATACAATTAAATGTAAAAATCTATGCAATACTATACTGTATTTAAAATGTATTTTAATTTCTGATATATTTTTCTGAGTTATAATTATCTAAAATTTAAGATACCAAAAGTGGATATAACTGGATTATGATAGAAAATGAGAAATTCTATAAACCTCATTTACCTTAATCACCTTACAGAGAAGTCTTGGGTCCCTTTGCCAAGTAAATAATTGTTGGATCTACCAGACATAATAGCTTTATTGCACATGGCTTCAGTAATATCAAAAGAGTTAGACTTCTAGGTTGTGTGTACATTTCTGTGTGTGTGTGTGTGTGTGTGTTTGTGTGTGTGTGTGTGTGTGTGTGTAGATGTAGCTGCCTTTATTAATTTACTAATGAATGCTTAGGCCTGTAAAGTGGATTGGAGCAGATGGAATTTCCATTGTGAGTGTGGTACTATTCTCCAAGTAGAATGTGGTATATTTAATCTTGGAGTGTGTGTATTTAACAATGAAGCTGTAAGCCAGTACAACCACAGCAGTGCAGGGAGGGAATCTTCATTCTTCCCCTGAGGTAACTAGAACTAATTTCTACTTGAGTAGATCAGAACACTAGAGGTGGAAAGATCTGAAGAGTTCTGGAAGGCCTCCACACAGTAGGACCAATACATGAGAGGGAAAAACCAGCCTGTCATTACAAGGAGATTGTGCTAAATGAAAATGACCAGTAACTGCCTCTGTCCTTGAAGACAACAGCATTGTAGCCTTGTATTGCTTAATGTCAAATATTGTTTAAGCCATGATATGTGTAAGTGCGTTGAATGGGTCTCTCTTGTTTTATGCACTTTTTCCCTCTCAGTTTCTTTCATCTGCACCTCTAGTTCATAGCCTGCTTAAGTTTCCAATCCATCTTTAATAGAAAGTGTTTTCCAGGGTCTAAAAGGTTTCCACAAGGGATTCTAATGGTTTCACACTAGTCACCAACTTGATTTTTTTCTGCTTCTCAGCTGTCTTTAGTTTCACAGCCCCGAGACCATCTGTCTAGACAGGTGTTATCTCACTGGTATCTAAAAGTAGAATCTGAACATCATTATTTTTGAAATCTATTTAGAAATTGCAAGTCTAGTGGTAAAGCAGTATGGGCCTGAGCTGTGCACTGTTACAGATCTCTTCCCAGACAGATGGACTGCAAAATGGCTTATTTTGCATGAACCAGCTGTGAACTTGAGTAGGGAATAGGAACTGTGAGTGTCACTTATACTGCACAGAAAAATGGAGACTACTACAGAAAGATTTTGTAGTAGATAATATATTTATGTAGTAAATTTATTTCTTCTTCAAAAGTAATCTTCCTTGTCCGAAGTTCAGGGAAAAATAAATACAGGACCCCCAGTCCTAAGTACATTGTTCTAACAGCAAATTCTGTTAACAGGTATTTTCCAAGCCTGCAAATGAATGGGTCTTGACTATGCTTCACCACAATTATTTGCAAGTCCTTGTTCTCTTCAAGTTCAAAATATATGATACTAATTGATATGTACATATTTGCTCTTGGTAGCATTGAATTACTGTTGTGAATATAACTGAGAGGTAATATTGGAAAGGAGTGTTTACTCTTTCTGCTCAAGCAGGGTCTTAACACCATAAACACACACACACACACACACACACACACACACACACACACACGTGCACACACACACACACACACACACACACACACACACACACGACATCAACATGCCAGCTTCTTTCCTCCAGGATCTTACCAAATGTGGCCTTAGGATGTAAATTTAGACAGCTGAGGAAAACTAAGTCTTCTTCATTTCCACAACCTAAGTGACAGTCAGAAAGGAATCACTACAGGATTGGTAAATACCACTTCCCTGTTTTTAGCCAAGCATCCTGTGATGTGCTTTATGGATACATAGACATCCTAAATGCATGGAAAAATGACTCAAAATTCCCTAGTGTAAAATTATGCTCATTAAAAGTCAATATTCTGTGGTTAATTTATTTTCTGTTAGTTGGTGAAACTGGCCTGATTAAAGCCAAAGTTTCTGTTAAGGCCTAGATTTCTTTTTTATAGGTTTTCCATTAGCAAATTAAATAGAAAAGGAGAAAAATCACTAATTCAAATTTTGTGTTGAATGAATAAGAAGTGGCAATCTCAATAAGAATATTAGTTCATTAAATACCTGAGTTATTCTTATAGCCTTTCCACCACATCAAAATGATTAGACATATATTTTAGCAGCAGCCAGCTACCCTGGAGATTGGATCATCTAGCAGGAAAATGTGGTGATGTGGAACCTGGAGCTCCATGTTGCAGTGACCATCATCTGCAGGACCACCTTACACCATGCCTGGACATGTGTACACACACACACACACACACACACACACATTTTCTCAATATATGTGTGTATTTGGTACATGTTGGTATATCTGCATGCATACAGTAACACACAGCCAGCTCTGCCTATCAACGTGAGCATAAGGAATTGGATCAAATAAAGAATACTATTCCCAAATTATTGATGTGCATTTTATTCTATTAGTAGTGAACTCTTCAATAGGCTGCACTGTTAAATAAGATCCAGGTATTATTTGTTGTGATAACTTACAGATTTCTAATGGCAAGCAAATCGTTGCCCTGTGCTGTGACAGCTCGTGGTATACAGAAGGGCACAAGCGAGGAGACGCTTGCAAGCCATGGCCCACCAAGGGCCCAGAGTCTTCCATGGCTTCCTCAAGGAAGCCCTGCTTTTATTGGACACCTTGGACAAAGGGTGGACTAATTCAGCAGTGATAGTCCCGAGACACGGTGTTGAAAATGAACTGTGCAACTTGGGGTGGGAGCAGGGCTCAGGAGTGGAAAAACAGGGAGGAATGAGGAAGGGCGTGACTTAGTTCCTGACTTACGTAACTGTAACCCTCCGTACATCACCTTTACAATAAAAACATTAAAAAAGAATTCAACTCCACATCAAATGAGTAGATCACAAGGAAAAAGGAAAGGCACACTCCATACTTGGAGATACTAGCACTTTCTGGTGGCATTAGGTAGCAGCTCCTATTACAAATATTGGAGAACACAATGCTGTGCTGTTTGCTGATACTGGGCCATAACGATATAAACATCATCCACATGTTAGCACTGAAACTGCTTTTCATATGAGAAAGCCTGTGTCTGGTGCTGAGTTTACTTGTCTGCAGTGAATTTGAGCGAGGTTTGCAGCTGGGCATGATAGAACAGCCTGCACTGCAGTACAAGTGCTCTGGGATCTGAGGCCGGAGGCCCACCTGGGCTGCGCTTGCTTGTCTTTTGAGACACTGTCTAAGTAGACAAACAGAGTTAGTGTCCCACTAAAAGATTCTGATTGCTGCTCCAGGTCCTACCTCAAAATGTTTTACAATGTGTTGGAAATGGGAGCTAGGAAATAGCAGGACGATGTGAAACTCGCTCTCTGGCTGAGCTACAGTGATGGGTCTCCTGTGTGCTGTCTCTTGCATGCTGTGACCAGGTACTTTGAACAGATTCTAGTCCCTGACATCAATGTATTTGCCTCCTCCTACCAAGTGGGGAAGAAATGGTTCCATTATTTTAGCTTTTTAAAGACCAAGTCTTCCAAGGACTTGTTACAAATTATCTACGCCTGACTCAGAGTTCAAAACGCAAAGTACCTTCTTAAAATTTCAAGAAGTCAATTTACTGACAGCAGAAATTTAAAACAGTTTCAATTATTTTAAGAATCCTTTATTTTGATTTTCTTTTTTTCTTTTTTTTTGTCATGGGGCTTGAACTGTAGGCTTGGGCGCTGCCCTTCAGTTCTTCAACTTAAGGCAAGCGGTTACTGCTTGAGCCACAGTGCCACTTCTGATTTTGATTTCTTTTTTCACTTAGAAGTCTAATGGACATTTAATGAAAAATGTAGAGGTAAGTTAATTAAATTAAAAAATAGACATTGACCATACTTACTGTATTCATAAACTGCTTCAGCGAATAGCAATTCCTTTGTACAACTACTTAAAAACAATAAAAATACTGAAAAAAGAAATTGGAACATTAATACCCCAAAATAGCTTTTAAAAAGTTTGTGACTGGCAGTTGATCTAAATTCCCCCAAATAAAGGAAAAGTAAATACAGCAGAGCTCAGATACTTATTATAAATAGTATAGGATTTTCGGTTGAGGGACTTTCTAGAACATCACTTTATGTATCAATAATGCAGCTATATAAAACTTCCTCAACTTGTTAAAAGCCTGCCGGTGAAAGTTGTGTGTGTTGTCAGCTGATTGCTGCTCACATGCTGATCATGGCAGACACTGAGAGCAATACCAGCGTAGTTCAGGGGAGAGAAGCCACGTGTGCAGAAAACCTCAGATACTTGGCGACTTTCACATGCCAGTGTTGTGAGACAGTTTTCATGGCGTAAAACTTACTTGAGTGTTTATGTCTTGTTGTTGCTGATAGTCATGTAGTATAAGCCTTCAGTTTGAAGGTCGCACCGAGTACACAGGCTATAAGGTACATGGAATCGTTCATTGCAGTTTTTCTCTCTCCCTTTCTCCTTTACTCTGTCTGTCTCTCTCATCTCTCTCTCCAGTTCTGAGGTTTGAACTTAGGTCTTCACCTTTGCTGGATTTGTGTTCTCAGTGATCTGCCATTTGAGCCATGCCTCTAGCCTGGCATTTTGCGGTTGCTTTGTAGGTGGAGTTGACACACTTGACAGCGGCTGGCTGCAAGCCCATGACCCTTCAGAGCTCAGCCTCCTGTGGGCAGGATTACTGGTATGAGTTACCAGCAACTGGCTGTTAGTTTCTTATTTTTTTCTTTATGATGTCTAAACTATTTATACAAAACTTACTCATCTGGAAGTTCCTGATTTAGCATTCCCATTAAAAACAATTCTAATCCTATTACTCTAAGTAGAAATCAGTTTCAACTTGCATATGTCTTTGTGTCTGCCCCACAGAAGCCTCTCTGTACTGACCTTTCCCTATTCTGTTATGCAAATCCACCTCAAGTGCAGTGCACAGATCCTTTTTCACAAGAGAATGCACTATATGTGACCTGTGACTCACACGGAGAGCTCACTTTATGCAAAGTGTGCTCATACATTTCTTCATTTTACTCCCTTCCGATCTGGGATGAAGTTTGCTGGTTATCAAGCGAAGGGGGTGGGAAGAGCACATGACCACACCCACAGCCTGCAGAGGGACAGGGTGGTCACCACAGGCAGCGGGTGTTAGGGATGTAAGTATCTATAACTTAGCCAACTGTTAATGAATTTGGACAGACACCAGAGTCATGTAATATATAAAATGCAATGCCCACTAAGCTGCTATTGTGATCCTGTTAGGCTTCCATATGCAGATAATAATTTATTTTTCATTTTAGTGAACTGTTTGACCAAGTTACTGGAAAAATATTCCTATTTTTGTTACATCAGAATAAATGCCATAAGTACCCATGAGGGACCACTGAATTTCTCAACAATTATTAGAGGTGTTGGCATTTATCCCATAGTTTATAAATCTAGCTTTGTAATTAGTTAGGGTACATTTCATAGGGAATATGAAAAGCTAAAAGCCAACCGAAGAGATTCTCCAAAGAAAACCAAGAATAGCCGATCATTGTAAGGGTAGGAAGTATGGTGTCAGAGCCAGCTGAGCAAAATGAGGTCTTTAAAAAAGAAGGCAAGGAGGGGGAAGAATGCGGTCCAAGGTGGTGCTGGGCAGTGTGTGGAGCAGTGAGTGTTTTTGTATGTTTTCATTGCATTTGTTTCTGCTGCATGGAGTTGGAATCCTGAAACTGGAATGCGTGCCTGAAATTATTTTAACCTAACGCAACAAAACAGAGGGCCCGACCTTTGACCATCCTTAACAGGAGTGAATGATTCATTGTGACCACTCTACTCTTTAACTTTGGTTTTAGCGCATTGACTCTTAACTTAGATTCTCACGGTGTTCAGACCCCTGAGTACCTGTTCCCAAAAGTCTACGTAGCTCTTTACTTGGTCACAGAGTGTAAGTAGGTTTGATCACAAAATTGTGTGGAAAAAAAAGAGATTGCCATGTGCATGTGGACAGCAGATACGTTACCCGGTGCAGTAAGGATAGTTAACATAAGTTAATAATTACAGTTATTTATGACAGTAATTGTAAGCACTAATATTTTGTAAGTAGCTTTATTATAAAATAGTTACAGATAGTTTTTTGTTTGTTTGTTTTTTTGGGGGGTCCGGTCGTGGGGCCTGAACTCTGGGCCTGGGCGCTGTCCCTCAGCTCTTCAGCTCAAGGCTAGTGCTCTACCACTTGAGCCACAGCGCCACTTCCGGCTTTTTTTTTCTTTTTGCTTATGTGGTGCTGAGGAATCCTCATGCATGCAAGGCAAGCGCTCTACCACTGAGCCACCTTCCCAGCCCCGTTACAGGTAGTTTTCTTCAGTAATGTTTTAGAATTTAATCTCAAAGAACTGCAGAAAAAGTTTGTGTGCTGTCATTGTTAAATTAAAGTTATTTTGTACTGTGCTAGTTTCCCAGCTGACTTGAAATCATGCATTGATAATTTCTTCTGTGTTAGATCTCTGGAATTCCTGCTCAGAATTTTCACAAAGGAGCTAGGAGGTTTTTGCTGAAGGGTCTAATAAAGGCACACAGGTCACAAATGCTGACAACAGCATTTTCCCTCAGTAGAGAAAGGACAATCACTTCACATTTGTCATGGATTTATTAGACAATATTAAGTAATCCTGACTCATTCTGCCTTGGCCTTAAAATTACTTCAGAAGAAACTAATAATTAATTGAATTCTTGTAGAACTTCCATCACATCTTTATTTTTGAAGAGGTAATCACTTTAAATAATGAAAAATATCAGAAAGTAATAAATCTTTATATTTGATTAACCTAAAATGTGAAAAAGTTAAAAAAAGATTTAACAATAGTTTTGCATGAAATAGAATGTCATCCTACTTTTTAAATTTAAAACACGAGAGAGCATTTTCTTTCTTATGTGGGAATTGTTTGTTATCCTCTATACTCCAAGGCCTATGAAAAAAGTTCAGATAACTACTTGTGTGTATACGTGTGTTGTGTGTATGTGGTGTGTGTGGTTTGTGGTGTGCGTATATATAGACAAGAGAGAAATGAGAGTGAAGGACCCTCAACTAACGCAGAAGGTGCCGAGTTACAGAGAGATGCTGCTGTATGCAAGTCCAAACCTACCTGAGAGATAAACTGCAGAGACAACTTAGAGAACATTTAATAAGCGAACAGTGTTTCTGTCTCCCCATAAACATAGATCAGATTTCAAGGGGGAAAAACCTTTCAGAATATAATACTCAGAAGACAGTGCCCTTTAATTTCTTTCAAACAAGGAATGAATGAGGTGCTTGTACCTGGCGGTTCTACCAGATGGCGGTCATGGCCTGGCAAGAAGACGCTCTTCCAGGCAGGGCTGGTGGCCCTAGCTCTGGCGGTTGGTGCGGCTGTGGCTGCTGGCAGCGGTGCGCAGGGGCAGCGCCGTGGGCTGGCTCCTGTGGACAGCCCTGAGGCTGTGGGTCTAGGTCAGGCCCACGGTGATTGGAACTGCTGCCCGAGCCCTGGAGGAGCTCAGTTCCTGGCCATAGGGGCCAGCGCGGCAGCTTTCCGAATGGCTTCCACCAGCAGGCCCCCCGCAGCTCCTCTGCCAGCCTCCTGGCTCTCCTCTTCCTCTCCCCTTTGTCCCCTTCTTTGTTCCTCCACCGCTGTCTGCTTTTGCTCTCTCTGTCTCTGGTTTCTCAGCTCCTCCTGCTGCTGGCCTTTGGGGGGCACTTGCCCGCCACCACACTGCCATTGCTCCACGCCCATCCCCACCCATCCATCCCGGTGGCCTGCCCGGCTGGGCTGCGCTGCCACCTCTCCCGCCGTCGTCGTGTTATCCGCTCTGTCCCCTGGAGTCCGGGTGAAGGTGACCCAAGACGGGTCCAGAGCAGCCTGGGCCCCACACAGCGTGAGCACTGCGCGTGCTCTGTGGCCGGCGGGGTGCTGCGGTGGCCCAGGCCGCAGGCCTCCCTGCACACACGAGTGCTTCCCAGGCGTTTGTCCCTGGGACCGAACCACAGCTTCGTTACGGCTCTGGACACACCCGTCTCTGCTTTCTCCACTCCATTCAGTCTTCTGCATACTCCAGGTTTACTTCCGGTACTAGCACTTTTGATTCCCATGTCGCACTCTGTTTGTTGGTCCACTCAGTTTGGAGTAGTCATTTTCAGTGTCCTATGCGGTTCTTACCGGGAAGTTCTGAGCAAGGCAAATGCACACATTGCTGTTTCTGTGTGTGCTAAATGAACAGACACACGGGCATATACACAAGTGATGCAGGCAGGCAGAGATTGAGGTATCCATGTTTTGTCCATTGTGATTGGTCAGCATTTACAAGGTCCCTGTTACATACATTGTGATTGGGAGACTGGACTGCCTGCAGCTAGGTTTGTACTTCATACAGTTCCTTGTAGTTGATATACCAAGGTATGGGAAATTTGAATTGTATTGGAAATTTTTAAACTGAAAATAATGTGTTGATACAGAGAACCTTACCTAGCCTACAGAATTTTTGTTGTTGTTGGTTGTGGGGCTTGAACTCAGGGGTGGATACTGTCCCTGAGCTCTTTCACTTAAGGCTACTACTCTGTCATGTTGAGCCACAGCACCATTTCTGGCTTTCTAGTTGTTAATTGGAGATAAGAGTCTCACAGGCTTTCTTGAACTATGTTCATCTGATCTTAGCCTCCTGAGTAGATAGGATTACAGGCGTGAGTCTTCAGTGCCTGAGGTAGCCTACAGAATTTAAAGTTATTTTTAAGAATAAGGAAATATTTCATCAGTCGAACAGTGAGAGACTATTAAAATGAAACAAATATTTATAAATGAAAATAATGTTTGCAAGTAAAGCACCATTTTTTTTTTTTGCCAGTTGTGGGGGCTGAACTCTGGGCCTGGGCGCTGTCCCTCAGCTCTTCAGCTCAAGGCTAGTGCCCTACCACTTGAGCCACAGCACTACTTCTGGCTTTTTTCTGCTTATGTGGTGCTGAGGAATCGAACCCAGGGCCTCATGCATGCAAGGCAAGCACTCTACCACTGAGCCAACTTCCCAGCCCCATACAGCACCATTTTAAATCTGAGCAAAAATTGTGGCCTCGGGAACAGCTAGCCTGGAGAATTGACCCCTGTCGGGAAGGAAGGTGGGTAACTGCATTAGACCTTCATGGAAAGAACTCAAGGGAGAATTAGCAATGTCAGGAAAATCTAGTATTTCTTAGATAAAGTGGAGGTAAAAGTCTTTATGGTCCAAGCAAGAAACTGGTCTAAACTAGTCAAAAGCAAAGCATAGGAAAAAAATGAGGCATAGCGACTTGATCATGAAAGATGTGACTGTACAATGTAAGTGTATAGTGTCATAATTATTATGACACCTCTTCATTATGACAGACAGAGACAGACTTGAAATAGTCACTGTTAAAAAGTAATGCCATTGACAGAGGAATATCTGAGCTACAGAATAAAATGCGATGAATAATGTGCAAATGTCTAAAGAGATGCACAGGAAAAGAAACGCAGATGGTTAATTAATCTTGGAATTAATCGAGTAAATCACAAAACACTAATTAAAACAATGAGCCCTTTTCACCATCAGTCAGCAAAAAGTAAACGAATTCATCTCAAGCAGTGGGTAGAGGCCCTGTGTTTAACGCCTTGCTGGTGGTAGCTGGGAGTGATAAAGCTATCTGTAACACTCCCAACGTTTTAAGCACACAGACATTTTACCATTGGGATTTTTTTTGGTATCAAATCAACTGTACATTGGTCTTAAGATGAGGTGATAATGAAGGCTACAAAGATTAAACTGAGTATCTTTTTCTTGCTTTCTTTCTAATAGTTACTAAACTTTTTCTCATGCTAGGACATTCCCCATCTTGATCTTTCTGAAAATTGAATTTACTTTGTCAATACTCTTTTTAGTCACATGTCTAATTATATGTACATATGTACACGTAATGTATTCAAATCCAAAAAGATGTTGATAGTATTAAGGTTTGCACAAAGAATTATTGAGGCATTGTGATATGAAGAGAACCCAAACATAATGCAAGAACTTACCAACAGATCTTGAATGTGAAATGCTGTGTTTGAGTGAAAGTGTTCACTGCATCAATGGACTATGGATGCTGATTAGCAGTGGAAATATGGACAAGCTGTTGTCTCTGTCTGCATCCTCTCATCATAAAACCTGATGCCATGGCTTTGTATCATTAAATAATATAGAAAAAGTGCTCTCCACTGCACTGAGTATTTTCATGATTAGAACCAGGTTTCCATAATCCTTGGATTGTTGTGCATATGAATAAACATTGCTGATGTAAATACTGGTTTCACATTGCAAGACTTTGAAGAAATAGAATAATGTGGAAACAGGTTTAAGAAATACATATATTTTAGAGTTTTAATACCCTTGCACCAATATCATTACAGATCATTTTTATTCTGGTAGTATAAACCTTTTTATGAAATTAGCCTTTGATATAGCCCTCTTTGAAAAATCAATATATCCATTTCCTTATTTATTTTCTAGCAATTGGGTAGCTTTAAAACCCCCAAAACAAGTTCTGTATATGGCTACATAAAACTTATCTTTATGTTTTTATAGCTACATTTTCCTATATATATGTACAACAGAAAAATTGATAACAACTTGTAGGTTAATGCCATACATTAAAGTAGATGCATGATCAGTAGATTCTGAATCAATGTTTTAGTGAAAATGTACTGGAAATGGTAAGAAGATATGATAAAATTAAATAATTAAAAA
The DNA here is from genome assembly GCF_019054845.1 of Dipodomys spectabilis. Classification (NCBI taxonomy): domain Eukaryota; kingdom Metazoa; phylum Chordata; class Mammalia; order Rodentia; family Heteromyidae; genus Dipodomys; species Dipodomys spectabilis. The sequence continues at coordinate 11,139,893 of NW_024870753.1, read as the reverse complement.
TAAAAATCATCCCATATCCACTACAAGTTTTCCCTTAGTCTAGACTATTTTATCCACCTGGATGTATCTTGTTTGCTAAATCATGTCATTAGAATATAGTTAACTTTCACAACTTGAGATTAAAGAACACTTGTATGACTTATCAAATTACTCTTTAGATGTAGAATAGTATCAGCCATCTCTCTGAAGAACTATATTCCAATAGCGGGAGTATATCCATAAGGTTGTAACTCCTTACAGGAATTTTAAAAATCAGTTTGATTTTTGCCTTGTTTGATTTTGTGTTTTTTTTCCTCCTTTGTATTTTGAGACAAGATCTTGCTATGTATCTTAGGCTAACTTTGAACCTCTCATTCTCCTGCCATAGCTTCCAGATTGCTGAGATTATAGATCTGTACCACTTAGTTTACCTTAATATGTCTTAGATGTGTGTTTGGAGTGAAGAAATGCCTCAATTCTGCTTTACGGACTGCTGTTCCCTACCTGCTACTTTCTGTTTTAAACAGAGGAGAGATAAACAAAAGTCACATAAATCCCTGACTGCAGTGCAGAATTGTTCATATAGCAGGGCAAGTAGATGCACAAACCTTCGTGAAACCGTGAGATGTAAGCAAGGCGGCTGTTGCTCCAGGCAGTGTCAGGGCAGGGAGGGGAGGAGGAAGCTTACACGGGGGAGTTGTTGAACGCTTTCTGTCGATGTCACCCACCCCCTGTCTCCACGTTTCCCTCACTGTTGCTAAGATGCCTTTGCCTAAACTCCATGAAGAACAATCCTCCTCTCCTGTGCTTATTTCCTCAAGTGCACTCACACTATTTATAAAACGTGGCAGAAACGGTGTGTATTTCCTGAATCCACACTTCCTTCCCTGGTGAAGTAAACCTCACTTTTTTAAAGAAAGCAAATGTACCTTGCCTCGCGGGTGTGCTGTGGTTGATCTAAACCAGTAAGAGCCGTCCTGCTTAGAATTTCTAATAATTTGAATGACAATTATTTCTTCTGGCTTTCATGAGTCTAAGGAATGCCCTTGTCACCCAGTTTTTGCCAACAAAACATCAGAGAAAGTTTGCTGGAGGCTTCCCAGAAACTTTTTCATTGATAAAAGAAGGCCTTTGTAGAGACGAGCTTTGTTCTCTTACCCTCTTGCTCCCACGTCTAAATGAACTCTTCCACTTGGAGATACAACTGTTGTCTTGGGACCATGAGGCAATAAATCCAAGCTTGAAATGTCAGTGTGCCACTGACAGAAAAATTCTGGGTCATTTGTGGTGAGGCCCAGCCTGGACTCCAGACCTTGTGTGGAAAAGAGTCTCCGGGTTGCTGACATCTCTGACCCGAGCAGACAGCAAGCATTTATGAGGTTTCCACCAGGCACTCTTAGTTTCAAATAACACCTGTCAGGTAACACTGACTTAGAGAGAAAAAGAACCCAATCACAGCAGAGTAGCTTCTCTGACATCGCAGCTAGGAGGTTGGTATTACTTGACATAGGTTCAACTTATTTCTTCTACTATTTGAAAATAGCTATGAATAGACAGTAAGAAACACTTGAAGTAAATGGTTTGCATTTTTCCTTTACCTTGAAACTCTAACTGATCAGTGAATTTCATCAAGGAAGACAAATAAATTATAATTTTACAAGAAGGCCCTAAAGCAATCATTTGTGGACTTAAATAACTCCATTTTTACCCTTTGTTCGAGTGAGCTAAAGCAGTTATAATATTTCTCTTAGGTGATCCAGTTGGCTGTGTGACACTATGCTTTTGGTTTTCCTCCATTAAAAAATCACATAAGGAGCAGAGTGAAAGTAGAATTTGGTGTTTCAGACACATTATCTTATTGATTAATTCAACACTCCTGCTAACTGCAGTACTTAGATACTGTGCGTTTACAGTATCTATTCCACATACAGCGTACTTCTGAAATTAATTTAAATGAGGCAAAATTATATTAGAAAATAACAGTTTCACTGAAAAAAGAATATTTCTTGATTATTGCTCCTATTTTTAAATTTTTGCTTGGCAAACAAAATACATTTAGGTTGTTTGCTAATACATTTCCCTTGATTTACTTAAAGCCACAGAGGCTACTAAGGTACTAACAAATCAACTCTCCTTGGAGTTGGATCATAATCTTTCAATATAAATGGCAGTTTTCTATGATTACTTTCATAATTTTTGCTAATTTTCACAGGTACTATTTGGTGATTAAAACATAACTAAATGAATTAGCAATATTTTTAGACTCCCACGTCCACATATTTTTGGATTTCCTCATTGGTTATATACCTTGTTATTTTTATTTATTGAAGATTCTTAATATATTATTTCCCATTAGGTTAATATACTGAAAGTTTTTCAGTAAATATTGTTATAAATATTGTTATAAATATTTAGAAACAAATTTCAGGTTTAAATAATTTGTACTGAAGGTATGAGATTTACATTACAAAAGTATGCATTTTACAACCTGATTTGCGTATAGCATTCAACGTTGACCTGCTTTTACTACCATTAGAGATTTTTCTGGGTGTCCCACTTCTATTTGTTTGAGCAAATCATTCATTGTTAGCACATCTCTTGCTTGGAGGAGGTACAGATGATGCAAATGTGTGGAAATGGGTACAAATTAGACCTGATTTGCTTATTGCAAGTTTCTTCTATGTGTATGTAGCACATTAACTTAATTTTTTTAAATTAAATTTACTTCCAAATTACCTGAATTAAAACTTATATTTGTACTATAATTAATTATTAATATATTTAGAAAAGAATTTTTAAAAATAGTTGAAGTATCTGTGATCATATTTAAACATTAAAACTTTAGAAATTCCTTAAGATCTGAGTAAAATTAAATGAAAAATTAAATATTAAGAGTAGACTTAAATATAGGAAAACATTCAGTTGATTGGAGTGCCATTACGTAAACAATTCTGCTTTGTTAAGTAATATATTTACTATTAATATGCTTAAATTAAAGGTAAAATTATTTTGAGAAACAGAATTCTAGTATAATGATTTACATGTACAAATATCCATGAACTGCAAATAAATGCATTCTTTAAGGTAATTTTAGGAATAAATTTAAAGAAATATAAAGTAGATAATAATTTGTTTCGACATTGGTTCTTTTACTATGCATTATGAATTAGACATAACTACTGACATGGTATGTGTTGTGTTTCATATGAAAATGCACTTGTTGAAGGCCTGGCAGCAAGTTTTGTGTTTTAATTACACACACACACACACACACACACACACGCACGCACGCGCACACACACACACACACACACACACACACACACACACACACACACACACCAAATTAGCATGAGAAATGTCTCGTGTCTGGCCGGATGCCAGTGGCCCATGCCTGTAATCGTAGCTACTCAGGAGGCTGAGATCTGAGGGTAGAGGTTCAAAGCCAGCCTGGGCAGGAAAGTCTGTGAGACTCTTATCTCAAGAAAACCTGAAGTGGCACTATGGCTCAAGTGGTAGAGCGCTAGCCTTGAGCTGAAGAGCTGAGGTACAGCGCCCAGGCCCAGAGTTCAAGCCCCATGACCGATAAAAAAATAGAAAGAAAGAAACTCATGTCTGGCGACACATCCTGTGTTTGGAACTGCATGTATGTAAATTAACGTGAGATGAGCATCTCACTGTATGTAGGTCTCACTGCATGTGTCTTTGTGCAGATGGTGTGTGTGTGGTATGTGTGTGTTTAGCACATATCTAAAGAGAAAATCAGTCCCTCTTTCCTTTGGTAAACTTAAAAATGTCATATAACTTTGCCTAGTTAATACTTTTTAATCTTTTTAAAAGTTAGAGAGTAGCATATTAAAATATTTTTAAGGATCTCATATTAATAGTTTAATGAATGTGATTTTTGTTACTAGACTAAAATTTATGGCAGCTTACAATTTAGCATTTACATACCAACCAGTACTTACTGAGGTTGCAAATCAGAGAGTTGTAATGATTTCTTCTCTTATTAAACTGTATAAGGATGCATAGAATGAACTTGAAGTTTGGGAGCATATAGAGGCTACCATTCTGAAAACTATAGTCATTCATTATATTCACTTGATAGGTAATATTTATACACAAATTACTAGAGTCTGTTAGGCACAACCAACTAATATAACTATTTAGGAAGGTCAAATACAAGATTTTATGCCTTTTGGAAACATACTGATTGTCATGGTTACACTCAGTGTATAGCTAATTGATTTTACATTAAAAAGTTATTTCTCAGAGGAGAGAAGGAAAGATACCAGCTTTGTTTCAAAAACCAACACTTTTTCTGACACTACTCATATTTTGAGGTATGACTGAGCAAGCCAACTTAAAGTAGGAAGTAATTGCCATCTATAATAGAGACATACTTGAGATACTCCAGATCTCATGGCTCAGTGACCTTCCTCCACCTTTCCCCATGTTGATTCAGTGTTTCTGATGCTCCGGGTTGAATTGTTGGGTCAGTATTAGATCTCATGTCTAGAAATGAGCAGCATCTGCACCGTGAGACAGCTTTTCTCAGGTGTGTTGCAGTCTCATCCCATTGGCCAGATGGGGTTGTTTGTTCCTCTCCACAGACGATTGGAAAGCGGGAATAAGATTTTTCATATTGGCTTAGAACTTTTTCCTGGCATGAGTGGTTAAGTGAACAATGTTTAGTTCAAGCCAGGCGTGGTGGCACATGCCTGAAATGCTTCCTCAGGAGGCAAAAGGCAAAAGGATTTAGAGTTGGTCGTCAATGATTGCTCATAAGAAACAAAAAAATTAAATATGACTAGCGCAATTCTTGTTAAGAACTTCCCCTTTGCACTCTATTTTTTGTACTGTCTTCTTTCTCATGCTGTAGACACAGGTCTTCAAGTGCACTATGAATTCTGGAGCTTTATTGGAAAGCCAGTAGCAGGCTGTTTGACAGGTTAATCTAATACTAGCTTTTGTAATTCTCAAGATGTGTGACCTTGGACAAATCATTTAACCTCCCAGGCCATAGTTCCATGGTCTAAGTAAGTTGCTTTAGATGATCTATAAGACTCCTTCTAGGTATAACTTTCAGACTGTGCTTTGGGAATAGCAGATCCCCAATTCTTAAACAAATACAATGAATATCTTTATGATAAGAAGGCAGGACAAAGGGATGGGATATATCATTTTCTAAAAATTATATAATTCTAGATTGAAATAGAGTAAAAGCATTTTTTTGTTTGCCATTACAAGTGATTTATAAAGCATTAAGTAAAGCTTCTGAGGTGTACAATTTTATTTTGCTCCTTAATCCAAAGAAGGCTACAGGCTTTAGGCAGCTGGCACATAGCGTTTTGCAGCCATTCATAGAAAGAAGCTGGAACTCTTAAAATCCTGGTTTCTCAGTGCTGACTAGTCAGTGATTATGAAGTCCTGGTGCTGCTTCCTAGCAGAAGAAGCAACGTCCTGTCAGTTCTCAACCTTTCCAAGTGAATTTCCAAGTTAAATCGAAAATATATGCTAATGCAAGATTAGGGCTGCAATTTTCTAAATACAAAAGTCAAGACCTACAGAAGTTATGGTCTCCATTATCGTCATTAACATAAGTGCATCACATGGGCTGAATATATTAGCTTTCTTTCACTCCACCTAACTTTTAATCCATAGTACTGCGTGCCTCCAAGTTAATGTAGCTTCAGTAGGGGAATTCTGGGCTTTATATTTTATTTTCACATGCTTGTTTTAATTTAAATACTCATCTATGTGTATATCATAACAGATTAATATACCAGTAATACGCAAGAACATATATTACAGATCATACCACTTGTCATTGTCAGAATTGTATCTACACAAGGAAAATAATTTTCTCTATTTTAGTTGCATAATTTTTCATCTTGCATCTATCTTTCTATCTCTCTCTCTCTCTCTCTCTCTCTCTCTCTCTCTATCTATCTATCTATCTATCTAACATCTGTTTTTTAAGTCTTCTCTCCCTGTGCCTTTCATCTGACCTCGTGTCTGCTTCTGGCTACTCAGCCCATTTCCCATTGTGCTTGTCTCAGTCATCTTTCCCCATGAAACTTACTTTCTCTCTGACGTTATTTTCTGTGGGTAATAAGACAGTGAATATCTTAGTCAGTTGAACTAGAAAAGTTATCTCTAGAAGAATTTCTCCTAAAGTCAATTGACCAGACTTCTACATTTTCCTCGCATTGTCTCCTCTCTCTGTTAGTTTATGTTCCATGCTGTGGCAGTCCCTTGAGGACCTCCTACAGAGAAGCCACCCTGAGCTCGCCTGGAGTCAGTGGGCCAGTTCCAGCCTCAAGTGCTTTCTGCGTGGAGTGCAGTCATGTCCTTCATGTCCTTCTTTATTCCTGTTGTTTATTCATTATCAGGGCTGAAGCCAAAACATTATATTTTGTCCACAATATATCCCTGAGTTGTGTCTTTACTTTTTATGGTAATAAATGCTTTTGATGATAGGAGTCACATTTGTATCTTTTCAAGTGTGAGTGTATCCACTGTTTCCTATTTTTCAGTATCTCAATCCCATTAATTTGAAAGGAGCATGTGCAATGGCAAAGTACACATAGAACGTCAGCTTTCATTACTTTGCCGGACAGCCACTTGATAACGAAGAGGAAGGCAGCACTGCTGAGCTCCACACACCGGACTCATGCACCTCAGGAGCCTTTGTTCAGTAAATCGCCATTTCCAGTAACGGCCCCCCAGTGAGTTTGTGCCACACTGGCTTCACTCATAAGCATATTCTTTATCTTTTCAATAACAGCCTACTAATAAATTATGGATAAAAGTACAACTTTTCAAACTGTGTAACATCTTACAGATGCGCAGCAATGCTGTGACACAGTGACTATTACGTCACCAGTGTGAGTTTGCTTTGCAGTTGCACGGTGGCAAGATGCCTACAGCTCCTCCCTGTGCCTGTGCCATCTCAGAAATCTGGGCCAAAAAACAGGGATAATTAGAATAGAGAACATTGTGTTTGCCCTCTAATGGGTTTCAGTTTTAATGTCGTTGAGTTCCTTTAATGACTAAGTGTGTGGCAGTATATATCACAGATTGCTTCAGAAACAATAAAAAAACTATTACAGACTGTTTTCATGTAGCCTCAGTCCTTGAGATAAATGAAAATTAATAGCACTTAAAATACACCATTTATGCAATCAAAATTTGAGGTAGCACCTTAAAGCAGAAAGCTTGCCTAACCTACAACTTTTCTTGAGATAATGAGATAAAATCTCTCATAGGTAGACACATAGAAACCTTGAAAATTTCTGTAAAATCATTGACTTCTAGATTTGTGGTCGACCATTCTCCTTATTTAGTTGCGGTTATTAAATGTTGATGACAATATTTATAATACAATCTCTTTAATGTCAGAGTCTTAGAAATAGCACCACCACCTCCTTCATTTTCATGATCGGGTGCTAGAGATGAAACTCCCTCTGACATTTTCTATTAAAGAGAAATTGTGAAATAATACATAGAATTTAGTTCAGAATTGGCAAACATTCCAAGTCATTCTGTGAAACCAGAAGGGAGTTATTCTTCTGTGTGATAGCCCATGAAATTGGGGTGGTATAAGGAAAGGAGTGTGTAGAAGTCGGGGAGTCACCAGAATCAACTCCAAATGGATCAAAGACCTCGGAGTCAGAGCAGACACTCTGAAAACATTACAGGATGGAATAGGAGAAACCCTCATAGGCTGAAATTTTCTTAATAGAGACCCAGAAACACAAAAATCAAAGAAAGGTTGGACAAATGGGATTGCATGAAGTTGCAGAGGTTCTGCATGGCAAAGGACATAGCTAGCAAGATCATTAGAAAGCCCATGAATTGGGAGAAGATCTTCACTAGCCATACAACGGACAAGGGTCTCATATCTAAAATATACCTGGAACTCAAAAAATTAAATCCCCCAACAACAAATCTTCAAAGAAACAACTGTCCAATAAATAAATGGGCTAAAGACTTAGAGGGAAACTTCTCTGAAGAGGAAAGAAGGATGGCCAATAGACACATGAAGAAATGCTCAACCTCCCTAGCCCTAAAAGAAATGCAAATCAAAACAACATTGAGATACCATCTCACCCCAGTTAGAATGGCTATAATAAAGAACTCTAGGGGCTGGGAAGATGGCTTAGTGGTAGAGTGCTTGCCTTGCATGCATGAGGCCCTGGGTTTGATTCCTCAGCACCACATAAAGCAAAATGAAAAAAGCCGGAAGTGGTGCTGTGGCTCAAGTGGTAGAGCGCTAGCCTTGAGCTGAAGAGCTGAGTGACAGCGCCCAGGCCCAGAGTTCAGGCCCCACGACCGGACCCCCCCCAAAAAAAAAGAACTCTCATAACAACAGATGCTGGAGGGGATGTGGACACAAAGGAACCTTACTGTATTGTTGGTGGGAGTATAAACTTGTTCAACCACTTTGGAAAGTAGTATGGAGGTTCCTCAAAAGACTCCACATAGAGCTCCCCTAGGACCCAGCAATCCCACTTTTGGGCATTTACCCAAATGTTCACAGACAAGGCCACACTAAAGCTACCAGCACGATTATGTTTATTGCAGCATTATTTACCATAGTTAAGATATGGAACCAACCCAGATGCCCCTCAGTAGATGAATGGATCAAGAAAATGTGGTATATATACAAAATAGAATTCTATGCCTCCATCAGAAAGAATGACATTTCCCCATTTGTTAGGAAATGGAAAGACTTGGAAAAAAGTATATTAAGTGAAGTAAGCCAGGCCCAAAGAAACATAGGTCCCATGGTTTCCCTTATTTGCAATAACTAGTATATGTCTGAGTCAAGCAGAAAAGGTCAGATAAGTTGATGTTAGGGAAATGAACCCTAAGATATGTTTTCAAATGTTTTTTTCCTTTCATGTGATTGTTTCTAACACATTTATAAGATGATTTCTTTGTTGCTTTGTATGTCCCTCCCCCACAGTATAACCCCTGCTTTCACTGTATTTGATGTCAGTATAATCTGTGGAGGGGAAGGGAAAAAACAAATTGTTTAAATAGGGATACAGGTAGACCCATTGCAACAATGAGATGTACAAGTCGTTATGTCGAAAATGAACTTTACAACTTTGGTGGGGGGGAGGAGGATGGGAAGGGATGGTAAGGGGAAACAAAGGAGGAGGCTACAACGCTTGATAAGAAATGTACTCATTATCTTGCCCATGTAATTGTAACTCCTCTGTACAGTATTTTCAATCCTGCCTTTTCTTACGCTTGGGACAGAACCCAGGGCCTCAACACAGCCCAGAAGCTGACTGTTTTGAGAAATACATTCCAACCCAAGAGAGGCTGCGGAAATACCAGAAAGTATCGGTGGTTGGACATAATGACAAAGCTACAACTAAAAGATGGTCATTTTGAAAATCTCCAGCGTGAAAAGACCAGCCCTGGGGTTTCCTACTTTCCTAGGCAGTCTATGGTGAACAAAGAATAAACCCATTCACTCTAAGTTTATCTCAAAGCTGTACCCGTGCTTTGGAATGAGGTGGGGAACAGTTCACGTGCTTGAACACATACATAAAGGACATGTGGAAGAATATTGGGACTTATGGAGAAGGATGGTGGCCTCCTGGGCCTCAGCCCCTAAAGGCCATGGTGCTTCGGGTGGTCATTCCCTGGTGGTGGAGCAGGTATCAAGATTCCTTGTGATCTCTCCTGGACTTCAGAGGTGCTGGAATACATCGTCCTCCAGCTCTGAGGCTGGCGAAGAACACGTTCACCTCACGCCAGCTGCATCCAGAGGAGCTGCAGGTGAGGGAGGTGGACGCTCGGGATCCCAGTGCAGATTTTCAGTGGATGCAGTTATCAACCCATGCCACGGTGTTTGAACAGAGTGTGGGAGAAGTGGTGGTTGACTCAGCACAGGCTTTGTGAAAGACGCTCTGGTGGACGTCAGCTAAGAACTGATCTAAAGCTCATCTCACGTTTTGAACAGTCCTCCAGCTCAGCAAGGCTGCTCTGTGGGTGGTCATTGTCTGTCAAACTTGGGTGCACTGGCAAGTCACCTTTAGCTGGTTACCAGTTGTGCCAGGTAGAGAACCTAAGATTACCAGAATTTTACACGTTTCCTTCTAATCATTCCTCCTCTCAATTTTATTTCCTTGATCTAACAGTTTTGTGTTATTATTATCTTAAGAATATGAAGCTTTTTTACCTTCCTAAATATCTCCTTATCCCTTAATACCATGCTAAGGCCAAGCTCCACGGTACGATTACTTTCACTTAATCATTGGTTGAAACCCAGGGTAAGCTGTGGAACTTCCAAGACTCCAGGTGCTTCCCTGGCCTTCAGAACTGCTTGGACATATATGTATATCTATGCATAAAGCCTCACTGAAAAAAGGATGGTAGGGGTGTACCCAAATAAGTAGAGAAGCTAAGGGGAACACGAGGAAAAAATAATGCAAAACAATCCAAGAGGTAAATGTCAGTAAGTTCTGTTAGAAGTGACATGTGGTTTCGAGTGGTATTTGGAAGGGTGCTAAGGAGATCTGGCACAGGAAAGGTGAGCCGATGGGAGACTTGTACAAACAGGGTGGTTATCTCACAACTACCGTCCCAGAACCAATGGTGTGTGTGAAACAAGAGACATGGGTTAAGGGGTATTCTTAGCCAGCTGAATTGACGTTAGCTAAGGAGCACTTACTAAAAGGAATTAAAATAAATTAAAAATAAATGATCTTTTTTGTTTTTTGTTTTTTTTTGGTCCGTTGTGGGGCTTGAACTCTGGGCTTGGGCACTGTCCCTGTGCTCTTCAGCTCAAGACAAGCGCTCTGCCGCTTGAGCCACAGCACCACTTCTAGCTTTTTCTCTTTTTGAACTCAGGATTGGCTGGCTCTTTCTTGGAAGATGGTTTTCTTTAGACACCAAACAATAACACTGAAATCATGAAAAGATTCCTTTCCTGTGACCTTAATTAAAAAAATTGTGAAATGCATTGAACTTTTTTGTTCTCCCTTTGTCTACTAGAATATGTTTTAAAGATATAAATGTATGAAATTTATATTAAAAGCTTTAGTGACTAGTTAATACAAGCTTATGACTAAATTTTCTTAGTTGGAGCTAAGAAACTCAAAGAATTTATTTTTCTCTTTGGAGAAAAAATACAAAAATAATAAATGCTTCTATTATACAGTTTCAGGATTTAACACGTAATTTTGTATATGGTATGAGATGTCTGTCTGTCTGTTCTTTATGTGGATGTCCAGTTGCCCCAACACAGTGTATTAGAGACCATTCTTTCCCACTTCTTTGTTCCCTTGTCAAATAACAGCTGAAAATGTGAGGATTGGTTTCTGGCCATTAACTCTGTTCCATAAGTTTGTAGGTCTCTATTTATGGAAGTTCCATGATAATTGAATTATAATTAGTTTTTGAAATCAGGTAGTATATAAAGTGAGTTTATATATATTTCCTCTTCTTCAAGTTTGTTGGTAGAGTTTGAGAAGGCTTTCTCTAATGAAAAAGGACATGGTCTAAGAAATCACTCTAGATCATACTAAACATGTGGTCCCCCAGCAGCAGAGCAGGTGCCAAGCATTTAAATACCAAGTGCATGCAGAAGCTTCTGCAGGATTGTTTATGTATCTGACTGTGTACCAGTATTAATGAATTTAAGAGATGAAATCACGACTCACGTTTCTTGCAGTCACAACAGAAATCAAAGGCGGGAACGATGTTGAAATTTGTAAAGTTCATGAAGTAAGAAAATTAAACAGACATGCTTCTGAACCCTCAATGGGTTAATGAAAAATTAAAAAGAAATTAAAAGTGCTTAAATGATACTGGGTACTAGAGTTACAAATTATAATTGCCTTCTGAAAAATAAAAATTTGAAATATCTAGCAGGTAAACTTGAAATAATAATAAACAAAACATAAATTTCTTACATTTTATAAGCTAATTTATGAAGGTGAAAGAAAATCTGCCACATGGAACTGTTATATTTAAAAAAGAGCCTTCTCCAGTTGTATTAATACTGAAAATAGAATGACAGACTATGATTTATGGCCACATTTGCTTTTCTGGGGCCCTCAGTTCACAGCAATATGAAGTTGCATCTGCTGTAAGCAGAGGTACCTCGAGCCAGACCAAATGTTACCACTACCACGCGTGACCTCCGTGCCCAAGGGCAGCGCTGGTTTATTTTTGGTATTTGTATGTTGTGCATAATTGGAAGCCATGTGTGACATTCGAGGGAAGCAAATTGATATTCTGGTCATGATCGCTTCTAAGTACAACTTCTTGGTGGTCTTTTGGGGGATGATAGTATATTAGGATATAAGTATATGAATACTTGTATGATCATTTTACAGAAAGTCTGGTGTTGTGTAGGTATCCTTGCATGTGGAGATTTCACATGTAGATTTATTACTAGTATGCTGGGAAGCTGTATGGATTCTGATATCAACTATAAACATGAATTTTAAATAAACATACAATTTCTAGGATACAGAAAAGAGGAAAGTAAGAAAGAGAAAGCCAGAGGAACTAAGAGCCAAATGGGAAGGTGAGACAAGAATTAGGCTGTGTATTCTCTGGGACTTAGGCATCAAAATTGTGTGGACCCTCGCACTGGCCTTGTGTGCAGCAGGGAGCTCTGCTGATCTCGCTGATAAATCCAAGCATTAAGAAGCAATGACCCATGTCTAAATATAGGGAGAGGAAAACTATTCTTCCCATTCTAGTTGCAGTCCGTTGGCATGCCCTTCACTGTGACCTTTACCTCAGCTTAGGTGATACAAGAGCCATAATTGAAAACTGGAAACCCAGGCTTAGACCACGCACAGGTGTTGAAACTTCGAATTCCCTCTGAGGTGATACCCTCAGATCAAGAGCCAGCCTAAAAGCAGATGCTGAAATGCCACAAACCATGAGTCTCCAGCAGGCAAATTCGTAAAACGTCAAAGGTAAAACCAGCAGAGGGAAATTAGGGCATGGGTGCTCTTCTGCTGAGCCACACGGCAGTCTGCTCTTCTGATTTTAGGCCCTAATTACAATTGAGCCCCCACAGAAACCACTAGTCATGCCATGTCTTCCGACTGCCGACTGCCTCTCAATCTTATAGTCATGATCCTTGTGTTCAGTTGTACAGACATGAAATACACGATTCAAAGTCAAATTCTGTCCTCCTCCAAGTGAAGTGTGCTGGTGTGACAGGCAGAACCTTGGTCATCCTGTGGAGAACTGGCAGAGAGGTCAGCTTTCACAGGAAGGTTGTAGACTGCGTCAGGATCCCTTATTAGCTACCACTGATGTAAGATTAACCTGGCTTCTGCAGGTGGATGCCACCGAGCCACATGACTTTCTGACCTTGAAAGCAGAAGCAGGAGGCGTGGCTAGTGAGAAGGACTCAGCTATAAAGAGAAAAAACAGACAGAACACAACACTGCTGCAGCTGGAAATGGAGGGGGGTGGAAGGTGGCCTTCAGAGGAAAGAAAACCCGGTCTTCCCTGCTCCTCAGGGAGGAAGCAGTCTGCCAGCCGACTTCATCTAGCCATGTTTCCCACCCTAGAGGGTAAGAGCCAACCTGTAAGCGTGGCTGCGGGGATCTAGCACCCATCTCCAGCTATGTTTACGAATACTCATTGTCTCAAAGTGATCATCTGTGGAAAGTTTTACCTGCGCTTAAAATCAGTCCCTTTCTATTAGTTGAACCGATAGATTCTTTCGCTTTCCCCTTGTCGGAATGGACTGGGGCTTAAAGGTTCACTTGGGCTAAGTTGTCAGCTGAACCTTATGGTTTTGCAGGTCACTCAATTAGCTGTTCAGTTTGCCAGCACTCATTCTGGGCATAATGGTTTTATAGCATAGGAAATAAAAAAATCAAATGACTTTATAATTAATTATTTTAATAATGGAGATATCAAAGTTTTTAAATAGGAAATTAGCTAATGGCAAGGAAATTAAAGGTTTTCAAACACACAGTAGAGGTAGCTTTGCTTTGCATCTTTTGTCAGTAGAGCTGGAGAAAACCTCTGCTGAAAGCATGAGTGAAATTAGAGCCGTCTGAAAATCTCCTTAATAGAGCCTGCACAATAAACTTAGGACCAAGAATAACAAGTGGAATTATTTGTTTTTCTTTATTGCTTATATTCTGGACTTAGTGTTTTACAATTTTAGTTCTTTTTTTTCTTAGCTGTAGGTATGAAAAAATACGATTCAAGAATAAAACTCTGGTAACTAAAAATTTGGTAAATTTTGTTGATTTAATTGAACAAATGCCAGAATCTTACAAAGTATAATATTGCAGTTTTCTTCCTAGCTGCCCAGATGTTGGAAAAAATATAAGATAAGGCACAGAACATCTGTGCGAACAAGGTGGAGGGCAGAAATCTCAATAGGAGGGGAGGAAGGGGAGAGAAAGAATAGGAAAGAAGGGGGGAGGCAGGAGAGAGAATAGGAAAGAAGGGAAGGAGGAAGGGAGAGAGGGAGGGAGGAGAGGAAGAAAGGGGTGAGAGAATAGGAAAGAAGGGAGGGAGAGAAAAGGAAGGGAGGAAGAGGAGGGATGTTTTACTATCCTGTTTGATCTGCCCAAGAAATCGTAGGTCATTTCTTTCTTCTTCCGCTTGCAGTTGGAATCCTCAGGAGTGCCTCTTGGCTTCCCTGTGGTGTTCCCAGGAGGACTTGGGGAGACCTCACCTCCTCCCAGGGCCACCGTGGCACCTCTCTGGGTAAAATAATCTAATGCAAAGTAATGTTGTCTGTACCTTAGGACGAGTGTGAAGGAGATGGACTCCTGAATATAAAATAGAGGTTTTATCCCTTGAATTTTACAGTCATATAGAAAAATACAGTAAACCCCACTGTCCAAACACATAAAGAGTAAGTCTTTTTGTAACTTAAAAACCTCATTGAGAAGACAAGAGTAGGGGAATGTGGCCTGGTGGAAGAGTTGCTTGCCTGGCATGCATAAGGCCCTGGGTTCAGTACCACATTAAAAAAAAATTTAAACTGTTTTAAAAAAAAGACAAGAGTAACTGTGATTGCAGATTTGTTACAGCATTTCCTCAGGCCATCACCACCCCACCCATGATGGTCTCCGTTGCCTTAGGCCTTCAGTGCAGTTTCACATTTGGAGACATGTCTTGGAAAGATTATACACTAACCCCTGATTCCCCTGCCTGTCTTGTAAAGCGATATTTCAGTTTAAAAGTTTTATTTTGTCTCCATGCAAATACATTTCACAGAGAAAATCCAAGTGCAATTGGTTTTACAAAGATAACATAATTCTTTCAGATTCTTGGAACCTACAACAGTGGAACTCAGATATCTTCTTGTTACTTGTACTAGATTTCCAAAGCCATACTTAAATATCTGATGTCAGTGCAGAGCTAGAGATCACCATCAGTGCTGGGATGAGCCTCCCAGTCCGGTGTGCTGAGGCTGACTGGCGGGAGTCCGTCAGCGGTGGGGAGTGCTGGTTCCACCCCTCCCTCCCTCCCTCTGGCAGTAGTGTTCACATCCAGCACGGCCCTTAGTTTTGACACACCTCCCTCCATTGTTGAACCATCTCTTCAAGGAAACTGACAATTAGGAGAAGAGTGTTTCCCTTTTCTCTTTTGCCATTTCCTCAGAAAATCATGAGTGGCCTCTGGCCATGACAGCAGTGACACCGCAGCATTTTCAGCACCTGTGATAGGTGTGGTTGGTGGAGCTTTCAAAGCCAGTGTGGGGCCAGTGCTGAGCAGGGTGCGCTCTGCCGCTCAAGCCCCTGCTCTAAAGCAAATGTCCTGTGGCAAGGTCCGAGGCCTGCCGTGCACAGCACGGGGCGAGCTGTGGATGCTGCAGCCAGGAGGGCGCCCTGTGCAGCCTGCTTTGCCTCTGCATTGAAGCCCACAGCGGCTTGCTTGCTTTCGGGTGCATTTTTAGTTCATTGTGTTGAGTAGTTGTACTTGACATTCTGGACAGTATAGACCAGAGAGCTGGGTAAACTTACGCTCGGTAACATTCACACGTGACATTAGCCTGGCTCATTTCAGATTTCAAAAACTCGTACTTTAAATAAATACCGACATTTCGTCTCTAAGCCACACTCATCTAATTTAAATCCAGAATTTTCAAGAATAGTCTGAAATTTGGACTTCTTTAGAATTAGATTAAATATTTGATAAATAACTGAAGTAAGAAAGTGGTCCTAATAATTCTAGAGCACCCTTATTCCCTAGAAAGGAGCATCTTCTCACATAGCATGGCTTTCTTACGCTGTTCTTTGTTGAGAGCTAACGACAAGGGAGCCCTCCCAGCCTTCCTCCTTGTTCTGCCCTTAGGTCCTGACGTTGGAGTCTTAGGCCAGACTTGGGGTTTGTTCCTCCAGAAATCCACACCTTGGTCCCTCTCAGCTTTCTGTCCTGTTTCCCCAAATCAAGTCTCCACTTAATACTAAGAAGTATGTGGGTCCAAGCCCCCAGGGTTTCAGTTGTGTAGAAAATAATAAGTTGGGGAGATGTAAAGCCCAGTGTAGTTCATACCTTCCCTTCTGCAGTTTTACCTAGTAAAGACTTCTCCTGAAAGTCGGCAAACCAAATCTCCATTTTCTCTCCTGAGCAGTGTCTGGACTTTCTAGAATGATATTCTGTCATAGACATTCACCCTAGAGAGCACAGCACACACCCCTCTACTTCCCAAGCCTTTTACTCTCCACATCCTTTTACTCTCTGCCTACACATTGAGCTGAGAGCACTCTGAAATTCTGACTGATACTGGAGGCATTTCTACTAGTACCCTAATTTTTATTGTTATGTCTTAATTTTTATATTGAACACATCTCATTTTTGTTTCATTTTTCATCTGTGATAAAAAGCAAATGTTTTGTTTTCCTTTTTGTTCTTTTAGTTGTATTGAGGTTTGAAAATAGGACCTTCTGTTTGCTAGACAGGTGCTTTCCCACTGAGCCAAGCACCTGTTCCCACTTTTCCCTGGTTATTTTTGAGTTCAGCTATTGCTTCCTTCTCCGGCCTGCACCTGGATAGACAGCCATATCACCAAATTCAGATCTTTTCCATGAGATGGTGTCTCTTCAGGTGGTCTCTTCAGGTGTTTCTGCCGCTCCTAGTCTTGAACCATGGGCCTTCCAGCCAGCCTTCCATGCAGCGTATGACTGCTTCACACACCACTGTGTCCTGTTAATGGGGTGTGAAAGGGATACTTTAAACTTTTGTACTCCATCTGGCCTTGAACCATAGTCCTCTTATTCTTCATTCCTACATTTTAGATTTTGATACAGATTTTATATATATTTTCTTAGCAAATTCTAGCAAATTCTCAATAGCTCTGTTTCCAGAAGGTTTCCCTCTGAGAGGAAAGCTGGCTTGGGCAGGAACTTTGTACAGAGGGTGGACTACATGAGGTTTACCTGCTCTGTATATGTATATATAAGAGAAATTTAGCGACCACGGAACTTCAACATTAGTATGGGTCTTCTCACAGTGGTTTGCTTTTCCCAGATGGTTGGTCAGATTGTAAAAAGTAAAGAAAAACTATGCATCTCTGCTTGGCTTTGGTTTAGAGTATGTGTCCTGTAAGTTGGGGAGTGAGATCCAAATAACCAGATGGGTTTTGGGGTTTTTTGCCTTGATTTTTCTCTACTTGTGTGTGAATGGATATAGGTATGTAAGACTTGTTCAGGGTTTGAAAATAATTCCTACCTAGTTATTTATGACTTTAGTGGAAGCAAAACAGTTTGCACCACAGCTTCTCCGCATATAAATCGTTTTGTGTGTTTGCTAGTTTTGTGTGTTTGCATGACTTTTGAGTCTTTCTCACTTACTATCTTAAACTGACAGCCATATGGTTTTGCTATAACCTTTATATAGTTTCAGTAAAATGGTAGAATTTTGTTCAACATCTTTTCTCTACCAAAATTTTACCCAAAACCAAAACCAACATTGTAGTCTAATTTATTATGTATTAGTTGCTATAAAATTATTGTCATCTATGAAAAAGATATAGCCGTCTGAAAAATAAAATAGTGAGTTACAACGAATGGAATGACTTTTAAAATGTTTAGCGGATACATAAAGATTTTACATATTTATTTGGTGCCATTTGATGTTTTAATATGCATATATATCTAGTACTGTTCAAATCAGATCAAGCTTATCTCTCTTAAGATTTATCATTTCTTTGTGACTGAAAAGTACTTCTGGTTCACAAGAAGTATCTTAATATGCATGGAAACTTCTGGCCATGCAGTAGTAATTTGAACAAGAAAACCCACCCTGTTTTCAGGATTGCACAGATTTTTGGACTGATCTCCAGCATTTATGACACATCAAAATCATAGTAGCTCTTAGCCCTTAGCCGCTCACAGTAGCATAGAAGCTCTTGGCGGACAGAGGCAGGAGGCACTGTGGGGCACCCATCTGAAATCAGCTGAGCAAATCCCAGGAGTCGGTGCAGCACTCAGTGCAGTGAGTGAGCCTCCTGTCACACTGCTGATGCCTGCACAGCTGAGCAGTGCCAACGCCTGACTTTGGAGCGGCAGTGTCACGCCACGCCACGCCAGCACGGTCCACCACACCGTGCCTCTCCTCCACAGAGACTCCCAGCCGGTGCAGGATACCGTTGTGTGTGCAACACACTCTAAGGAGGTTTCATTTCTGTTAGATTAATTTTGCAAACATTACATTTTTATTTACTCTAGTTGGAAGGACTGTGAAGTGTTAAAAATAGGAAATTTTACTTATGGCAAGGTAAAAAACATAAGTATTTTCAATGTAACGATTCAGTTATCAATCACTATTCCTCTAAGTTCCTAACAATCTACCTTCCTGTCAGACTCTTGTCTGACTGCAAGCATGCATCCTAGCATTCTGTGGGAAGCATATATAAGTAACACAGACAAGTAAAAATCATTCTGCCATGCATAGTGCAAAAGGCCTGGGTTAATGGGTTTAGCTCTGGTTTGAGTTTTTTAAAAATGCTTTGTTTAATAATAATGTCCTTCCAAAAACCATGGGAGAATGTTAATTAATTCTCTGCTTAGTTTCACAGTTGTGTTTAATTAGCTCAATTGCATTTTAAAATGCAACAAGCTATAAAAAGGACCATCTATTGACAGATGTTTAAGTGGTAAATTGTTAGCTGCCAGAGTTGATCCCAGAATGATCATTGGGTGTGTAGAAAGTGAATCCCTGCCTGCCCAGGCGGGCTGGGTGCAGGGGTTGTATGTGGGATTCAGATGACCTCCTCTCTGTAATGGACTGCGCCAGCCCAGAAGAGGTCAGTGGTATTTATAGACTACAAATGGCATCTTTCAATAAGGGCAGAACCATGCTTACAGTACCTGGCACTAGAGTTATTTAGAATATTCTTTACCTAGACACTCCTTAATCTTTGGCAAAAGAGTGCTCTACATTGAGTTTGAACTTTATTTCTGTTGAGGGGAAAGTCAAATTAACTCCCTAATGGTTTGCCCTCTGCAGACAGTTACATAATTATTACTGAGCAATAACAGTCATAGGTACATACAGACCAACAGTGGCTTTACAAAACAGTAGTCTCATTAGAATTCACTTCTCAGAACTTGAGAAACTACCGCTGAATCCCAGGTATGTAATTTTTATAGGGAGTAGGTTGTGAGTCTTCATAATTTTGTATCATCTAAAATCCCTTGATTTTCAAATTACCAATTTAGGAGACAGGGGAAAATGGAAACCAAACAAAACTATGATGATGTTAGGATTTTTAGTTTGTTTTATTCAACTGAATTGTTTTTAAAATTATGCAAATATATAATTATTCGTTTTTGAGAAATTTTAAAGTTGTGATCAAATTAATTTTTCTTCATTAAGGAAAAATATGTTGCATAAATCACATTGTAAGTAAATACTTTCTATATATATCTCACATTCCCAGTCACAATGTATGGTATAGACTAGAGGATCAAAATATTTGAATATAAAGATTACTAACGCAATGTTATTTGACTTGATTTTTCCATGAGTCAATTCTACACATTATATGAACTATATAAAAAATTTCAAAACTTTCCACCTAGCATGGGAGATATTTTTGTGGATAATATTATGCTAATTGAGATTGTAGATGGAGAAACATTTATTCACTCTTCCAGGTATTACCCATATTTCTTGGATTAGTACCATTATTTTCAAACAGATGATGAATTCTAGCTCAGACCCAGTCTCCAGACTTCATTATTCTGAAGAGTTTGTCATTAGTATGGTAAATGTGACTGAGATTCTGAAATTATTTTACATTTATTCATTTAGGTAAAAAAACCAATGACCCAACTGAACACAAAGCCTGCCAGAGTACAATCTGTGATCTGTCTGCTTTAATTTAAGCACACAGCTCTGAGTCTGTAAGTTCCGAACATTGGCTGACAATCTCTTTAAGGTATCAAGTAAAGAATCTGTTGAGAGGCCTTAAATTTGCCATTTGGATTCCTCTAGGGTAGGGCTGGTAATAAAAAGCCAACTTTGAAGGTTAATACAAATACGTTGGAATCATTTTTCTTGAAATCAAATCTTTCTTCCAGTTACAGGGTGTGAGAATGTCCTTCTGTTGTCTCCAGCCTCTGTTTCCTCACCGAAGCATCCGTCTCCAACTAGTTGTGCAGTATTTCCTCCCATGTGCATGATGTTTTTATACATAATAGAGTTCTATGCCACGAGAGCTGTTAACTGGTTTTAGAGGTCTTGGATTCATTGGGAAGGCAAACTGGTGCTTCCTGCACCAGTCCACAGGCAAATGCTGGTCTAGGCAGAGCAGGGCTCAGGTGAGGCTGGATCAGTGGGGGTTTGCTGTAGGCAGAGCCAAAAAAGATCCTGAATCTTCCCTGATTATCAGCCTAAGACTTGTCTGTGTTTACTGCAGAAGACCTTTCGTTTTCTATTTTTCATTGCCATTCTCTTTCTTTGTTTGTGCATCTGTTTTGCAAACGGTTTCATAGGTAAAAGTTGGGATTTTTAGTTTGTTTTATTTGTATGTCTAAAGTTTGTTATACTATTTAGTTGATGTTGAATCTTAGCATAGGAAGACTTTTTAGTTGGGGACAGTTCTTTTTTTCCAGTAATGCATTTGGAAAAGTCTTGTGCTATTGTGATTCTTGTGACATATTTCATGATTTCATATTTTATAGTGTGGTATGTTTTCCTATGTGACATAGTTCATGATGTGACACATTTTATGGCGTGTCCTTCTAATTCATACCCCTTACTATTTGGAAATCTTGACTCCACAAGTGTGAGGAATTTGGCACCATACTTTTGAATTATTTTCGTCTTTCAATTATTTCTCTGAAATATTTCCCGGTATTTCATTATAGTATTTCCTGATTTAAGCATGCATTATTACTTCAATTTTTAAAAAATATTTTTGTCTTTTGGGAGAAATTGTCTCAATATTCCAATTTTACTGCAACTTTATGCAGAATATATTACAGAGACTAGGCCACTGAGAAAGTACCATATATGTTTTACTTACCATTTAGATTCAGTGAATTTTCAGATTGGCAAAGATGAGTAGGTTTCAGTAATTAACGGAGTCTGGATTTGTGTGTCATATGGGATATATAGTTATCAGAGGCCCTGCTTGTTTGTCTTAATAGGTTTTATCATTTCAACTGTTTGCATAAGTCTACGCTATGGACAGAAAAGTTTTTTTTTTAATTTAAATCGTTCTATTGGCCATAGTTCTACTTTTTCATAGCTCTGGAGCTTATGATTGAGTGGCAGCTGTCACGAAGTGTTATTTCAAGAAATGGGTGTAATGGGTTCCAAGTGCCTTCTCAGCACGCGCCTCCACGATCTCAGAAAATCTCAGTGATTATTCCCCATCAATTACTTGAAGGTAGAAATCAAACTATCCGCCTCTAAACTCCAGGTCCATCTCCTCAGTGTGAAGCACCATAAATTCCTGTAATTACACCTCACTGACAATGGTTTTTGTGCTGCTCCAGTTCATTTGTATTACTCTTAGAAAGAGAAGAAGTCAGTGTCCAGCGTTAAGTGGGAGAGGGAAGTCATGCGGGCAGCTCGAGGTTGCAGTGTGAAAGCTGGACAGAAATACACAAATTGGAGGTAGATCTGGGGGCCATGGTGTCCCCCTATCAGGGAGAAGACTAGTGAGGGAACACATTGTATGCTGAGCCCATTAGATTTGATCTGTGTAAGGGTCATTCAAAAGAGATGGTAATGAGAGTGTTCACTGAGATTTGGCTGAGGTGGGCACCACCTCAGAAGGCACGTTCACATTGAGACAATTCCCCATCACGTCCCTCTCTCCGCATCGGGGTGGCACCCAGAGCGCCTGGACATCTTGTGACATGGAAGCTATGAAACTGGTGAGTTCTTGTTGCCCGGGCTTCTAACCAGTGCTTGGCACTGGTGCTGTGGGTCTTCAGATGCACTCGGCAAGGCAGGTTCTGTAGGGTGAGACTCTGCCCCCCTTCTACCCTTTGATCTCCTCCCTCACTCTCATCTGAAGAACTGTGGCTTCTTCCTGGAGAAAATGGATCTCAAGACAAAGGAAAAGGCTGTCATCATACAAGCTAGAGTACAATGGCGGTTACTGGAGGCCTGGACAGTAGGGAGAGAGGGTGGGAAACAATCAGGAATGCTGTTATACCGTAGAGGTGCTCATGGGCAGATGGTTGCAAGCTGAGCTCAGCCTTCATATGGTACTGCAGATGCTTAGACAGTTTCCCTGGTAACAACCCCAGTGTTCACTCAGGACACACTCTTTCCACAGAGTTGAGCTTTTACTTTATAACATGAGCTGCTAACCCTTACTTTGCTTTGAGGAGACAGTTGTAAAAAGGAAATGGAAATGGATGCGTACTATATTTTCATGATATTTAAGGACAGAAAACACTCATCATAATACATGATGGGTAACTACAACTGATAATGATGGAGGACTGATTGGGAATTTGTTTATTGTTTTATTTGATTATGCTTCATCAAAAAGGTGTGTAAAAATTCTTGAATTGTTAGCTGCAGTGCCTAACTAACTCAACTACTTGAGAGACAGAAATTGGGAAGATTACAGTTGGAGAACTACCCTGAGCAAAATGTTAGCAAGACCACATCTCAGTTAATACACTTGGGCATGGTGAATGATTCCTATCATCCCAGCTATGTACAAGTCATAAATAGGTGGATCGTAATCCAGGCTAGTTCATGCAAAAATGTGAGAACTGTTTGAAAAATAACAAAATAACTTGCAAAAATATGCAAGTATTGCTTATGTAGTAGAAGGTTTGCATAGTGAACACAAGGCCTTGAGATTGAACACTAGTACCACCAGTTAGATGGCTGGGCAGGTAAGGCAGGTTCACTGTTCCCAGGCCCAGCATGAAGTGCAGCACTGGGGTGCTCTTTCAGACAGTCATGGGCCGTGCTCTCAGAAAGCTGAAAGTCATTGTGGAAATCATTAGCTTAGAATGTTTTACATTACGAAGCATGATTATCATTCCTCAAGTGGCTTAAGATTTGGCCAAATCTATTAAAATGCTTTAGATCAAAATAAATAAGAATTCATGTCAATATTTTAAGAAATTTTAGTCTTAAATATAAAGCTTGAAATCCTGTTGAAAATTAAATATAGAGGTAATGTAAGATTGTTTTGAGTCTCATTTTCATATACTTTTAGCATACATATTATGGTGTATTGTTATACTATATTGTATGTGATACCACACACACACACACACACACACACACACACACACACACACATACACACACACACACACGCACGCACACACACACACACACACACACACACACATTTGAAACCACCTAAATTAGTGAAGGAAGAGCAGAGTTCCAGTCTAACACGTCTGTACTTCTGGGTGGCATTGCATGAATTGTTAATTTTCTGAGCAATAGTTTTCTAGTCTACCAGGTAAAGTTAATAATGCTATTTATAAAGCCTACAGGGATTTCACAGTATGAGACATGTAAAGTGATTATTATGTCTTACTTGTAGTACTGGAGATTTATTCAAGGAATGTTAGTGCTTTTAATCCAAAAGAGCTTTCCAAACCTCTTTTCTGCCTATATGTGATCATAACATTATCTTTCCGTTGTATTAGTGCCATTTTATTAATTGCTTCTAGGCAATTAGATTTTTAATAATAATAACAAAGCTAAAATCTTTAAGATAGAAAAGCTTCACTAGCAGTTTAGTAATAGCAATCAGTGTATCTGTAGGCAAGTTGGTTTCTAACATATTGACCAAAGAATACATAGGAATTTCTGAATGATTTTCTACAGTTTCTTTTGCATAATGAAAATTATTTTATCCCATGTTTCACTTATTAGTAAGACAAAAGAGCATTTTAAGAAAAAGTGTATCATGTGAATACAAAATTATTTTAAACTTAAAATTATTTACTTATCTTCCGGTTACATAAACTGTGAGAGACTGAAAATACAGACATATTTACAGAATGAAAAATGTTATTTTTATCATCATATATCATGACCTCATCATGCATTATTTTAAATTATCTGTATTAACACTGTCATATCTGGCAAGTGTTTAATTTTTCAATGATAATGTTTTGTGTTGTATATGGTGTGAAAATTTCCTGTAGGCTGTTGTGTTGGTTTATTTCTTTATAATCATCTTGCCTGGGCAGTCACACTTACTTTCCGTGTTTTTAAGTGCATAGCATGCCACTTTGAAGTCATCTTCTAATATATTCTACACGTAAATCTACACTCTACTCATTGGTTTTACATAACTTTGGTCATGCTATAAATGTTATTTTGTAATATTTATTCCAATTATATAGTGAGCAATTTGTTTTGTAATTAACTAGCTGAGCCAGATGACATTTTAAAATAGGAATTGATCAAAAAATTCCAAATGATTCACCTCAAAATTCAAAATTTAACATTTCTATTTCATTAATAAGCTTTACTCAACAATGAATTTCAAAGAACATCCATATAATATTACTAATGAGTAGTCAGTATGACAAATTTCTTTTTCAAATAGGTGCCATATTAACGAATTACAGTGTTGAAATCACTTTTGTAACCATTCTACTATTTTGAAGTAACATGGACAGTGAATATTTCACATCTATTTTCTCATGCAGTATTAAATTATAAGCCTAGTAACAGGCTTCAAACATAAAGTGAGAATCATTTCATCATGTGAAAGATTAAACAATAAATTGCAATTTGAGGGAGAAGAAAGCAAGGCATAGCAGAGGCCACTGATACCGTGAAAGATAAAGCACAGAGAGAGAGAGAGCATGGTTTAAAGATGTAGAGAGTTGCCCGCAGGGCCACCTGGGTAGAACTTGGGTTTCTAAAGCCAGGTGCCAGTAGGTAGCTCATACCTGTAATCCTAGCCACTCAGGAGCCTGAGATCTGAGGACTGTGATTTGATGCCAGATCAGGC
The DNA here is from genome assembly GCF_019054845.1 of Dipodomys spectabilis. NCBI lineage: Eukaryota > Metazoa > Chordata > Mammalia > Rodentia > Heteromyidae > Dipodomys > Dipodomys spectabilis. The sequence continues at coordinate 11,114,479 of NW_024870753.1, read as the reverse complement.
AAAAGAGCCCATGACATGCTTACCTCCAATTAATCACACGCACACACACAAGCTGAAAGTGGAGCTGTAGATCAAGTGGTAGTTTGCTAATCTTGAGCAAAAGGTGCTTTGGGATAGCACATAGGCCCCTGAGTTCAAGGCCCAGGACTGGCAAACCCTAAATTAAAAAACAAACCTTAAATTTCTAAAAAAAAAGAACTGGATTTGTAAAACAGGAAAATTATCTGGACTTGTAGTGCAGGATGAGTTTCTGGCCGCCTCAGCATGGCTGGCGAAGATCTCTCCTGCCTCCATGCTGCACCGCCCAGCAACACGGTCGCCTTTCTGTATCAAAGACTTCAACACGGTCGCCTTTCTGTATGAAAGACTTCAGAGGACAACTCCTCCTGATTGAACACCTGTACATTACTGCTGTGCTCTACTACAGTTCCTCAAGACTTGTTCTGCTTGTTTTCTGTCTGAACCCAAACTCACACTCTCTGCTGCTTCTCCTGTTGTTCTGTAATGCTTAAGAAGACCCAGCAGTGCCTTCTCCCAGTAGGAATTGCTGCTTTAGAGAACTGTGTTGCTTTATGGGACTGGAAAGACTTCAAGTTTGAAGGCAAGACCACAGTCACGCTTGCTCCAAAAACAGAGAATGGAGCCTTAAAAATTACTTGAAGAATATTTGATATTTGTGTATGTTGGAATGTTTTCAGATCTTTCTTCTTCTTTCTGCCACTACTCAGGCTTAACCTCAGGGCCTAGATTCTGTCTCTTAAGGGTTTTTTGATCAGAGCTGGTTCTCTGCCAGATAGCTTTTTGATGGTTAATTGATAGGAGTCTAATGGACTTCTTTTTCCCAGGATGGCTTTGAACTGCAGTCCTCAGATCTCAGGCTCCCAAGTAGCAAGGATTAAAAGTATGAGCCCTCAGTGTCCAGATCTATTTTTTCTTTACATACAAAATAATTTCTTGTTCACCAGGGACATCTTACTGTGTGTTGAATGCTGGTTTCTTTTCCTTCCTGTTTGGTACCTGTGAGCCAACCCCCCTCAGTTTCCTCTTCTTTCCATGTCTTCACTTGCTATGGTAAAAAAACTTGATATATGGAGAATTAACTGGCCAGGTAAAAGTGAAGTCAGAACCAGCACAGCCTCAATTACGGAGTCATTGTTCAGCTTTGTCCCAGAACCGTCTACTTTTGCTAGATCTAAAACACCAGTATTGAAACTCGCATATAATTGCAGCTTAAGAAAATTTTTGAAGCGACGTAATTTGAGAAATCCATTATGGCTTTGTTAAATGAAATTTTATAATAACATACACTTCAGAGGCATTATGACTTTGGAACATTGCCTAACTTGTCAAGGAACAGTTTACGAATACGATATCTAATTATCTTGAGTGGGAAAGAAAAGGATACTGTGGGGTGAGGACAAAGTATTTATGTGTGTGTGTGTGTGTGTGTGTGTGTGTGTGTGTGTGTGTGTGTATGTATGAATACAGCGTAATGAAACCCACCAAAAATGGGGAAGGGAGAAGGAGCGAGGGAGACCAGTAATGTGCTGAAGAGGTGGAAGTGTTCAAAGTGCATGGGAATTGTCACAGTGAAAGTCCTTGTGTGCTAATTCAAAGGAAAACAAAATGTAAAAGATGAATTCTAAGTATCTTTGAATATTTTGTCATTTTTAACTGGTTTTTCACGCAGGAATAATCCTTGGACTATTATAAATATACATTTAGCTGCAAGTGTATGATCTGGGTCTCAAATGAACATTAGGCAGGTATAAGAACTCTTTACAATGACTACTCATTGAAATATTAGGGTAAAAATCATAGATCTGTAAATGCAGGTGTTTTGGCAAGGAAATAACATCAATTTATAACTTTGATGACTATAAAAAACTTGAGAAATTGAAAACAATGAGAGGGCTGGGAAGGTGGCTCAGTGGTAGAGCGCTTGCCTTGCATGCCTGAGGTCCTGGGTTCGACTCCTCAGCACCACATAAGCAAAAAAGAAAAAAGCCAGAAGTGGCGCTGTGGCTCATGTGGTAGAGCACTAGCCTTAAGCTGAAGAGCTGAGGGACAGCGCCCAGGCCCAGAGTTCAAGCCCCATGACCGGACCCAAAAAAAAAAAATTGTTGCTCTGAAAACAATGAGAGGTAAATAAAAGCTACCATAAGCCTTTTAGAGATAGCTTTGATAATTAGTAATTCACATAATATTTTTTCTATTCTCCTTTTTCATTTGGCTTATTAGTTTCAAGAATTATATGAATATTGTACAAAATTATAAAAATATATTACCATATAACTGGTGAATAAAATATGTAGTTTTTTAAAATATATTTTTCATTAATATGTCATATAGGTTCTCAGGACTGTGGGGCCTATCAAAAATTAGTTTACCATAATATTCAAAGACATTTAGACAAGTCTATTTGTTAACTGAAAACATTTTAAATTGTTTTCTAGTTCTGTTGTCTGAATTTTTAGTGATAATATTGTGCACATATGATTTCTCTGTGGATCAATGGTAAGGGGGTCAGTCCCTAATTGACATAAATGGAACATTTCCCAATATAATCAGAGCATCTCCTGTATAGTAGATGACCTAAGGCTTTCACAGGAATTGCTTTCATCATTGTTGAAAGTGGTGAAAAGCTATGCTTCAGACCAGCTGGGCCTATTCAAGCAGAAAGCTATTCATCTCAACTCTTGTTTGTCTTTCCTTGGACCTCAGCTCAGCAGTCGATACGGGAAGTGAAGCTGGAGGTCAGGATGGAGGGGAGGGAAATGTGGCGCTCCTGTCCGTGGATGGCACTTCCACCCCTCATTCAGTCTGGGCACTCATTAGATCCATGAAATGCACAGAGATGTTGAAAATACTACTCTTAAGCTGCAAGTAGAAGTTGGTATGTATTGTGATTTTCCCATTTCTCATTCTAAGCAATCTCAAATTCCCGTTCTTTACGTGGAAACCCTTCACAATTCAAGGAGGTTCCTTCTTTTAATTTTGAAAGAGGTTACCTTAAAATTCCTTACCAATTTTGTGTTAAAGATATTGAGAGTTGGAGCCAGGCAGTAGTGGCTCACGCCTGTAAGCCTAGCTACTCGGTTGTTGTACCAAAAATATGGTCTTTTTATGTAGCCTGTGTGGAGGAATGTACAATTAAGTAAGTTTAAGTAACAGCTTGTTTCATCGTCCCTCTTCAGATACAATTTGGGGTCACATATAACAAGTTCCAAGAGAGCTTGCAATAATAAATATATTTAAATTTTGCATTCTATTGTTTTCTAGGCACTATAAATGATTTTTGTGTTTTATTTTTGCTTTTCAAATATGTCAAATTTTGTATCCTAACTTGTTGACTAGTTTAAAAAAAAGCATAGGAACATGCACATATAGTACAACTTGGTCAGAAAACTTTACAAATTATTGTTGGATAATAGTAGCAATATTATAGTAAATTGCTCACAGTTATGCAGTTGTGAAATATATATTATTACATTATTTTAACCTGGAGAAATGGACAGCAAAAAGGGAAAACAAAACATGGAAGAAGGATTTGCCAAAAAGTTATTTCTAAATATTGGTAGCAACAGAATCACTTAGAGTGGGATACCATATTGTTTTGAAGCAAAGCCCTGATTTTGTTAGTTCAGTAGCAACGAGTATTTACTGTTTTCATTTGTAGAACTATGGGCTTAAAAGGAGGCAGGTGGAGAAGGTATTTCAAAGAAGATAAAATCTTAGATCTTAGTACATAAATCTAGAATTATTCAATGAAAAGCATGTGTAAGGATACTAGACTATACTATTGAAAATAGACTATACTATTGAAATTTTCTGTGTTTTTTTATTTGTTTTATCTCCTTCAGGTGGAAGTGAATGCTTTCAGGGCAAGACATTTACCTGGTAAATGATCCAGAATCTGGATCATTTGTGGCAGATGATTGGCTTGTAGTAAATATTTGTTGAACCCATTAATTGTCACCTTAAAATATTTTTTTAGTCCTTAAAACTTTTGCCTTTCTCGCAAACATTTCCTGTTCTCTTTCCCAAGTGGAATTCTTATTATAGTGAACATTTGAGCCAATGAACTGTGAATGTAAGTCCATATTTCTGAAACTAATGTATAAAATCACCTATATGAAAACACCAGAATTCACACTTCTGTTTACTGTATTGGGCTGAGATTGCTGAGCACCTGAGGTCTGATGTGACCTCAGGTGATTGCTAGGCACCCTTCCAGTTCAGTTTACTGAGTCTGTCTGTCTGTCTGTCTGTCTGTCTGTCTGTCTGTCTGTCTGTCTGTCTGTCTGTCTGTCTGTCTGTCTACCTACCTACCTATCTACCTACCTACCCACCCATCCACCCGTCCATCTACCCACCCATCCATCCATCCATCTGTCTCAGTACTGAGACTTCAACCAAGGTCATTTAGCTCATTTTCATTCAAGGCTGGCAATTAACCACTTGAAACACACCTCCCCCTTCTAGTTTTTTGCTAGTTAATTGGAGATAAGGATTCAAGGACTTTCCTAACCAGGCTGGCTTCCAGCTCTCATCCTGGGATTTTAGCCTCCTAAGTAGCTAGGATGCGGTTGGTAGCTGGTTAGTTTCCTTAGTCTTAACATCCTTTTAAGAGAGTGGAAGCCTATTGTTGAGCCCTTGGGTTATATCTAGTAAATATTGACTGAAGACCAATCTTAAGAAATCAGATGTTTAGAAAACTTTTATTACAATACCACTTAACATATTACCAAAGTTAATTATCAAAAATAGTAATATGTTTTGTAATTCCAGCATAAGGTGACATATGCAAACATCATACCACACATATTCACATTCTTGCTGCTTCATACATATGTCTAAATTAGCAGTGCATGGTGTACTTTTGCTGTTCATCTTTCTTTGAATATCTAGCTACTAGCAATTAGCATTGATAGGAAAGTGATTAAGACTCAGTTTTTGAGATACCTGCATGTACTTTTCTACACCTCTATAATTTTAGCTTTGATTATGTGTGTTAGACTATAGTAGAAAATAGCATTATAGCTGACATATACCTGATTATATCACCCTGAATACCATTACTTGACGTTCAGGTTTCTGACATCTAATGCTAGAGTTGATATCATCCACAACATTAATATTTTGGGCTAGGTAATCTTGGTTGGAGGTGGAAGAGGAGGCTGTTCTGCATACTGCAGGATGCTCAAGGAAGCCTCAGACCTCTATCACTAGATGATGGCAATGTCTTGTGACAATCTAAAGGAACTGACAAGAGTCCTCCAGGGAACTAAGTTAACCCCATGGAGAACCAACTGATCTACAGTGCTCAGCTGGGACTGTTTTGTTCCTGGGCCATCAGTTTGAATTACATCACAAAAAGGGATGCGAGTCTAGGTCATCTTGTAATCAGTAGCCTAATAATGGAGCCAAGTTATTTGTGCAGTAAGTTCTAACAGTTAGGTTAAATATTAACTTACTTGATTCTACTGATGAAGAATGATATGATCTGAAGCATATCTTTGTATCACAGATTCAGTTGGAAAGGTGATCATTATCCAGTGAGCCCATCCTATATTGCTGTCCAGATCAGGCGTTGTGCAAGAACAGGGGTATTTGTCATTATTGTCACCACGGAAGTGATCCGAATCGCAGCGCACACATTGCTTTGTCTCACAGAATCCCAAGTGAAGGCAGGGCAGGCAGGGACTGTAAGTCAGCTGGCCACGGAGGAATTGGCGCACTGACAGCATGATCAAATTGGCCCTTACTCCAGAGGTTTGCAGATTAATGGCAAGTTTAGATTTATACTGCTGTGGGCAGGAGCCCTTGTTAAGTAGAATTGCAGTGCAAGTCGTACCAGCCTCAGGCCCCTGGGATGCAGCCACGCTGTTTCCATAAATGCTTCCAGAGGCCATGTGCTCGCTGGTTAGGACAACGCCTCAACAGCTGCTTCCAGCCACCCCAAGTGTGAAATCACCACCAAAATGTGGCTTAACACAGAAGTGACAAACACCCAAGCCTGGAGTCAGACTAACTGCCCTTCCTTGGCCAGATATAAACAACACAGATCAAAAGTCAAGTCTGCTCTTTATTCACATGTTACCAAAAGGACCCATAAAGCAACTGTTTATAATTAGAGCTAACAAATGAACAACATACTAATCTATATTATGATAATATTCAATCTAACTCTAGGCTTTAAAATTAAGAAAAATACTTTCACTGAGGATTACTCTTTACTGAAAAATAAAAAGGCTGAAAGTCAAAATGAAACACTTTACTAACAAAAAAATTTAGATATGCCTGGCTGTCTTCTACTAAACCCAAAGCATTTCCCAAAATTTCTTTGTATGATTTTAGGGATTCATTTATACTTAATGTCATGATTAGTGTTAAGAGAAGAAAGATAGAAATTTAACAACAACAGAAGCATACCATTTAGATTTGGAAAATGAGATGTACGTTTTAAATCCCACGCTTTCATTTAGAGTCACAGTTTGCCTCAGTTTGAATGTGGGTGGGGATAAATAGCCTTGTGAGCCAGCTCCTTAATGTAAGGTCCCATAATCAGGCAGCTCTTCTTTCAGAAAAAAGATGCAGTCCTACTGTGTCAGGCTTTGTTTCACTGACCTAAAAGTGACTGTAGCAAGGTGTAGAGAGGCAGAGTTCAATGGTTACACAAAGTAGGCCTTCAGTAACTGTATTGGCAAAGAGGAGATAGACCGTATTGACCAGAAGGAATGCTCACATGTGGAACATATAATGATTTCAAGGTATTTCTGAGGACTGATGACCTATCTTGCAATCATTTAGAAAAGCTCTAAATTCTTTGAGCATTATTTAGTATCCACATTATTGTCTGAAGTAGAGATTCTGTATGGTCTTTATGCAGGTGATCCTTTTTGGTAGTTTATTGGAAATAAGAGTTTCACAGACCTTCCTGCCCAAGCTGGCGTTGAACCTCAGTCCCCAGATCTCAGCCTTCAGAGTTGCTATGATTACAGCCATGTGTCACTGGAGCCTGGCATCTGTTCTGTCATTTAGTATACATTATTGTCAATTTGAAAATACGTTACACACACTCACACACACATCACATACACATTGTTGGTAGAGCTTTAATATATGTGCAAATAAATCATATTGTTAAATTATGTTTGGGGCCAAATTTATATCATAAGTCCAATATAATATAATTGGTCTTAATTCTTACCATATTAGAGTGACACATTGTGGCAGAGTCCTAATTTCCGGTTCTGCTGTGGTTTTTAATACTAACATTCAATTAGTGTTGTGTTAGTTCACAAAAGGAAAAGATTATGGTGGGCTGGGTGTTTGAAATGTCTTCAGGAAGGAGGGTAGACAGCAGAGGAGAGCTGAACAGAGATGGGTAAGGGATTCACACAAGGAGTATATGTGATCAGTGCACGCGGCACCGAGGGCATCCCAGGGAATTCTGTTCTGTATTGGTGAATGGGTAAACATGTCCCCTTACATGTAACTTTCGCCCAAACAATGGAAATAAAACATGTTTTTAATTCTGAGAAAAATAGTTCCTTACATTGGTTTTTACTTCTATCTGTAGAAATAATGTGAAGGTTGTTTTTGTGTTACTCCTGAGTATCTGAGATTACTGGCACGCACCATACCACATGATTTTATATTTCTAGAGAGCTGAGTGTGCAAAGACCAATAAGAGTATTATCAGTGTTAGCTACTGCAATAGGCAGAGGAATCAGAACCTCCTGAAGAATATCTTAGAAGACTTTAATTAAATCAAACACATAAAATTTGGCAAGCCTCTGCATCAATGCAATGATATCCTGTCTTTTCCATTTCCAAAGACATTTAAAAGAAGAAAAAACTGACTTGAAAGATAGACGAGAAAGTAACTTGTATAAGAAATGATTAGAATCAGGAGCAATATTGGAGAAAAAAATGTCTTCAGTTCCTATAGCTTTATCAAGCCAGGAAGAAATGCTACATATTGCACAAATGAGTCCAGATATGATTTTTAATGAATCATTTAATAGGTGGTTTGCAAGACAGAGGATAAATTTATCACTATTATCATTGCTTTTGTCACCAGCACAGGATGGCAATATTGAGAGTTAATTTGAAATTGTGGCTCTATTATTTGGTCCTCTAATTACTTGGCACGGTGTCTGATGTACTGTAGGGACAGTAAAACCTGAGCAGAAACCACACCAGAAAACTGGCGTTATTGAAGTTATGGACAGACTGACTAGAAGAATTGTTATTTTCAGAATGAGTGAAATATTTGTTGTCTTGCTTGAAGGACCTTTGCTCCCCAGTGTGAAACAAATTGATATTTGATATTGTGTTGGAGTAGTTTTACCTGTCTGTCCCGACCTACACCTATTTGAATTCAAATATATATTGGGAAATAAACCAGTCATTAGTAACAGATACTTTCTGCTCTTTTTCCTCCTGATTAATTTACTACCTTGTTGATAAAGGCTTTAATAGTCAAATCTCATTGATTTGATAAGCATTTATTAAGTGTCTACTAAGTACTTTTCTAAGTTCAAAGTTTCAAGGTAGTAACAAAAGGATAAAGGTTACTGTTGAGTTACTGAGTTTGAATGTTAGTAATGGAAACAAGTTAATAAAATGAAAATTTAGATTAATGACTTCGTGACACAAATAGGAGCATGGTATAAAAAGACTTCACCAGAGAAAGAAGGCAGAAGAAATGGATGGAGAAGGCAGATTCAAAGGCCAGGCAGGGTGTGAGCTCTTGGTTATGGGTATGCGATGCTTTAGCAGATGAAGGGTTGGGAGAAACTGTTCTCAGGGGAGATGGCAATAGGTAGCTATAAATAACAGCAAAAATTAGAGCCACAGGATGTTCCCATAGACGTCACAAAAGCAGATTTTAATGAAAATGGAGCTGTTAGTGGAGAAGATAAGGTTTAAAATAAACAAGGGAACCACTCGTTTGGAAAGTTCTGGAGAAAGGAAAGTCACTGGTGACAGGGCACCATGCAGACAGGACTGAGATTTCTTCTGGAAAGCCAATGGAGACCAAGAACTATTGGCCATCAAATGACAGCACGGAAGTGTTACTAGACATTGTAAATCTGCAGCTAGTCTTAGCAATTAACCCTAAACTGCCTGGAAAATGTTGTATATTTTCAAATGAAGATAAACATTAAACGTTTCATCTTCATAGTCTAACATGAAAACGAATAAAGCCTTCCCTTTCAACTAGCTTGTGCCTTTTATGAGAATTTCAGTCTTTGTAAAGATTTATATTTTTAGTTTCTAAATTCCAATCTGTGCAAAAGTCAAGAATATAACCAAGTCTTATCCTTCTTCCTCATTATGGAAACTAGAGAATGGGATTTAATTAAATTCCTTCATTCAATAGTCAAGCTTGTCAGTGCCAGGTTAATTGATACTTGGTCAAAGAATATTGATCTGATAAAAGCAAATCTATTTCTAACCCCACCAATTAAAACATTTAAATGGGCTCCATCTTCTTTTTGATGAAAGAGGGGGAAAAACCATCAGCTTCCCATGAAGTCAATGAAAAACAGTCATTAATGAATTAGCATCCATTTCATTGGGTTCCATTTGTTTAACATTCTAATGCACTAATACATTAATGTGTATAGATTCAGCTGGGAGGGAGTTCATCTTTGTGTTCATCTTTCTGTGATTTTATGTCAGTTTGTAGCTCCCTTTACACACACACACACACACACACACACACACACCAAGCACATATACCCACAAAGCAAATAGGCTTCTTGTATATCCCCAGTTTAGATCCTCACTCTATAGTTGTGAGATCTTTGATTTTAGGAAAGTTAGATAACATTTCTAAGGCACGTGCGTAGACAGCACCACACAGCTGGTGACCACAGTCACTAACACTGAGGTTGGGGTGGGCGGATGCCCGATGCCCTGGGAAATAGAAGCCAGAGACCACAACTAGACGGTAGAAGTGGTTTCACCATTTCTAAAGATTAGTATCAGGTTAGTAATTATTGTTACTATAAAGTAGCTAAAGTAAATGAGTAAAAACACTAATAAAATTAGTTTAAAAAGCAGCATTTAAAAAATAATAAAGGGAGACCAATATTCCCCAAGTTTTTTTGAAAACAGTGATTCTGATAGTATTTATTTCTTGTACTCTACGCACTGGAAAGATAATATCTTCAGTGTGGGAAACAATACCTGGGTGTTGTTGTTGTTGTTGTTGGTTGTGGGGCTTGAAGTCTTGGCCTAGGCACTGTCCCTGAGCTCTTAAGCTCAAGGCAAGTACTGTACCACTTGAGCCACGGTGCCACTTCTGGTTTTCTATGAACCGCAAACCTCAGATCTCAGCCTCCTGAGTAGCTAGTATTATAGGCATGAGCCACTGGCACCTGGCCTGCCTTGTTTTATAGTGTAGTGTGTATAATCAATTTCTGATGTATTCATTCATCCTTACCAGAATAAAATGTGGATAAAATAGCAGATGTTGATTTCAGTTGTCTGATTTTTTTTTGCAGCATTGATCCAATGTGTGTCTAATTCCTTTCAAAACATGTTTAGACGCATTTATAAGATTATTTCTTTGTTGCTTTGTATGTTCCTCCCCCACAGTATAACCCCTGCTTCTACTATATTTGATGTCAGTATAATTTGTGGAGGAGATGGGGAAAAACAAGTCGTTTAAGGATACAGGTGGACCCGTTGCAACAATGGGAAGTACAAGTTGTCATGTCGAAAACGAACTTTATAACTTTGGTGCGGGGGGGAGGCTGGGAAGGAACGTGAAGGGTAAACAAAGGAGGAGGCTGCAATGTTTGATAAGAAATGTACTCATCATCTTGCCCATGTAATTGTAACCCCTCTGTACAGTATGTTCACAAAAAATTTTAAAAAATTCAAAAAAACAAACAAAAAAAAACATGTTTAGATAGGACATGACAGTGACTTGTATTTACATTTAACCTGGATGGAGTTTAGGAGAAAACATGGCAAAAGACTAATCTCCAGTGACCCTAAGAACTATGTAGAGTCTTGCTTCACAAAATCCATCTCTTGATGTAAGCATTCGGCTAGGTTTTCTCTGAAGAACTGGATCACAGCAATCATAGGCTTCTGTTTCCTGGCAAGAAGTCTAGCAAAGATAGATTGCCTCTGTTTTATGTTTGTGTTCATTTAACCTGTCAAAGTTCATCCTGTTGAAGAGCCAAAGTGACATGGTGCTGTGAACCAGGAAGGTATCTGGTGCTTATAGGCTTATTTGCATCATGCGTGCACCTGTGCACTTTGACCCTGGGCCTTGAACTCAGGGCCTCAACACTGTCACTGAGCTTTTGTGCTTAAAGCTAGTGCTCCACCATATGAGCCACTGTATCATTTCTGGATTTTTGGTAGTTGGAGATAGGAGTTAAGGACTTTCCTGCCCTGGCTGGCTTTGAACCTTGATTCTCATAGCTCAGCCTGCTCAGTAGCTAATATTACAGGTGTGAACCACCAACACCCAGTTAACTTTGTTAGAGAATTACTGAATGCTCCTTGTTAAGCACCTCCCCCCTCCTCCCTCCCTCTCTCTGTCTCTGTCTCTCTTTCTCTCTGTGTCAAAGCTGAATAATTAATAACTATCATCAGTTACATATTTATGCTATGTTTTAAGTCACTTTAAATAAATTTCAGTGAGGCAATCCTAACCTATTAATATATGTTTCTAATTTCTTTGTAGGTAGAAAAAACAAACATAGTGAAAGGTTCTTTGAAAACTCAGATACTGCGTAGAGTTGATTCATGTATTTATCACTTGGCATTTGACACTGAGCTATTTGGAGAACAGCCTTCATTCCTTCTCAACATGAATGTGTTTGCAGATACAAGAAATGTGTACATGTGTGTGCCCGTAAAGGGAGGTAGTGAGACCCCATTTCACTCTCAGTGGTGGTGAGATCTCTGTGCCTGCCCAAATAGCCTCCATCATCAGAGGGCTTGAGTGTTATTGCTTTGATGTTCCAAGAAGAGTGTACTGTGTAAATAGTACATGCCCTTCCCCCACCTGTGCTCCACCCACAGTGAGTGCACAGCACCATGTCCTGTCCTCATCCATCCATCCGTCAGTGCTGCACCACAGTGAGTGCACAGCACCATGTCCTGTCCTCATCCATCCATCCGTCAGTGCTGCACCACAGTGAGTGCACAGCACCATGTCCTGTCCTCATCCATCCATCCATCCGTCAGTGCTCCACCACAGTGAGTGCACAGCACCATGTCCTGTCCTCCATCCATCCATCCGTCAGTGCTGCACCACAGTGAGTGTAGAGCACCATGTCCTGTCCTCATCCATCCATCCATCCGTCAGTGCTGCACCACAGTGAGTGTACAGCACCATGTCCTGTCCTCATCCATCCATCCATCCGTCAGTGCTGCACCACAGTGAGTGTACAGCACCATGTCCTGTCCTCATCCATCCATCCATCCGTCAGTGCTGCACCACAGTAAGTGCACAGCACCATGTCCTGTCCTCATCCATCCATCCGTCAGTGCTGCACCACAGTGAGTGCACATCACCATGTCCTGTCCTCATCCATCCATCCGTCAGTGCTGCACCACAGTGAGTGCACAGCACCATGTCCTGTCCTCATCCATCCATCCGTCAGTGCTGCACCACAGTGAGTGCACATCACCATGTCCTGTCCTCATCCATCCATCCATCAGTGCTCCACCACAGTGAGTGCACAGCACCATGTCCTGTCATCCATCCATCCATCCGTCAGTGCTGCACCACAGTGAGTGCACAGCACCATGTCCTGTCATCCATCCATCCATCCGTCAGTGCTCCACCACAGTGAGTGCACAGCACCATGTCCTGTCCTCATCCATCCATCTGTCAGTGCTCCACCACAGTGAGTGCACAGCACCATGTCCTGTCCTCCATCCATCCATCCATCCCTCAGTGCTCCACCACAGTGAGTGCACAGCACCATGTCCTGTCATCCATCCATCCATCCGTCAGTGCTCCACCACAGTGAGTGCACAGCACCATGTCCTGTCCTCATCCATCCATCCGTCAGTGCTCCACCACAGTGAGTGCACAGCACCATGTCCTGTCCTCCATCCATCAATCCATCCGTCAGTGCTCCACCACAGTGAGTGCACAGCACCATGTCCTGTCCTCATCCATCCATCCATCCGTCAGTGCTCCACCACAGTGAGTGCACAGCACCATGTCCTGTCCTAATCCATCCATCCGTCAGTGCTGCACCACAGTGAGTGCACAACACCATGTCCTGTCATCCATCCATCCATCCATCCGTCAGTGCTCCACCAGAGTGAGTGCACATCACCATGTCCTCATCCATCCATCCATCAGTGCTCCACCACAGTGAGTGCACAGCACCATGTCCTGTCCTCATCCATCCATCCGTCAGTGCTGCACCACAGTGAGTGCACATCACCATGTCCTCATCCATCCATCCGTCAGTGCTGCACCACAGTGAGTGCGCAGCACCATGTCCTGTCCTCACCCACCCATCCGTCAGTGCTCCACCACAGTGAGTGCACATCACCATGTCCTGTCCTCATCCATCCATCCGTCAGTGCTGCACCACAGTGAGTGCACAGCACCATGTCCTGTCCTCATCCATCCATCCATCCGTCAGTGCTGCACCACAGTGAGTGCACATCACCATGTCCTCACCCATCCATCCGTCAGTGCTCCACCACAGTGAGTGCACATCACCATGTCCTGTCCTCATCCATCCATCCGTCAGTGCTGCACCACAGTGAGTGCACAGCACCATGTCCTGTCCTCATCCATCCATCCATCCGTCAGTGCTGCACCACAGTGAGTGCACAGCACCATGTCCTCACTCATCCATCCGTCAGTGCTCCACCACAGTGAGTGCACATCACCATGTCCTCATCCATCCATCCATCCGTCAGTGCTCCACCACAGTGAGTGCACAGCACCATGTCCTGTCCTCATCCATCCATCCATCCGTCAGTGCTCCACCACAGTGAGTGCACAGCACCATGTCCTGTCCTCATCCATCCGTCAGTGCTGCACCACAGTGAGTGCACAGCACCATTTCCTGTCATCCATCCATCCGTCAGTGCTTCACCACAGTGAGTGCACAGCACAATGTCCTGTCCTCATCCATCCATCCATCCGTCAGTGCTGCACCACAGTGAGTGCACAGCACCATGTCATGTCCTCATCCATCCGTCAGTGCTGCACCACAGTGAGTGCACAGCACCATGTCCTGTCATCCATCCATCCGTCAGTGCTTCACCACAGTGAGTGCACAGCACAATGTCCTGTCCTCATCCATCCATCCATCCGTCAGTGCTCCACCACAGTGAGTGCACAGCACCATGTCCTGTCCTCATCCATCCAACCGTCAGTGCTGCACCACAGTGAGTGCACAGCACCATGTCCTGTCCTCATCCATCCATCCGTCAGTGCTGCACCACAGTGAGTGCACATCACCATGTCCTGTCCTCATCCATCCATCTGTCAGTGCTCCACCACAGTGACTGCACAGCACCATGTCCTGTCCTCATCCATCCATCCGTCAGTGCTGCACCACAGTGAGTGCACATCACCATGTCCTGTCCTCATCCATCCGTCAGTGCTCCACCACAGTGAGTGCACATCACCATGTCCTGTCCTCATCCATCCATCTGTCAGTGCTCCACCACAGTGAGTGCACAGCACCATGTCCTGTCCTCACCCATCCATCCGTCAGTGCTCCACCACAGTGAGTGCACAGCACCATGTCCTGTCCTCATCCATCCATCTGTCAGTGCTGCACCACAGTGAGTGCACAGCACCATGTCCTGTCATCCATCCATCCGTCAGTGCTCCACCACAGTGAGTGCACATCACCATGTCCTGTCCTCATCCATCCATCCGTCAGTGCTCCACCACAGTGAGTGCACAGCACCATGTCCTGTCCTCATCCATCCATCCATCCGTCAGTGCTCCACCACAGTGAGTGCACAGCACCATGTCCTCTCCTCATCCATCCATCCGTCAGTGCTCCACCAGAGTGAGTGCACATCACCATGTCCTCATCCATCCATCCATCAGTGCTCCACCACAGTGAGTGCACAGCACCATGTCCTGTCCTCATCCATCCATCCGTCAGTGCTCCACCACAGTGAGTGCACATCACCATGTCCTCATCCATCCATCCGTCAGTGTTCCACCACAGTGAGTGCACAGCACCATGTCCTGTCATCCATCCATCCATCCATCCGTCAGTGCTCCACCACAGTGAGTGCACAGCACCATGTCCTGTCCTCACCCACCCATCCGTCAGTGCTCCACCACAGTGAGTGCACAGCACCATGTCCTGTCCTCATCCATCCATCCATCCGTCAGTGCTGCACCACAGTGAGTGCACATCACCATGTCCTCACCCATCCATCCGTCAGTGCTCCACCACAGTGAGTGCACATCACCATGTCCTGTCCTGTCATCCATCCATCCGTCAGTGCTGCACCACAGTGAGTGCACATCACCATGTCCTCACCCATCCATCCGTCAGTGCTCCACCACAGTGAGTGCATATCACCATGTCCTGTCCTCATCCATCCATCCGTCAGTGCTGCACCACAGTGAGTGCACATCACCATGTCCTCACCCATCCATCCGTCAGTGCTCCACCACAGTGAGTGCACAGCACCATGTCCTGTCCTCATCCATCCATCCGTCAGTGCTCCACCAGAGTGAGTGCACATCACCATGTCCTCATCCATCCATCCATCAGTGCTCCACCACAGTGAGTGCACAGCACCATGTCCTGTCATCCATCCATCCATCCGTCAGTGCTCCACCACAGTGAGTGCACAGCACCATGTCCTGTCATCCATCCATCCATCCGTCAGTGCTCCACCACAGTGAGTGCACAGCACCATGTCCTGTCCTCATCCATCCATCTGTCAGTGCTCCACCACAGTGAGTGCACAGCACCATGTCCTGTCCTCCATCCATCCATCCATCCGTCAGTGCTCCACCACAGTGAGTGCACAGCACCATGTCCTGTCATCCATCCATCCATCCGTCAGTGCTCTACCACAGTGAGTGCACAGCACCATGTCCTGTCCTCATCCATCCATCCGTCAGTGCTCCACCACAGTGAGTGCACAGCACCATGTCCTGTCCTCCATCCATCAATCCATCCGTCAGTGCTCCACCACAGTGAGTGCACAGCACCATGTCCTGTCCTCATCCATCCATCCATCCGTCAGTGCTCCACCACAGTGAGTGCACAGCACCATGTCCTGTCCTAATCCATCCATCCGTCAGTGCTGCACCACAGTGAGTGCACAACACCATGTCCTGTCATCCATCCATCCATCCGTCAGTGCTCCACCAGAGTGAGTGCACATCACCATGTCCTCATCCATCCATCCATCAGTGCTCCACCACAGTGAGTGCACAGCACCATGTCCTGTCCTCATCCATCCATCCGTCAGTGCTGCACCACAGTGAGTGCACATCACCATGTCCTCATCCATCCATCCGTCAGTGCTGCACCACAGTGAGTGCGCAGCACCATGTCCTCTCCTCACCCACCCATCCGTCAGTGCTCCACCACAGTGAGTGCACATCACCATGTCCTGTCCTCATCCATCCATCCGTCAGTGCTGCACCACAGTGAGTGCACAGCACCATGTCCTGTCCTCACCCACCCATCCGTCAGTGCTCCACCACAGTGAGTGCACATCACCATGTCCTGTCCTCATCCATCCATCCGTCAGTGCTGCACCACAGTGAGTGCACAGCACCATGTCCTGTCCTCATCCATCCATCCATCCGTCAGTGCTGCACCACAGTGAGTGCACATCACCATGTCCTCACCCATCCATCCGTCAGTGCTCCACCACAGTGAGTGCACATCACCATGTCCTGTCCTCATCCATCCATCCGTCAGTGCTGCCCCACAGTGAGTGCACAGCACCATGTCCTGTCCTCATCCATCCATCCATCCGTCAGTGCTGCACCACAGTGGGTGCACAGCACCATGTCCTCACTCATCCATCCGTCAGTGCTCCACCACAGTGAGTGCACATCACCATGTCCTCATCCATCCATCCGTCAGTGCTCCACCACAGTGAGTGCACAGCACCATGTCCTGTCCTCATCCATCCGTCAGTGCTGCACCACAGTGAGTGCACAGCACCATGTCCTGTCATCCATCCATCCGTCAGTGCTTCACCACAGTGAGTGCACAGCACCATGTCCTGTCCTCATCCATCCATCCATCCGTCAGTGCTGCACCACAGTGAGTGCACAGCACCATGTCATGTCCTCATCCATCCGTCAGTGCTCCACCACAGTGAGTGCACAGCACCATGTCCTGTCCTCATCCATCCAACCGTCAGTGCTGCACCACAGTGAGTGCACAGCACCATGTCCTGTCCTCATCCATCCATCCGTCAGTGCTGCACCACAGTGAGTGCACATCACCATGTCCTGTCCTCATCCATCCATCTGTCAGTGCTCCACCACAGTGAGTGCACAGCACCATGTCCTGTCCTCATCCATCCATCCGTCAGTGCTGCACCACAGTGAGTGCACATCACCATGTCCTGTCCTCATCCATCCGTCAGTGCTCCACCACAGTGACTGCACATCACCATGTCCTGTCCTCATCCATCCATCTGTCAGTGCTCCACCACAGTGAGTGCACAGCACCATGTCCTGTCCTCACCCATCCATCCGTCAGTGCTCCACCACAGTGAGTGCACAGCACCATGTCCTGTCCTCATCCATCCATCTGTCAGTGCTGTACCACAGTGAGTGCACATCACCATGTCCTGTCATCCATCCATCCATCCGTCAGTGCTCCACCACAGTGAGTGCACATCACCATGTCCTCATCCATCCATCCATCAGTGCTCCACCACAGTGAGTGCACAGCACCATGTCCTGTCCTCATCCATCCATCCGTCAGTGCTCCACCACAGTGAGTGCACATCACCATGTCCTCATCCATCCATCCGTCAGTGCTCCACCACAGTGAGTGCACAGCACCATGTCCTGTCATCCATCCATCCATCCATCCGTCAGTGCTCCACCACAGTGAGTGCACAGCACCATGTCCTGTCCTCACCCACCCATCCGTCAGTGCTCCACCACAGTGAGTGCACATCACCATGTCCTGTCCTCATCCATCCATCCGTCAGTGCTCCACCACAGTGAGTGCACAGCACCATGTCCTGTCCTCATCCATCCATCCATCCGTCAGTGCTGCACCACAGTGAGTGCACATCACCATTTCCTCACCCATCCATCCGTCAGTGCTCCACCACAGTGAGTGCACATCACCATGTCCTGTCCTGTCATCCATCCATCCGTCAGTGCTGCACCACAGTGAGTGCACATCACCATGTCCTCACCCATCCATCCATCAGTGCTCCACCACAGTGAGTGCATATCACCATGTCCTGTCCTCATCCATCCATCCGTCAGTGCTGCACCACAGTGAGTGCACATCACCATGTCCTCACCCATCCATCCGTCAGTGCTCCACCACAGTGAGTGCACAGCACCATGTCCTGTCCTCATCCATCCATCCGTCAGTGCTCCACCAGAGTGAGTGCACATCACCATGTCCTCATCCATCCATCCATCAGTGCTCCACCACAGTGAGTGCACAGCACCATGTCCTGTCATCCATCCATCCATCCGTCAGTGCTCCACCACAGTGAGTGCACAGCACCATGTCCTGTCCTCATCCATCCATCCGTCAGTGCTCCACCACAGTGAGTGCACATCACCATGTCCTGTCCGCATCCATCCATCCATCCGTCAGTGCTGCACCACAGTGAGTGCACAGCACCATGTCCTCACTCATCCATCCATCCGTCAGTGCTCCACCACAGTGAGTGCACAGCACCATGTCCTGTCCTCACCCCCCCATCCGTCAGTGCTCCACCACAGTGAGTGCACATCACCATGTCCTCATCCATCCATCCGTCAGTGCTCCACCACAGTGAGTGCACATCACCATGTCCTGTCATCCATCCATCCATCCGTCAGTGCTCCACCACAGTGAGTGCACAGCACCATGTCCTGTCCTCATCCATCCATCCGTCAGTGCTCCACCACAGTGAGTGCACAGCACCATGTCCTCACTCATCCATCCATCCGTCAGTGCTGCACCACAGTGAGTGCACAGCACCATGTCCTCACTCATCCATCCATCCATCAGTGCTCCACCACAGTGAGTGCACAGCACCATGTCCTTTCATCCATCCATCCATCCGTCAGTGCTCCACCACAGTGAGTGCACAGCACCATGTCCTGTCATCCATCCATCCATCCGTCAGTGCTCCACCACAGTGAGTGCACAGCACCATGTCCTGTCCTCATCCATCCATCCGTCAGTGCTCCACCACAGTGAGTGCACAGCACCATGTCCTCACTCATCCATCCATCCATCAGTGCTCCACCACAGTGAGTGCACATCACCATGTCCTCACTCATCCATCCGTCAGTGCTCCACCACAGTGAGTGCACAGCACCATGTCCTGTCATCCATCCATCCGTCAGTGCTGCACCACAGTGAGTGCACAGCACCATGTCCTGTCCTCCATCCATCCATCCGTCAGTGCTCCACCACAGTGAGTGCACAGCACCATGTCCTGTCCTCTCCTCCATCCGTCAGTGCTGCACCACAGTGAGTGCACAGCACCATGTCCTGTCCTCATCCATCCATCCGTCAGTGCTGCACCACAGTGAGTGCACAGCACCACGTCCTCATCCATCCATCCATCCATCCGTCAGTGCTCCACCACAGTGAGTGCACAGCACCATGTCCTGTCCTCATCCATCCATCCATCCGTCAGTGCTCCACCACAGTGAGTGCACAGCACCATGTCCTGTCCTCATCCATCCGTCAGTGCTGCACCACAGTGAGTGCACAGCACCATGTCCTGTCCTCATCCATCCATCCGTCAGTGCTGCACCACAGTGAGTGCACAGCACCATGTCCTGTCCTCATCCATCCATCCGTCAGTGCTCCACCACAGTGAGTGCACATCACCATGTCCTCACTCATCCATCCATCCGTCAGTGCTCCACCACAGTGAGTGCACAGCACCATGTCCTGTCCTCATCCATCCATCCGTCAGTGCTGCACCACAGTGAGTGCACAGCACCATGTCCTGTCATCCATCCATCCGTCAGTGCTCCACCACAGTGAGTGCACAGCACCATGTCCTCACTCATCCATCCATCCGTCAGTGCTGCACCACAGTGAGTGCACAGCACCATGTCCTGTCCTCATCCATCCATCCATCCGTCAGTACTCCACCACAGTGAGTGCACATCACCATGTCCTGTCCTCATCCATCCATCCGTCAGTGCTGCACCACAGTGAGTGCACAGCACCATGTCCTGTCCTCATCCATCCATCCATCCGTCAGTGCTGCACCACAGTGAGTGCACAGCACCATGTCCTGTCCTCATCCATCTATCCGTCAGTGCTGCACCACAGTGAGTGCACAGCACCATGTCCTGTCCTCATCCATCCATCCGTCAGTGCTCCACCACAGTGAGTGCACAGCACCATGTCCTGTCCTCACCCATCCATCCGTCAGTGCTCCACCACAGTGAGTGCACATCACCATGTCCTGTCATCCATCCATCCATCCATCCGTCAGTGCTCCACCACAGTGAGTGCACAGCACCATGTCCTGTCCTCATCCATCCGTCAGTGCTTCACCACAGTGAGTGCACAGCACCATGTCCTGTCCTCATCCATCCATCCGTCAGTGCTGCACCACAGTGAGTGCACAGCACCATGTCCTGTCCTCATCCATCCGTCAGTGCTCCACCACAGTGAGTGCACAGCACCATGTCCTGTCATCCATCCATCCGTCAGTGCTCCACCACTCTGAGTGCACAGCACCATGTCCTGTCCTCACCCATCCATCCGTCAGTGCTCCACCCACAGTGAGTGCACATCACCATGTCCTGTCATCCATCCATCCATCAGTGCTCCGCCACAGTGAGTGGACTTACATGCTGTGAGGCAAAGGATCATGTCTGTCATCTTCAGAATTGCAAAACTATCTCCAGAAAAACTGTCAGGAACAGTTACTAGATGAGTCAATGTACAAAACAGAAGAGTTCACTTATGATCTATGTTTCTTAAAAGACTTAAGTTGTTGTGCAGAAAATAATGTGTTGTAATAAATGGGATTTTTCCCTTAACATCCAAAAATGTTAATTTAATCAGACTTGGCGAGGTTGAAGAGGAAGCAATTAAGTATTTGCTAAAATGATGAAAAGCATTAATGTAAAATACATTTCTTTTCGTTTTAAGTGTTCTGAGTAAAAGCACATGATAAATAGTAATATTTTAATCAATATACTAACCAAAGCACTATTACTTACTAGTGCTTTGCTGTGAGGAGTGGAACTATAGAACTGCTAGTGGGACTGTTTCCAGCTGCCGGAGGATGAGCCCTTGGAGGCCAGCTGAGGGAGGATGAACCTGTAGAGTCCAGCTGAGGGAGGATGAACCTGTAGAGGCCAGCTGAGGGAGGATCAGCCTGTAGAGGCCCGCTGAGGGAGGATGAGCCTGTAGAGGCCAGCTGAGGGAGGATCAGCCTGTAGAGACCAGCTGAGGGAGGATCAGCCTGTAGAGACCAGCTGAGGGAGGATGAGTGTGTAGAGGCCAGCTGAGGGAGGATGAGTGTGTAGAGGCCAGCTGAGGGAGGATGAGCCCTTGGAGGCCAGCTGAGGGAGGATGAGTGTGTAGAGGCCAGCTGAGGGAGGATGAGCCTGTAGAGACCAGCTGAGGGAGGATGAGTGTGTAGAGACCAGCTGAGGGAGGATGAGCCTGTAGAGACCAGCTGAGGGAGGATCAGCCTGTAGAGACCAGCTGAGGGAGGATGAGTGTGTAGAGGCCAGCTGAGGGAGGATCAGCCTGTAGAGACCAGCTGAGGGAGGATCAGCCTGTAGAGACCAGCTGAGGGAGGATCAGCCTGTAGAGGCCAGCTGAGGGAGGATCAGCCTGTAGAGGCCAGCTGAGGGAGGATCAGCCTGTAGAGACCAGCTGAGGGAGGATCAGCCTGTAGAGACCAGCTGAGGGAGGATGAGTGTGTAGAGGCCAGCTGAGGGAGGATCAGCCTGTAGAGGCCAGCTGAGGGAGGATCAGCCTGTAGAGACCAGCTGAGGGAGGATCAGCCTGTAGAGACCAGCTGAGGGAGGATGAGCCCTTGGAGGCCAGCTGCGGGGAGGATCAGCCCATAGAGGCCAGCTGAGGGGAGGGAGTGTGAGGCTCAGTCCCTCGAGACGCCAGTGTGGAAAACATAGAAGGACCCATTTCAAAATCACAAAGAAAATGTTCAGCTGATAGATTAGTATCTCTCTGTTGAACTAAATGATGTAATCATAACTACGAAACGATTTTAAAATATCAAGATTGACATTCTTGTCTAGAGATGGGGAGATCAATGAAACTATGCATGCATATGTATGCATCTTAATAAGTCGAGTCTGTGGTGGGGGGATGTGTGAGAATACTTCGTATTTTCCTGTAGACAGCTCCGCAATCCAGACCCTTGATCATAGATATTTTGCACTTAAATTATTTTAAAAGAAAAATCAATTGTAATTATTAGGATACTTGTACATAGTTCCAAGGCACGTATTCCTGTGACTGCTGTTTGCCTGCCGGACTTGGCAGTGAAGAATGCTGGACTTGGTCTTCTCAAGGAGCATGCCCTTTTCATTTCACAAGCCTTCACAGATTTTACAGATGGAAGAACAGGACTTGTGCTGCTCAAGTGCTGCACAGAAATTATCTGAATTAGATATAGCATGAGTAAAAGAGGAAATTTGTCTTTCTTTTCAAAACAGATTTCAGTTACACAGTTTTGTTTGTTTGTTTGTTTGTTTTTGTTGGCCATGGGGCTTGAACTCTGGGCCTGCACACTGTCCCTCAGCTCTTCAGCTTAAGGCTAGTGCTCTACCACTTGAGCCACAGCACCACTTCCAGCTTTTTCTGCTTATGTGGTGCTGAGGAATTGAACCCAGGGCCTCATGCATGCAAGGCAAACGCTCTACCACTGAGCCACCTTCCAAGCCCTTAGGTTACACAGTTGTTTTTTTGGGGGGGAGGGGACAGCGGGGGTCCATAGGCTTGAACTCTGGGCCTGGGTGCTGTCTCTGCACTCTTCAGCTCAAGGCGAGCGCTCTACCGCTTGAGCCACAGTGCCACTTCCCGATTTCTAGTGGTTTATTGGAGATAAGAGTCTCAAGGTCTTTTCTGCCTGAACTGGCTTTGAAATGTAATCCTTCTATCTCAGCCTCCTGAGTAGCTAGGATGACAGGGGTGAGCCATGGGCACCCAGCAGGATTCACATTTTTGCATGCATTTGTTTAACACTGTAATTTCTCTCTTTTGTAATAACTGCTCATGTGGTTTTTATCTCTATGAATGTCATCCATAGCATTTGAATACAGACGCTTAGATTATTTTTCCTAAATGCCTTCATGTAGACACGCTCCGATGCTCAAACGGCCCTCTGTAGCTCATGGGCTCAGACCAGTCGCTGAGCCTGACAGGCTCTTTGAGAGCCCTGCTCCCTCTCTCTTCTAGGGACAGACCAGAGGCTGCCTGTGGTTTGAGCTCTTGGGCTGTGCTGACGCCATTGTTTTCTGTGTGAAACATAGTGTTTGAAGTTCATAAGAGGAGACATGTTTTCTTCCTTCACTTCCTCACTTTATGTGATACTTGGCTGTCTGCAGTTACAGATTGTATTTAAAACAATGTGGAAGAGGAATCCCTGTTGCGGAATGAAAAGGAAAGTCCCTGGCAAACTTGCGTGCGTCCTATGACTTACCATTTCTTTTGAATGGAACAGCTTTAGGCAGTCCAAGGGGCAAAATGGGCTAGGGCTTCTAACAGAAGTTTATAAAACCAAGAAATAATTCACAAATATTCCAGCATCCATACATGGAAGTACAGAGTCAGATAAGACTAAACCAAGAAATAATTCACAAATGTTCCAGCATCCATACATGGAAGTACAGAGTCAGATAAGACTACACATGACCTGGAAAGAGAGGAACTTTGAGATGATGGAGGCCAAGTTTTTAGAGACACGGGTGTGCATTTAGCATGGGCTTCAAATATGAAATATGTCATGTTTGTACACAAAGACGGAGGGGAAGCCGTGTGCTTGCCCTGGGGATTTGGTGAGCTCCAGTCTGAACTCGGAATTCCCCTCGGCTCTGCTTTCTCTCTTGTATTCTCAGTGTGTCTCATCACAAAAGAAAAATACATCTTTAGAAGGTTCAGGCACAAAACTGCATATAATACTCATTCTCACTGGGTATTTGCACCAGCACAAGCCTATACTTATAGTATTTTATGTACAGTAACTCTTAATGCATATGTTAGACAGAAATAACCTAAAATATTGAACTAAAATTTTAGACTTATCCCTAAGTCAGTTTTTTCACTTTAGCACATTCCCTAGTGCTATGCTTTACAGAAACATATTTCTTTAAAAATCCATCACAAAATACTTTGTTCAGAGAAATGAAATGATGATCATGTCAATAAGGTAAGCATGATCTTGACGGTGAGGAAGATGTACGTTACTCAATATTTGCTCTGGCAAAGGCCCTTTAGCATGTGACTTACAAGCTTTAGATTTTATGAGACTTACTACAAAAATGTTATATCTGCTTTACAAGATAGAGAGCAGCCGACATGCCTTATGCAAGAGCATGCCACGGGTACTTACCTCACAGAAGTTAGGACCTGGGAGGGTGGGAATGATGGTCCTCATGGTAGAGTCCTTGCCCACCACGCACGAAGCCTTGCGTTCCACCCCCAGGAGAACAAAACAAATTAAGAACGGTGATACGTACATTCATGATCTCTTAATAAGACTCAATATAGCTGTCTTATTAAGTTCATATTATCACAGGGCATTATGTACCATCTGCCACTTTGGCTGGTTCTGTGCCGGCCTTGTTGACAGTCCCATCAGTACAGCAGACCCTTCTGCCTCGCCTGGTACCCCACCCCCACATGTGGCCCAGTCTTCTCCAAGGTAGCGCAGGGGCCTTTCATCCTAGCGCCTCAGCATGCAGTGGTTGTGAGTGTCACAGTTCTAGGACGACTCAGGCAAAAACGTTTGGGAAACTCCATCCTAACCCTCCCCCCCCAAAAAAACCCCCTCAAAAGTGGGAATGAGTTTCCTTGGGCCAAAATCATAAATATGGAATAACAGTCCAAACTAGACAAGACAAAAAAGAGACTGCATCAGAGATAGAGAAGAAAGGAGCCAGAGGCACAGCTTAGAGGTAGAGTGCCTGTCCAGCAAGCATGAATTTGTAAGCCTGATGCTGACAGAACCAACAGAGGCAGGGCTGTAGGTACAATAATGCCAAGTGGAAATTTTGATATGGTGTATTGATGAATCTAGAATAGTAAGCATCACTCTGAGGACATTCGCATCTAACAACACAGCCTTCCTGACTCTCCAGTGGTCGGGCACCAGCTTGTGTTTTGTTACTTCACTATGTCCTCTCCCTCATCCTTGCCTGGGTTGTATAAGTCTTTCTGTTGTACTTACTGTGTCTTCTTTGCATTCTCTTAACAAGGCATTTCTGTTGTCACTGAAGTCACAACCAAATGACATGTGTCTCAATGCCTGAGTCTCAGCTAGTATGCGGATTGGCTGAGACGTTGCTAGTTCTTGTTAGGAACTTAGATTGCTGGAAATGCTTCCCTCTTTCCCAGCAGAGGAAAAGCAGTTGGAACTTGCTATGCTGTGCTGAATCCTAAGGCAGACTAATCAATCTAATTCCGTCTAAACCTATTTACTCTGTCCAGGAGATCCACTAATGAGCAATGCCAGTAACTCCTAGTTCTTGACACTGCCTTCCAAAAGTGAGTTAATGAACCAATTTAAAGGGACATGCTTGACATTTGCAAATGAGCTGAACCCGCTTGTTGGGGCAGCTTTGAATCCCATTGGACCCATCGGCTTGTCATTAAATCATTCTGTCATGTGAGATTTTTATACTCCAGTAAACGTTAAAGATATCTTAATAGTTGGGTAAATTCATGTGATCATCTAGTATTTTAAATTTTTCTTTGACTATTTATGATGTAGTTTAGAATTTTAACAAGTGTCTCCTTCCATCTCCACAATATCTTGCTGCTTTGCGGTTTTGCCTCACCCCCAGTGAAAGCAGCATGGCTTGTGCATGCCTGCGTGGAGGCCCGTTGCGTGGACATGTGGCCGTGTGGATGCACACCAGCATGGACGCCGTCTCCGTGACGTCAGGTCGCCGAGGACTTCCACAAGAACTTCCACATGATGGCTCATGTGTCTGTCTCATGGATTTCTAGGCAACAAAGCACAATGTACCCATTTCTAAAGACATCTGTTCTGACAGGGCAAAAACCACAAAGAAGTCATTCTTTATCATTTAACTTTATTGTCAAGGTGATGTACAGAGGTTATGGCTACATCCATTAAGGTAGTGAGTGCACTTGTTGTCAAACATGGTTACCCCTCCCTCGAGTTTCTCCCACTTTCCCTTCCCCCACTCCCTCCCCCAAACTGTACAGCTCATTTCCAACATGTCGTCTTGTGAGGATCGCTGTTGCACTGGTTCACCCTTTACCCTTTGTCTCACCATTTCATTGTTCCCCAAATCAGATAACTGTATATACAAGACAGAGGATACCAAAATAAAAAACAGTGAAGCAGGGGTTAAGCAGAGGGGAAAAAATGACAAAAAAAGAAGTAACTTCACACCACACATTAAAAACAACAACAAAGAAAAACCTCCTGTTTCCATATCTTGGAGTTTGTTTCAGTTAGCATCATCTTAGGTGGCCATATGTACGTAACTGTTAGGCATGTGCATTCGTGCCATGTCCACTCTGAAGTTAGGAGACGCTCAGTTTTTTCAGTCCCTGCTGGTGCTGAGGCCCCAGTCACTGCTCACAGATCACGAGTGTGCCTTGTGTTGCCTTTCCCACACCTGTCCAGCATCACACCAAGTGTGTTTCTCTAATAGACTAGAAAGCCAGAAATTCTCCTCAATCCAAGGTCTGTCACTTGGATGTTGCTTTTCAGCATGAACACCCATCTATCTCATCATACATTTCCATCAGAGCTTCTGAGTGATAAGGTACTTTGACAGTGAGCACTATTTTGAAGTGATCTTTACTTTCGTTTTAGTAGTAGGTCTCATCAATGGGCCTGGAATGATCTGTGTTGCAGACAGACGTACTCTCATCCAGCCATGTATTCCATCTATGGGGCACAGGAAGAACAGATTTGGTGTTTTAAGGGCCCTAAGATTTTCAGAATGGCAGGTAAGAATTGGCTCCCTTAGCTCCTGTCAGGGGACTCAGACTATCCTTTGATACAGCCAAGCCTTGAAGCTACACATGGACTTCTCGGACGATGCATACTCTTGATAAAGTCTAAATGTAATTGTGAAATCTACTGGAAGGCCAGGTCTGGTGTTCATCTTTATTGTTGATCTGCTGCCTTGCTACAGATGTTTATGTTATACAAATGGCATCTTTTATTAACATCAGTAATCAACCCTAACTTGCAGCTAACTTACAGTTTCCTTTCTGTAGCTTCCTAAGTTGCTCTGAACGTCAGTAAATAAAAGCCGTTGGATTGCTCTGCACTAGGCTTCATCTAGGGAAAGCTGTGGCTAGCCCGATCTGACCACTAGAACATTGCTGTATTGAGCACCAAGGCTTTTTCTCTTTGCTTCATGATAACAGTCTTAATTTACAATAGAGTAATATCCTGTGTTCGTGAGTTAGATGATTCAATATTGTTAAAGTGTCTGTATTGTGCAGAGTGATTTACAGTTTCAAACTAATCACTATCAAAATATGAATGATGATCTTCTCAGAGCTAGACAAAACTATCCTAAATGTATAATTAGCTAACATGCAGAAAAGGCTCCACATTAGCAAGTTAGTTTGAGTGACTATTATAAAGTAAGAGGCATTATACTAGATGACAGCAGAATTCACTACAGATCTGTTATGATAAAACCAGCATGGTATCGGCATAAATACAGACACAGACTGAGAAATTTAAAAAGAGCCTAGAAATTGACCTCTGGATCTACAGCCAATTTGTTTTCAGTAATTTGCCGAGAAAACGCATTGGAGAAGAGACAGGATAGTCTTTCCAATAAAAAGTGCTGGGAAGTTTATACACGAAGAAGAAAGAAACTGGAGCCCAGTCTCTCTGACTTAGAAAAGTCAGTTCAAATGGATTAAACCTGAAATGTAGACCTGAAATTTTGAGACTATCAGAAGAATCCAGGGGGGAAATTTTCAGGATGGCAGCAGTAAACCATGGTTTTTGGCTTAGAACACCAAATTCCAGGAACCAAAAAGAAATTGGGATAAACAGGACCATATCAAACTAAATAGCTTAAGCCCAGCCAAGGATGCAGCAGAGATGGGATCAGAGAACTATTCACAGCTGCACGTCTAACAAGCGAAATAAATAAAGCAGTGGAAATATAAGTAGACATTTCTCAAAAGATACATAAATAGCCAACAGGCATATGAGAAAACAATGACTGTCACTGATCATCAAAGAAATACAAATCAAAACCACAAGGAGCCATCACACCCACTAGCAAAGTTACACTAAAATCCTAAGAAAACGTCATGCAGCAAGGATGTGCAGAAGAGACTCTGCACGCTGTGGGTGGGAGTGTGCATTAGTACAGCCATTATGGCAAGCAGTGTGTAGTTTACGTGGATAACTAAATATAGAACTGCCATCTGATGCAGCGGTCTTGTTACTGGGCATGTATCCAAGGGAAATGAAATCACTATGCCAACAAGACGTCTGCTCTCCCAAGTTCATCGTGGCATTATGCACAATAGTCAAGAAATGGAAACAACCTAAGTATCTATGAAGTGATAAATAGATAAAGAGAATTCAGTACATGGCAGATG
Source organism: Dipodomys spectabilis (assembly GCF_019054845.1). Classification (NCBI taxonomy): domain Eukaryota; kingdom Metazoa; phylum Chordata; class Mammalia; order Rodentia; family Heteromyidae; genus Dipodomys; species Dipodomys spectabilis. Next base: position 11,085,485 of record NW_024870753.1, on the reverse strand, counting down.
AAATGCTATTCAGCCATAAGCAAGAACCAAGCCGTGCACTGTGATTATGTAGAAGGAATAAGGTCATTGTATTAAGCAAAATAAACAAGGCACTGAGAGACAAGCACTGCAAGATCCCACCACACAGGTAGGATCTAAACCATTGGGAATGCAGTGGTGACTGTAGTAGTCCCTGGGGAGGCAGTGGAAGGAGAGGCCAGGAAGAGCGGTCAGTGGCTGCCAGCTTGTATTCCGCAGAAGCAAGGATCTCTGCAGTGCTGCGGCACGGTTGGGTGATCGCAGAAACCAGTCCTGGCCTCAAAATTGCTAAAAGCTGGAGGAAAGTGTTTTGAATATTTTTTTGTAACGATGAAAAATATTTGTGTGTGTGTCTGTATATTTTAAACTAATTTAAGCCTCATATAGTGTATAAGTGTGTCAGCACATAACACGGTGTCCTGACATGCATGCTGACCCAGGAAGCTGTGAAGCTGCTGCCTTTAGAGCTATTATTTGTCCCAATTCTTCATTTTCACAAGTGGATTATATGTTAATACGGTCATGTGATCAACACATCGCAGTGCGGATGTACTATTCAGAGTTGATGTATAAGAATCACTGTATATTTCTCCATGTGTTCTTTGAAAATGTGCAGTGGCCACCAAGTAATGAAAATACAGCTCTAAAATAGTGCATCAGAGAAACATCATTCTTAAAAATCCTATTTAATATGGATGGGCAACTCATGTCTCTGTAATATCTGAAGTGAAATATGACACTAATTATAAATGAAAGGAAGGGGAAGGCAGAGGAGGAGCAAGAAGAGAGGGGGAGGAGGGAAAAGAGGAGAGGGAAGAGGGAGAGGAGAGGAGATGAAAAGAAGAGGAGGAGGAAGAGAGGCAGAAGAAGAGGGGGTATAGGAAGAAGAGAACTGTGTTCGGTGCTCCCTTCCTTGGACCCATGTTCTGAGCCTTCTTCGGCTCAGCCTCGCACTCTGGTATGGTTGTAGGCACTGTGCAGTATATGTCTATACTTCCTTGATAAAATGAACACCCAAATCCATTCTAGATTTTCTTGGTGACATTCAGGCATAAGCAAGAAACACAAGTGAGAAAATGAGGCACGTGATGGAGGCAGTCAGCGGGGAGGCTCTGCTAGGATTAAGCTCAGGTTGGTTTTCCCTTGTGCGTTTTTTAAAATTTTTTATGCAATTCTATTACTATTAGAGTATATCTGATGCACAATCATTGAAATTTAGCCAGTTATAAGTCAGCTATGGGAATTTCTGTAGGAACTTTTCTATAATGTTCATATAGTTTTGTGGTTTTGAAAATTATGCTCGTGTGTTTGCATTAAGAGAATTTAGTGATTAATCTTTGAAGTGCTAACCTTTAGTTCAGCATCTCAGAGTCTACTACCATTTCAAGCTCTCTTAAGATGGAAATGATGGTATTGTTCCATGTGTCAACTGCAAGAAACATACTTTGTGTGACTGTCACTTACCACCCGTTATAATCGGCGTGGAAGACGAGGACAGCTTTAATGTGGTTCTGTTTTGATGAGTGTACTGCCATTTCCAAGTTGCATTATCTGCAGAGGAACAGAAGAATATGTGTCTCCATGCCTGTCAAGTCTTACACTTAACATGAAAATGAAATTCACTTCAAAGGATCTATTAGCACAAGTGCATGAAAAACTTGCTTAAATAAAATGAGCTGTTATTGTGAAAATTTACTTGCAAAGAATCTTTTAACTGGATGTTTAAAGAGCTAATATATCAGAGAACCACAAGTTTGTGACTGTTTTTATCTATCAGCTCTCTATAACTACAAGCATCATCCCAGGGCTCTGGGGCTCTCTGGCTCCCAGAGACCCTTGGAGGTGACATGCGGATTTCCAGATTTGGGTACACTGTGTATATGCTGCTCCCATTTGTCCTTAGAAAACATAGTTGTTTTCTGATTTTAGATCCCTGCATAATGGGGAAAATGTCATCAACTTCTTAGAGATTCTATGTGAGAACACCTACATCATATTGACTGCATTAGTAGCGATGGCATTTGCAGTCCCTCCCTCCACTGAAGGAATTTCAGGTTATTTCTTTGCCAGGTCTATGGTCCATTTGTGTTGTCTTTATTTTTATTGGATCTATTTAAATACAGCACTTCTATCAATTAGGATGAACTAGGAGTAGATTATTTGTCTAAGAAAGATGTCAGAAAAATGAATTCTGAATTTAAGTCCATAAGAAAATGATATAAGAGCTGAGTGCTGGTGGCTCATGCCTGTCATACTAGCTATACAAGAGGCTGAGATCTGAGGATCATGGTTCAAAGCCAGCCTGGGCAGAAAGTCCTTGAGATTTGTCTCCAACAAACCACCAGAAAACTGGAAGTGGCGTTGTGGCTCAAGTAGAAGAGTGCTCACCTTGAACTGAAGAGCTCAGGGACAGTGCCCAGGTCCAGAGTTCAAGCCCCACGACTGACAAAAAAAAAGAAAAAAGGAAAAAGAAAAAGGATGTAAGTACTCTACCTGAAAGTTCCTACAACAAGAAAAGGGTTGTTTTGAGTGTTACGGATGAGCAGGTGGCTGAGCGTGCTGTTGACTGAGTGCACTGGATTCACACTGAGGCTAAACTTAGCCTTTTATTGATAAGCTTCTAGCATCTGTTCGAAGATTTATTCTCATGAAGAGAGAGGTGGTGAGCAGGGAGCTTGCAGATGTGTGGCTGTGATGAGTCCATCATGCTGGGTGTTTCCTGTGGACCAGCCCTGCCACGGCTCCCAAACCACTGTGGTGCATGAGCCTGCCAGGCGCAGCATGGACTTGCTGTCACTCCAGGCACTGGGATGGGCAGGAGGGTGTTTCCAGAAAGGTCAGACTCATAAACTTAAGAGACTGGCAGAAACAGTCCCAATGGAACTGAACTTCTGCAGCGACCTGACATTTTCGAACTGACAGAATGCAATGGATAGTCTTATCTATTTGTGGTTATGTCAATTAGTAGAACTGAATAGGCAGAGAGGAGCAGAAAATAGAAGGCAAATTTCTGAAAGCTTTCAAGATGAAAACAGAGTTCCCGTGTTGATAGCACTTGTTGGATCTTGAAAGTAGAGAATCATGAAAGATAAATCCGGTTAGAGGAAGACTAAACTTGGCAGCTGAGAACTAGAGATTATCCCAGTGAAATGAAAGAAAACTGGAGTGCCTGTGCGTGAAGTAGTAACAAAAAGGAGCAGAGGTTGAGAGACGCTGCAATTGAGATTAAGGAAGAGATAAATGTCTCATCTGGAACTAGGAGTGGAAATACTGGCATGCTGTAAGGGATACCAGTGGATAGATATCCAAAAGAATTAATCAGGATGGTTACAAGATATATGCACTGTGTGTAAAGTGATGCTTCAGAAGAGAAGCTGGCCTTGGGCCCTGGGGCCCAGCGACTGGCTGTCCTCATAAAGTTGGAAAGATTTCAGATCTCTGGCAGTAAAAACTAACTGAAAACTGTCCAGGAGCAATTACTCAGCTCAATAATGCGGCGGAGTGCCTGTTCCTTTAAATTCAAGCTATTCCCATCCCATTTTCCTTTGGTCTTATTGGCATAGTAACTCAAAAATCATCAGCACTCACTTCAGAGTAGGAGGAGGAGCAAAGCAACAGTTCCATGAAAAGCACAAACCACAGAAGAAAATCAAGATTTGTCTCAGAAAACGGTGGCTGTATATTTGATGAGGTGAACTGCTGCAGGAAACGCTCCTGGAGGTGCTAGACTTGAGAGCAACGTGTTGGCAACGACTCCATCACCTAACGTTGCCATTTAATTTGGGACAAGCCAGAGCTTGTCCAGGAATTTAAAAGCAACCCAAAAAGAAGCAGACCTGCTACAGTGAAAACTCAAAGCAATGCTTGGATTTATGAACAGCTACACATGGACTCAAGCTATGTGTAAGCCCTGAAAGACATGCAAATGGAGGAAGCTCTGTCGTTTGCTTGTCCGCAATGGGAGATGTCCAGAGCCCCAGAGGTCAGCCTAATGCTTCCTGGTGAGCTGATGCTTATGAAGAGCCCTGCAAGACCCACACACAGATCATTTCAGAAGCCTGCATAGTGGTGACTCACATGTGCACCTGGCTTCTAAACAAGATGAGGCCTACAGGAGAAGAAAATTAACTGAAAATGCAATGGCTATACACTGCTGGAAAGACTACTGGCAGAATTATTCCAGGATTAAAATATGTAGCAGAAATAAAAACAAAAACATTATACATACACACATACACATGAATACACTCACAGATAACCACAAACCTCAAGGTGCAAGGTAGATAGATCTGTTATGAGGTATTACTTTAAATGTCTTGTTTTATGTAACAACATCAGAAGTACCAGATGTGCAAAGTCTGGTAGGAAAAAGAGAAGATGCAGCCAATAGGAAATGCATGCAGGTAATCACCGTTTTGGATTTAGTAAACAAATTATTTCTATTAAATTGTATTCTATTATTATTTCTAAAATTATTTCTATTAAATACAGTAAAGAACTAAAAGAAATGATGTCTAGAGAGTTGAAGAAAGGCACTACCAGTGATAAGAGCCATACCGTGTACCTTTTTGCTCAGAGTTATTTGTGATTTATCATGTTTTTCAGTTGCTAATTGACTTCAGGAGATTTTAATTTTTAAATGTGAAATGTATATTGGTACACTGAGTACAGTCCGTGAAGTGGGCTTAGAATGCATAATTTCCTAAGCAGTGGACTCTATCTGTCTGCCCTTAGAAAATATTCTGAATACATAGGACTGCAATTTAAAACACTAAGACTCAGAGCACATGATTTTAAATAGTAGATTGCTGCACAATTATTAATTAGTATTACAAATTTCAGGTACATTTATCTTCAAAGCAATTTAATGCAAATTAGAGCCAATGATTAAACACTAGCATAATTGTATCTAGCTCGTGACCTTCTAAAGATAGGAAATGACACATGAGATTAAAACTGAAGAAAAGAAATATGAGCTTTTAACCCACACCATCTCCATAGTTCCAAGTACAGTGCTGTAATCATGGGGGAACTCTCCCTGGGATGAACAGAAACTGGGGGTAGCATGGTTGCAGCCAGTCAGGCCCAGCGTCTAGAGGTCACCTGCTCCTCAGCGGCAGGGTCAGAGTTTGGAGGGTGAGAGGGAAGTCTGGGAAACGACTGCGAGGTGACTAGATGAGGTTGAAGGGAACAGTGTAACACCGCCTTCCTAATTTCTATTTCATTAGCTGTATTTTCGCTTTAATAACATCATCATTTTTAATAAACAGGAAATGGACGTGTACTTCCAAAGGCTTTCATTATCTCCTAAAGAACCTCAAATGCTTTTTGTGCTCCCTAAGTTTCTTCTGTACTATTACTTGTCTCCATAGTCTGCTTTCTTCATAGTTCTTGGATTTGGAAATCAATAAGATACAAAGTGAGTCAAAGCTAAACAACAGCTGTTTTGATATGGCTAGGAATCAAGAGCAGAGCTAAGCTTGGGCCGTGTGGCAGAAGCTGTACACTTGTCTCTGACAATCCCTGACTTGCTTCACCCCCCGACGACGGGGCCTCCAGAAGCACCATTCACAGCCACCTCGCAGCCTTGTCCTGCCACAACAGGCCATGCTGTCACTTTGTACACGCCTCCCATCAAAACCGCTCCCTAGTTCACAGTGTGTGAGGAAACCAATCTGATGAGAACAATTCTTCTGTAAACCACTTGGATTGGAGAGGTCAGAGTTCACATTTACAAAAAATACAGATCTGAAACAATTGTAAACTCCCCAAGAAAAGCCTACCATGTAAATAATCTGTGGGTATTGTGGGTGTGATTCAGATGTTGAGGGTACTTACACAGCCATCTGATTCACGTTGAAGTTTTTACCTCAGAGTTTGTGTTGGGCAAATAGCACAAGCACAGTCCCCGCCATGCTTTGAACTCAGTTTCAGTGCCAGAACCCCCCAAACTGTAACTCCCACCCAGAACAGGCTGTGATAGTGGCTGGAAAGCTGAATGCCGAAAGACAGTGGTCACTGTGGAAATGACAGAAATGTCAGCTTAAAATCATCCTTTGCATTTCATTCTGTGAGGTGATGAAATTCGAGACTTTTAATTAAAAAGCCTCATTCACCAGAAGAAGGCAGCCCAGGGACTGCTGCTTCCAAACGCGCATGCCAGTGTCTCAGCTCTGAGCTTCCACACTCTTTCTGACCCCAGGGGCCACGGTGAACAATTCTGTTTGAGTGTGGGATTGAGACACTGATTCTACCACAACCAGTACCAGATGACGTTGTGTTACCATTGGACAAAACCAAACCCACAGTAACCAGGACTGTTGTCTTCCTAAGGCTAAGGCTTAGTCTCTCTGAATGAATTATGGATAAAAATAAATGAATATAAAAACAAATCTGTCAGTAACGGTTAAAATGTCTGGAAAAAATAGGTTTCCTCTGTCTCTGGTGTATTTTCCTAACAGAGGAGATGTTCAGTAACATCTGTTAAAGTTTATCAAATAGCAAAAGTTGTCAGTCTGAAAAGTTTTAATTTAAAGAAACAAATTTTCATCTTGGGAATGTTTCTGGATTAGTCATGCCTAAAGTTAGGAACGTGAGGATTGAAATTAGAGGTCAGTTTTTCATTGTTATATAGAATGTTCTGTCTTTAATCTGGTTACATGTAATCTTGCAAATAACAGAAAAAATATTTTCCCTTTTATGTGAAGTCCCAGTTTAAAATTGTCAACAATATGAGACATTGTCATGGCCACTTTCACTACCCAAGTAGGAGGTGTTTGTGGAGTTGTGTTTTGTGTAGGAGGTATTTGTGTAGTTGTGGTGTTCTGTATAGAAGGTGTTTGTGTAGTTGTGGTGTTCTGTGTAGGAAGTGTTTGTGTGTTGTGTTTTGAGTAGGAGGTGTTTGTATAGTTGTATTCTGTGTAGGAGGTATTTGTGTATTTGTGTCTTATATAGGAGGTATTTGTGTAGTTGTGGTGTTCTGTATAGGAGGTATTTGTGTAGTTGTGGTGTTCTGTATAGGAGGTATTTGTGTAGTTGTGGTGTTCTGTATAGCAGGTGGTTGTGTAGTTGTGATGTTTTGTGTAGAGGTGGTTGTGTAGTTGTAGTGTTCTGTATAGAAGGTGTTTGTATAGTTGTGCTGTTCTGTGTAGGAGGTGTTTGTGTAGTTGTGTTGTGTGTAGTTGTGGTATTCTGTGAGGCAGGGGAGAAGGAGCTTATCTCCCGTAGATGTCTAAGAGAGATATGTTGTATTGGAAAGCTGGTTTCGTTGGTTTTTGAAATACTGATTTTTTTCTTTTTTATTATTAAGTGGTTTTATTTTTTTTTTTAAAAAAAAAGGTTATGATTCCACATGCCATCTTCTGAGTACAGTGCTTCTGATCAGTGGCCTCCTTCCAGAAATGCTGATGTTTTATCCAAAGGCACAATTCTCTCTAGAAACTATGTGGCTTAAGTAATAGGAGAAAATGCTAAGGTAGGTATTTAAATAGGCAGAATAAGGCTGATTGAGCTTTGTTGAAAAGGAATGGATTGGGCTGGGAAGGTGGCTCAGTGGTAGAGCACTTGCCTTGCATGCCTGAGGCCCTGGGTTCGATTCCTCAGCACCATATAAGCAGAAAAACAAAGCCGGAAGTGGCGCTGTGGCTCAAGTGGTAGAGCGCTAGCCTTGAGCTGAAGAGCTGAGGGACAGCGCCCAGGCCCAGAGTTCAGGCCCACCACTGACAAAAAAAAAAAAGAAAAAAGAAAAGGAATGGATTTCAGTGCCTTAAAAATGGTTGAATATCCAAGGCATGACATGAATTATCTTTGTCACTGGACAACTTATTATTAAATGTAATCAATTTCCCTGTCCACAAGGATGCTGTCTGGGCTCTAGTGCCCACATAACAAATACTAAGATGAGGTAGTTACAAAATGTATAAATGTACAAGGTAATACAAGGTAAAAGAAAGTGAACTGATTGCTATAGTACTAGTAATTTATACTCTGAGAGCTATTATTGCAAACTATTTCCAAGTTATTCTAGGGTATGAGTGGTTGATATGACTTCTCTTGATGTACACTGAAATACTTACAGGGAAAAGTATATGAAAAGTATGTGTGTGCGTGCACACATGTGGTGTGTGCGTGCCTGCAGACAACATGGAGCATTTTCTAACTATTGCGCCTTGGATAATTACATTATGCTTCATCATTCATCACTGACTCATCTGCCTATACTGAAATTAATGTAAGAAGCTTCAGCTTGTTGGATCAGAGCACTAATACCATTATTCAATCTGTGTGTTGCCCCCCATTTGAATCGATGAAAGGCTGAGAGGTCTTGACAAGCTATGTTTTTCCTAATATTGATCTGATGACCAAGCTGGTGCCCTAGAGTCTAACCATTGATTTTAAAGGGGAGGCCTGTCAAATTGGAGGCCAATTTTGTGCTATTAAACAGATCAGGTCTTGTAATTAAAGAAAATGTCAGGCTGTCATATTTCACAAGAGGGCCATGGGGATATCTCCACGCAGGTCTCCAGCAAATTAGAAAGTGCAGACCGGCTGGAGCCAAGCATCAGAGGCCAGAGCCGGCCCACCCACACAGAACTCAGTCGATACTCAAACGATAAGGGATTCATTGGCTTTCTATTTTCCCAAGACTCAATGATTTAAGGAATAATTTATGATTCCTGGCTTTAATAACATGCGCTGCTGCATCAACTTAAAATGCATCAAACTTCTGAAAGAAAGTAATGTTGAAATGAAAAGCTAATTTACTGTCAGGATAATGCGGACACACCAAGCCTTCTCTGCAACCTGGGCTACCCCTCCGCTTTCCTCTAGTCTGACTGTAGATCATGCCCTCCTCCTCCTCTGCCATGTTTATTACATATGTCCTTATTCTTCTAGCAGGGTAAAATGAGCCACTGGCAACTTGAGGGGAGAGCTGTTGAGTACCTCCTGTGGAGAAGGGACGGGAGCAGCAAGTCATTGGCAGTCACCAAGGGACAGAGGGACAACAGGTCATGTTGACGGTCATGTATGGAGAGTGCAGGTCCTCTCAAAAGCTAAGAAGACTTGAAATTATTACTCACCAGTGTATGATTTCCACAGAAGCAATACCAGTATTTGTGAACATTCAGGAAAACACTAGCTCTTCAGAGGATAGTTTGTTCCTGTTACACAAGATGATCTCATGAAATCCAACCAATGAATTAGTAATTCCAGATACTGCATTTTACCAATCTGAAGTGCAGAACTGGTTTTGAATATAAATCTTTGCTAAAATCCTTCATCATCCTTCCATTCTCTGTAACTTCTTAACATGCTAGCAATAGTTATTTTGAAATTATTTTCTGCTACCTACCATATCTAGATCGTTTATGCATGTTTATGTTAGCTGCTTCACAAGTTTTGTTTTCAGCAAGTAGTTCATGTTTCATTAGACTAGGATAATGGGCTTTATAGTGTTTGTTTGATTTTGTTTGTTTATACTGGAGGTCATAAGTACACATACATTGTTTACATTTCAGTGTGTTACTCTTCCTCTAAGCAGTGCTGAACTTGGTGTTGAGACCCTTCAGAGCGAAGACTTCTAGTTGGTGATGATTACTTTGCTTGCTCTTCAGCACAGCTTACCTATGTCACAGCTCATCTGAGTTGCATGCTCTTTGTGGCACTCTAATGTAAAACACAGGGTGGCCTTTAAATCTCTACAATACTGAGATGCCCGTGATCCTAAACTAGCTCTCAGCCCTCCATTGCTGCTTCCATAAGGTCTTGCTTAGTTTTAACCTGTGCATTTTCAGCCCTGAAACTGACTGGTTAGCTAAGGAATACTTCCATCCAAATATCTGGTCTGCCCTGTACATAAGCTGTCCTTTAATGAAGGGCTCATTGCTCTATCAGTGACAGGAAGTGGAATGTAAGTAAGAAGAGTTGCGCCAGCTTTTGGTTTCCCTGTGGGGCATCTGCGGCCCACACAGGCCAGACCTGTCCCAAGTCAGGACCGAGAGCCACGCTCACTTCATGCATCTCAACTTTTCAATGGTGTTTTATGGCTGTAAGTGTATAATGAAACCCTTAACTTGTTCCTGAAATTCTTCCAATTTGTGCAATTTATGAGTGCCAAATCTACTTCAAAAGCTGTAAATATACACATATGCATGTCTAAAACATACACGTTGATTGCCCAATGTCAGCAATCAGCTGTTTCAGATAATGTTATTCAGAAGACAAATGCTTTATATAATGTAATTCATAAATCAAAAGAAATTATTAATACATGGACTCACCTCGAAGTCATGGTGGTGAGTGAAAGACAAGCAAAGAAAGCACAGAACGTGACTCCATTATACAGAAGTCCGTTATGCCGGGCAAGCCACCGCTTAGAAGACATCCCCCAGTGGTAGTGGTGCTGGGGTACTCTGAAAGAGAGGAGGGTGTTGTAGGGATGCTGACCAATGTGGCTATTTCATGGGTATATATTCCATGACAAAGTTAAAAATCATATTCTAAACTCTCTCATGCGAGGTGTCAGAGGCTCTTGCCTATAATCCTAGCTGTTCAGGAAGCTGAGATCTGAGGATTGTAGTTCAGAGCCAGCCTAGGCAGGAATGTCTGTGATACTTATATCTCCAGTTGACTACCAAAACTGGAAGTGGAGCTGTGGCTCAGGTGGTAGAACACCGGCCTTGAACAGACTAAGCTAAGGGACAGCACTCAGGTCCTGAGTTCAAGCCCTGTTTCTATCAGAGAGAGAGTGAGCGGGTTGGGCGGAACAAGCCTTTAATGGAGATAGTCATATTAAGAACACTACTAGTTTGGGCAAAGGCATAGTTTTAGTATAAGAAGTAGAAGAACTCCTGGAGTTCAGTCTTGCAGAGGTAGAGGAGCTCTCCTGCCAGCTCCCAGGCCTCATCACCAAACCTTCAAGGTTTCTTTGACTGCTCTGTCTTGAAATAATAAGTTCAATGAGTAGAAATAAAATATAAGCCTAAACATTAATGATCAGGAGGTAAGGTCACACCAGACAAGCAATTTAAGACTTAGGTCTTGATTCAGGAAAAAAAAGCAAATTGTCTCAAAATACGTAAATCACTTTGACCTAATTTTAGTTTATATTTGTAGTTTCATACAGATCTTTGCTTCTTTAGTTTTACCATTGGTCTTATTAATTCATTTGAGTCTTTAATTTCTAAGATCAATACACTTACCCACTAATTTATTCTAGAATCAAGACTCCTGTGGACAGCTAAAAATGCGCTAAGAAGGTATTAACATTGAAACAGCAGTAGAATTCTCACCTATGAATAGAGGACAAAAATTTTTATTTAGGTTTTAGTGGGTCTCTTTCCTGCTTAGTGAATTTAACTTACCATACAACACAGGTTCTAAATGTGATGAACATTGGCTTAACTTAGTCTAAGCATAGGCTTTAATGGAATTGTCTCCATTAGGAAAAAGATGGATTCACACAAAGTTAATATTCAGTAAGTTTATATTTTATTGTTATAAATGCATTTAACAAAAGCCCATTCGAACTATTAACATTAAGTGACAAAGGTTTATTATTCTGACAATTGATGTCTAATAATAAATGTCATTTCAAAAGTACACACCCCTACCCTGAAGTCATGTGGTTCCGTGTTCACGTATATACATTTAATGTAATGACTGTTCTCACTGGCATTTTATTTCTGCAATATATTGAACAACTTTCTCTTGCAAAAACTCAATTGTGAAAAACAACAGTTATGATCTGTCTCAGAACTGAAGTTTTCAGACACACTGATCTTCAGGCAAGGTCCCTGCGAGTTGGGCTTTGGGCAGGGAGGGTGGTTCTTGCCATGGTAGAACACCTGTGACCCACACTGAACTGGTGTTCTGGACACTTCACACCTGTGAAACCACACCGAGCTGGCGTTCCAGACACTTCACACCTGTGAAACCACGCCAAGCTGGTGTTCCAGACACTGCACACCTGTGAAACCATGCCGAGCTGGTGTTCCAGACACTTCACACCTGTGAAACCATGCCGAACCTGTGTTCCAGACACTGCACACCTGTGAAACCACGCCAAGCTGGTGTTCCAGACACTTCACACCTGTGAAACCATGCCGAACCTGTGTTCCAGACACTGCACACCTGTGAAACCATGCCGAACCTGTGTTCCAGACACTTCACACCTGTGAAACCACACCAAGCTGATGTTCCAGACACTTCACACCTGTGAAACCATGCCGAACCTGTGTTCCAGACACTGCACACCTGTGAAACCATGCCGAACCTGTGTTCCAGACACTGCACACCTGTGAAACCACGCCGAGCTGGCGTTCCAGACACTTCACACCTGTGAAACCACGCCGAGCTGGTGTTCCAGACACTGCACACCTGTGAAACCATGCCGAACCTGTGTTCCAGACACTTCACACCTGTGAAACCATGCCGAACCTGTGTTCCAGACACTGCACACCTGTGAAACCACGCCAAGCTGGTGTTCCAGACACTGCACACCTGTGAAACCATGCCGAGCTGGTTTTCCAGACACTTCACACCTGTGAAACCATGCCGAACCTGTGTTCCAGACACTGCACACCTGTGAAACCACGCCAAGCTGGTGTTCCAGACACTTCACACCTGTGAAACCATGCCGAACCTGTGTTCCAGACACTGCACACCTGTGAAACCATGCCGAACCTGTGTTCCAGACACTTCACACCTGTGAAACCACACCAAGCTGATGTTCCAGACACTTCACACCTGTGAAACCATGCCGAACCTTTGTTCCAGACACTGCACACCTGTGAAACCATGCCGAACCTGTGTTCCAGACACTGCACACCTGTGAAACCACGCCGAGCTGGCGTTCCAGACACTTCACACCTGTGAAACCACGCCGAGCTGGTGTTCCAGACACTGCACACCTGTGAAACCATGCCGAACCTGTGTTCCAGACACTGCACACCTGTGAAACCATGCCGAACCTGTGTTCCAGACACTGCACACCTGTGAAACCACGCCAAGCTGGTGTTCCAGACACTGCACACCTGTGAAACCATGCCGAACTGGTGTTCCAGACACTGCACACCTGTGAAACCATGCCGAGCTGGCGTTCCAGACACTGCACACCTGTGAAACCATGCCGAGCTGGCGTTCCAGACACTGCACACCTGTGAAACCACGTCAAGCTGGTGTTCCAGACACTTCACACCTGTGAAACCACGCCGAACCTGTGTTCCAGACACTTCACACCTGTGAAACCATGCCGAACCTGTGTTCCAGACACTTCACACCTGTGAAACCACGCCAAGCTGGCGTTCCAGACACTTCACACCTGTGAAACCACGCCGAACCTGTGTTCCAGACACTTCACACCTGTGAAACCATGCCGAACCTGTGTTCCAGACACTTCACACCTGTGAAACCACGCCAAGCTGGCGTTCCAGACACTTCACACCTGTGAAACCATGCCAAGCTGGTGTTCCAGACACTTCACACCTGTGAAACCACGCCAAGCTGATGTTCCAGACACTTCACACCTGTGAAACCATGCCGAATCTGTGTTCCAGACACTTCACACCTGTGAAACCACGCCAAGCTGATGTTCCAGACACTTCACACCTGTGAAACCATGCCGAGCTGGTGTTCCAGACACTTCACACCTGTGAAACCACACCACGCTGGCGTTCCAGACACTTCACACCTGTGAAACCATGCCGAACCTGTGTTCCAGACACTTCACACCTGTGAAACCACGCCACGCTGGCGTTCCAGACACTTCACACCTGTGAAACCACGCCAAGCTGATGTTCCAGACACTTCACACCTGTGAAACCACACCACGCTGGCGTTCCAGACACTTCACACCTGTGAAACCACGCCAAGCTGGTGTTCCAGACACTTCACACCTGTGAAACCATGCCAAGCTGGTGTTCCAGACACTTCACACCTGTGAAACCACGCCAAGCTGGTGTTCCAGACACTTCACACCTGTGAAACCACGCCAAGCTGGTGTTCCAGACACTTCACACCTGTGAAACCACACCAAGCTGGTGTTCCAGACACTTCACACCTGTGAAACCACGCCGAACTGGCGTTCCAGACACTTCACACCTATGAAACCACACCAAGCTGGTGTTCCAGACACTTCACACCTGTGAAACCACGCCGAGCTGGCGTTCCAGACACTTCACACCTGTGAAACCACGCCAAGCTGGCGTTCCAGACACTTCACACCTGTGAAACCATGCCAAGCTGGTGTTCCAGACACTTCACACCTGTGAAACCACGCCAAGCTGGTGTTCCAGACACTTCACACCTGTGAAACCACGCCAAGCTGGTGTTCCAGACACTTCACACCTGTGAAACCACACCAAGCTGGTGTTCCAGACACTTCACACCTGTGAAACCACGCCAAACTGGCGTTCCAGACACTTCACACCTATGAAACCACACCAAGCTGGTGTTCCAGACACTTCACACCTGTGAAACCACGCCGAGCTGGCGTTCCAGACACTTCACACCTGTGAAACCACGCCAAGCTGGTGTTCCAGACACTTCACACCTGTGAAACCATGCCGAACCTGTGTTCCAGACACTTCACACCTGTGAAACCATGCTGAACTACTGTTCCACATACTTCACACCTGTGAAACCACACCACGCTGGCGTTCCAGACACTTCACACCTGTGAAACTATGACAAGCTAATATTCTAAACATTTCACACCTGTGAAACCACACCGAGCCAGTGTTCCAAACACTTCACACCTGTGAAACCATGCCGAACTGGTGTTCTAAACACTTCACACCTGTGAAACCATGCCGAACTGGTGTTCCAAACACCTCACACCTGTGAAAGCATGCTGAACTGGTGTTCTAAACACTTTACACCCATGAAACCATGCCGAGCCGGTGTCCAGACCCTTGTTACACTCTTGCTTTGAAATTACATTTGTAACAGTCAGAAACACTTGGTATGAGCCGTTCCCCTGCTCCAGACAGAAGGACCGCCTCGGGGACAGGTCTGGGGAGCTGGGGCCGGGGCCGGGGGTCTGCAGCGAGGCTGTCATCATGTCGGGGGCGGTCGGGGCCCGGGGCGGCGGGCACGGGGCCAGCACGTGGCGGGCGGCTGTCTGCAGCTCACGCTCTGTGGAGTGGAGTGGGATCATTCTGTGGCCCAGCGGGATGCAGGGGACCAGATCTGGTGGTGGCTGTGACCGGCCGGCGGTGACCGGTGCCGTAGGGTGACCGCAGTGTGACCATGGTATGACCATGGGGTGACCACAGTATGACCACGGGATGACCCCAGTGTGACCGTGGGGTGACCACAGTATGACCGCGGGGTGACCACTGGGTGACCATGGTGTGACCGCAGGGTGACCACAGTGTGACCATGGTGTGACCGCGGGGTGACTGTAGTGTGACCACGGGATGACCACAGTATGACCACGGGATGACCGCAGTGTGACCGTGGGGTAGCCACAGTATGACCGTGGGGTGACCACTGGGTGACCACCGCCATGTGACTGTAGAATGACCACTGCAGTGTGACCACAGTGTGACCGCGGGGTGACCGCAGGTTGACCATGGGGTGACCGCCACCATGTGATCGTGGGGTGACCACTGCTGTGTGACCACAGTATGACCACGGGGTGACTGCCACCGCTGCCGTGGCTCAGATGCGCTCAGAGCCGCCCGGAGTGGAGGAGGCCAAGCAAGCACATAGTGGTCACGGACTCAGCCATTGGAGGTGTAGTGTGTGTGCCCATCTGCAGTATGTGCCTGTGCCCTTCTGCAGCATGCATGCCGGTCTGCAGCGTGCGTGCCCGTCTGCAGCCTGTGTGCCCGTCTGCACAGTGTGTGCCTGTCTGCAGCCTGTGTGCCCATCTGCACAGTGTGTGCCCATCTGCACAGTGTGTGCCCGTCTGCAGCCTGTGTGCCCATCTGCAAAGTGTATGTGCCCATCTGCACAGTGTGTGCCCATCTGCACAGTGTGTGCCCATCTGCAAAGTGTGTGTGCCCATCTGCACAGTGTGTGCCCATCTGCACAGTGTGTGCCCGTCTGCACAGTGTGTGCCCATCTGCACAGTGTGTGTGCCCATCTGCACAGTGTGTGCCCGTATGCAGCCTGTGTGCCCATCTGCACAGTGTGTGTGCCCATCTGCACAGTGTGTGCCCATCTGCACAGTGTGTGTGCCCATCTGCCCAGTGTGTGCCCATCTGCACAGTGTGTGTGCCCGTCTGCACAGTGTGTGCCCATCTGCACAGTGTGTGTGCCCGTCTGCACAGTGTGTGCCCATCTGCACAGTGTGTGTGCCCGTCTGCAGTGTGTGTGCCCATCTGTACAGTGTGTGTGCCCATCTGCAGTGTGTGTGCCCATCTGCACAGTGTGTGCCCGTCTGCACAGTGTGTGCCCATCTGCACAGTGTGTGTGCCCGTCTGCAGTGTGTGTGCCCATCTGCACAGTGTGTGTGCCCATCTGCAGTGTGTGTGCCCATCTGCACAGTGTGTGCCCGTCTGCACAGTGTGTGCCCATCTGCACAGTGTGTGCCCATCTGCACAGTGTGTGTGCCCGTCTGCACAGTGTGTGTGCCCATCTGCACAGTGTGTGCCCATCTGCACAGTGTGTGTGCTCATCTGCACAGTGTGTGCCCGTCTGCACAGTGTGTGTGCCCATCTGCACAGTGTGTGCCCGTCTGCACAGTGTGTGTGCCCATCTGCACAGTGTGCCCGTCTGCACAGTGTGTGTGCTCATCTGCAGTGTGTGCCCATCTGCACAGTGTGTGTGCCCATCTGCACAGTGTGTGCCCATCTGCACAGTGTGTGTGCTCATCTGCAGTGTGTGCCCGTCTGCACAGTGTGTGCCCATCTGCACAGTGTGTGTGCCCATCTGCAGTGTGTGCCCATCTGCACAGTGTGTGTGCCCGTCTGCACAGTGTGTGTGCCCATCTGCACAGTGTGTGCTCATCTGCACAGTGTGTGCCCATCTGCACAGTGTGTGTGCCCATCTGCACAGTGTGTGCCCATCTGCACAGTGTGTGTGCCCGTCTGCACAGTGTGTGTGCCCATCTGCACAGTGTGTGCCCGTCTGCACAGTGTGTGTGCCCGTCTGCACAGTGTGTGTGCCCATCTGCACAGTGTGTGTGCCCATCTGCACAGTGTGTGGGCCCGTCTGCACAGTGTGTGCCCATCTGCACAGTGTGTGTGCCCATCTGCACAGTGTGTGCCCGTCTGCACAGTGTGCGTGCCCATCTACACAGTGTGTGCCCATCTGCACAGTGTGTGTGCCCGTCTGCACAGTGTGTGTGCCCATCTGCACAGTGTGTGTGCCCATCTGCACAGTGTGTGGGCCCGTCTGCACAGTGTGTGCCCATCTGCACAGTGTGTGTGCCCATCTGCACAGTGTGTGCCCGTCTGCACAGTGTGCGTGCCCATCTACACAGTGTGTGCCCATCTGCACAGTGTGTGTGCCCGTCTGCACAGTGTGTGTGCCCATCTGCACAGTGTGTGTGCCCATCTGCACAGTGTGTGGGCCCGTCTGCACAGTGTGTGCCCATCTGCACAGTGTGTGTGCCCATCTGCACAGTGTGTGCCCGTCTGCACAGTGTATGCCCATCTGCACAGTGTGTGCCCGTCTGCACAGTGTGTGCCCATCTGCACAGTGTGTGTGCCCGTCTGCACAGTGTGTGTGCCCATCTGCACAGTGTGTGCCCGTCTGCACAGTGTGTGTGCCCATCTGCACAGTGTGTGCCCATCTGCACAGTGTGTGTGCCCATCTGCACAGTGTGTGCCCATCTGCACAGTGTGTGCCCATCTGCACAGTGTGTGTGCTCATCTGCACAGTGTGTGCCCATCTGCACAGTGTGTGCCCATCTGCGCAGTGTGTGTGCCCATCTGCACAGTGTGTGTGCCCATCTGCACAGTGTGTGCCCATCTGCACAGTGTGTGTGCCCATCTGCACAGTGTGTGTGCCCATCTGCACAGTGTGTGCCCGTCTGCACAGTGTGTGTGCCCATCTGCACAGTGTGTGCCCGTCTGCACAGTGTGTGCCCGTCTGCACAGTGTGTGTGCCCATCTGCACAGTGTGTGCCCGTATGCAGCCTGTGTGCCCATCTGCACAGTGTGTGTGCCCATCTGCACAGTGTGTGCCCATCTGCACAGTGTGTGTGCCCATCTGCCCAGTGTGTGCCCATCTGCACAGTGTGTGTGCCCGTCTGCACAGTGTGTGCCCATCTGCACAGTGTGTGTGCCCATCTGCACAGTGTGTGCCCATCTACACAGTGTGTGCCCATCTGCACAGTGTGTGTGCCCATCTGCACAGTGTGTGTGCCCATCTGCACAGTGTGTGCCCGTCTACACAGTGTTTGCCCATCTGCGCAGTGTGTGTGCCCATCTGCGCAGTGTGTGTGCCCATCTGCACAGTGTGTGCCCATCTGCACAGTGTGTGTGCCCATCTTCACACTGTGTGTGCCCATCTGCACAGTGTGTGCCCATCTGCACAGTGTGTGTGCCCATCTGCACAGTGTGTGTGCCCATCTGCACAGTGTGTGCCCGTCTGCACAGTGTGTGTGCCCGTCTGCACAGTGTGTGCCCATCTGCACAGTGTGTGTGCCCATCTGCACAGTGTGTGTGCCCGTCTGCACAGTGTGTGCCTGTCTGCACAGTGTGTGCCCGTCTGCACAGTGTGTGTGCCCATCTGCACAGTGTGTGTGCCCGTCTGCACAGTGTGTGCCCGTCTACACAGTGTGTGCCCATCTGCACAGTGTGTGCCCATCTGCACAGTGTGTGCCCGTCTGCACAGTGTGTGTGCCCGTCTGCACAGTGTGTGTGCCCATCTGCACAGTGTGTGCCCGTCTACACAGTGTGTGCCCATCTGCACAGTGTGTGTGCCCATCTGCACAGTGTGTGTGCCCATCTGCACAGTGTGTGCCCGTCTACACAGTGTGTGCCCATCTGCGCAGTGTGTGTGCCCATCTGCACAGTGTGTGTGCCCATCTGCACAGTGTGTGCCCGTCTACACAGTGTGTGCCCATCTGCGCAATGTGTGTGCCCATCTGCGCAGTGTGTGTGCCCATCTGCACAGTGTGTGCCCATCTGCACAGTGTGTGTGCCCATCTTCATAGTGTGTGTGCCCATCTGCACAGTGTGTGCCCGTCTGCACAGTGTGTGTGCCCGTCTGCACAGTGTGTGCCCATCTGCACAGTGTGTGCCCATCTGCACAGTGTGTGTGCCCGTCTGCACAGTGTGTGTGCCCATCTGCACAGAGTGTGCCCGTCTGCAGTGTGTGTGCCCATCTGCACAGTGTGTGCCCATCTGCACAGTGTGTGTGCCCATCTGCACAGTGTGTGCCCGTCTGCACAGTGTGTGCCCGTCTGCAGTGTGTGTGCCCGTCTGCACAGTGTGTGTGCCCATCTGCACAGTGTGTATGCCCGTCTGCAGTGTGTGTGCCCATCTGCACAGTGTGTGTGCCCATCTGCACAGTGTGTGTGCCCGTCTGCACAGTGTGTGTGCCCGTCTGCACAGTGTGTGCCCATCTGCACAGTGTGTGTGCCCGTCTGCACAGTGTGTGCCCATCTGCACAGTGTGTGTGCCCATCTGCACAGTGTGTGTGCCCGTCTGCACAGTGTGTGCCCATCTGCACAGTGTGTGCCCATCTGCACAGTGTGTGTGCCCATCTGCACATTGTTGTGCCCATCTGCACATTGTGTGCCCGTCTGCACAGTGTGTGTGCCTGTCTGTAGTGTGTGCCCATCTGCACAGTGTGTGCCCATCTGCACAGTGTGTGTGCCCATCTGCACAGTGTGTGCCCATCTGCACAGTGTGTGTGCCCATCTGCACAGTGTGTGTGCCCATCTGCACAGTGTGTGTGCCCATCTGCACAGTGTGTGCCCATCTGCACAGTGTGTGTGCCCATCTGCACAGTGTGTGCCCATCTGCACAATGTGTGCCCGTCTGCACAGTGTGTGCCCGTCTGCAGTGTGTGCCCATCTGCACAGTGTGTGCCCATCTGCAGTGTGTGCCGTCTGCAGTGTGTGCCTGTCTGCAGTGTGTGCCCGTCTGTACAGTGTGTGTGCCCGTCTGCAGTGTGTGCCCATCTGCACAGTGTGTGTGCCCGTCTTCAGTGTGTGTGCCCATCTGCACAGTGTGTGCCCATCTGCACAGTGTGTGTGCCCATCTGCACAGTGTGTGCCCATCTGCAGTGTGTGTGCCCATCTGCACAGTGTGTGCCCGTCTGCACAGTGTGTGCCTGTCTGCACAGTGTGTGCCCATCTGCACAGTGTGTGCCCATCTGCAGTGTGTGTGCCCATCTGCACAGTGTGTGCCCATCTGCACAGTGTGTGCCCATCTGCAGTGTGTGTGCCCATCTGCACAGTGTGTGCCCATCTGCAGTGTGTGTGCCCATCTGCACAGTGTGTGTGCCCGTCTGCACAGTGTGTGCCCGTCTGCAGTGTGTGTGCCCATCTGCACAGTGTGTGCCCGTCTGCAGTGTGTGCCCATCTGCACAGTGTGTGCCCGTCTGCAGTGTGTGCCCATCTGCACAGTGTGTGCCCGTCTGCACAGTGTGTGTGCCCGTCTGCACAGTGTGTGCCCGTCTGCAGTGTGTGTGCCCATCTGCACAGTGTGTGCCCATCTGCACAGTGTGTGCCCATCTGCACAGTGTGTGTGCCCATCTGCACAGTGTGTGCCCATCTGCACAGTGTGTGTGCCCGTCTGCAGTGTGTGCCCGTCTGCAGTGTGTGTGCCCATCTGCACAGTGTGTGCCCATCTGCACAGTGTGTGTGCCCATCTGCACAGTGTGTGCCCATCTGCACAGTGTGTGTGCCCATCTGCACAGTGTGTGCCTGTCTGCAGTGTGTGTGCCCATCTGCACAGTGTGTGCCCATCTGCACAGTGTGTGCCCATCTGCACAGTGTGTGTGCCCATCTGCACAGTGTGTGCCTGTCTGCAGTGTGTGTACCCATCTGCACAGTGTGTGTACCTATCTGCACAGTGTGTGTGCCTGTCTGCAGCGGGTGTGCCCAGGACGTGGCCACTCCACCCTCTGCTGCAGACTGTCCATCCGTGCATGCCACGCTCATGCTTCTAGACAGCCATGTCCCCTACATACCGTCACTAGCTACCCTGCAGGAGGACCGCGGAAAAAGAATCTTGGAGTAGTTCATCACTGATACTTGATGGCTGATAAGACATCCCTATAGCTATCTTTAATTTCATCATTACTAGTCTGCCCCTGTTTGCATTTTTCTAAAAACAGCATGTTATAAATCCCAAGTGTAGAACCAAGTCTTTATTGATAATTCAGACATTCTACATATGCAGTGAAAAGATCTTTACACAGTATCCTGTAATTGTAAGACACACATTGGAGTGAGCCGAGCATGCTTATTAATCATGTCAGGTAAATAAGAAACAGGAAATAGGAGAGAGATAAATCTGATTGAGTATCATTCAGTCATGGCGGCAGTTAAGTGTGTGTGGGGGGGGTGTCTGCACGCACGCTTGTTTCTTGCGAGGTCCAGAGGACTCCAGAAGGGAACATGATTATTTTTGCAGCTGTTGCGTGGCTCGTCTTTGTCTCACCTCCTCATTCCAAGCTGCTCCTCGCGTCAGCTCCACATGCTCACATGCCGCAAGCCAAAACATCAGAGTATATTTTCCAGCATTTATGTTGTGATTCAATCAAATGCAAACCTTAGCAGAAGAAACTATAAAAATTATTTAAAATGTTTAATTTGTTAAATCACATAGGAATTTCCAGAACTTTTGAGAACAAATTTTTTTCTTCAGTTTTTGCACTTTACTCTCAAGTGAGGAGAGAGCCTTGCCCTCGGAAATGTCCGCAGGGAGCTCTGCAGATTTCTCACATTTCGTTGCTAATGAGCCATTTTCACCGACTCCTTCTCCTGTGTGCTCCCCAGAGCGGCTGTCAGTCTACAATGGAGCAGTTTGGAACCAGGCAGGTGGCAGCAGGGCCGGAGAGCTGTGCCAGGGGGAGGGGTTGATCTGGTCACCCACCCATGCCATGGAAAACTGACTGTGATCATGGACAGTTAACTGCATACAGTCACGCTCTGGAGTCCAGGTTTTGAACAACCTTGAGAAGATAAATGAGAATATTTGCTTTAATTTAGTATCTGAGTAGTCTCCTACCTGGTGCTAGATCAGTGGAGGTAATTTGGAAATGACAGATTGGTATTCCTTGTGTATGGAATGGGTGGCTCAGACTGTCCTAGACCCCAACATTCGCACCTTCTGGAACCTTCTGTGTGCTGGAGGCTCTACCAATTTAGTCATACCTCCTCTCCCAGCTTTTTGCTGCCTATTTGGAGATTAGTTGTTTTGTTTACTCAGGTTGGTTTTGAACTACTATTCCTAGATCTTGCCTCTTGAGTAGCTGAGATTACAGGCATAAACCATTAGTACCTGGCTAGAAGGTCTCTAAGAACAAAAGTTTTTTTGTTTTTTTTTTAATGTTACAAAGGTGAAATGGCCTAAGGTACTTCTAAGTGTTTTGTCAACTCTGATAAATAATATATGTATAAATGTAGAAATGTTGTATAATTTGTATGTTGTGATTAGGAAACAGTATCATCCCCTTCTAAGGTACAAAGATAGGAGTGGCCCTGCCAGGCCTGTGGGGCGGTGCTAGTCAGTGAGCAGTGGTCAGCAAGGTGGGGTTCTCCCAGGTCTGTTAGGAGAGCTCCAGTGAAGGGCACTGACAAAACCTAGATTTAGTTACTCTACCAACTCCTTCTGGTACTAGTTTCTATAGTACCCCTTCTTGGTAAATTGTGGACCGTCCAGCTCAAGAAGTAAACACATCTGGTCTGTGGATATCGTTGTCTCCAATTGTGTTTTATGGGCTGCTGTGACAGAATACCACAGACTGGATGGCGTAAATGGCATAAATTCATTTCATCTCACAATTCTGGAAGCCAGACGCTCAAGGTGAGGGCGCGAACATGACTGATCGCTCCTAAGGGTTCTCGCAGGCCACCGTTAGCCCCTCACCGTGTCCCTTCATGGTGGTCACTCCCAGAGGCCGGGTGTTTCCCCTCTGTGTCTGTTGGGAATGGATCACTTATTTCAGGGAAATTCTTTTCAGTAAGATAAATTGAAAAACAAAACACAATAACTAAAACAAAAGGATTAGGGCTATTTTTTAGTGGTAGAACAAAGGCCCTGGATTCAAGGGTTTGAGAGACAGAGAGAGATTAAAATCCTTCCACTCATAAATAAATCTCCAAAATTGACAAAAGATTTAATAGCCTAAAAAAATTACTAACTTTCAGTGTTATCTAAAATAATGAATTTGTATACTAAAATGATGTTTAATTATTGGCTTATATTAGCAAAAATGTACATTAATTGTATGGATAATTAAATAGAACATTCTAAAAAGTACTGACAAGAAAAATTTCAAAAACTCTCCTGCTAATTTCACTTGTATTAAAAACTGTCTTGACAGGTGTTCCTAGAGGATGGCCATCTAACCCACTCAGGATTCACCAGCCATTTTGCATGACCATTGCAAAAGGATTACTTTACAGAGACTGTTCCCTTTCCAAGAGCATCGTTCGGACCCTGATACCCTGATTCAGAAAGCAGGTATTGTTCTTTTGTTATTAGATTGTCTTTGACATTGAACTTAATGTTGAGGGAAACTAAAGGCATGAGATGTTTCGTGTGATGTCTGGAGTTGCTTCAGTGTGAAGTTTAAGATATTATGCATTCAAATTAGGTAAATGTTGTCTTTGAATTGAAAACACTTTGATTGTGTCATTAAGCATAAATGCTAGAAGTATTCTAGAAATAGTACAGTGAAAATGGTGAAATAAACTGTTTTTATTTAAGTTTGGTGTTGATGGGAACAAGCTTACAGAGTGGTATAAGCTGACTGAATGCAATGAAAATAAAATCTGATGTTGCCTTCTGATGTGTACCCTCCTCCTCGGCGTTCTACTGCTGGGTTTCGTGCCTTCGGCTGAGCCTCTGCTGGGTGACAGTGATGTACTCACCAAAGAGGAGGTCAGGGGCAGAGTGAGGGAGGGCCCCTCCTGACCACAGAGGCTTTACACTGCCTGCCCAACAGTTCCACATTCTCACAACTTCAGTAACTATCACACTTAGCAGCATTGAGCAGTTATATAGTTATGCATGCAGTTACATGGATGCTCCACAATACTTTAGACCACATGATTAGATACATCTTTAATATTCATGTCTACTTGGGCACTAATAAGCTACCTCAAGGAAGAGCCACTGTGTTTTACTAAACTACAATATTATGGTAGATTTTTTTTTTTAGATAATCAACTACAGTTAATTCATTCTATGTATAGAATAATTAGTACTTGTTTTCTTTCTTTTTTTTTTTTTTTTGGTCGGTCATGGAGCTTGAACTCTGGGCCTGAATGCTATCCCTCAGCTCTTCAGCTCAAGGCTAGCGTTTTGAACCACTGTGCCACTCCTAGTTTTCTGAGTGGTTTATTGGAGATAAGAGTCTCACGGACTTTACTTCCAGGGCTGGCTTTGAACCACAATCCTCAGATCTCAGCCTCCTGAGTAGCTACAAATAGAGGTTTGAGCCACTGGCACCTGGCTTATGTTTTCTAATTATTTCTAATTATTTTACAATGTCGTACCTAACTTCAAACCTGTCATATACCTATACTATAATTTTCCAGGTTCATTTAGGTTAATTTATTCAAGATATTACAGAGAGTTTTCCCTAGTCCATCCTATATTTTCACTTTCTTTATATTTCAAAAGTGAAAAGGAGTGACATGAATAAAGCCGAGTGTGAGAGCAGTTCTAGAACAGAGAATAAGCGTAGGATTTTCACATGTACTAGCACATTCTGCTAGCACATTGGAGAGCTGCCAAGCCCTTGTAGAAATTTTTAAATTCTCCTACTTTTCGTTCATTGTATTACTTGTCACATTGTCAGTTTGGGTGAAATCCCTACAGTCTGTATTTGGTCTACATATATGAACATTTTGTCAAAGGTATTTCCTGAATATAAAGCATTCTGTTCTTAACTCTTAATGAAGAGAGCATGGTAATAAGTCAAATTCATATCATATTTCTACTTATGAGATATCTGTGAGTATTGTAGACACCCTGAACCTAGGCACTGTCATGATCTTTGCAATGATGGAAGCAGGTTATGCTTGTGATAAAAAGCAACAGTCCCGGTACAGCTGTTGTAGGCAGAGAGGGCCTCAGGTGTCCATCCTCTAGTGCTCACCTCCACTGAGTGATGGTATGCACCATTAGCAGACAGAAATGAAAAGGACTCAATGTCTTGACCAACTCTAAACTGGAACGTTCTACCAGTTACCATCTGGATTCTGTTAAATTCATGGAGTTCAGCAGACACCTCATTAGCTTTGAGAAGAGGCCGTTGTTCATATGTTGATAAATTCAGAGTGTTAAGGGGAGCGCACAGGGCCTCCTAGCTGCGCAGGAGACACTGGAAGCTGGCTTGGCTGAGCAGTGACTCCTGGATGTCACTCTCGTTACCCTCTGTCCAAATAATGGAAAAGCATATTGGTAGAGCAGCAGGCAGTTGAGACAGATGAAGCCGACTGAATGTTCAAAAAAGACGTAAGTGAATTAGAATTGATGAGTCTGATGAGAGCGGATTCACAGTGTCACTTTAGATCAAGCCCCGCTTCATTCACGACCTTGTACATAATCTGTCACTGTAACCACTGAAAACATTCAGGGTAGACATTGACAGTTTCATCTTGACACATCCAAATCCCTACCACAATAAGAGGCGGCAGATATTAAAAGGGGTCCTGAGCTCAGCCTCTGGGAATGAAATGCTTCCCTCACTAACTTGCACGGCGTCTCCAGTAGACCCTGGCTCCCCTCCAAGAGGAAGAGCCTCCTTCCATTAGAGAACAGGCTGTGTGGCTCTAGTTTATAGATTTTCGCAAATGGCAGCCTTCCCCTCGCCTAATGCAGTAAGCCTGCATCCTTGTCAGCCCTGCAGCCCAAGGGTAATGCATCTGGTAATGATAACGTGGAGTGTGCTCCAGACTTCAGACTTAGAGTTACAGAGGATTTTGAAAAGAAACTTGTCCTATGTAGGAGTTGCTGTGTGCTGTGTGCATTGCTGCTTGTTAGCACACTCACAGTGTGGAGTTCAACACTGGCCACTTAAAATAACAGGCATGTGAGTGACTGCGAAAGTGCCCACAGTGGTCTTTGACGGACTGCGGAGAAGTGTCTAGAAGAGGGACAGGTGCTTCCTTACACAGTTCTTACTCAGTAATGAAGTCATCAGTCACACACATATCTCTACTTTGTGATTTGTTAAAAAAAAAAAACATTTAACCTCGTTTGTAGTTCTTTTTTTATTATTATTTCATGATTTTTTGTTGTGAAAATACTGTACAGAGGGGTTACAATTACACGAGCAAGGTAATGAGTACATTTCTTATCAAGCATTGTAGCCTCCTCCTTTGTTTCCCCTTCCCATCCCCTTCCCACCCCCCGCACCAAAGTTGTAAAGTTTGTTTTTCGACTTAACGTCTTGTACATCTCATTGTTGCAATGGGTCCACCTGTATCTCTATTTAATAAACAGTTCATTTTTCCCTTCCCTCCCTAAATCATACCAACATCAAATACAGTGAAAACAAGGGTTATACTGTCTTATAAGCAATATTTTATGTGTTTTGAAATATTTATAGAAAATCTTGTCATTTGAAGTACATAAAATATTAAAATATGAAATGTAAGTAATTTATTGATTGGTATGCTATAATTTGCTAAGCAGGGTTTATCTCTCTCTGACAGTGGGGTGATTGACGGGGTGGGTCAGTGGCTCTCTGTTGGATTATTCTCTGTATTAGCCCATTTATTCATAGGATATCTATTGAAGTTAATGACTCTCTCTCAAGTTGTAGTTCATAAGGATGTGAAGTATGCTTGGGTTTGATCAAAGGAAGGGAAAATGAGAAAAAATTGAATTTTATTGTGGTGATACACCCTAATGGCTGTGCTATACAAGGAGGAGACCATGCTAGCATGGTGGAAATTCAGATGTCTCAGCTAATGTGAGGGGCCCATGCCTCGGGAGAAGCTTCCCCGTGGAGTATTTCTCTTGTGGAAAGAACTCCCAGGAGCAAAGGAATCTTTAAATGTAAGCCTGCTCGTGGGGCCGTGCCCAGCATGATGTAAACTGAGCTGGGAAGCCTGCTTGTGGGGCCGTGCCCGGCATGATATAAGAGTCACCCTGTTCTGCCCAAGCCATGTTGCCCATCGAACACTCATACACCTGTGTTGCTCTAGGCTCTCCCGGCCCCAGAGCTGGGAGGGCAGCATTGCCACCAGCAAATAGTTGGGAAACTCAAGGTCATCCTGGTAGTTACCTAGTGGAGTGGGGGCATTTCAGACAGACAGCGCTGCAGTGGGTGCTATCCAGGGACCTTTGCTTCTGCCTGAGCTGCTTCTCTAGATTGTCCTTGTTTGACCTTTCAAGTTAAAACTAATGCATCACTGTGCTTTGCTGTGGGTGATTAAAATAGATAAGCTCTTACATAATGTTGGTTAAGTCTTTATCATATTAGTGTTATACCTTTTGTAAATTAGATAAAAATCTCACAGCAAGTGAAGTGAAAATGTAATAGCATCTTGTAACTAGAAAAGAGACAGGTTTGTTTTCCATGAAAAGATTTGTATTCTATTGAATAACCAGAACTAACTGCGATAATATAACTCAATATTTTTATTTAAATACAGTGATCACAGAGCACTGTATATTGATTAAAGATAGATATGAATATGCATTATAAAACAAAACAAAATTTTTCTGAATCAATTTCTAGAACTTTTGTTCAGACAAAATACCTGTGAGTCCAGATAATTAGATTATAGTTCCATGTCTCATCGCTTCAAACCAGAGGCCCAGAGCCGCTGAGCCTCCCTCCCTGACACTTAGAGGCAGCCTCCGGGTAGAGCCACGGCCACGCACCGTCAGGCGGCTTCGGCCGGGTGGACGGAGCCTTCCTTCACCACGTCCACTTTCACAGCCTGAAGTGCAGGATTCCACAGGGGGCTTTTCTGTGAACTGTAGGTCTTGTCTTCTGCTCTTTGAGAAGGAAAGCATTCTATACAACATGTAACGATAAAGGAAAGGGAAAAGCCAAGCTTAGGTAGTAGATGTGGCAAAGAGAGCAATAGGTAGGACTAATGAGACGGAAGTATATTTGCATGTGCTTTTAAAAAGAATCATGCAAGTTTAGATTTAGCCTCACTTTTTTTTCCTCAAAATCATGACTCTATTTTTTTTTGTATTCTATCATTGCTTAAAGTTGGTACCTCCTGCTTACTTGGTTTTCTTGCCCAAGTTTGGTGCTCTATCTCTTGTGCCACACTTCCAGCTCAACTCTTTTTTTTGCAGCGGAGGGGGGGTCCAGGGAGGTTAATTGGAGACAGAATACTGAAGAATTTTTTATCCAGTCTGTCTTTGGATCTGCCTCAAGTAGCAAAGCCACCAAGTAGCATAAGCCACCAACACTTGACTTCTGTTGATACTGTTGAGGTGAATTCTTTTGTTTTGTTCTTTTTGGTTGTGAGGCTTGAACTCAGGGCCTTGGGTGCTGTCCCTGAGCTCTTTTGCTCAAGGCTAGTGTACTGCCACTTTGAACCATAGCTGCACTTCCAGTTTTCTGGTGGTTAATTGGCATGAAGAATCTCACAGATGTTCTTGCCCTGGCTGGCTTTGAACTGGCTTTGATCTCAGCCTCCTGAGTAGCTAGGATTATAGGCATGAGCCACCAGTGCCCACCCTGTTAAGTTTTTAAGGAAACAAAATTCAAAGAGAAGTAAAATTATACAGTAAGTAGGCCTTAGAGTAGTTTTTTTCCATATGGAATTTTTAAAATTGAATAAAAACTATGAGGAAAATGACTAGGAATAAAAAGAATGAAGGAAC
Organism: Dipodomys spectabilis; assembly: GCF_019054845.1. Lineage (NCBI taxonomy): Eukaryota > Metazoa > Chordata > Mammalia > Rodentia > Heteromyidae > Dipodomys > Dipodomys spectabilis. The sequence continues at coordinate 11,056,527 of NW_024870753.1, read as the reverse complement.
TGCTAGTGTGATCACCAGCACATGGCAATCTATACCATTATCTAGAGTTGAGTAATACATTTTAATTACAAAACGAAGTCATCTAAATTTAATGCAAGAATGTTTTGTCATGCTTTTTAAAATTATAAGCTACCTTAAAGGCCTAGAAGTGAGCAGTGATTATTGTCAGATAATCTGTCTCATAGTTTATGTTTCTTAGTATCAGATAAGGTTTTGAAAATTTGTCTTAGATATCAGAAGAGTATGTTCTACTTGCAGTAATAAATCAAATTTTATAGAATTTAAAATTATTAAAAAATTACTACCTAGGAATTAAATTTGACTTTGAGTATGCTGTAAAGCATTTCTTATCATCGTATTCAGAGGCCGCTGTGAGGGAGGAGGCTGGGCAGAGGGAGGCGTGGTGCCTGTCGCTGTGATAAACGGCAAACGGAGGTGTTTGCTACCTGTAATCTGAAAAGTTAGGATAATCACTTCTGAACATTGAAGTTGTGTCATCATCTTATTCTTTAAAAAGCAGGCAGGATTTTTTTTTTTTTTTTTTTTTAAAATTTTATTTTATTTTATTTGAGAACATACTGTACAGAGGGGTTACAATTACATGGGCAGGATAATGCATACATTTCTTACCAAGCATTGCATCCTCCTCCTTTGTTTACCCTTCACCTCCCTTCCCAGCCTCCCCCCTCCCTCCCACCCAATCATACCCCCCCTCCCCCCCCCCCCACCGACATTGTAAAGCTGGTTTTGACATGACATTTTGTACTTCTCATTGTTGCAACAGGTCCACCTGAATCCTTAAACGACTTGTTTGTCCCCGTCTCCTCCACATGTTATACTGACATCAAATATAGTGAAAGCAGGGGTTACACTGTGGGGGAGGGACACACAAAGCAACAAAGAAATAATCTTATAAATGCATTAGAAACACATGCATGAAAGAAACAAAAACATTAAAATACATATTTGAGGTTTTATTTTCCTAACATCACATTATCTGACTTTTTCCGCTTGACTCATACCTATACTAGATATTGCAAATAAGGGAAACCATGGGACCTATGTTTCTTTGGGCCTGGCTTACTTCACTTAATATAATTTTTTCCAAGCCTTTCCATTTCCTAACAAATGGGGCAATGTCATTCTTTCTGATGGAGGCATAGAATTCCATTGTGTATATATACCACATCTTCTTGATCCATTCATCTACTGAGGGGCATCTGGGTTGGTTCCATGTCTTAGCTATGGTAAATAATGCTGCAATAAACATAGTTGTGCTGGTAGCTTTAGTGTGGCCTTGTTTGTGATCATTTGGGTAAATGCCCAAAAGTGGGATTGCTGGGTCGTTGGGGAGCTCTATGTGGAGTCTTTTGAGGAACCTCCATACTGCTTTCCAAAGTGGTTTAACAAGTTTACATTCCCACCAACAATGAAGTAAGGTTCCTTTCTGTCCACATCCCCTCCAGCATCTGTTGTTGTTAGAGTTCTTGATTTTTGCTGTTCTAACTGGAGTGAGGTGATATCTCAATGTTGTTTTGATTTGCATTTCTTTTATGGCTAGGGATGTTGAACATTTCTTCATGTGTCTATTGGCCATCCTTCTTTCTTCTTCAGAGAAGCTTCTCTTTAAGTCTTTCGCCCACTTACTTATTGGGCAGTTGTTTCTTTGAGGATTTGTTGTTGGGTGGTTTAATTTTTTGAGTTCCAAGTATATTTTAGATATGAGACCCTTGTCCGTTGTATGGCTAGTAAAGATCTTCTCCCAGTCCGTGGGCTTTCTATTGATCTTGCTAGCTATGTCATTTGCCCTGCAGAAGCTCTGCAACCTTATACAATCCCATTTGTCCAGCCTTTCTTTGATTTGTTGTGTTTCCGGGTCTCTATTCAGAAAATTTCGGCCTGAGCCAAGGAGACCCAGGGTTTCTCCTATTCCATCCTGTAATGTTTTCAGAGTGTCTGCTTTGAGTTCAAGGTCTTTGATCCATTTGGAGTTGATTCTGGTGCAGGGTGATATATAAGGATCTAGCTTTAGTTTTCTACATGTAGTTAACCAGTTTTGCCAGCACCATTTACTGAAGAGGCTGTCTGTCTTCCATTCTATTGTTTTAGCTCCCTTATCGAAGATTAGATGGCTATAGGTCTGTAGGTTCATTTCTGGGTTTTCAATTCTATTCCATTGGTCCTGAGGTCTGTTCTTATGCCAATACCAAGCTGTTTTGATTACTATGGCTTTATAGTAGAGTTTGAAATTTGGTATTGATATTCCTCCAGCAGTATTCTTTCCGTTGAGGAGTGTTTTTGCTATTCGGGGTCTTTTATTGTTCCATATGAATTTTTGGATTGCCTCTTCTATTTCCTTGAAGAATGAGGGTGGAATTTTGATAGGTATTGCGTTGAATTTGTAGATAGCCTTGGGCAGTATTGCCATTTTCACGATGTTAATCTTTCCAATCCAGGAGCATGGGAGGTTTTGCCATTTTTTAAGTTCTGTGTTGATTTCCTTTTTCAAGATTTTAAAGTTTTCATCATAGAGATCCTTCACTTCTTTAGTTAAGTTAATTCCTAGGTATTTTATTTTTTGTGAGGCTATTACAAATGGAGTTGCTTTCCTAATTTCAGCCACACTTTTCTCATTGTTGGCATACAGAAAAGCCATTGATTTTTGGGGGTTAATTTTATAACCTGCTACTTTGCCAAAGTTTTGAATCAGCTTGAGTAATTTGGGAGTGGAGTCTATGGGATTCTTTAAATACAAGATCATGTCATCTGCAAAGAGGGAGAGTTTTATTTCTTCTTTCCCTATTTGGATCCCCTTTATGTCTGCATCTTGTCTTATTGCTGTAGCTAGGCATTCTAATACTAGATTGAAGAGAAGTGGAGAGAGTGGGCATCCTTGTCTTGTTCCTGAGTTAAGAGGAAATGGCTTTAGTTTTTCACCATTGAGTATAATGCTGGCTGTAGGTTTGTCATATACAGCCTTTATTGTATTGAGGAATGTTCCATGGATTCCTAATTTTTCCAAAACCTTCATCATAAAGGGGTGTTGGATCTTGTCAAATGCTTTTTCTGCGTCTATTGAGATAACCATGTGGTTCTTATTCTTGCTCCTGTTGATGTGATGAATAATATTAATTGATTTGCGTATATTGAACCAGCTTTGCATCCCTGAAATGAATCCTGTTTGATCGTGGTGTATGATTTTTTGGATGAATTGTTGAAGTCGATTGGCCAAAATTTTGTTGAGAAGTTTCGCATCAATGTTCATCAAAGAAATGGGTCTATAGTTCTCTTTCTTTGATGAGTCCCTACCTGGTTTTGGGATGAGGGTTATGATGGCTTCATAGAATGTGTTCGGTAGTGAGCTTTCTCTTTCAATTTCATTGAAGAGTTGGAGGAGAATTGGTGTGAGCTCTGCTTTGAAGGCCTTGTAAAATTCCGCTGTAAAACCATCTGGTCCTGGACTTTTCTTAGCTGGGAGGTCTCTTATTGCTGTTTCTATTTCAATGCTTGATATGGGCCTGTTAAGATAGTTTACCTCATCTTGGTTTAGTTTTGGCATGTCAATATTTGCTAGGAAGAGGTCCATTTCTGTCAAGTTCTCAAACTTATTAGCATAAAGTTTTGAGAAGTATTCCCTTATAATGTTCTGAATCTTGCTTGTTTCCGTGGTGATGTTTCCATTCTCATCTCTGAGTTTATTAATTTGGGTGTGTTCTCTTCTTTTTCTGATAAGATTTGCTAAGGGTCTGTCAATTTTGTTAAGTTTTTCGAAGAACCAACTCTTTGTTTTGTTGATTCTTTCTATAGTTTTTTTGGATTCTAATTCATTTAATTCTGATTTAATTTTGATTATTTCTTTCCGTCTACTGGATTGGGGTTTATCTTGCTGCTCTTTTTCAAGGAGGTTTAGATGTGTCATTAAATTGTTAGTTTCAGATCTCTCCAATTTGTTGATGTAGGAGCTCAGAGCTATAAACTTGCCTCTGAGTACTGCCTTTGCTGTGTCCCAGAGGAGCTGGTATTTTGTGTGTTCATTTTTGTTGAATAGCATGAACATTTGAATTTCCTTTCTAATCTCTTCCATGACCCACTCATGATTCAGCAGTGTGTTGTTCAGCCTCCATGTGATACCGGACTTTCTTTGGTGGCTTTTGGTGTTGAGTTCTAACTTTATTCCCTTGTGGTCAGAGAGAATGCAAGGTATAACTTCAATGTTTCTGAATTTAGACAAGTTTGCTTTGTGGCCTAAAATGTGGTCTATTTTAGAAAACGTTCCATGTGCTGCTGAGAAAAACGTGTATTCTGATGCTGCTGGGTGAAATGTTCGGTAAATGTCTGTTAAGTCTAGTTGATCTATGCAGCTGTTTAGATCTGCGGTTTCTCTGTTGAGTTTTTGCCGAGTTGATCTATCTAGTGGGGAGAGTGGTGTGTTAAAATCCCCAACGATTAATGTCTTTGGATCTATATGGGATTTGAGGGAAAGTAGTGTTTCTTTGATAAATTTGGGTGCTCCATTGTTTGGCGAATAGATATTTAGAATTGTAATATCCTCCTGAAGGAGAGATCCTTTAATTAGTATGTAGCGACCTTCTTTATCTCTTTTCATGAATTTTAATTTGAAGTCTATTTTATCTGATATTAGGATTGCAACTCCCGCCTGTTTATGCGGTCCGTTTGCTTGGTAGATTTTGTTCCAGCCTTTAACATTGAAAATGTGTTTGTTTTTATGGGCAAGATGTGACTCCTGCAGGCAGCAGATAGAAGGGTCTTGTTTTTTAATCCAACTAGACAGTCTATGTCGCTTAATTGGAGAGTTCAGTCCGTTAACATTAAGAGATAGGACTGAGAGGTATTTGGGAGTTCCTGCCATGTTATCTACCTTCTTGGGGGCTGCGAAAACTGGGTTCTTCCTATGGTTCTTGGATTCTCAGTTTGGGTGCAGTTTCTTGGCCTTTATTGCGGTCTTGTTGGTTTTCTATGTGTAGGACATCTTTAAGAATCTTTTGTAGGGCTGGTTTGGTGGAGATGTATTGTTTCAATTTTTCTTTGCTATGGAAGGTTTTTATTTGGCCTTCAGTTATGAAGGAGAGTTTAGCTGGGTACAGTATTCTTGGTTGATAGTTGTTTGTTTTTAGGGCATGGCATACATCATTCCAGGCTCTTCTTGCTTTGATTGTCTCTGCTGAGAAATCTGAGGTGATTCTAATTGGTTTCCCTTTATAAGTGATTACCCTTTTCTCCCTGACAGCTTTAAGGATCTTTTCCTTGTTCTGAGTTGATCCTGTGTGGATTATAATGTGACGGTGGGATGTCCTATTCTGGTCTGGTCTATTTGGGGTTCTAAAGGCTTCTTGTATCTGGACAGGCCTATCTTTTTGCATGTTTGGGAAGTTCTCTGCTAGGATCCTGTTAAACAGATTTCCTAGACCATTAACTTCTGTTTCTAGGTGTTCCTCTACACCCATTATCCTTAGATTAGGCCTTCTGATGGTGTCTTCCAGGTGTTGGATAGATCTATCATATTTCTTGGACTTGTCTTGGATGGTTGTATGTTCTTTCTCTATAATATCTAGGCTGTCTTCAATCCCTGAGATTCGATCTTCTGCATGGTCTAACCTGCTGTCAAGACTCTCTACTTTGTTTTTTATCTCTTTTCCTTCTAGTTGGTCAGCTTTGATGGCTTCAAGTTCTTTGTTGAAGCTCTGTTTTAGGTCTTGTATGAATTTCTTTACTTCCTTAATTTGGTGTTCAGTGTTTGTCCTCAAATCACTTAGTTGATTGGTTATGGTTTCTTTGGGCTCCCATTCCTTCTGTTGGGTTCCATTCAGCATTCCCTTTGTGGTCTCCCTGACTTCCTTCAGCTCTTTGTTAATGGATTCCATGAATGCCTTTAGTGATCTTTGTGTGTTCTCTACCTGGTCTCTCAATTCCTGTATTACTCTTTGATTAGCTTCCTCCCGTTCGTGGGATTCCTGCAGATCTCTTTGAGTGTTCTCAGCCTGCTCACGCCATTCCTCCCTTTCTCTTTGAGTATTCTCAAGTTGTTCACGCAAATCCTGTATCAGTTTTTGAGTAGCTTCCTCACGCTTATGATATTCCTGTATAAACTTCTGGGATGCCTCCTCTCTCTCCCTATCACGCTCATACAGAGTCCTTTGTACGTTGTCAAACTTTTCATTTATCATGTTTGCCACCAGTGTTTGTAGAGGTGTTTGGGAACTCTCCTCTGGATTATTCATTATCTGTTCTAACCCCTGATTATCAGGATTGGGAATTGAGATACCCGAATTTGCCATTTTTCTTGTGTTTTTCCGGCTTACTCTGCCCATTTGAGATGAAGATAGCACCAGTTTTGTGCTAGAACACTATCTTAAGGCAACCATCAACCAAAGTTTGCATTTGTACAGTCAATAGTCTACAGATACAATCTAGTTCAACAGATACATCTATTCGACATCAAACAACTATATGTTAAAGAACTTCGAACCGCAGAGAAGAATTTGGAAAGCCAGAAATTATTAGGGTTAGGAAGAGATGTGGGTAAAAAATAGGAATAGATTGGTGTGGGGAGGCACAGGGAGAGTTAACTATGTCCTAATCACAATGCAGGAAATAGGTTGGGTAGGATGTAAGTAGAGAGAGAGAGAAAAAGAATAAGGGAAAGGGGAATGAAAAGAGACCAGAAAAAAAATAGAAACGTAAAAATTAATGTTATTTTAGAGATTAAAAGACCATCTATTTATAGAGGAATATGAATATGTTGAGAGAAAGGGAGGGACATAGAGGAGATGAGAAAAACTTTAAAAAAATGCTTAAAATATTGTATAGGTATAAAGTACTGCTATTAGTGAATTTAAGTCTCAGAGGTTTTGAATTGAGTAATAAGTTTGTGGATTAAGTGTGTACACAATGGGGGATAGGGTCTACTGGTTAACTACGGGTTTATCTGAGGATGTGCAGGACAAGAGTTAAGTCACATAAAGATGAACAAAGAGGAAAAGATGGAAAGGATAGGAAAGTGAGAAGAAAAGATCAGAAGTTCAGTAGAGCTAGAAAAAAAAACAAAAAGATAATTAAGAATGAAAGAAAAAGAGAAAGAAGACAAGAAAAGAAAAGAAAACACTCATTCACGTATTCCTAAAATAAAAATTATAAGAGGAGAAAAAAAAAAAAAGTTAATGGAAAACAATTATTTTTTCAGAAGAGGCAAAAATTAAAGATTAATAAAAGTTTTAGAAAAGCAAAAAAAAATTTTTATATATATATAAGGTAACAAAAAACGAAAAAAAACAAAACAAGAAAAAGAAAAAAAGAAAAGAAGAAGAAGAAATAAAAAAGTTCTTTGATTTTTTTTTTTTTTTTTTTTTTTTGGGAGGGGTGGGAAGTGTCCTGTATCTCCCTTTTGTCTGTAACCAGAGTCTGGTTGGAGTCTCTGGTCAGCTTGAGGTCCTGTGGCTTGATTGGTTTCTTAAGTCAGTTTGTTGGAACAGGCAGGAAAATGCTCTGCTTTACCCAAGATTTTGAGATCCCCCTCCCAGGTTAGTTTACTGGGAGGGTGATCTGCTTTGAGAATCACAAAAGAGGGGGATGCAGTGATGAGGCTAGGTTCTGGGTAGAGTTGAGGCCTTTCAACGAACAGTAGCTTTTCCCTGGGGCTATTTTGTGAAAAAAAACTCACAGCACCCAGCCTGGAGCCATTCTCAGGGTTTCTGTTTTTCAATTGATTGTGGTGGCTGCTAGAGGGAGGGGCAGCCTCTGGCTCTGGCCACCCAGCGAGGAGAGCCACTCCAGTGGCTGGTGCCTGAGCTGGGCGACCCCTCCCTGGATGGAACTGAGTCTGTGAGGTCACCTCGCCGCCAAGTTCCTGTGACCTGCCAAATGACTAGCTCTATTCCAAGGCCTGAGCTGGAGCTAGCCGCTCCTCTGAGCTTTGTCGGTATCCAAGATGGAGATCACCGGTGCTGGGGGGGGAGGGGTGGCCTTCCCTCCTCTGCTCCCAGAGGAGTGAGGAAGTGGGGCTTCTACTCACGCGGAGTCTTGGATCTCGGGTCGTCTCTGGTCTGCAAAGTGCAGGATGAAGTTGTCCGCTCCTTGTCGGTTCTTGCTGGTGTTGAGTAGAATCCGCTCGTCCGCTGCGTCTGGCTCCTTCGTCCCGGACTTCGTCTCAGGTATGCCTCCGCGGCGGTGGTCGCTGCTGCGACCCTGCCGCCGCAGCGGCAGCTGCTCAGATGTGTCTGCTTGGCTTCCCCTCTCTTGACTAACTCTCTGTCCTGTGATGGCACACTTGGTGTGATTCTCTGGCTTGGGACTGTTCACTGGAACTCTGAAACTGTTTTCTATGCAAGAGCTTGTTCAGATTCCAGCTTCTCCTCCGCCATCTTCCCGGAACTCTCAGGCAGGATTTTTTTTAAACAAAAGAATACAGAGAGAGTTCAGCTTGAAAATTGAGTTAAAATACTATATTATTTTGATGACTCTAATAAGTATTTGAATAAAGTAAGCTGGAGCCGGACCAGCACAGTAACAGTAGTGCTCCTTGCACTGTCTTCCTCCACTGAGGGTCGTGGAGGAAGGAAAAAATCCAGACATGCATAAAGCAAACAGAAAGAGAACAAAAGACAAAACTTTACAACAGGAAGATGAAGAGTATTAGATTGCTAGAATTCAGCACCAGCGAAGTGCTCGTGGCCCCGGGAGTGTGCGGGTGGAGGGAAGGCTGCCGGGCGTCGTCAGGCTCTGTGCCTGCCAGGCTCCATCTGGAAGGAGGTAAGCGACCTGCCCGTGGCCAGCCTCGGAGAGCAGGGCTGGTGAGTCTTTGACCCCTGAGAGGTGAGGGCAGCGTGAGGCTGTGTGCTCTGGAGAGACGGAGGGGCAGACAGAGACAGTATGGGTGTTCTCAGCTGCCGGACAGGTGTGGCTCAGGACAGCCTCCATGCAGAAGAGCAGCCTCTGAACCCAGGCTGCCAGCACGGCAGGAGAAAACCATCTGTGATGAGTTTCATTACGCTCAGTGAGTGCCGTGCCATGTGAATTACCTTACACTCTCCAAGGTTACTCCAGTGAGAAAAATCTTTGATTTTGCGATTGAAGCCATTTAAAATATTCTGGTAAAATGCCCTGCACATGGATTTGAGCTGATTTGAGCAGCTCATATTCTGTGTCCTGTATCTGTTTTTTGACTGCGCATTTAAAAACTTGTATCTAGCTACCTATCCATTATGTGATTAAAAACTAGATGATTTAATGAAAGCTACAGAAAAACTTCCACATAGACTGCACTCTTAACCTTATACTTTTTCATCTTTTTTTTTTTTTTTTTTACTGTTTTTAAGTAGTTATACAAAAGGGTTTTAGTTCAGCATGTCAGTTAATGAGTATAATGCTTCTTAACCAGGGCCACCCTCCCTCAATCCCCCATCCCTTCAGTTTTCATACACATGTTGAGTATCATGACTACTTTCCTTCCTCTTCCTTCCCCCTCTCCCCCCCCTTCCTGACTCCTCAGGTTTCTGCTTCCTCTTAGACTATAAGCCTTCATTCTTAAAGTGAAAAAAAAAGTATTAACAACCAGTCATTTTCTAAAAGATGGCCACAATTTGGTCTACCAGAATAGCAACTTCAAATGGACCAATTGAGAGGTAGCAACTGAGGATCCGAGTCCAAGACTAGCCCACACAGCTAAGAAAAGCCAGGAGCCTCCGTACCAGTGAATGGTTGAACATGGCGGCACATACCCATCATCATGATTATAAATTCATAAGAAAACAGCATGCAGTGCAGACATAGTGGTGCACAAGAACAGGGAACCAGCTTTGAAGACCAGCCCTTGGGCTCCAAACACCTCAGTAAGCATGTTTGAAGAAGAGAAAGGTTGGGCTCTCAGTTCTTTTCACACCAATTGCTTGTGGCTCACAGTGTTTTCCCCCAGGAGGGTGTAATGTGTGACAGTGGAACAATGCAGAACCCTAGAGATTGGTTTGGAAGGGGCCACGGGTGCCAGGACCTCCCCGAGAGAGCCAGGACTCATGGAGAGCAGCTGTTTGACTGCTTCGGGTGCCTTCACAAATTGTGTGTGTAGACAGAGCATCAGCCCAGGGTGACTAGTAATTAGAATGTGGGGTTGTGTAGCTCCGGTAGCAGTTCCCAGTCACAGCATTGTGGTGAGTGGCCCTGCTGTGACTGTGCTGTTGTGATCCCGGCTATTGTGAGTCATGTTGCATTGCACGTCGATGTTGGACGCCCAGTTCCGCGCCGGCTCCCGGTAGCGGGGGCAGCCTGGGCTCCGCTCCTCACACCAGATCGGCTGGTGCAGAGCAGCAGAGCAGAGCAAATACAAGACTGGACCTGAGGTCAAAGAGGTTGAAGTTCTGTCCTCTCTCATAAACTGTCGTAAGAATGGCATTTAGAACAGACTTACAGTCTCGCTCTGATCTCATGTAAATTGCCCATATTTGTTTCTATAAATATAAATTATCATCTAATTACAGATTACCTATAATGCAGGTTTTCTATATCCCCTTTGAAATAGAAGTATTAAAAATGCATTATTCCCAAACAGGAACTGATTACAAACCCTAAGTATTGAAATCAACACTTTCAAAACAAATCAAAGCAGATATGATAGATTAGTTACATACATGAGAACATGTGCTAAATATTGAAGGGCCAGGTGATGGGAGCTGACAGCAAGCCACATGGCCACACCACATCCACAGTAGCACACTTTAAATTCTATGTGTTTCTTTAGAGGCAAAAATAGTTTGACGTGGCCATAATGATAGCACGGGATGTACGTTTATTTATATTTGGCTGTTTTACTTGATAGCCTATCATACTTGTGAATTCTGCCGTTAACTATTGACTCTTATGTTAAATGTCGATTATTAGCCTGTCACACAGGCTCTGCTTAATTGATGATCAAACATGAGGTTTAATTAATTTTGAAGATGTAATATAAAAACTGGAACGAATTTATTTTCCAATATGCTACATGATATTGCAAACAGCTGCCTCTTCCTCACCACGTGCTCTGTGCCCTGAGTCTTGGTCTGTGTGGCTCGGGGACCCAGGGGCTGATGCTCCCTGCATTCTGGTCCCTTCACAGCATGGAGAGAAGCCAGCTGGCCCCGCACCAGCTCCCACAGAGCGGCCCTGCAGGGCGGGGTGGAGCCCAGGGGGCCTCAGGTGCATGGTGACGGGGAAGAGGGCGGAAACCATCCGACATAGAACGCAGAGCCAGAACCAGGCACCGCCACCAGCTACACGGGCATTCCTGGGAGATGGCCAGCTCTGGCCGCCGCAGTGCCCGGCTGTGGACCCTTGCCCGGCTCCCTGCACCTCCTTACCGACACATGAAGCTTCAGAACAGTCCCGTCATTCCCATAGGCAGGTGCTTTTACTTTGGTTTTAGCATTTTCTATGGAAGATACCAAGTATTTCCCCCATGGAATCCGTGGGGGTGGGGGTGGCACATGGTCGGCACGCTTCATCTGTGTAGAATTGGGAGAGGGAGGACATGTGTGGAGTTGATAGTTTCCCCTCCCCTCCCCTCCCCTTCCTTTCCTGACCCTCCCTTCCCTTTCCCTGCCCATTTGCAGAATTCTAGCTGCTGAATTACCTCCAAGTCCTCCTGTTGTTGATCAGAATACTCGCTGCACTGGACTCACTGCCAAGGGTGTGTCCTCTTACATTCTGCACGCTGCACGTGTGAACCGAGCCCAGTGTGTGTGTGTGTGTGTGTGTGTGTGTGTGTGTGTGTGTGTGTGTGGCGGGGGGGGGTACGTTCCACACCTGATGGGCTAATGGGAGCCCCAGTGCCACGGAGCCCTTGCGGTCGGCCTTTGGAGGTCAGTGAGCCCCTGGCTCCCGCCAGTCACAGCACAGTTGCTCCCTGACACCTGCCTGTGTCAGGCTGCCCCCATGTTTTGAGGATGTGTGTGGGGTGAGGAAATACTTGCTTAACTTAAAAAGGGACATCTGTCATCCACCTGGCCTTTAAATCCATCACTGGCCTTTAAATAGTACTAGTGAAAAGGACATTTTCTTGATTCTTTAATGAGGAAATCTCTGGGAATAATACATATGTTGAACGTGTGTTACTAATCTTGTGGAATTGAGTTAAAGCAGTTGGACCTGTCTGGGGCTATTTCTATTTTAGACTGTAGAATAACGTAATGCTCAGTAGCTAGGAGGGCTGGATGGAGGACAAGCCCCACACATCTGTACTAAAGTCTGACTAAATCCTTTGTATGAGACAAAAACTTTCATACTGCATGTCTTCAGTTGCCTTGTGATTGATTGTAATACCTAGTGCAATGTAAGTCACTGTTCTATATTGTTCAGAAAGTAAGGATAAGAAAAATTGTATACGCACACTGTGCTGGAAACCATTGCTTTCCTAACAGGATAAACACATCAGCATCAGCGTGGGGTCTTCAGTTTTCTTTGGCTGTGTAGGAATAGAGGACCAGCTGGTTGTCTTTCAAAATGGAATTCTGTCTTGAGAATAGGTAACATTGTGTGGAAGTTATAAAATGGAAACACATACACATGGTGATAGAGATCACACCTGAAGCTATTTTTTTGATTACCCAAGATGACAGCAGAAGAGGAGGGAGGTGTTGAGTGCATGAAATATCAGGAAAAAATTCTACTTGCAATAAAAAATGGAAATAGGAAAACAATTGGGGCAATCTCAGAGTCCCTAACATCATCATTAAACATGTATTGGGTGCCATCTCATTATTGACTTGAACTCACCCCTTCTTATGGCCGGTTGTTCCTGCACGTTGTAGCCCAGATAATCTATGTTCCCCCCACGTGCAGCTGTGAGGACTGGGTATTGGAAAGCCTCCCTTCCCAGCGTCCCCAGAGGAAACACCGGTGGCTGCTCGGCGGTGGCTCACTCCTCCCCTCCCTAAGCGCCGCAGAAAACAAATTTCTCAGAAGGAAGCACCCTTCTTCACAGCTAGTGAGACAGTGACCAAAGTAGCACGCTGACAATGATGACCGCAAGCTCACCGGTAGTTTTGAATCAGTGAATTTTGTATTTGTAATCAGAAGAACAGAGATGAATCATAACGTTGGAACCTGCTGTTCAATGAGATAGATGCAGTTCTCCAACTCTGTGTTTTTCATAAATTTACAAAATACAGATCCGGTGCTAATTTTGAAGTAACTAAAACTAGCTACCTTCTAAAACTGTATTCTTGAATAACTGTTTTGCAAGGTGAAAATTACTGTAGGCATTGGTACAGATAAAAAAAAAATTAGTCATCTCTAAATCATATCTTCTGAATTTCACACTTTTTATCATTGTTTTCAAGCAGATTTTTGCTTTATTAAAGTTTTATGGTGTTTTACTTCGAACATGTATTTCAGATTTAGGCTGATTTCACATTATTGACAAGCCATATCATGTAGATTTAGAAGAATGATCTGAATATATCTTTCATATGTGGAACGTGTCTGTTTCTCTCCTCAAAGGCACCAAATGTCAAATGGGTTTTTTATGTACTAGAATCATAGTATTTCTTTTTTAAAAAATGATTTTAAAATTATTCTTTAAGTAGTGGTACAAAAGGGTTTAATTCAACCTGTCAGTGTATGTGTACTGCACATCTCGATCAGTGTCACAGACTTCCCATTCTCCCTGTCATTCCCAAGGCTACCCGTGCACTCCGTTTTCCTGGTTCCATGGCTTCTTCCAGATGTCGGGAACAATGTGTACTTTCTTGATCTCTGGAGTTTCTCTGAAACACCCCCAGTCATCAGACTTCTTGTAATGAACAGAACAGTTAATATAAATGTTTGCTGTCATTTCCAGTAGTTGGTTTTTGTCTGGCCCTTTAAGAACCGAGTGTGGAATAATTGTACGTTTGTCAATTTGTTCCACTTTTGTGGAGCAGTTGTACTTTTTGGCGAAAGCTGCTGTGGAGTGGGTGTGTGTGTCATCTAGGAGTGCTTCTCTTAAAGCTTGGTCCCGCTGTGATGATAGTTGAGGGTGTGGCTTAGAGAAATTAGCTTAATTATGATAAGGACTCTCCCTATGGAGTTATTCCTTTCTTTAAACAAAAAAGAAGTGAAGCCTGGCCCTACGTGAAGATAGAGCCAGAGGCCACCATCTGACACTGTGAAGAAAGGCCGTCCTCTTCATCTGAACTCTGCCAGCCCCTTGATCTGGGGCTTCTCAGCCTTTGTAGTCATGAGAAATGAGTGCTTCTTGTTTAAACACCTAGTCTATGGTATTTTGTTGGAGCAGTTTCAACGAAGACACCAACGAAGGGGTCATTTCTGTGTTCTAGAAACTATGCTACTTCAAGTGTAATATCTCAGTTGTTTGTTATACCAAATGTGTTCAAACCTCAAGGCTTTGAAACAGTGTTAACTCTTCTACAACTGTGGTTACAGTACCTCCGATCTTGCTGGAGGAAGATTTCTGTGGAGGGTGGGAGGCATGGCTACAGTGGTAGAGCGAGCACCTCCATAGCAAATGTAAGGACCTGAATTCAAACCTCATAATTGCAAAAAGGAGATTCGCTGAGGTAGAATCCATGGCCTGAGTTACCAACAATTTTGGCTCCAGCCTGCCCAGTGGAGTCTACTACACAGTGTTTCCCTGTGACAGGACCCAGTTGACCCTGAGCGGTTTCCATGTTTTCATTCATTCATGCTCTGCAAAAAAGAAAAACAAAAGTGCTGGCTACCCTGTGCCTCAGGCTCACCAACAGGTTCAGGGAGGCAAATGAACAAAGCAGGCAGAAGAGAAGTTCCTGCCATGGAAATGGCCACACTCCAGTGAATGAGTTCCACCAGGACAAAAAGTGAACAAATGTATAATTACTCCGGAGACACCAGTGTGTGGGGATAGAGAGGCCTCCTGCCAAGATGAGCAGATGGCATTTGAACAAGACCCCACAGGGAGCTGTTAACGCGCGCCTAGTGGCTCTGTGAGTTCATGGAATCCACCATGGATTTAACACCTTTGGAGGACCGAAAGTATTTGGAGAAGAACAAGGGTGTAGTTTCATGACCTAGAGTTCGCCTGCCACATGCAAGGCCCAGCCAGTAACATGGAAAAAATAGTTTCACTTCTTTTTCTTACCATTATTTCCAAAGCAATACAGAATAACAATAATTTGTGTAGAGTTGCTGTGTACTAAGAATTGTAAGCAGTGGCTGTGCATAGGCTATGTATCAGTGTGGTGCCGCACACGGGGCGCCAGCATGGCAGGCGTGGGGAGGGAGGCCCAGACCCATGCCTGTGGCTGTTAAGGGAAGGCTAAAGCTTGTGTAAAGTCTCCTCTTTTGAAGAGTGCCCCGCATGATGCTGCAGGTTATCTTCCCTTCAGCCAGGAACACTTCTCAGCAGGGAGTGGGATTCCCGGGCCTCTTCACCACCAATCACAAGGGAACTCCCCTTAGGCCCAGCATGGCACGGAGTGCTCCCCTGCCTCCCCTCGGGCCTCCTGGTGTGCAGGAGGCGTCAGATGACCCAGTCCTTGCGTCCCCAGGGCCCAGGCGCACACAGTGAGGGTGGCATGTGGACTTGTTTCTGTGTTCTTCTAACCTGTGCTTACGACATTTGCCCCACAGGGTCATGGACTGTGGGGGAACCGGCCCTCAGGATGACAGCGGCCCTGGTGAGGCCCTCGGGAGGTGACTGGGAAGGGGAAGCCGTTCCCTGTGAGGCAGGATTTAGAGAAGGGTAAAAGTATCAGGAGGAGTTGGGACAGGGTCTTCTAAGACCAGGGCGGGGTAGCATTTAAGATAGTGCACAGGACTGAGGGACAGGTAGTTGGACAGGCATGTGATAAACCAATAAACACACCAACACAGGCATCATGGATTTGCCTATACATCTCTCCTTGGCTCCTATAATTGAAGGCAGTCTACCTGGTTCTCTTAGGAAGTGGCTCATAAATCATGAAAATACAGAGCTCAATGTCACTGGGGTTATCATCTGAGCAAAAATGCCAGAAAATTGTGATCATCTTTTTTGTTCTTCTGCCAAACAGAAGAGACCTCTTCCAAGCACTCTCTGATCTCTAGTTGAGCATTAGTTGAGCTTCAAAATAAAGAGTTAAATATGTACATAGGCCAGAACCAGATTAGAAGGGTTATTATGTTTCCTTTTATGCTCCTGCCAAATAGATTCTGCTCCAGCCTGGGAGATTAAAATCTGGGGCAGATGACATCGACAGGAC
This sequence comes from Dipodomys spectabilis, assembly GCF_019054845.1. Lineage (NCBI taxonomy): Eukaryota > Metazoa > Chordata > Mammalia > Rodentia > Heteromyidae > Dipodomys > Dipodomys spectabilis. The sequence continues at coordinate 11,040,322 of NW_024870753.1, read as the reverse complement.
ACGTGGCACTAGTAGAGAGAGACGCACGCCATTTATTGCACAGATTGAGGCTTAAACCCCTAGCATCAAATGAAGCTGGAAAGTTCGGAGCTGTCTGTGTCAGCCTTGAGGTGACAGGGTGGGGTATGAGCTGAGCAGGGGTCTGGCGCAGAGCCCACATGCTTAAGGGGGGTGCAGAGGCCTGATGGCTCCATTGTTTAAATTGGCTGCTCCCGTGCCGACGACGGCGTTAGTATCCATGCGGCGCAAGTGGCTTCTACGCTTTATCTGCTAGGCACATCTTTCTCATAATTATCCAAGTCATATGTGCCAAAATCTTAATTTCCTTTATTTTCTCTAACTGATGTCATGCTGCCTGAGAGCCTCTCTTCCTAAAGTCAGAACGAAGAAAGGAAGGAAGGAAATTCAACCGACTAAAGCTTGCAGTCACTGCCTTCCACCCTTGGTGCGTGAACAGGTGCGCAGCAAGTTCCAGGAGCTTGGCAGGGCCTCGTGGTGATGGGGGAGGAGGGGAGCGCTGTCTGGAGTCTGCTCGTCCCGCTCAGGCCTGTCGCCTGCCAGACCCTCCTACCCCGCCTGCGAAGTGCTGACAGCGATGCGGCCTGGCGTGGCTCCTTGACTGTGCTGCCCCAGCCTCTCGCACACCATGGATCTGAGCACCGGGCTGGGACTCGTTTCTTCTCCTTCCTTCGGTGGCCCCACCACCGAGCCCATCAGCTGTGCCTAGACGTCCCGAGGCACAGGAGGGCCTGCGTGTGAGTACGGAGCCCCGGTGCCCTCCCCCTGGGAGCGAAGAGGGTGCGTGCATCCAGCGCACACTCCCCCACCTCCGGTGTGCCCACACTCTAGGCCGTCGGTGCAGCCGAGGCCCTGGCACCTGCTTCCTTGACTCTATAAATCCTTGATTAATCTTTGGGATGAAAAGCACCTTCACTTTTATTTCTGTGGTGAAATGCACTCACCCACTGCACCTCTGCTCCTCCCTTGAGCCCTTGTCACTGAGCTGTGCCATCCGTGTCCTCCTGTACACGTACACGGCCTGTGCCCACACACAGACGCCATGCACTTCCACACGCCCGACGGTGCACTGCAGCATGTGCTCAGCATGGGGGCTTTGTCTCCAGTATACAACACGTTGGTGGTGCCGAGCCGTGGATGAAGCATGTTGAGTACTGAATGCCGGGCAGCATGGAGAGGAAGGCCGGGACACAGGACTCCTCCCGGACATCTCTGCCACCCAGGGACAGAGCGAAGGACTTGTCAGCCCGGCCAGGTGCAGCACCTGTGCAGCGCAGGTGGCAGAAGTGGCCTGAACTGTGAAGCGTGCCCCACACACCTCTCTAGCACTGCAGGCTCCTGACGGGAGTGGGGGCCTCTGTTTGGAAAGTATAGTGGGTTTGCACACCCATGCTCTAATAGACTTGAACAAAATTGCGAAAAGAAGCTTTCTGTGAGGACCTAGTATCCTTAATCAGGTCTCCAGGACTACAGATGTGGTCTCCGTCACACTTGAGATACTGACCCTTGATAGAGGCCTTCACTTGTCTCCACCATATTTAAATACATCTGTCATCTGCCATGCAACTCCAGTAGGGACTTACATGACATGTAATGGCTGACGCTAAGGACACCTTAGTGTGGCTTGTGGAGTCTAATACCTTTCCGGACTCAAAGTGCCACCATGAGCATGTGTCCAACTAATTAAAACAACCCGTTTTATTGAGCATATGTTATGTGATTAACAGCACTTAAGCAGACAGGAAGAGAGCTATAATCTCTGCTTTACAAGTGAGAACATTGAAGTAGAGTGAGGCTTGCCCGTGCTGCGTGTTCAAGGTTGTTTAATCAATACCATTGCCCAGATCTCTGTTTTTAACAGGCTCAGTGGCAGCTTGCTGAGAGCCTTTCCTCAGTCCCAACATCAACCAACATTTTGATCATCAGTAACGTGCCAGACAGTGCCATCATTTTCCAGACGCCTCTCTGGGGAAGGAGTCTGCCTACGCCTCTTGGATATGTTTGTCTGTAACGATAATCCCAGGATAATTAAGATTTAACAAATATATCACTGCTTTTTAGTACATAACAATTGAATCACTGTTGATAAATGTTTATGGGAACACAAGAAGAAAATACAGTTATATTTTGTTGGTCACATTAATGGAATTTTTATTAGAGGAATGAGTTTTCTCATTTGGCATGATTTGACTCAAGAAACAATTAGATGCTTTAGTTGGTATTAAATTAAACTTCTATTTTTAAGGACTATCTTAACATTTAGGAAAACGGAAGGATCCTTATTTAAATCAGCAACATAAAACATAAAGCCCAGGTCCAACATAGTCAGGTACACAAAGGGCCAGGCAAGCACTGGCATCTGTTTTGTGCCAAGCTTTTGTGCATCTGGAGCTGGAAATGAACCCAGGGCCTTACACATGCTAGTGTCTTCACAAAGCTATGCATCTCTAATCCTCTGTGCCCATCTGTTAATTTTGTTTAATGTAATTGATACAGTTCAAAAACTCGGTGGCCACATCTGATGATTTCCTTACAGATCAGGGAATTTGACCAAGGATATGTAGCTTGTTGAGAATGGAAATGGCACTTGAACTTGCAGCCACACCCCGATCCGCCAGGCTTTCCATTTCCTGTACCCCATTGTTTCTCAGGCAGAGTCACTTCCTAACCATTCTTCTCCCCCAGCATTCCTTGCGTACTCCTCACAGCCTTCTGTGTTCACCTGCGGGACTAAGATTCACTCAAGAGTTGGGTGATGCGCGATTAGAGAAAATTGCCCTTTTTTACTGAAATTAACATTAAAATCACAAAACTCCTTTGCAAGCTTAAAAGAAACACATGCATGTGCACAAACCAGCACTTACACACATGTATAGAGGTTTTCAAATAACGGCAGCCGCCTTGAGACCCAGACGAGGAGAGAACGGAAGGGCACGGTGAGCTGGGCCGTCCACTCTGCAGGCTCCCTCTGGGCACGGTGAGCTGGGCCGTCCACTCTGCAGGCTCCCTCTGGGCCAGCAGTGGTCAGCACTTCCTGGTGAAATCCCAGCCCTCTGGAGACGGCGTGCCGTGAGCCTTACACTTCCTTCATGCAAATAAAAAGAAAATTCAAGTGAACGTGGAGGCCAGTGAGGAAGAAGTAAGCTAGCATGGACAACATGCTTGAAAACCAAGAGAGTCAACAAAATAAGCCTTCAGAATACTCAGAATTCTGCCAGGGAGGGCTCGTACAGACGCACGAGGAGCCTGTCCTGTGTTGGATGCTGGTCTTTGCCCCAGGACCTGCATGACTGCTCCCTTCCTTCCCAGTCTAGAGCCGAGACAAGAACGGCATCCCAGAACCCCTGCCCCGGGGCATCGGCCTTCTTTTGGCTTGGGAACATGTGAGTAGCTCTCTGCCCACCGCTCTCCGGCCTGGAAAAGCTTTGTGTAAGTGTTCAATACGTGTGCAGCTCTTCTGAGGGGAGTCTTGCAGCAGGCTTGCTGGCCAGCTTTATGCTTTAATGCCTGAGGTGTTTTGGAAATCTCCATTGACACCAGAGATGAAACAGCAAAGACACACGTGAAAAGACAGCATGTCCTTTCTTCACCTTTAAGGAAGATGAATGGTTCTGGTCAGAGACCACCCTCAGTCCAGAGGAGTCAGGCCTGGCTGAGCTCAGGATGGCTGCTCACAGGCCCAGCCCTACTCTCTCTGCATTGACAGAAACCAGGCAGTAATTGGAAGTGAGTGACAGAGGCCTCTCCTCTCAGAGGAGAGATCTGTGTGTGCCAGAGTATCTCTCTCACCTCACCGGAGGAGTGATTTTCTGTGTGCCTTTCTTGTCCTGTTCGTATCTTGTGTGGCAATAGAAAAGGAGAGATTGTATCTGCGTGTTGCTTAGAGACAAACACCAGAGCTGCGGCTGTGAGATCACAGCTGTCTGGACATTGTGCACTATGGCACGAACAGGGCGATGCAAGGCTGGACATGGCTCACAATCCGGCTTTGATAGGCTCGAATCCAGTAGTAAAAACATTAGGGTGCTGAGCCTCTAAAAGTTCAAAATGACCAACAAGGTGGGGTCGCCCATTGTGGGGTGCACCCTCAGGGTTTGATGGCAGGAGCCACGGGGCAGGGAGCAGGCCGGGCCAGGGGTCCATTTGCTGCTGTCGGCGCTCAGCTTCCACCTCGGTCAGCTTCATCCTCGGTCAGCTCCCCTCCCCACCCAGCTGCCCTCTCCACCCCGCTGCCCTCCCCACCCAGCTCCCCTCCCCACCCAGCTCCCCTCCCCACCCCGCTGCCCTCCCCACCCCGCTGCCCTCCCCACCCCGCTGCCCTCCCCACCCCTCTGCCCTCCCCACCCCGCTGCCCTCCCCACCCAGCTCCCCTCCCCACCCCGCTGCCCTCCCCACCCCGCTCCCCTCCCCACCCTGCTCCCCTCCCCACCCCACTGCCCTCCCCACCCCGCTCCCCTCCCCACCCTGCTCCCCTCCCCACCCCACTGCCCTCCCCACCCCGCTGCCCTCCCCACCCTGCTCCCCTCCCCACCCCGCTGCCCTCCCCACCCCGCTGCCCTCCCCACCCAGCTGCCCTCCCCGCCCAGCTCCCCTCCCCACCCTGCTGCCCTCCCCACCCCGCTGCCCTCCCCACCCAGCTCCCCTCCCCACCCCGCTGCCCTCCCCACCCCGCTGCCCTCCCCACCCCGCTGCCCTCCCCACCCTGCTCCCGCACTGCCCGGCTCAGTGGTTTGGAAGGCTGCCTGCCACAGGAAGCTGCACTGCTCGTGCAGCGCAAACACCTTTAAACCTTGTAAGAAGGAAGCACTAGGCGGCTCCGTGAGTGCAGGGCTGCCTGGCGCAGGTGGCGTCGGCGTGCAGGAAGTCTGGCCTTGAACTGGCATTGTGATTGTTGCAGACATACGGTCCTTTTCCATTTCCTCCTTCTAGCGTGAGCACAGCGTTTGACCAAATGTAACATCAAGTAAGACGGCAGGAGAGGGGCGACCGGGCCGTGGACATGGAGTAGGTAGGAGGACAGGAGAGGGCAGTAGACATGGACATGGAGGAGGACAGGAGAGGGCAGTAGACATGGACATGGAGGAGGACAGGAGAGGGAGGTGGACGTGGAGGACAGGAGAGGGAGGTGGACGTGGAGGACAGGAGAGGGAGGTGGACGTGGAGGACAGGAGAGGGAGGTGGACGTGGAGGACAGGAGAGGGAGGTGGACGTGGAGGACAGGAGAGGGAGGTGGACGTGGAGGACAGGAGAGGGAGGTGGACGTGGAGGACAGGAGAGGGAGGTGGACGTGGACAGGAGAGGGAGGTGGACGTGGAGGACAGGAGAGGGAGGTGGACGTGGACAGGAGAGGGAGGTGGACGTGGAGGACAGGAGAGGGAGGTGGACGTGGAGGAGGAGGCCGGAGGAGGAGGCCGAGGACGGGGCGGGTCCCGGGCGGCCCAGGCCGCCTGGCGTGGGTCTTGAGGCCGGTGGGTGGCTGGCCGGCCCCTGGGCGGCAGCGAGGCCCCCGCGCTGCAGGGCCCGCTGCGTGCCCTCCCCACCGCGCAAGCGCAGAGTATCCTCTGTGTGTGTGTGTGTGTTCGCACGTGTGTGCGTGTGTGTCCCCTCCCCCCAGTGGGTGTCTTGTGTGCCCCCCCATCGCGCAAGCGCAGAGCGTCCCGCGTGCCCTCCCCGAGAGGCCTGCGGGCCGTGCGGGCCGCCGCAGTCCAGCTCACCCGACGCTAAGGCTCCACAGCAGCGAGGCGAGGCGTGAGGCGTCGCCTTCTCGGACCAGGTCCTAGAGCGAGGCGGCTCCGACCAGGTCAAGGGGTTGGTGTCAAGCCGCCGTGGGTCCTCGGGGCTGAGCACTCAGCGGTCGGCGCCAAGGCCACCATGGTTACCGCGGTGACTTGACTTTCCTGCCGCGCTTGCTTTCGGTCGGCCGTGGGTCTTGAACCTGGGCCTGGCGCTGCCCCTCCGCTCCTCAGCTCAAGGCCAGCGCCCGACCGCTTGAGCCGCAGCGCCACTTCCGGGTTCCAGAGATCAGAGTCCCGGGGGCTGCCCTGCCCGGGCTGGCTTTGAACCGCGGTCCTCGGGTCTCAGCCTCCGGTAGCCCGCTGACCGGCGCCGGCCGCTCGCTTCCTCAGTGTGCACTGTCCGGGCTGCCTCAGGTTGGTCTGTTGGGTGCGCGTGCACTACATTTCCACCATGACAGCCATCTCTTCCAAATCTCACTTGCCTGGAAGGCCTCCATTTCCCAGTCTGTGGGTGACCACGGTGACTGACAGCCCAGGGGAGGGCCATCCCAGTGACCACAGTGACTGACAGCCGAGGGGCGGGGCATCCCGGTGACCACGGTGACTGACAGCCGAGGGGCGGGGCATCCCGGTGACCACGGTGACTGACAGCCGAGGGGCGGGGCATCCCGGTGACCACGGTGACTGACAGCCGAGGGGCGGGGCATCCCGGTGACCACGGTGACTGACAGCCGAGGGGTGGGGCATCTGGTGACCACGGTGACTGACAGCCGAGGGGAGGGCCATCCCAGTGACTACGGTGACTGACAGCCGAGGGGAGGGCCATCCCAGTGACCACGGTGACTGACAGCCGAGGGGAGGGCCATCCCAGTGACCACGGTGACTGACAGCCGAGGGGCAGGGCATCCCGGTGACCACGGTGACTGACAGCCGAGGGGCGGGGCATCCCGGTGACCACGGTGGCTGACAGCCGAGGGGTGGAGCATCCCGGTGACCACGGTGACTTGACAGCCGAGGGGAGGGCCATCCCAGTGACCACGGTGACTGACAGCCGAGGGGAGGGCCATCCCAGTGACCATGGTGACTGACAGCCGAGGGGCGGGGCATCCCGGTGACCACGGTGACTGACAGCCGAGGGGAGGGGCATCTGGTGACCACGGTGACTGACAGCCGAGGGGTGGGGCATCTGGTGACCACGGTGACTGACAGCCGAGGGGAGGGCCATCCCAGTGACCACGGTGACTGACAGCCGAGGGGCAGGGCATCCCGGTGACCACGGTGACTGACAGCCGAGGGGCGGGGCATCCCGGTGACCACGGTGGCTGACAGCCGAGGGGTGGAGCATCTGGTGACCACGGTGACTTGACAGCCGAGGGGAGGGCCATCCCAGTGACCACGGTGACTGACAGCCGAGGGGAGGGCCATCCCAGTGACCACGGTGACTGACAGCCGAGGGGCGGGGCATCCCGGTGACCACGGTGGCTGACAGCCGAGGGGTGGAGCATCTGGTGACCACGGTGACTTGACAGCCGAGGGAAGGGCCATCCCAGTGACCACGGTGACTGACAGCCGAGGGGAGGGCCATCCCAGTGACCACGGTGACTGACAGCCGAGGGGCGGGGCATCCCGGTGACCACGGTGACTGACAGCCGAGAGGAGGGGCATCTGGTGACCACGGTGACTGACTGCCGAGGGGTGGGGCATCTGGTGACCACGGTGACTGACAGCCGAGGGGCGGGGCATCCCGGTGACCACGGTGACTGACTGCCGAGGGGTGGGGCATCTGGTGACCACGGTGACTGACAGCCGAGGGGAGGGCCATCCCAGTGACCACGGTGACTGACAGCCGAGGGGAGGGCCATCCCGGTGACCACGGTGACTGACAGCCGAGGAGAGGGGCATCCCGGTGACCACGGTGACTGACAGCCGAGGGGCGGGGCATCTGGTGACCACGGTGACTGACAGCCGAGGGGTGGGGCATCTGGTGACCACGGTGGCTGACAGCCCAGGGGTGCAGCATCCCGGTGACCACGGTGACTGACAGCCCAGGGGCGGGGCATCATAGTGACCCTGGTGACTGACAGCCGAGGGGTGGGGCATCTGGTGACCACAGTGGCTGACAGCCCAGGGGTGGAGCATCCCGGTGACCACGGTGACTGACAGCCCAGGGGCGGGGCATCATAGTGACCCTGGTGACTGACAGCTGAGGGGTGGGGCATCTGGTGACCACGGTGGCTGACAGCCCAGGGGCGGGGCATCATAGTGACCCTGGTGACTGACAGCCGAGGGGTGGGGCATCTGGTGACCACGGTGACTGACAGCCCCGGGGCGGAGCATCCCGCGCACACCCGCGTCTGTGGAGAGGTCTGCGCAGAACTGACGAGGCTTCTCCCTGCCCTGAGAGGTGGCCGCCCGCTCCTTTTCCGCGGCTGGCCGTGGGCAGTGGCCCGTCTCTACGTAGCCAAGCCACATCTACCACTTCTGCGGTGTTTTCTAACGGGAAAAGTCGGAGAAGCAGCTCCCTGCACTCGTCAGGAACACTCGTGGCCCATGGCCAACGGGGCTCGAGATGCGTTCTGAGTCTAGCCGAGTGCCAGAGCGGACTCCTCGTGGGATTAGGCCTCGCAGGCTTGGTGCCAGGGGTGCCCCTGGTCAGCCATTCCTGTTGCCTTTTGCTGCTTCACCTGAGTGTCTCCTCTCCGCCGCTCCTTCTCACTTCCCACCGGGCTCATGTCCTTATAATGACAGATAACTCATTAGTGATTATGACCGTCGAATTCTGCATCCGGGTATTTCCTAGTTAGGATTGCAGGATGGAATTGAGTACTTTATTAGCTGTCTCATATTGATAATTTCTTATAGCACGAACATAAGCATGGAAGGCTAGATTGTGCTAACTTGTCGATTTCAACTGTGAGAATATAGGATTTCAAAGAAAACCATCGTTTTCTCAGTCTTTAATTATATAGCTCAGCTTCTTGCCAGAGACCCCTGGCCCAACTTTCTTATGTTAAGTAGTCCCCCACAATGAATGAAGTGTTCAATATAATAGCCAATTATGATAGAGAGAACTTCTAATCCATTGGCTAGATGTATATATATAAATTTCAAAGAAGATTATAATTAGGACTGCAGATTCATTGCACAGCTGCCCATGTGTGAGAGTGCAAACACGGTGATCTATGCGGAGCGCCCTGCAGAGATCGCCTCTGCTGCACACGATCATCACAGCAATGGGAAATGGCTCGTCAGCAGAACAAGGTAGGGTCGGTCGAAGCTCCATTAGGGGTGACAGTGTGACATGAGCTGAAGAGTTGCTTTAAGTAGAACCCTCTGCAGAAGTGTCCAAGGACATAAAATAGGATTCATCTCTCTGCTCCCTTGGCCTATTTAATGATCATTTTAGTGGTGTGGCTCTCTAACAAAAGGCTCATTAATTTATTCTACAAACTGATGAGAATCACCTGACCTCAAAAAATGTAGGAAAACAGTTTGGCATGAATGAACATAAATAGTGTATATCCACATGCACATGTTCCTGTGAGCAGCATGTATATCTCTGTGTGTCTAGGTTGAAAAACTGCTTTTTCTCTTCTGACACTGGACCATCATAATTGTAGAAATTATGTCTGTTATTGAGCAGGAGTAGCTATAATGTAATTCAGGTGATTTTGTGATTTTTCAGTGTCCACTCTAATTTTTCACATACAGTGTTTGGAAACGAAGGCTCATCTTCATAGTGCAGAAGGAGGCTGCTTTGCCCTGGGTTTTCCACAGTGAGCATCATCTGATGGTGCTGGTAGATTTCCAGCAGTGTCGGGGAAGGAGCCAAGACACAGGGCCTGCCTGCTCCCCGACTCCTGGGAACTGCACTGCCATGCTTGATGCTCCTAGAGTTTAAAGTCCCTTTAAATTCTTTTCACATAAAAGAGGAAATTCGAAGTGCAGTCCCCAAGATAGAGTATTAAAAAGACCAGGAAGGTTTCACCCCAGCAGCATGGGTGATAAAACACATCAGGCTGATGCAGTGCTAGTGTGTGGCTGGTCTGAACCCGTTCTGCCTGTGGCTGAGCTGTTCTATCAGGAACCCTCCACCCCCCACCACCACAAAGCTTTTTGCAGGGCAAAGTTATAATGGAGATTTATCAACAATTTCCATTTTACAGAGACACTGTGTTTCTATAAAGCTTCACTTTCACGCAGATGCAGCCCTGCGACACTGTTCTCCTAATGCCTTCAAAAGCTTATTGTCAGTGCATTCCTGGCTGGCCTCTTTCACTGTCATTGAACAATTTGAGCAAACTGGTTCAAGTTGTAAAAGAGATACCAATGTACTTCCTTTAATGTGATTTGGGTTTTGGAAACACTCAGGAGTTTGCAGATGTACTTTTCTAAATCCGAGTGTCATTTAATTGCTAACAAAAGAACAAATGGTCCTCATCAGCCCTCACCCCTGCCAGCCTCATGGGTAAAGACAGCAGAAAAGTGAAGACAGCCTAGCCAGCTCTGAGTGATGGTCAAAAAGAAGTACGTGTGCAAAGAGAAAACCTGTGTGTCCATGTTCAGTAAACTGGAAGTGTCCTGGGAGCCTCTGTATCTCCTGCGTTCAAGTAGCTCTTACTACACTATTACACTTTTCTTAAGGAACCTGATGGTGCAGTATCCATCCAATCCTTATTCATCCTTCCCCCTTTGCTTCCGCTCCTCACCATCTGAGCCACTCTATTCTACTTGGATTTGTAGTTCAGTCTTTGGGAGCTTAGTGCTGAAGTGTACTGCACAGCCCAATCTCTGTCATCTTTATTTTATTTATAAATTTTATTTAACTGTAAAAGTATAACATGCCAGCTTCATGATGTAAAAATACTTGTCAGTTCCCTATCAAACTGGATTTCTGGGGGTGGGGGGGTGGGGTGGGGGAGAGAACTTCTTCTTATTGAGAATCAGAGAATGTCTTGATAAACCTGTAAAGGAAAAGGCCTCCTCTTCACATTGTGGCTGACTTTCCCTTCTCTGTGTTTTTCAAGGGTAAGGTACATTGTTGTGCCGGGCGCCTGTGGCTCACAGTTGTCATCCTAGCTTCTTAGAAGGCTGAGAGCTGAGGATCATGGTTCAAAGCCAGCCAGGGCAGGAAACTCCATGAGACTCTTATCTCCAATAAACAGCTGGAAAACCGGAAGTGGCACTGTGGCTCAAGTGCTAGCCTTGAGCTGAAGAGCTGAGGACAGTGCCCAGGCCAAGAGTTCAAGCCCCAGGACAGACAAAAAAAAAAAAAGATACATTGTTGCCTATGGTCCCTTTCACACCCAATCACTCAGAAGTGTTCACGCTTTGACTAGAGCTAGTACCAGGGGACCATCCCCCCCCCCCTCCAGCCGCCCTCTGCCCCTGAGGGCGTCAGGTCATCCACACACGTCTAGCCATACATGTGCCCGAGTCTGTTTCCTTTCTGTGTAGCCACAGGTTTGCTCGTCTGTGCTGGGATAACAGGGAAGATGCACAACAGAGGCTTAGTCCTGCTCACATCTACCTACTCTGGGAATGTTACCATGAGACACACAGCGTGGAGACTGTCCCGTAAAAATCTCGGGCTTCCCAGTTAAGAGGGCTCCCTGCCAGGATACTTCGGGGGCGGGGGGCACAGGGACAGAACCCCAGGGAAAGTGCAGCCATGTGCCCAGAGTTGTTTTGTTTCTGTTATTTGCATGTTTGTTTCTTTGGAGGTGCTGGGGCTTGAACTTGAGACTCGTGCTGCTGGGGCTCATGTACAGGGAGCCAGGCCTCTAGCTCCTTTGCTTTGGATTGATTTTCATTCACAGAGTCGCGTGTTTTTGCCAGGCCTAGCATAGAGCACCATCTTCCTGATGATCTCTGATCCCTGCCTCCACGGTATCTGGTGTCGCAGGTGGGGCCTGACCCACAGCTTCTTTGAAGCAACACACACTCACATTCATGGACATGTGCAGACACATGTACGTGTAAATATATTCACTCATGCACACTTTTATGCACACAGATACCACGGATACTCATACATGGATGTCCACATACATACTCACTCATACACGTCATCACATACACACACAGACATGGAAACACACGAATGAAATTATAATATATCTTAGACTACGTACAATACCTGTTGGGAAAAAAGTAGCAAAATGATGGAAGAGTGTGGAGTGACCAAAATACGGAAAGGTGCAAATCAGAGCCCAGAGTCTGTGCCCAGCTGTGGGGACAGAACAGGATTAGAGACTTAAACCAATTTGGAAGTTAATGGTGCGGAAAGGTGCAAATCAGAGCCCAGAGTCTGTGCCCAGCTGTGGGGACAGAACAGGATTAGAGACTTAAACCAATTTGGAAGTTATGGTGCAGAATTGCATTTACTTATTCCTTAACAACTTCTTAATTAATAAAAATTACATTAGGCAGAATGGGCCTTTCCTTGAATCAAATATGAACATTTGATTACTGTTTGAATCAAGTTAAATTTAATTTTAGCCGGTTATTATCATAATTCTTAAATTACTACTGTCCAGTTTTGAATATCAGAATGTGAAGCAAACTTGATTATTGAAGTGGTCCTTAATGCATTCCACAGTACCTGACTAACAATAGCAGATAAGTCTTGTTGAATGATGTAAAACTATTTCCATCGAATAATGGAAAAACTTTATTTCCAATAGAAAAGCATAGTTGTTGCTTGTGATAGAAAGTTATTTTAAAATGTATATATATATATATACATATACATATAAATTAAAAACATAAAGAATGTTTTTCATCTGCCATCTTGCCGTCATAATGCATCACAATTTTGCAATAATTTTAATGTCAGCTTAAGAATGATTACTGGGTAATTAAATTCTAATGTTAGCATCATTAAGATAACCATTTACTCTATTATAAGTACTTCATTACAATATAATTATTTCTGGAAAATTAATTTCAGCAATTCCTCTGAACTCTGAATATGTCCTCAAGGACTCTTGGGGCATAGGGACAATTACTTCATTCCACAGAAAAATAACATAGAAAAAATATTACAAGATACAGAATTTAAAATAAAAACTATTTTTAAGTTACTTATATTTCATGAGCTCATAGGAGGAAGGAAAATGTCTGCACTGTATAATATAGACAGAATCTGAAATAAGCGAATGTTAGCCTGAAGAATAAAGCTTATGAAACATTTGTAATATTTTAGATAAGCCAACAACACAGTATACAGTAAATGATACATTTCTTTTGTTTGTTTGTTTGTTTTCTGTCATGGAGCTTGATCTTAGGGGCTGGGAGTTGTTCCTGAGATCTTTTGCACAAGGCTAGCACTCTACCACTCTGAGCCACAGCTCCACTTCCATTTTTCTGGTGGTTAATTAAAGAAAAGAGTCTCATGGACTTTCCTGCCTGGGTTCTCTTTGAACAAGAATCCTCAGATCTCGGCACCTCGCATTTTTACTATATTTTCAATATTTTAAAAATAAATGACATTTAATATTTATGTATTTTTTTTGAGGGGGGGGGTCCGGTCGTGGGGCCTGAACTCTGGGCCTGGACGCTGTCCCTCAGCTCTTCAGCTCAAGGCCAGTGCTCTACTACTTGAGCCACAGCGCCACTTCCGGCTTTTTTCTTTTTGCTTATGTGGTGCTGAGGAATCGAACCCAGAGCCTCAGGCATGCAAGGCAAGCGCTCTACCACTGAGCCACCTTCCTAGCCCCAACATTTAATATTTGAGAAAAGTTAATATAATTACCTTAAATGTAAAACAACCCATTAATTAGCTAATCCCACTAAAGTAAATAAGAATTTTATATTAATAGCTATATGTAATTGTCTTAAAATAATTTCTAAGCAACAATTTTTGTATTAGTAACTGATTGTAATTTTAAGTCTTAAGTGAATTTCAAAAGCTCCATGATTTAAAAAACTGCTCCTATAATGTAAAGGTAAATTCTCTTACAAGAACCTATTATAGACAAGTTTCATACTGATTAAAAAATAAAACCATGTTTTAAAATGTTTCTGTTCTACTGATCACAAGAGTAGCATGGAGGTTTGAAAGCTCCCTGTGTCAGCTGCCCCGCGGTGGCAAAGGTGAGAACTCCCTTCTCCATGGGCTCTCCCAGCAGCCCACTCCCTTCCTGCACTTCATGTTCTTTAGATAGTAGTTTTCCCCCAGTCCCATTTTGTAGATTCGAAAGCAGGACAGTCAAGAGGTAATAGTAAACTCATATAAATGATATGAGCATTGCGTTTACAAGTAAAAGAGTGAGCAATATGGGAAAATATTTCAGCGCCTTTCCAGAGGTCACCATGATTTGGTCAGTGGGCACACAGGAAAGCACAGGGTAAAATACAGGAAGCAGGTAAATAGCTGATCGGTACATCAAGCTGTTAATTAGTGAGAGAATGAAATGATTAAAAATTAAAATTATATAAGCAAGTTCTCAGGCAAATTCTCACTTCCATTTCTTTCTTAATGAGTCTTTAATTAGCTAAAAATTACATTAGGGAAGTTTTTTGCTTTCTGTGTCTCTGCCAATATATGAAATACCTTCCTCATGTACCAATGATGGGTATAAGTGAATAATGAAGCATATTCCTCAGGGGAAAGAGAAATTATACTTGATTTAGTATTGTTGAATATCAACTGGTGTATATTTTTGGCTGAGTAAAATTAAAGTCAACAGCAAGCAAGGGAAAATTTGGTGAGAAATACTTTCTGTTATGTTTGTTTTTCATAATTCCTTTGAAAATTACTTCAAACAGAAAAGCACAAAGATTATTTTGTTATAAATGTTTAATGCATCTTGGTAACACTACAGCCAACAAGGAATTATCTCTGATTTACATTAAGATTGTCATCTTAAAAAATGTAAAATAAACACTAGGCCAGTTTTACACAGCAGCTTCATTGCTTTTGTGTTCCAGAATCTATATGGATGCCAGGCTTTTCATAATTTCTAGAAGAAAATCTGTGAGAGCCAGTCGTCAGACTAGTAATGGTTCTGTGTTTATTTGTAGGGAAAAGCACAATAGAGGGTCAACGTTTTACCAGGGACCCAGTGGCTCATGCCTACAAGACTGATGGCCTGAGGGGGCTGAGATATGATGATGGTGGCTTGATGCCAGCCCAGGCAGAAAGGTCTGTGAGACACCAGCAAAATGATGGAGCGGGGCTGTGTTCAAGTAGTAAAGCACCAGCATTGAGCAAAACACTAAGGGAGAGAGCCTAGGTCCTGTGTTCAAGCCACAGTACCAGTACACACACACACACACACACACAAGTGGCCAACTTTTAAAAAAATATAACACACAGAAGAAATACAGTTTTGTGAAGTTTCTGAAGGTCTTACAATTTAAAAAAAAAGATAGAAAAGTTCTCTTCATCTAGAGTCTGAATTATTTTAACTGTTAGTCATTTTTTACATAGGTGACCAAAATCCAGTTCCATTTATATTGGTTGTAGTCTTAAACCCACAGCCTGTCTTCATAATCACCAACCAGTTGATAACTTGAAGGAAAGCCTAGTAATGTAGTGTCCTTAAGTAAAGTCGGCCATGTTTTATAGAGCATGATTGTATTCTGAGATTTGTTGGTGGTACCTTCAACTGTCGTTTTACATTGCTCCTGGAGTTTCTGATGATTTTTGTGATAAAGGGTCTTGTTAAGTTCATGGGAGATATAAAATATTGTGCCAAGTATCCTAGCTGAGGTTTGAAATAATGTTATCTATAAGCAGATCACAGACCCTGCAGTACATATCTGGATAGAACCGTTGCATCCTGTCATGGAGCCCAGAAGGACAATGTGAGCCGCTTTAGTTGGAACATAGTTTTCTAGGTCAAAGTGAATGAGCTAACATTTAAGTACAACCCACACACCATGCAGCTTGGTTGTATTTGTCTCGGTTTATAACATCTCAAGACAGTCCTTTTAGAATTAGCTTAAGGACTGGCCTGGTAAGGTTGAGGAAGAAAAGTTGACAAGTGGACCCGTGTGTACCGTGCCTTGTGAGAAGCTGGTGAGACTGGACCATACCATGCAGCCAGCGAGAGCGAGAGCACCCTGACCCGAGTCCTCGCTGTGCAGTGAACCCACCAAGCACAGTCTCTTTACAAATACTTTTCTTGACTAAAAGAGAAACCTGGGTGAGCTGGGAACGTGGTTTAATGGTAGAGTGCTTGCCTAGCATGCATGAAGCCCTTGATTCCTCGGTACCACATACACAGAAAAAGCTGGAACTAGTGCTGTGGCTCAAGTGGTAGAGTGCAAAAAGCAGCTCAGGGACAGTGCCCAGGCCCTGAGTTCAAGCCCTGGGACTGGTTAAAGAGAGAGAAGACTGGGAGTAGGAGAGACCCAGAAGCAGAGCTAAGAGAGAAGCACAGAGAAACAGAGACCAGAAGCAGGTGCAATTTTTCCCAGAAAGTATTGCTAAAGCCCTCCTTGATATTCCCTAAGCCTCAAGTCATGAGCATCTTGTTAGTTAGCAGGAACGTTAGGGATTTGCAAAACCCACCACGAGTGATGTGTACATTACTTGCACAGTTGGCTTGTGCGTACACATGGCACATGCTATTTTAGAGATGTACCCTCTGTGTTCATTATCGCTGCTGCTCGCTCTGCCCCCAGATCTGCATTCCCAGGCACTCACTATTATTAGCAAAGTAGTGAATCAGCAGTTCCCTGCAAGCTTCTTTAACAGTCTAATCTTAGAACTTCCTGAACCACAGTGTAGAGCAATAGGAAGCAAGCGGATTGCTCAACACAGTCTCAAGATATTGGGCTATACATTTTAGAGACAATCTTGATGTTACAAATAAGAAAACTGCCCTTTCGTGATGCTTAATGAGTTATCCTAGCATATACACAAAGCAAACAGCCTCGTTTACAAAATGATAACTCTTAACTTTATAATCAGCCCGTTCTGTAGGATATAAACTTAACTTCCACATTATCCTGATTTTTAAATCGCTGGTTATGTCCTGCTCACAGAGGAGATATTCACAAGGTACATATTCACAAGAACGCATCTTCCATTGAGAAGAGGAGGATCACTGAGAAGGAAAAGGCATTCTGCTGGCATTGCCGTGGCTGGCTGGTGGGCCTGGGGTGAGCTTGGGGAGAGCAGACGGCCACCTAGAGCAGGTGGCCACCTAGAGCAGGGCAGCCACGGGGGGCAGGGCGGCCACGGAGGGCAGGGCAGGGCAGCCATGGGGAGCAGAGTGGCCACGGAGGGCAGGGCAGGGCAGCCACGGGGGGCAGGGCAGGGCAGCCACGGAGGGCAGGGCGGCCACGGAGGGCAGGGCGGCCATGGGGGGCAGGGAGGCCACGGGGAGCAGGGCGGCCATGGAGGGCAGGGCAGCCACGGGGAGCAGGGCAGCCACGGGGGGGCAGGGCGACCACGGGGGGCAGGGCAGGGCAGCCACGAGGAGCAGGGCGGCCACAGGAGCAGAGCAGCCACGGGGGAGCAGGGCAGCCACGGGGAGGCAGAGCAGCCACAGGAGCAGAGCAGCCACGGGGAGGCAGGGCGGCCACGGGAGCAGAGCAGCCACGGGGGAGCAGGGCAGCCACGGGGAGGCAGGGCCGCCACGGGGGGGGGGGGGGGGGCAGGGCGGCCACGGGAGCAGAGCAGCCACGGGGGAGCAGGGCGGCCACGGGGGGCAGGGCGGCCACGGGGGGGGGGCAGGGCGGCCACGGGGGGGCAGGGCGGCCACGGGGGGGCAGGGCGGCCACGGGGGGGCAGGGCGGCCACAGGAGCAGAGCAGCCACGGGGGGGCAGGGCGGCCATGGGGGGCAGGGAGGCCACGGGGAGCAGGGCGGCCATGGAGGGCAGGGCAGCCACGGGGAGCAGGGCAGCCACGGGGGGGGCAGGGCGACCACGGGGGGCAGGGCAGGGCAGCCACGAGGAGCAGGGCGGCCACAGGAGCAGAGCAGCCACGGGGGAGCAGGGCAGCCACGGGGAGGCAGAGCAGCCACAGGAGCAGAGCAGCCACGGGGGGCAGAGCAGCCACGGGGAGGCAGGGCGGCCACGGGAGCAGAGCAGCCACGGGGGAGCAGGGCAGCCACGGGGAGGCAGGGCGGCCACGGGGGGGGCAGGGCGGCCACGGGAGCAGAGCAGCCACGGGGGAGCAGGGCGGCCACGGGGGGGCAGGGCGGCCACGGGGGGGGGGCAGGGCGGCCACGGGGGGGCAGGGCGGCCACGGGGGGGCAGGGCGGCCACGGGGGGGGGCAGGGCGGCCACGGGGGGGCAGGGCAGCCACAGGAGCAGAGCAGCCACGGGGGGGCAGGGCGGCCACGGGGGGGGCAGGGCGGCCACGGGGGAGCAGGGCAGCCACAGGAGCAGAGCGGCCACGGGGGGGCAGGGCGGCCACGGGGGGGCAGGGCGGCCACGGGAGCAGAGCGGCCACGGGGGAGCAGGGCGGCCACGGGGGGGCAGGGCGGCCACGGGGGGGGGGGCAGGGCGGCCACGGGGGGCCAGGGCGGCCACGGGGGGGCAGGGCGGCCACGGGGGGGCAGGGCGGCCACGGGGGAGCAGGGCGGCCACGGGGGGGCAGGGCGACCACGGGGGGGCAGGGCAGCCACGGGGGGGCAGAGCAGCCACAGGAGCAGAGCAGCCACGGGGGGGGCAGGGCGGCCACGGGGGGGGGCAGGGCGGCCACGGGGGGGGGCAGGGCGGCCACGGGGGGGGGCAGGGCGGCCACGGGGGGGGGGCAGGGCGGCCACGGGGGGCAGGACGGCCACGGGGGGGCAGGGCGGCCACGGGGGGCAAGGCGGCCACGGGGGGCAGGGCGACCATGCAGGGTAGAGCCCCTTCCTCGGAAAGCAGCTGGTCCGCTGGCCCCTCCCACAGTGTGGAGCTGGAAGTTGGGGTGCGGCTTCTCCTCGAGAGGCGCTGAGCCCCCAGTCAGCAAACCATTCACCAATTATCCAGGTAACGCCACAATCATTTTCTAAAGCCAAAGCGCCCACTTCACCTCTGACCCGTGATGTGCCCGGAAAGTAGTCACTACCATCCACATGAATTTGGAGTGCAACCCCCATGTCAGGGGACTAGGAGGCATTTCTGAATGCCTGCACTCTGATCCTGAAGATTAGACATATTACCTTGACTTATTTTACTACTTAAGAAGATAATGAGGCTTTTGCATATCATTAGTTGAAATTATCTCAGTTAAGTTGTATTATTGTATCTCATAGATAAACTTACTTTTTTGAATTTTATTTTTTTTGTCAGTCATGGGGCCTGAACTCTGGGCCTGGGCGCTGTCCCACAGCTCTTCAGCTCAAGGCGAGCGCTCTACCACTTGAGACACAGCACCACTTCTGGCTTTTTCTGCTTATGTGGTGCTGAGGAATCGAACCCTGGGCCTCAGGCATGCAAGGCAAGCGCTCTACCACTGAGCCACCTTCCCAGACCCTGTTTTTGAATTTTGTGTAGAAGAAAATATTATTTGAATCCTAAGATGGAAAAATGGCAAAAAATTATTTCAATTTTTACAATATATTGTTCCCAAACTGATGATAGCTAGGAGCCCAAATGGATGCACAGTTATTCAACATAGATTGAATATTTTCTTCGTAAATTAACTGTAGTTTTGTTGCCTCTCCCTATAGATGGGTCAGCGGGTTGAGACGTGAGTTAGAGGGCGAGGGGCGCAGGGAGCCTCGGTGAGGGCGCCCCTGTCTCGCGTGGGGAGACCTGGGGTCTAATCCCCAGGATAAAGAAAAAGGTGGAGGAGATTACTAGCATGCACTCAGAGCCAGTTACTCACAGATGGTCAGCAAGCAGACAGCAGCAGCAGATTGTCCACTTGACCTCATGGCTTCATTAGGAGCAGGGCAGCCGTGGGCACCTTGGCAGGGGAGCGGTGCCTCCGCACTGGGCCAGTGCCTTCTGCCACGTGCTTTAAAGCGAGAAGCCGGCGCAGAATAGCACTCGCTGCTGCCGATGCACGGCGGGAGCATTAGTCCATATCAAAGCATCCTGAAGAAAACGCTTCAAGTCAAACATTAATAGAGAAGTTACAGCCTTAAATAGAGCAAGGAGGTGAAGATCAATGCTCAGCGGAAAGCGCCCCACAGCCAGGCCTGCTCACCGAGGTAACTGCTAATGAGGTGGTATTAGGACATCAAGTGGGGGTAAAAGCTCAGCGCTCCTCTCCCAAAGTCCAGCCTGGTTTTTTTCATGGCCATATTGCACTGACAATCCATGAATCTTTCATAGAATGTTTTTTCAAGTTCATAAAAGTAATACAGTAAGAGACTTCCCAGCTGGAAAAGGAAAAAACAGTGTGCATTTTGAATCTCTGCTTATTCTGACAAAACCAGTTCTGCCAAAATTCTTCCTATTTCTGCGTAGAATAAATTGATTTTTGCTTATGCATAAATTAAATGTCAACACATCCCTCACAAATCTACTTATCACAGCTAAAAATGAAGCTGTTGGGCTAGAAAATAAATTTAATACAAATAACTGGATTGTCTATTTACTCAACAAATAGATACAAAGAAAAGGAGCTTTAGTGATCTCAAGTATGTCCGTGTCAATTAGCTGAAATTTGAAGAGAAATTCTGCCTTTTCCCCACTAACCCCCATGTGTGGAAAAGCTGTTATGTGTTGCCTATCTGTCCGCCAGTATATCAGAACAGATAATCGTAATAATACCTGACACTGAAATATTGGAATCATGGTATGAATGTACTTAATCTAAATGCTAGGACATTTTCCAAGGGTATATGTGAGTGATGATCTTCCTCCACCTCACAGAAATGGTGGGCATGGGTATGCATGCCAACACATGCATTTCCCAAGTGCTTACTGAAGGCTGAAACTCATCTCCGCACTGAGACACAGAGTCACAGTTCTCTGTGCCGTTCATCTCCACATCCATCTCAACATGGAGGTGATAAGTACTCCGCAGAAGCAGAAGAGAAAGGAAGACGGATCGGGTGGGGTGGAGGAAGGATGCATGGAGAGGTTCCTTCGATTACAGTTTGGCTTGAACAGAGATGCAGTTCCAGGCAGTGGGGCCGGCCCACAGTCCTGGCCCGGAGCAGACCTGCAGCTCTGGGGGAATTGCAAGGAGGCTGTAGCACCTGCAGTGAGTGAGAAAAGAGGTTGGTCAAAGAAGCAGTCGGACAAGGGTATTTCATTTATTTTACCAGGGATGAGAAACAGGTAGAAGCCCGACAAGTAGTTGTCAATGCCTTGATTCAATGTTATACATTAAGTGAAGTGTGTGTGTGTGTGTGTGTGTGTCTGTGTGTGTCTGTGTGTGTCTGTGTGTGTGTGTGCTAGTCCTGAGGCTTGAGCTCAGAGCCTGGACTTTCCCTGAGCTTCTTTTGTTCAAGGCTAGATCTATACTTCTTGAGCCACAGCTTCATTTCTAGCTTTTGTGGTAGTTTATTGGAGATGTGAATCTCATGGCTTTGAATTGTAATCCCCACGTCTCAGCCTCCTGTGAAGCTAGAATTATAGGTGTGAGCCACGGGCACTTAGCTAGTATTTTGTTTTCTAAGAAAGTTCAGATAATACATTGAGAGGTCAATGTCATAATTCTCAAAATATTTGTCCCCATGAATTATCTTAGTAGGAAACAGAGATAAATTCTGTGATATCAAGTACCAATCAAGTGTGAATTAGATGACTTGGCAGTCAATCCTTCCTACAGCAGTCATTTTTGTACTCCAGTAGTTTGGGGGGCGGGGGGGGGGGGTTGGCATACTTTCCTGATGTTCAAGCATTCAAATGTCTCTGCTTTCCTGTCCGCTTCTCATCCCAAAATTAGTTGTCTTATTAGCCTGCTTTGATACAAACAAGGGCTCCTGACTGCTGAGATTTGCCTGGTACAATTTATCTGGGAAGCCAAATCAAACAGCATTAGAAAGAACTGCTGGGTTTCTCCACAAGGCGTTCATTTAGTTGGCAGTGCCTTTTCAATAACCCCCACACAAAACCAGTCCGGCTTACTCTTGCTGGTTATTTTCATTTATACCTCTTGTCAGGATCCTGAGTAAAACTTCTCAAAACTCCACATCCCTTCCAGATAGAGTCAATGCCCCAGTTAATCCTCTCCATGTCTTTCAGTTGGGCCAATATTACCTGTGTGGGTTGAAGGCCAGGTCAAGCTATTACAGGCCCAAGAATCCTAGAAGTTAGCCTATGCTTTGTTACTGAGCTAGCTAGGGCAATGAACTTGAGCTTTGCAGCACAGCTATGAAGTATGGATATCTGCCTGCATCATTCCTTTTGAGTTCCTGCCAAGTCCAAGCACCAAGTCCAAGTAAACAAACCGACAGCTGATTTTATTCTCTCTCCATCACCTTCTGTTTCCTGGGAGATCTCACCACCCCGTGCAGGGACAGGCCTCCCGCACCTTGCTGCGGAGCTACTGCAATGCTCCAGGGTACCTTGCATCAGGAGCTGCGAGGTGCGGGTGGACGTGTCTCCAGCCAGCGGCCTCACTCACTTGGTAGACTTGGTTGGCTGAAAGGATAAAGTAACCATCTGGACTGCTCAAAGTTAAAAGGTTTATTTCATGTCATTGATCCTTCTTGTTCTATCAATTGTTCTATCCTTAGTTCTGGGTTAAGTGGTTGCCCCTGCCTCTGTCCTCTAAGCAACTGGGGCTGACTTGAAACATGCTGTATCGAGAAGAGCTAATTGGTTGATTTAGCTTATCAGGGCTGGAAGTGTTAAATACAGCGATGAAATTAGGTACAATACTAAGCCAGAATCATATGGACTGTAGCTAATGAGTGGTATATATCACACCCAATTTTAAACTAATACCTTTTACAGTAGGCTGAGTTCTGTAAGTGGAGGTATGGTGGAGGTGTGGGGAAAGGTTGGAGGGAGATTGGTAAAATTTCTATCAAAGTCCTCTGGTGATATTTCCTTTGTTAACTGTGTAGTGGCATGAGTTCCTGTTACTGTAATACCCCCAATGAACCACCCCACTGTGTGGCTCAGAGGCTTGTTAATTAACTTTATTAATTCGATAAACATTCTGCAGCCTCTCTGCAGCAAGCATGCTGGCGCTCCTGGAAGAGGCTCTGCCTCAAGGTGCACAGCCTGGGGGCTGGTGGAGCACGCTGCCGTGGGGGTCTGCTGTGGCCAGCGCCAAAGACCGTTAGGAATGCCCAACAGGTCTCTCAAACCTAGTCTCTGGGTGAAGAGGCCAAGCTCCCCTGTACCGGCATGTTGGTCTGACTCAAATGCTGTCTAGTGAACCCTCAGTGTCCTCTGACTGGCTGAACCTGACTGGAATGAAGAATACTCAGAAGCCGGGCGCTGGTGGCTCACGCGTCATCCTAGCTGCTCGGGAGGCTGAGATCTGAGGATTGCGGTTCAAAGCCAGCCCTGGCAGGAAAGTCCATGAGACTCTTATCTCCAGTAAACCACTAGAAAACTGGAAATGGTGCTGTGGCTCAGGTGGTAGAGTGCTCGCCTTGAGCTGAAGGCCCAGAGTTAAACCCTCTTGACCAACAAAGGGAGGAAGGAAGGAAGGGAGGGAGGGAGGGAGGAAGGAAGGAAGGAAGGAAGGAAGGAAAGAAGGAAGGAAGGAAGGAAGGAAGGAAGGAAGGAAGGAAGGAAGGAAGGAAGGAAGGAAGGAAGGAAGGAAGGAAAGGAAGGAAGGGAAAGATGAAGTCAAAATATGTGAGGCGAGCTGGGCAGGGTGACACACATCGTCATCTCCTTTCCTTGGTAGGCAGAGACAGGAGTCCAAGGCTAGCCTCGGCACAGTCATCAAGAGCCAACCCCCAAAACAAACTGCAGGCCAAAAGGGCTCGTGTCATGGCTCGGTGGCAGAATGCCTGTGTTTAGATGAACAAATAGGGAGGTGATGATTTTAATAGTAAAAAAACTGGGCAATAGTTCACAATGACCAAGTGCCCTAAGGTTAAAGCTGAAACTTCCCTCCTTGTTCTAGAAGGAAGTTTCAGGACCGGGCACCTGGGTTTTCCTCTCCCCCGCTGTACAGAGCTACCTTAGAAACCTCCCACATAGAGCAGGTTTCCTGCTTTAAATTTTAGTGTGATGAAATTGCACCGCATCACATCGGCTTTTGACAGGCTTGAGGTTTGAAAATAATTTGGCATTTTGTGACTGATTTTTATCCATCTCTCCATGTTTTAAATGCATTGCATGCTTCAGAAAATACAAGTCTTACAAATACATGTTTTGTGGTAATTTCCAGAAGACTTTCTTAGTCCAGTAAGTCTATGTCACTGTAAGCCTAATTTAGAAACTGGAGTAAATTGATTTCTATGGATGGAATCCATTGCTTTATTTCTGTCACCTTCTGGAAATGTGGCTGTTAGTGGACAAAAAGACAATAGTTGTCCTACTGATTGTGCAGATAAGCTGACAGTCTAGCAGAGGTTTTCCCGTGCATCCCCAATATTCAGAGACAAATTCTGTGACAGTCATGCGGTCCTGAAAACAGCTGCTGGCCTGGTCAGGTGCGCTCAGTCTCCACTCAGTAGAGTGGTTACCGACCCTGGGGAGGTGATTGCCCTTTGGCTGAGGTCATCAGAACAGTCGGGTCAGCAAGAGGGGAATTTGGAGTCATGGAAGAGACAGAAGGATGGATTTTGAGCAGGAGTTTGAAGGGAGAGGGAGGGAGGTTTGAAGTAGGCCCGAGAGGAGACTTGAGCTAGCACAGCTTCTTTCCAGGCTTTGCCTTTGTTTTAAGGATTTTAGAAAAAAAACCTTTAAACAAAGTTAACTAGACCTTGGCTCCAACCAGCCCAGTTCCTGGAATGGAAAGAACGCCTCTAGGTCCCCCTCCCCTTAACAACCTAACCCACCTTGATTGTTCTGTTAAGGACTGACCCATAAAACAGATAGGTTGTAATCTGGCTTCACTTGGCAACACCACATACTTACAGTAAGCCCTGCCTTTTGCACAGGCTTACGGTAAACTCCGCCTATTGGCCACCTGTGTGTGGTCTGGTATGACCCCATTGGTTACCTGCACGTGACCAGGCTTGACTTCATGGATTTTGCCTTTAAAAACCAAAGAATGGGGGCCTCTCGGGGTCCCAGTATCAGCTCCCGAGCCTGTGCTGCGGCCCTGCCCGGTCAGTGTAGGAACCTTCTCAATAAAGTTGTTCGTTATTAACAGCTTTGTTGCGGTGGGCGCTGTCACTCTGGACGACTAGGTGGGCTTGCCTGCCTACTACAGTGCATTGTCAAATGACCTCTGACCACCTGGAAGCATGCACCAGGCTTGGGGTTGTTTTAACTAGGCCTTTCTTTCCCTCCCCTGGCTCCAGTGCCAGTACTTCATGCTAAAGGAAATGTCTGTACTACAAAGATGGCTGAACATAAGAACCCTCCTTTCTCTGCTCTTCACCCTGCCCTTATTTGGTGTAGAAGGGCAGTGGCCAGACCTGATGAGTAGAATTCCTGGAACTTGACTCTGGTCTAAAACTAGACTTTAGGAATAATAGAGAAGATTTTACAAATAGGAAAAGAAATGTTTGATATGTTGACAGTCTTCTTAACAGAGAGAGTTATAGGCAGAGAAAAGAGCAGTGCAGTGTGGCGTGTGAGCAATGTTTAAGGGAGAGCAGGAGGGACGGGGCACTACTGAGGGCTTTGCAGAGCCCACGTGCGATCTGACCTCCAGGGTGGGACTGGCGAGTGTTAGAGAAATACGATTAAAAATAAAACCTCCCAACCCAGTTACTAGAGAAAGAAAATGCTTATATTGAATAAGCATTGAAGTGGAATGGGATGCGAGTGCCAGCCACTAAAAGATTGCAGACAGGAAGCAGCCTCGCTCTGCAGCTCACTCCGATGAGTCTTCAGATGAAGGATAATGCGCTCCACGAAAGGGGGTGTGACATGCCATTTGTCACCAGCAGTTCTTCCTCCTTTGCCTGGTAATTAGGTTTGACTGTCTGTGTTAGCTAATTAGCTTTCTCCAGAGGAGAAGCAAACTGATCTTTCTGCCAGGACTTAGTTTTGTACCTTGGGGCAAGGCACCCAAGGGTTAGGCTCCTCTGTTCTGACTGAACTGGAGAGAAGTACTTTGTCTCCCTGGGCGTTTGCATTTCAAAGAGATGACACTTAGGTACTTAAGCAAGACAAGCCTAGGTCAGCAAGCTGTCAAAAGCTGATTTGATTTCCATAAAGATTCATGTACATTTCAAAGTGAGAGACAGTACTTAGACTTTGAGATTTCCTCAGGTAAACTTCCAAACAAAGAAGAAGGGCAGGCCGGAATGCCTTCTACGGAAGGACTTCGGGGAGAGCAGCGTAGGAGAAAGATTGCTCCTGACGCGACGCAGGGCACACAGCACTGGACACGAGCTGCGTAATTCAGTCTTCCCGGTTAGTACCTGACTTCCACTTCCAACAAGCCTCAGTTTGTACTGCCTCACTTCAGCTGAGCACACTGCGTACCCT
Organism: Dipodomys spectabilis; assembly: GCF_019054845.1. Lineage (NCBI taxonomy): Eukaryota > Metazoa > Chordata > Mammalia > Rodentia > Heteromyidae > Dipodomys > Dipodomys spectabilis. Next base: position 11,014,144 of record NW_024870753.1, on the reverse strand, counting down.
TTTGATTTACAAGGATTAAAACAGCTCTTTGCCTTGGTTTCTGGGATGTTTAGGTGGTGGCATTTGCACAACGTTAAGGGTAAGCGGATCTCACAGTGCAGTGACCGGAACCATAATTGAAGATAAGTGCTTTCGAAATTTCTACTTCATATTCATTTATTTATTGGCCACACTTGGTCAGAGTTGCTTGTCCCCAAGTAAGGAGAATTTACTTCAGTTCTTCGTTGCTTTGTCACAGGCTTGGTGTGTTTTGTTTTTAATGTGAATTCTGTCTCAGTGAAGTTGTGGTATTGACATTTGTGATTTGCTTGGTGACCCGGGGCCTGGGCGGCGAGTTTCAGTTAGGCCCCTGACCACGGGCGGAGGCGGCAGGATGTGGAGTAGGGCTGCCTCTGGGGTGCCTTGAAAGCCATTTAGAGATTCTCCTTTCTGATGAGACCGAAGACTTGGAGCTGAGGCGGAGAAGGCCCCCCCCCCCCCCCCCGCCCCCCCCCCCCCCCCCCCCCCCCCCCCCCCCCCCCCCCCCCCCCCCGTGCCTGGAGTACAGAAGATGGGTGTGCCTCTCTAGCAGCACGAGGTCACCACACTGCTGCGGGGAGGGAGGCCTGCGGGCAGGCAGCGGGGAGGGAGGCCTGCGGGCAGGCAGCGGGGAGGGAGGCCTGCGGGCGGACAGCGGGGAGGGAGGCCTGTGGGTGGACAGCGGGGAGGGAGGCCTGCGTGGACAGCGGGGAGGGAGGCCTGCGGGCGGACAGAGGGGAGGGAGGCCTGGGTGGACAGCGGGGAGGGAGGCCTGCGGGCGGACAGCGGGGAGGGAGGCCTGCGGGGGGGACAGCGGGGAGGGAGGCCTGCGGGCGGACAGCGGGGAGGGAGGCCTGCGGGGGGACAGCGGGGAGGGAGGCCTGCGGGCAGGCAGCGGGGAGGGAGGCCTGCGGGGGGACAGCGGGGAGGGAGGCCTGCGGGCGGACAGCGGGGAGGGAGGCCTGTGGGTGGACAGCGGGGAGGGAGGCCTGCGGGCGGACAGCGGGGAGGGAGGCCTGCGGGCAGGCAGCGGGGAGGGAGGCCTGCGGGTGGACAGCGGGGAGGGAGGCCTGCGGGGTGGACAGCGGGGAGGGAGGCCTGCGGGCAGGCAGCGGGGAGGGAGGCCTGCGGGGGGACAGCGGGGAGGGAGGCCTGCGGGGGGACAGTGGGGAGGGAGGCCTGCGGGGGGGACAGCGAGGAGGGAGGCCTGCGGGCGGACAGCGGGGAGGGAGGCCTGCGGGCAGGCAGCGGGGAGGGAGGCCTGCGGGTGGACAGCGGGGAGGGAGGCCTGCGGGTGGACAGCGGGGAGGGAGGCCTGCGGGCAGGCAGCGGGGAGGGAGGCCTGCGGGGGGACAGCGGGGAGGGAGGCCTGGGTGGACAGCGGGGAGGGAGGCCTGCGGGGGGACAGCAGGGAGGGAGGCCTGCGGGGGGACAGCGGGGAGGGAGGCCTGCGGGCGGACAGCAGGGAGGGAGGCCTGCGGGCGGACAGCAGGGAGGGAGGCCTGCGGGGGGACAGCGGGGAGGGAGGCCTGCGGGCGGACAGTGGGGAGGGAGGCCTGCGGGGGGACAGCGGGGAGGGAGGCCTGCGGGGGGGACAGCGGGGGAGGGAGGCCTGGGTGAACAGCGGGGAGGGAGGCCTGCGGGCAGGCAGCGGGGAGGGAGGCCTGGGTGGACAGCGGGGAGGGAGGCCTGGGTGGACAGCGGGGAGGGAGGCCTGCGGGGGGACAGCGGGGAGGGAGGCCTGGGTGGACAGCGGGGAGGGAGGCCTGCGGGGAGGGAGGCCTGCGGGGGGGACAGCGGGGAGGGAGGCCTGCGGGGGGGACAGCGGGGAGGGAGGCCTGGGTGGACAGCGGGGAGGGAGGCCTGCGGGCAGGCAGCGGGGAGGGAGGCCTGCGGGGGGACAGTGGGGAGGGAGGCCTGGGTGGACAGCGGGGAGGGAGGCCTGCGGGGGGACAGCGGGGAGGGAGGCCTGCGGGCGGACAGCAGGGAGGGAGGCCTGCGGGGGGACAGCGGGGAGGGAGGCCTGCGGGGGGACAGTGTGGAGGGAGGCCTGCGGGGGGACAGCGGGGAGGGAGGTCTGCGGGGGGACAGCGGGGAGGGAGGCCTGGGTGGACAGCGGGGAGGGAGGCCTGCGGGGGGACAGCGGGGAGGGAGGCCTGCGGGGGGACAGCAGGCAGGGAGGCCTGCGGGGGGACAGCGGGGAGGGAGGCCTGCGGGGGGACAGCGGGGAGGGAGGCCTGCGGGGGGGACAGCGGGGAGGGAGGTCTGCGGGGGGACAGCGGGGAGGGAGGCCTGGGTGGACAGCGGGGAGGGAGGCCTGCGGGGGGACAGCGGGGAGGGAGGCCTGCGGGGGGACAGCGGGGAGGGAGGCCTGCGGGGGGACAGCGGGGAGGGAGGCCTGTGGGGGGACAGAGGGGAGGGAGGCCTGGGTGGACAGCGGGGAGGGAGGCCTGCGGGGGGACAGCGGGGAGGGAGGCCTGCGGGGGGACAGCGGGGAGGGAGGCCTGCGGGGGGACAGCGGGGAGGGAGGTCTGCGGGGGGACAGCGGGGAGGGAGGCCTGGGTGGACAGCGGGGAGGGAGGCCTGCGGGGGGGACAGCGGGGAGGGAGGCCTGCGGGGGGACAGCGGGGAGGGAGGCCTGCGGGGGGACAGCGGGGAGGGAGGCCTGCGGGGGGACAGCGGGGAGGGAGGCCTGGGTGGACAGGGTGTGAACTTGTGGGCGATGGACGCGGGGCGGCTCACTGGCCTGTGAGGAGGGGCACTGAGAAGGGAGGATGTCCGCATGTCCTGTCCGCCTGTGTGGACTCTGACCCCCCACAGGTGTCACGACCCCGTGGGAGGAGGAGTGGAGGAGCAGCACGTAGTGAGATGGCAGAAGCGCTGAGACTGTGCATGGTGGCCCCAGGACAGGCCATGGTCGAGGCCGGCCGGCCGCTGGCCCGTCGTCCACGGCTGAGACCCTGTGGACGCGGGGGGACTCGACCCCTCTGCCATCCGGGCTCAGACAGGATGCAGGCACGCCCGGCGCCCCGTGAGGGCATCAGGCCAGCGGAGCGGACCGAGGTGAATAAAGGGTCAGAAAAGATGCTGAACTTACAGGCAATCTATGTAGTGTTCCTTGTAGCTTGTTTGGTAAAATAAATGCCTGGTGAGTGTCCATGTGTTTACATATTGTATTTTGAATATAGGCATTATTTTCATTTACACAATAAAATTTAAGTCAGTTTCTGCTCACATCTCTCTATTGAAGGTTTTTTCTTTTAATGTGGCTCATAAAAGCATACTCTAGTGTCCGTCTTTAGTCTTGCCTTGCAAGTATTCAAGACACGTGTGGCTCTGCTCAGGAGTCCAGTGTCTGGCCTTCAGGGAGTCAGTCTGAAAAAGAACTGCGCCACAGGAATGAAGGTCCGAGAAGAACCTTCCTGACTAATACAACTCCGAAGAGCAGCTGGGGGCTCCCCAGTCATCTCTGTCAGCGCATAAAAGCCATGGGGGGCCACGCGCGGCGGGTGGACCATTCCTGAAGTGAGTTTTCTGAAGGAGGGAATTGAAATCCAAACAGTGATGATACATCCCCCAGGTTCAGCGGTCCAGGGTGCAGATGGTGTCTCTCTATGTTTTCTAAGGCTAACAGAGCTCAAAGTCCATTTGTGTCAAAGAGCAAAGAAGCTGACCTGACAGGACTCTGGGAAGATGCTGTATCAGTACTGTTGTTTGTTGTGTGTCCAGGGATACAATGAACTCCCTGCAGCTCTAAAGTAAAGACTGCTGTTACACTCTGGGGACATAATTCTAGCCCAAGAGATGGGTGGCCCAATTTGTTTTATCACTTAATCACCGCATTACAGAAGATTCTTGGTGAAGCAGTGTAGTTGTACCACAACCCTGATCTCCCCTTCAATGCTGGACTGAAAAATAAACCATTTTATTTGATGTGATGTCAGTGTTCTGTTTGTTGTTCATCATGTTTCTGAAGAGACAGATAGCATTTGTTCTTCTGGAAATATTTTGTTGTTTCTAAAATGATCTGGAGAAATTGGCAGTACTCCATGCTTAAGTGAGCATAGTAAATCTATTTTAGTGAGTTGGGTTTGAAGAGTTTAGTTCTAAGGAACATTGTACCTCATTGTATTGAAGATTTCAGGTAGTGCTAAATCATTTAAATAATTCTGCGTCTACAAAGCAGAAATAAGGTGTGTAGCTTCTAATTTTTCTTGTTCTGTTCGGAAGTCTCAATACCATTCTTCTCACTTTTTGAAGTCTGTGTTAGGCTATAACACAGGCAAATTCATTCCAAAAAAACACAACTTTTCTAATAAGAATAATTCACAATCATTTCTTGCCAACAGGGAATTTGGAAAACTACTGATAGTAACTGCGGAGACGAGGCAGCTTGGCTCTTAGCAGCTGTGTTTGTTTTCGTTTCTTTCCTCAAAGTGTGTTCCCATATAACAGGTGCCCCAAAATTTCTGTACATATTTAGAAAAAGATCCTAGTTAAACTAGGCACATGGTTTTGATGATTTAAGAAACATTTCTTAGTTAAAATGAAAACCATACTCCTCAATTCCTCAGCCAAGTAATTAATTGAAAATATGATTTAGATTTACTCCTGTATTTTAAGACCATAGTTACTGTAACTCCACCCTTTAGTGATAGGGCTAGTCTAGATGAGTGCACTGCCGCTGACTACCTGAACAGCACCACCTTGAAAGCCTGAAATGCTGTCCAGTGAGTAGAATATTTCTTTGCTATATTGAAAAATGAAATAATTTTTTTAGATGTAGGGAAAGGAGTCTGGAAATTCTAATGAGAGTCAGAATTATTTGTTTTTACCTTAATAACCATATTCTAATTGCCATCTGACACATAGGCATTATGTTAAGTATTGATGTACATTGTCTTCATATTCATAACAATGCCACAGAGTTACAATCCTTTGTTGATAAATCGTACATTTTTTCAAGATCCAGTAGTTAGGTCCTGTGACAAAAGAGTCTCCAATGGGCTGGGAAGGTGGCTCAGTGGTGGAGCACTTGCCTTGCATGCTTGAGGCCCTGGGTTCGATTCCTCAGCACCACATAATCAGAAAAAAAGCCGGAAGTGGCGCTGTGGCTCAAGTGGTAGAGTGCTAGCCTTGAGCTGAAGAGCTGAGGGACAGCGCCCAGGCCCAGAGTTCAGGCCCCACGACTGGACCCCCCCCCCCCACACACACACAAAAAAGAGAGTCTCTAAATCTCAGCCATATACTAATAATTTTAAGTTTAATTTTTGCTCCAGAATACCCTCTCACCCTCTAGGTGACGTTTCACCATGGATCACAAGGATTGGGATGCTGTGTGTTCTAGGACCCTGACACATCCTACTAGACACGGCAGCTGCGGGTTGACAGGACATCAGACTCTTGGCGTGATCTTTGCTCAATATCTCTAACAATCACAACTTTCCTGATGCCGCCGGTGGCTTCTCTTGAATCTTAGACGCATCACATCTTTGTTCAAGTTGTTCTCATAAGGTACCTGTGTCGTGATTACTGTTCTAGCAGTTCCTCTCTCATTTACAAATCTCACACGAGGTGGAATTCTTCTGATCTCTATCCCACAGACACTACTGGTCTTTAAAAACCTTTTCATCTTCTAAATCCTTTCAGTCGACTCTCTGTCTTGCCAAGTGAAGGCACTAATAAGTTACATGTATCTTAATGTTCATGACCTTACATTTACAACATACTCTGAAGTTGAGAATTCTGTTCTTTCCTCTTAGCAGCACTCAACACGTGTCCAACACTGCAAGGAGAAAGCTGCCACTCGAGTGTGAGGACTTAGGGACTTCTCCCTTGAATTTAAGAAACTATTAAGATAAAAGAGTCTCTATTTAAAAATGTATCTTGTTCAGATGTAGCATTTACTTAGCATTTAGAAATACTGAACATTCCAATCTAGATATGTATTTAAATATATTTAAGGATCACTAACTCTGCCTTGTCCCTATCTGCAAATTCAGATTTTCAAATTAATTTATGCAAGGAAATGCGCTAGCTCTTGGTGATAAAGTGGGACCAGAATTTATAACATTCACAAAACATCTAGATTGAAGAAGATGTGGGTGAAATGAAACACAAAATGTACGAAACAATGTAGATAATTCAAACAAATTAGAAATCTAGCAAATGTTGAAGCATTAAAATGATTGAATACAGTGGTGAATCATCAGTATCTTTTGTGGTGACGCTGAAGATTGTATTCGCTCTCATGTTTCCTTCCATTAAAAAATGTTTCCTTCCTATATTTGCCATAACTTTCAATAAACGGAGATAATTACCTCTAGAAGTGATTCATCTTGATAAGTGTTCTTATAAATTACAGCAGCTAATTTTTAGTGAATTAGGTTTATTAGAATACTGCTGAGTTAAAAGGGGGATGTTTTTCTGTGAAAATTTCCCTATTAAGTTAATGACTTCTTGTGCAACTAAAATGACAATCGGAATTATCGCTTACATTTAAAATCTAACCCATTTTCTTTGACTATAGACACAATTTCTTATTTTCTTCATTTGAACTTCCATCATTGAGACATTTTCTTCATAAATGTAAGTGTTACTAAAGGAATGCTTACATACTACTGTATGTAACACAGTGAGCAAGTTGTGTTTGTGTCCATTGTGACTTCACAGGGGGGTCAGTGTTACTTGTTGGAGACGATGTGCCTCTGGGTGGCTTCACCCTAGCAGAGGCAGGCAGGCTGGTGGCTCCGTGGTAGGGGGTTTTCCTAGCTGTGAGCAGGTGTCTTCTTTCCCTTGCCACTCATGGCTAGATTCCGGCAAGCCAAGGCTCCATGAAGGAATTGGTTCATTACATTGTTTGCTCAATCATTTATGTTACAAGATTGCGTGAAGCAAAACTTGGAATCGGCAGGATTCTTGACCACGTTAATAATGCAAACTCTTTGGATATCTTCATATGTGGCTTGTAACTGATAGATTTTAGTTTTTACTTCTTTATGTGTTACTTAGAAAAGGCTAAGCATCCTTAAAGATCTTCCTAATGTCTTTTGAGAAGTGAATTCCGTCTGTTTCTGTCGTCCACACTAATTGACTATGACCTGACGGTTCAGACCCCTCAGCTCCCTTTGAGAGCAGCAGGAACAAATCCCGGGGCATCTCCTCTCTTGCAGACTCTTGCCCACGTGTGAAGTTCCGTGCTCGTCTTTGCCGGAGACCGCTTCACATTCCTCTCGTGTTGGATTATTTGAATGTGTTTCTTTCTGACTGTTTCATGGGAAGTATTGGATTCATTTTGGCTCTGTTCGCTGTGAAGATGGTACTTAGAATATCTGTGCTAACCAGAGGGACGTAAGCTTCACTGGATCCTCTTTATTTTCATGTTGATCATTTGGTGTAACTGTGAGCTCACACGTGTGTGTGTGTGTGTGTGTGTGTGTGTGTGTGTGTAATATGTAAAGGAGAGGGGAACACATTCAAAACCAGTGTTTTGAGTTTGTAAAATCTAGGATTTGGTTTATTTCCTCATCCCCTCAAAAAAGAACCCACAGCATTGTACTTCTAGCCCCTGTGGTAAAGTAAAAGGAAACAGAAAGACATTCCTCTGACCAATAGTGATGAGAAACCTGTCATGGCCTCAAGTCCAGTTTGGAAGCAAGTTAGTACAAAATATGAATCTTGAGAATAGTCAGAGTGAAGAGGTACAAAGTGGAGGGTTATGGGAAGAAGGTGGTTCATAAGAACATTATGCTCTTACCTCTGTCTCATTGCCATGAAAAATGCCAAATTTGTGTTTATTTATGGTGTGCCACTTGTTTAGTGAGTGCTCAACCGAGATCAGTTGAATACGATTATAAAATAATTCACTAAGTATTATCTTTTGAATATGAAAGTGCTTTGGAAACAAAACAGATAAGCAAAGGTCATAGATAGAAGCAGGAAATACAGAGATTAAAGTCATTGGTGGCTTGTTGGATAAAGGGATGTCTTGATCTACTCATTAAAGTGCTCAACGGAAACATAGGTGTGTTTTCTTTGATCCTAACACAGGTGGATCTGAAAGGCCCATCAGTCAGGGTGGTTAGCTGGTTCCTTTTCATCTCTGTGTGTAATCTCAGTGTGTAAATGTAGCGAATTACTTACAAAGATGTTAAGGAGTGCAAATGAATTATTGCTATTGATGCTCTATTATGTAAATATTTAAACATTGATTTAAAAAAATAGTAGTCTGCGATGGCATTTTGACAAAAAAAAAAAGCAATAAGCTTCGCACGTCAGTTTTTGCTGATAGAAACACCAGAACTCCAAGGGAAATGTAAATTGATGTCATTTCTCATTTGTAAGAAACCTGAAAATTATGAATTTATAAATATGTAATAGCAATGGGTCAAACAAAAATGTTCTGTATCCATTAGCATATGTGTCTGTTTATGCATTTGGAGGAGGTAGCTCTCATTCCTGAGAGACTGAAACCCTGGAAACAGTCATATCAGGTCACTGAGTGGTGACCTGAAGATTGTCCTTAAAATACTTGTTTATGGATCATTAATGTTCTCAGGCTGAAACTGATAGGACTGCCAGTAGCAGTTTTGTTTTCTGATTTGCAGCATGAAGAATCAAGGCTGCTTAGATTTCAGCCTCCATTCATTGAATGAATAAACTGACTCTTAAAGTGCCCGTTAGTGAGAAGATAGTCTTACATATGAAGAAATGGTTAAGGAGACAGAAAACAGAGCCTTGAATAGTCTCACAATGCTTGAGTAGGGAGCACATGTCCTATGTGACAAGGCTGGCCTTGGTCGAGAACTGAAGGGTGGAGTGTGCACTGTGACCTACTGCACACAGTGTGTGCACGGGGGAGTGGGGAACAGGCATGAGGAAACACCTGGAAACACCCACTCTTCAACGACTACCCCCTGCATGCCTTTTCTAAGCAGACTGAAAAGTTACTACTTACTTGTCAAGCTTACTTCAAGAGAGAAAACGAATACATGCCTATTGAAATACGCTGTCATCTTCTTATCCACCCAAACCCACACTTGAAGAGACTACATGTAGGAAAGCTGTACCTATGTTTGAATATTGGGTTGTATCTGTGTACACATCTATTGCTTAGATTGCTTTTAATATTTTGTGTGAATTATTACATAAAACACCTATCCTTTTTATATTTGATTTTGTATTTTCTGACTATTTGATCTAAAAAGTAAAATGTTACTTATTAGAACTTAAATCATAGCCGCAATTTGAGATATTTGGGGCATTTTTATTGGATGAATTGCTTAGAAATTCAGAGGGTCTTGGAACAAACAGTGTGATGAGATTGGCTTTCTCTCTCCAAGAGAGTGGTGGGTGTGTTGTGTGTAGTGCAGTTATGGATCTTGATCTAGTATGTGATACTTACAGGTAAGCTGCTTTGCCCATGATCAGATATAGTCCCTTTTCTTTGCCTATAAATATTCATAGGCCATCCTGACATTGGAAGTTAATTTTTCTCCTCCTTTTCTAAGTCAAGAGCTGTTGTGAGGATTAGATTAATACATGTAAAGCACTTATAAAAGTACTGGTTATGTTGAAATTACAATGTAAGTGTCAACTCATTACCATAAAGAGAATCCTTAAGATTAGCAAAAGCTGCTCAAATGAATTATTCTATAATGATGGCATGTTTATTTTATAAATGGTTTATGATTGGTGAGTTCATAATATAAGTATATATTTGAAATTTATTAAACCTTTGGTTAAATGTAGAGGAGCAAGAGAAGTTCAAAGGGTAATAGGGCTTTCCAAGCTATTCAGTTGTCAGGAGAAACAGGAGAACAGCTCTCAGAATGGATTACCACAAGAGGCCTAAGAAATAATTCAAATTCCTGTGCATGCTATTTACAGAAATATGTGCATTAATGCCCAAGCTTAGCTGTCACAACCCAGGACAGGGTAACAGCTATAATTGAGATCCGCTGCTAACAGCGGGGGGCGTTACATAGATCCCCATCTATGGCGAGCTTCCTAATGAACGAGTGGAAAAATATCAGTAAAAGAAGATGACATAGAAGCCTTTTGATCTGACATTATACAATTCATCTAGTTAAAAGTAATCATGGTAACTATATAATTCATTTAATTAAAAATGAGCATGATAAAAATCTATGTACATATAGGCACAGATATACCAATATATACATGTGTATGTACATATATATGTATATATGTGCATATATGTGTGTGGAGAGAGAGAGAGAAAGAGAGAGAGAGCGTAGAGAGAGAGAGAGAGAGCACACTGTTCTTGGGGCTTGGACTCAGAGCCTGGGTGCTATCCCTAGCTTTATGTCTTTTATTTTTTTTTATATTTTCTTTTTTTAATGTATTGAAAAGGTGATGAACCGTGTGTGTGGGGGTTACAGTTACATAAGTAAGGTAATGAGTATATTTGTTTTTACATACTTTTACCCATCCCTCATTTTCTCCCACTTACCCCTTCCTACATTCCCCCACCCAAGTTGTGAAGTTCTTTTCCAACATAGGGTCTAGGGAGTATCATTGTTGCATTAGTTTATCCTTTGTCCTGCTGTTTCTGTAATTCCCTTTACCTTCCACAGATCAAATAAAATTATGTATAAGACACAAGCTATAGAACACTAAGAGAGAATAAAAAAGAAAAGAACTACATAACAGGATATAATAAGAACCTCTTGTTCCCAATTCTTCTAGTTCATGTTGATACACTTCATTATATATGGTCCTATGCACTTAGCAATTGGGTTATTGAGATCCCCTCTTAAGAATATCATGGACATTTTCTAGATCTTACAAATGAGGGAAACCATGCTACCTACTTTTCTTTGGGCCTGGCTTGTTTCACTTACTATAGTTATTTCGAGGTCTTTCCATTTCCTTAAAAATGGAGAATATCATTCTCTCTGATGGAAGCATAGAACTCTGTTGCATATATACTACATCTTCTTTATCCATTTATCTACTGAGGGGCATCTTATCTATGGTAAATAATGCCGCAAGGAACATGGTTGTGCTGGTAGCTTTAGTATGGCCTTGTTTGTGGGCATTTGGGTAAATGCCCAGGAGTAGGATTTCTGGGTCATAGGAGAGCTCTAAGTTTAGTGTCTCTAGGAACCTGCATAATGCTTTCCAGAGTGACTGAACAAGTTTGCTCTCCTACCAACAGTGTAGTAACCTTCCCCTTTGGCCACATCCCCACCAGCATCTGTTGTTATTAGATTTCTTGACAATGGCCATTCTAACTGGGGTAAGGTGGAATCTTGATTATTTTTTGAATTTGTATTTCTTTTATGGCCAGAGATAAGATCTATTGGCTGTTTTTATTTTCTCTTCAGAGAAGTCTCTCTTTTAGTCTTGAGCCCTCTAGTTAATGGGATGGTTGTTTGTTTGTTCTTAGGGAGTTTAATTTTTTTGAGCTGTAAGTATATTTTAGATATGAGGCCCTTATCTGTTGTATGGCTAGTGATGATCTTCTCCCAGTTTATGCTTATTTCTTTTCTCAAGGCTAGCACTACTACTTGTAAAACAGCTCCACTTCTACAATGTAATGTTTGTGGCTGTCAAAAATAGCCTACTTTCCTAGGGACTTGAATTTTCTGGTTTTAGGAAATGGTACACATGATTGTTCTCAGCAGAAATTTATTATTGTTATGTTATAAATATAGATATTGAGACCCAAAGTTTAAATGGTTTATCTAAAATCATATAGCAATTTTACAAAATAATTGCAAACTGCATGCCATTAGTGAGCACAAAAACGATTTTTTAAAAAACTTGCTAGTTCCTTCAAGAATCTTCCAACTAATTACTTAGTAGACTTTTTAATGGCTTTTCACATTTTTAAGAAGCATGTGTGATTTTTTTCTAACTGTACAAAAAGTTCATGGATAATGATCTCAAACATTAATTTTAATTCTGACTTAAATAAAAACCATTAGCTAAATAGATATTATTCCGTTTTGATCTTTCTCTACAGTGTTTCTCCCAGTGAAAGAATGGAAATGCTAATGAACTTAATTGCTTCTCCCAAATTTATACTTGTATGGTTAGAAAACTAATAAAAGTATTTAAAATGTCCTTCTAATATAATCCAATAATAACAAAGAATTTGCTAAATTTATTTATAATTGCTTGTTTCAGTTATTCTTTCCTGGATAAGAAAGCCAAACTCAGTGACTGAAACACTTGATTGTTTCTCATGGTTCAGTGTGTGTGTGTGTGTGTGTGTGTGTGTGTGTGTGTGTGTGTGTGTGTGTGTGTGAATAACTTCTGGTTAAAAACTGTCAATCCTAGTAATGTCTATTAAAATATATATTTGCAAAAATATATATTTATTTTTAATTGTATGAAAAAATTTAAATGTAGCATTTCTCTGTTATATATTTGATTACGTAGAAAATGTTGGTAAACAGTTAAAAATGAAAAAAGTTCCTGTGGATGTTTTGTATGGCATTTGTATTAATAGTTCAAAATTTACTTCCAGATAAAAATCCCATGATGCTTTACAAAATAAAAAAGGAGGAAGATTCAGTGTGTCTGTTTTAAGAATGTGTAGAATTGAAAGAGAAAGCAACAGCTGTATGTGGGTAGAAGGCAAGAACAAGAGCGTCATTACTCATGAAGCTTTTCTTACTCATTTGTAGATGACACAAAAATCAAACAAGCCCATTCTGTAACAGAAATTTTACGGAATTACATGCCTCCCTGAGTATTTTAAAATTGAAACACTGTATAATTTTAATCATATTTTAAAAAACCGTAAGAACTATAATTTCCAAAGATTGCTATTATTATTAAGTGAAATGATAACATCATAGTAAATATAACCAATGGCATTCAAATATCCATCCACTTGATAATTGCTGTTATCTTCAAGCTTGTGTATCATACAAGGGCTCAGTAGTAGAGAATTGTACTGTGCATGAGAGGGTCTGGGTCTGATCTCCAGGACCCCAAATAAACAAGCAAATAAATAGCATGCTTATATCAGTCAGCAATCATAAATAATGTCTTTAACTCGAATTTAAATTTTCACTTCCCTTTTCCTCCTGGATTTTTAGGATAATTTATTCTTGAACTTCTTCATATGGTTTTCTATAAATTTCTTGAAATTTCTATAACCATTCATCATTTATGAACCAAATCATCATTAAAGTGATGCTAATAACTAACTCACTAAAATTATCCAGGTATATATTGAAATCTTGATGAGTTAATAATTGGATACTGTTGCCAGTATATCTCTTAATGAAATGGATGAAGCTTGGCTTAGCTAATTTAATACCATTATCAATTGTTAGGACAATATTATTGTTAGGAAAAGAAGAATTTCCATATATATTCTTTCCTATATGTCTTTGTTTAGAGACAGAAGGCCTGAGAACAATGATTTACCCAGATAAGCAAACGGAAGAACAAGGCTTTTGAAATGCCAGTGTGTTTAATCCTGTGAACACACAGTGTGTGTGTGTATTAAATTTAACACACACACACAGTGGTGTGTTTTAAAATGGGACAACTTTTTATCACCAAGTTTTGTTTTCAGTGATCTGTTTATACCCAGTGCTCACCCATGAGCTCACGAGAGAAAGAATCAAGTTGAGGGGAAGTTTTGTAATGGGAGAAGGCTGGCACAGAGCGCGTTCACAGGGGCTGGGACATGGAGGGGAGCCCGGGAGCCTGGTCAGTGCCGTCTGGGGACCAGAGCGGAGCATGTGCGGGTTGAGGCTCTGCAGAGGCACTTCTAGCTCACCGGGCCAATGCCCTCCTCCCTTGGAACGCCCTTGTGAACCCCAGGTGTGGAGATGCCCATACTTGAACCTGGAGAGCCAAAGCGGGGAGTGTGGAGTAATGCAGATTTGGGAGGGGAGCTGGGCAGGGCTGGGCAGAGGTCTAGCGTTGGGTTTGGAGGAGGAGCTGCGTGGAACTGTGAGAGGCTGCTAGGGCGTGTGTAGGTGGAGCGAGGAGCAGGAGCACCAGGAGGTAGCAGTGTCACCTCACGTGGCGTGGGGCATGAAGTATACAAGACCAGGCTGAGCGTGTGGCTAGGGAGGTGTTAGCAAACCAGTCTGCAGGGACATAATTGCCCTAGGAAAATAGGGAACTGCCGAGGCTTTCAGACAGTAGAAAACCCAGGGGACAGCAGACCGTCCCATGGTAGGTGCTTACGGTGAGGGAGAAGACAGCCGCTTGAAATGAGCTAAGGACAACAGAGATGGAGTTTGAGAAATGCTAAGGAAATAGGACTGGACAAACTTGAGAATCGGTAGTGATGGATGAGCTTTTGCCAGTAGCTCTGTTACTGATATGAGACCAGATGTGTTGTTGTTAAATGCTCATTGAATGAATGCTAACTCTACCCTCCAGGCTTCTGAAAATATTTGAGACTTTGAAGCTGTGAGAGTAGCCTGCTTCCAGTGGCATTTTATAACAAAGCATTCGCAGCATTGCAATATGAAGAATTGGTGTATTTTATGTGATATTAACACCGAACATGGTAGATGGACAGAATAAAAAATACAGTTTCAATTCATTAGGTTTTAAATAAAGCATGAAATAATATAATGAAGTCAACCCTTGAGCAGTTTTCTTCTATTCCAATTTTGTGCTGGTCACTGCTTTTACACAACTCAGTTGTTAATCTAATAGGCCTTAATTTCTTGTGGAAAAAAGCAATTAAAGGGGTGTGTGCACACGCGTGCACACATGCTTTCATGCATATTTACACAGAGAGGCATCTTTTGAAAGAGAGTTAAGAGAAGTTTTCGTTGTTATTGTGGAGAAATGAGAAAATTAAGGCAATCAAAAAAGAAGATATGTGGAGACCTAAAGTTGTCTTAAATCATATGCAAACCATTCCACACTGCATGGGTTTGTTTGCAGCAGATGGTGTCTTGGTACATAGTCTCAGCTTTTCCAGTTAAAAGCATCATTGATGCAACATGAGCTTTCTGATTCCATGTGAACAAGAATCGGGTTTTATTGATTCTCAAACCTACAAAATGGTGAGAGGGAGAGAGTCTACCACTATTCAGAGCAGAAATAACTTTGTCACGTCCAGAGACTTCCTGGATTCTAGATAAGACCCTCTCCGAGTTTAATATTGTTGCTAGGCAACCGAACTCTAGCACACCTGATTCATCTGGGTTTTCCAGGGAAAGGGATTTCACCAAATCACAGGCTTGCTATCACTCACCTCAGTGAGCTAGTTAAATCCAGGGACTTTCAGCAAGAGTCACGGTGACAATAATTCTACCTGAAAACTTGATCAGCCAGCACAGAAAGACAATTTATGAAATAGAAAGCACTTTGCTTTCGACAAAGACCTGTAATGGAAGCCTGGTCCTCACTCTGCCCAGCTGAGTTACCAAGAAGATGGCTTTTGTAAGGAAGAGTTGCCATAAGAATTCAGTTTTTATTCTAAGCATGTTCTAGTACACCTGTGCGACAGTCACCGCAGGTGATTGTAACCACTGAATATTGGAAAATGGCAATTATGAGGGAAGACTGTTCATTTTTTGTGGGCATGCCAGTCCTGAGATTTGAATTCAGGGTCTGAGTGCTGTCCCTGAGCTTTTTTGCTCAAAGCTAGCACTGGACTACTTGAGCCACAACTCTATTTTCAGCTTTTGGGGGTTGTTAATTGGAGAAGAGAATCTCACAGATGTTCCTGCAGGCTGGCTTTGAATCTCCATCCTCAGATCTCAGCCTTCTGAGTAGCTAGGATTACATGTGTGAGCCATGAGCTCCCGGAATCTGAATATTAGGTTTAATCCTCAAAACAGGGTGGCTAGGATGGTGCTATTGAACTGGGGAGTTCCCGCCTTTGGAACACAGACTTCCAACATCTTCATGGCCATCTCTGTAGCAAGACCAGAAGATCCCTGATTCTAGAAAGAACTCATAAAATTTCAGTTCATGGAATCGATGGACATTTGTGTTAGGCCCAGTAAGAAAATCATAGGAAACAAGAGTAAAGAAAATAGCAAAGAATCCCCCTTCTACTTATTTTCACATTTTACAAAAATACAAGTTTGCAAAAATATCTTGAGAAATATCAATTGTTTAACAGACATGAATGATATTGGTATAGCCTAGAAGAAATACTATCTCCTGAGGCTCCCGCTAGTGTGCAAATGGATTTTTAACTCGTCTCACTTAGAAGTGTGATGAACAGAGCGTGCGTATTAATGTCTGTCGGTGAAGAGCAGATCACAGCAATGCCATTGTTTTCAGAAACAGAGGGCTGAGGACAGGGTCCGGTCCTGCCCCCATACCACCACCCACTCCTGTCCTCTCTTGTGTTGGAAAGCACCTCCTAGCAGGTCCTCGCTCGGAGGCTGGACTGAGAAAGAGGAGCAAGAACTAAGTGCTTGACTTTCAACAAAGAGTGGGTGCCACTGTATTTAACATGCCCGACGTGCACGGCAGCACCCTGCCTAATGAGCGCACGGCACTCCAGACAGAACTAAGGAGGAAACAGCAGCGCTTGCCTTGTGGGCTGTATTTGTTTGACTGAAAGTGCCCGTCACACGTGAACGTGGTATTGCCAAGTTGTCCTTGCTCTGTACATAAGCCGCACCCTGCCCCTCCTACAGCCTTCTCTGATGTAGCTGCATACTTTGCACAGCAGCTCCCTCCTGAGGGTTAAAACCCCCTCCCAGCAGTGCAAGGAACCAAGCAGACAAACCACGCACGCACGCTCTGACCTCAGCCCCGGCAGGGCAGTGGCACCCTCCAGCCGGGATGTCCTCCCCTCTAGCAGCAGGGGCTTCAGCGGAGGCGGCCGCGTGCAACCGCCGCGTGGCAGCCAGCAGAGGGGCGAGCCTGTGCTCCGCACGAACATTTGGGGAGGGCCGTGCTCTGCTTGCAGCACAATCACAGTTGGTTTTAACTATGCTCATTTTATGAAATTGAACATCTGTTTCTTCCAGGAGAATTGAGGATAAAGGGACGCACGTTAGCGTTGGAAGAGCTTGATAAAATATTAGATACTCACTCCTCCTAAAGAGATGCAAACGTCCATTTTAAATCACAGATCTCACCATCACACCTTCCACTGGTGGTGTATTTTGAAAGAATTGTGTGTATCAAAACTAGAAAATAGATTTGAAGTTATTTACAGGTGCACAAGAATGTATTTTCATCCTCCGCACACTGTGCTGTGGCTCCACGGATCCTGAAACGTAACAAGAAAACACAGCTGCTTCTCTATGAGAACTGAAACCCTGTTCTGTACTCTGGAGTGTCTTAAAACCTTGGTTGAGCTATTTATATAGTGTTACTATAAGTAACTAGAGACTTTATCTGGAAATTGAAAGTCTAGAAGTTTGGATTCATTTGAAATGGCTGAATTACAAAGACAGAGTGCTTATCTCTCCAGACCACCCCCCCAAAAAAACTACAGGAAATATTACAATGTTTATGTGAAATTTTAAAGAATTAAATTTTACTAAAAGAGACTGGTCATTTTTCATTGGAACTTGACTTTATCTGCAGTTGGTATCTTGTTTATAATAGGTATGCATTTATTAGATTAGTTTTAACCTTTGTATTTTTAGTTTTTGATACTTTAGATAGATAGATACCCCACATGGATATAACACTCATATGCAATTTAGTGGAATGGAAGCTTTAAGGTAGACTAAGTGAAAAACTAGTGACTGATCCTCGCACTCATCACACCGGTGGCCACAGTTGAAAGCGTGGAAGTCTCCCTGCAGCCATCCTTGAAGTCCACCTGTGCATTCAGCAGAGGGAGGAGCAGGGGTTAGAGGAGCAGAGACACTTTCCAAGAAGACTGCGTGCCCCACTGTGGTGTGTCCACGTTTTCGGCACGCTTACCTGTGTGAGGATGGGGAGTGGAGGAGGCTGGCCCCCTGGCCCAGCAGGTGCGGCCCTAACTTCAATCCGCAGTGCCCACCAACAGGAGTGGAAGATTAAAGGCTTTGTCTCTAAAGTTGTCTGCCAGTTGATAATTGTGGTTGAAAATATTGAAAACACTTTTACGAGTATAGCCACACAAGAAATGTTGATGTAAACAAGACGTCGGTAGATTTCGCGTCTTGATCTAAGTAGTCAAGAATCAACGTCTGTGGACAGTGCCACTGAGTCCACCAGGTCAGGGCTCAGCCCAAGGCAGCCCTGCTCTGAGACTGGCCAGGGGCCGCCATCCGGTCCCACAGACTCTTCACGTACAGTACGGAACCCCAACAAGTACGTGTTTATAGTTGTGGTGATTCTGCTAACAAAAATAAAAGAAATGTATATTTTGTAATAAATATTATCCCCAAACTGCAATAAAATACAACAAAATAATCACTCACAATGGTATTTTATACCTTCATAAAATAACCGTCTGCTCCCCAAAGATAAATGTCCTCCAGACTCCAGCAAGCCGTGCACGTGAGCCTCACGCACATCCTGAATTGGAATCACAGGTGCCCATCATTTCATTAGAAATAAGATGGATTTTTACTTTTGCGTATCTTCTGTCTGACCCCGTACCTCCTCCTGCCACGGGCTGGCTTGCTCCTGCCTGCGTTCCGGGTTCCTCTAAGAACTATCTCCACAGTGACGAGGTGGATTCACTGAGCAGTAAGACAGCCTGTCTCATTCCTAGCTGAGCGGAGAGCTGCACCCCTGTGCAAGTGGTCCCCTCGCCCCTCACCCCTCACCCCTCTAGCCGGCAGGGGCGATGTATCCAGTCTGTGGCCTGAGCTAGAGAATCCGTGACTCAGGACACAGAAAACACACAGAACAGCACCTGGCACACAGCAAGAACACGTTTTAGCTTCTGCTGTACTAGAACATGTTAGTTCATCCTCTTCCTGCAAAGACTGGAGTGTTGCCTCCCTCTGTGCTAAGCAAGTTCCCATGCTCTCATTCAAAGATAGGGATTTGACATCAGCTGTCCGGCTGGCATCAGTGATAGCCCAGAGATAACACAGTATTTCCATCCATGAGAAACCAGGTAAGCCTTTGTCACCATGGTCTTAAGAAAACCACAGAGTCTGCAGGGTGGGGCTCACTGTAAAGTGAAATCAGATGGGCTGAAAATCTAACACTTACATGAAGCATAGACAAAAATTTTATTTAAAAACTGTTTCTATGAAATTCCCCACAGTGTGTAAATGTGGATGCTTCTAGATACCAGAACACGCCGCTTCTTTGCTGCCCCCTAGATGAAAACTTTTACAAAGTGGACTCCCTTCCGGGGGCTGTACCTGTAACTCCTTGGAACACTTGCTGTGGAGGACAAGAATCTTGTTCAGCACAATTGTATCGCTAGTAACAAACATTTATTCTCTGATTGCTTGGGCTCCTTCTCTTAATTGCTCAGGTTCTGCTGAAGGCTGTATGATGAGGCTCCTCAGCGTGCGCTGCGTGTGTGGATTGGGACTGAGTGTTCATGAGCTCGGCCTGCTTGCTCCCCCTGTGTCATTGCTGGAAACGCCCTGCGTTCCCTCCACCTGGCCGCCCCCCCCTTCCCCCCACCCCCACCCCGCCGGCTCAGTCCACAGGCCTAGGCAGTGCAAACCACCTGTGGACATACGTATAGCATGTATCTTTCCTCATGTGTGTCTCTATGATTGCTTTCTTTTTTGCTTTATTCTCCTTTGTTTCCCTCCTTGAACCGAGCTCCTCAATGACATAAATCATTCATTGAACAGTTTCTCCTTCTGCGGCAGTGACTGCTTATATGAAGTATGATACGTAGTATGGATACTGAATTAATTAATGCCATCAGAACAGATAACGCCAATAGATATCTCTTTGTTTAAACCACGTATATATATATTTTATCAATTTCTAAAAGTATCCCACTCTGCAGCAAAGTACTAGTGCTTATAGTAAAATGCATGATTTTCCTTATGGAGACAGATCATTTTCTTCCTATTTATAGTTGCTTTGTTTTTTAGGCATAACCCTGGGAAACCTTTTGATATCTAAAACAAAGGCTTCAAGGAGGATTTTCCAATTTCACTTTTAATACGTATACTCAATTGTAAGCTCTTCTGAACACATGAAAACAAGCAATCATATCTAGGATGAAAACATAGCTAAAAACAGAGTATTTTTTTTCTTGTAAACATGGTAGTTCCTAACCACTTACGCTGAAAGTTGGTAACTTCTAACTTTTTCATATAACAAATACTTATGTATGCAACCTCTATTTCCTGGTTAAATTCTCTCCGTGTGAGATAAATATTCAAATACCTATTGCAATAATATGCTTACAAATGAGCATTAGCAAGCTCTCTGCTCTCAACTTAAAGATTGGGGTTTATGTGGTGAATAATCAAGATAAATTTGTTTAATTTACAGTTCAGTGAAACTACCACTTGACATACTTGATTTAGCGAATCTAGAGTTCAAATAAAAACATTTCAATTTGAACTCTTTATCATAGGGTAGTTCTCTTAGTCAAATGAAAGTCTAATAAATAATCATAGCAACATTTTAAAGTATAATAAATACTAGCCTGCTAAATGTAGGCCTACTTGTTGTTAAAATGTGTGCCTTAGCCCAGAGACGCGTGAGCTGACGTGTTAGACCCACTGGTTAAAGGTCGTGGCAGCCATGTTACTGCTGGCTTTTTAGCTCACTGATGGAATTTGAACAGGCCTGTCACCTCCATTTGTACTGGTGCATATTATTCCAGCCTGAGTGTTATCTTTGTGCATTTCCACATGTGCAGTAAGATACTTTGCTCATTTTTCACTCTCATCTTCTCCACCCTCCCTTTACTACTGTTGCCGTTTAAAAATGGATTTCCTTACGACCTATTCAGACATACACGCAATGAACTTCAGTCATTTCTGTTCCTTTTCACTCTCTTCCCCTCCCTTTCCAGACCTCCTGCCCACAGCTGCCCACTGAGGCTCCTGTCCACGCTTTGCCTTCCCAGCCTGCGTCTGGATCTCAGGGTGGCCGTGGTGTGTCTCCCCCTCTGCTTTATTGCACCAAAGACGATCTACTGCAAACTGCTGCCATGGCACGGCAAGCATCCCCACCCCGTGGTTATTTGTTGTTGCATAACAACTCACCAGAATGCAAAGGCAATCTGTTTTTTTAAAAAACACACGTTTATCTTTGTGAGGTTTCTGTGGGTGATAGCCATGGGCTCCGGCTGAGTTACAGCCTCTGCTCAGGCCCCGTGCAAGGCCGCAGCCAAAATGTGGCTGGAACTGAGGTTTCGCCTAACTACTGCCGCCCAGCTCCTGCTGCGAGGGCACTGGTAGAGGCGAACTTCTTTTGTGTTGTTGACCAAGAGCATTGCCGTGGGCTTCCCTCAGAGAGTCTCTACTGGAAAAATTAGGTTTAAATTCCTTACAACTGATCAGTTAGGTGTACTTTTTTCTATTGGGTAGAAATAAATTTCTGCGTAACCACAATAAAAGGAAATCACAAAAGATACGACATTGAGGAGGAGGGCATTAGGATCACCCTGAGTCGACTGGCCGAACTTCCGTCTTCTCTTTTCTCTCTCCTCTCACTTCAGCAGGTTCATTGAGCAGTGTAAACACATGGATTATCTTTTCTAAAATAGGTATTAAATACATCATAGCAAATAAAATGCATAGTGAAAATAGCCAAAATATTTTAAAATGAAAATCAGAATTCAGCTCTTCAGAATAACATATTTTAAGAAACCAACACAGCTTGTCCCAGCCATAGAGCGACATTTCCTGCTTGAAACACAGAGATGCATTTAAATTACGCTAGTTTATGTTACTCTTTGTATTTAACAGAGGAGATGACTTAGTCTGTGCATTCTGGCTCTTGAAAAGATGTTCTAGTGTTCCCCAATTCCTTTATTTTGTTTTGTTTAAGTTGTATTTGGAATTTGTTCTGGCCCTCTACACTAAATTGTCCCACTGAATGTAGAAATAGACTAGGACCTATTCATGAAGATGAACATTAATGACATAAATGAAAATGTAAAACAATGAATTAAAATTCCTGTAGCTTTTTGCCTTTGTAGGAAAGCAGAAATGAACTAGCCAGACTTCCAGTTCTAGTAATTTCTCCTTTTAAAACCTTTTGGCTCCAGCCTGCAATCCTAGCTACTCAGGAGTCAGAATGTTCAATGCCAGCGTAGGTAGAAAAATCTGGGATTCTCTTAACTTCAGTAACCAGCAAAATGCAAGATTGGAGGCATGGCTCAAGTGGTAGAGTGACAGCCTTGACCAAGAGTGTGAGGCCCCAAGTTCAAGTAATATGCAAAGACAAACCTTTGTTTAATGTTAAGAATATTTGTGGAAATGAGGAGCAAACTTTTATTATATGAAGTTTATAACTTATTTCACAATCTTTTTTTCCCAGTTCACCGAGAAATTCTGTTTAATATGAAAGATAAATCATTTAACAATTTGTTTTATTGAAATTTTTTTAGTTCATTTTCAACTTCTATACTCAGTTAAGCAGGGACTGCCATTTTATTGTTCTTAGATCTTAAATAGAAAAGCCTAAGATTACTGGGCCCTTTGGCTAAAGCTTCTGAGAAAAAACTCACCACTTCTAAAAATGACAAATAATTCTAAGTTTCTCTTAATGAAGTGACAAGCAGCTTCTTTAATTATGTATAAAAATGCCTAACTTAGGCTGGGGGTGCTTGCTTAGCATGCACTGGGTTCAATTCCTCAGTACCACATATACAGAAAAAGCTGAAGTGGCACTGTGGCTCAAGTGGTAGAGCACTAGCCTTGAGCAGAAGAAGCTCAGGGACAGTGCCCAGGCCCTGAGTGCAAGCCCCAGGATTGGCAAAAAAGAAAAAAAAGCCTAGCTTAATTAATTTGAAGAGCTAAAGTTATCTAGATCTTGACTTGCAGTAACATATGTATGTTAGAAATACATAAACACACGAAAAATACTTCATAACAGTCTGAAGAATGTTTTATCTGGCAGCCACTGAATTTTCCCAGTTGCTCACCTTGTTTGTGGCCAGCTCAGTTTCCTTATCAAGCTGGATAAAGACCTAGTGAACAGTGTTCATCCTCAGAGGCAAATAAATAAGCTAAATGAGATTATAGGACAAAACAATGTCCATTTAGCTGAAGGGAGAAACGGAGTCCAAGGTACAGAGGCAGGTAACAGTGGCACTGCGGGCCATGGCTGCTGGTCTTTAATCAGATTTGGGCTATCATTGGCCTTGGCTATCGACTGGAAGAATGATTTTTCTTGGAGTTCTGTGATTGAATAGATTGTCTAGAAATATGGCTGTTCGTATAACAGGAGCTCCAAACTCGTTTTAAAAGTTTTCCTCTCTGGTTACCTGCCCTATGCTTACGTTATACTGCTTCACCAGCTACACAGAGACACTGCCCCAACCGTGGAACTGAAACCACTGCGTACTGGTGTGGTAAGGCCAGGGCCAGAGCACCGCTGCCCTTGCTTTCAGTCACAGTTTCTGCTGGTTCCTTAGCCTCTCTGGACATCAGTTTCTTCCTCTTAAATATATACTAAACATACTCAACTCAGAGGGTTGTTGTGAGGGGTAAATGATGAAATTTCTGTTCGTGTATGGGACAGTGGTTGGTACAAGCACTTGGTATTGGTTTTACATGCTGCTAGAATTCTGTCTAGTCCTGAGATTCTTTGGTCCTTAGTGTATAACTTCTTTCTTTCCTTAATATCTAAAGTGTGTCTGGCATCTTCTACCATCAAGATGTGTAATTTCTGATGTGTGTGGTAAGTCCTGTCTTTCTACTTGTGAACTGCCCCCCGGGGGCTTTGCCTGACTCCATTGTGATCTGGGGTGGGGTAGAAGTGAGGTGAGCCCTGTGGCTTGTCTCGCCCTCTAACAGTGTGTGAACCGGACCCCAGAGCATCTGTTCCCCAGGGGCCTTTCTTCAGGCATGTGTTGAGGGAGGTGGTGGAGGCCCCTCCCTCGCTGCCCGTGGTGGCCGGCACTAACCGCTAGCCTATGAACTGCCCTCTCTCCCATCTCCTTCCTCAGCCTGGTGCATAACAGCTTGTCATTATTTGTGAGAACGTGGCAGTGGTTGTACTTCTCTGACGGTGTCGGCATTCAAGAGGTTCTTGCGTGGGGCCCTCTGTAGTGCCTTGGTAAATATTCATTTCCATCTGTGGATCATGGTTGTCACAATCTATGCTGAGCAAGCCTGGCATGCCCCGGACCTGTGTGGTGCTCGCCGCCAGCACAGGGAGCTGGGATGAGGTGACCTCCACAGTCTCGAGGTCTGGAGTTGGCTGGGTCCTGTCCCTAAGATGGCTCATTCCGCGTAGATGATGGAGTTGGCTGGGTCCTATCCCTAAGATGGCTCATTCCCATAGATGATGGAGTTGGGTGGGTCCTGTCCCTAAGATGGCTCATTACGCATAGATGATGGATGGATGAATGGATAGATAGATGATAGATTTGTGTATATAAACAAAGATTCTAGAACATTTACAGAGACATAGATACAGACATGTGGATATTATAGAATCTGAAGAATAATTGGGTCCGGAGACACTTCTAGAACCAAGCATTTTTGGATAAAGGGTAGTTAGTCTATGTGCTGTGCCTCATTCACCCTGTGTCCTACCACCCAGAACTAGTCATCAATAAAGGAAAGTGAATTTAAGTGATGTAGTTGTATTACACGAGAAATCCCTCAAATGCAAAGCCAGGGCTGTTATCACACTGTGTAAAATATTGAAACAATCTAATCAGCTGTTATTGCCTACAAATGCATTACCCTAGAGAAACAATCTGTCCTTTGCTCTGAGCTCCTGTGATTTTCTCCTCCAAGTGCTGACAGCCCACCTTGTTTCTCCACCTGAATGGCTACATTTGATTTGCCAGACTCAGTTCAGATACTTACCTCTTTATCCCCTCCACGAGCCAATTTTTTTCTCTCCTGTGACACAGTACATTCTGTAGTTAATCCAGTCATACCACAAGGCTCCATGTGCATTTTTTGGGGGGGGGGGGTCCGGTCGTGGAGTCTGAACTCTGGGCCTGGGCGCTGTCCCTCAGCTCTTCAGCTCAAGGCTAGTGCTCTACCACTTGAGCTACAGCACCACTTCCGGCTTTTTTCTTCTTGCTTATGTGGTGCTGAGGAATTGAACCTAGGGCCTCAGGCATGCAAGGCAAGTGCTCTACCACTGAGCCACCTTCCCAGCCCCATCCATGTGCATTTTTTATTGTTACTTTTTTGTTTCCATCAGTGAGTTTTTACAGAGAAGAGAAAATGGTTAACTCTCCTGGGACAAGAACGGGATTGGTGCTCAATAAATGTTCTAGGAACCAATCAGGAGCCTGGGATTGTTGAGGCCTGGCAGGCTAAAGGCGATACTTTGTTCAGGAATTTCAGGAGATGACACCTCAGAGCAAAGGTCATTGGGGAAGACTTTAAGGAAAATGAGTAATAATGACATAGCATTATTTCACATGGATTATGTAAGTTCTTTCTGATGCTGAGCTCTGGCCATGCACGCGCAGATGCTGCTTGCCACATGGCTGAGCACATTCTAGAAGTGCCACTGCTTCATCACATCCTGTGCCTCTCACTGGCCAGGGGACACTTTGAACTTCACAAAGACCATTGGTCAAGTTGCTTCAAATTTATAGTGAGAATTTTAATGTTGGTTTCTTGACAACTGTAATGAGAATTTGAACATTCCCGATTCTATGTTCAAATTAGAATGCTAGCTGTGGAATGAACACGAGCAGTCAATGTGGAAGGGTTAGCAAGTGGTGGGATGAGGCCCCAGAGATCATCAGAAGTAGGATCCAGACCGAGGCTCTTCACCAGTAGAACACGATGAGTTCCCGGGAATCAATACCAGTCCCAGCCCCCGTGTGGGGCTAGTTTGTGTGGTGTCGTGGCTGGAAGGGAATGGGGCTCACACAGACACTGTTCATGGAAGGGCCAGGACTTGTCTGTTGGTATCTCCTGTGAGGGTAGGTGCCCGGAAGGAGATGGATAAGATAAACCTGTTATTCTTCCAAAACACTGTGAGCGAGTCCTGGACATAAATATCTCCACATAGCTGGGTTTTTTCTGTCTTTATGATATATGTCCTGTTTTGTCACCAATATTTTCCTGCCAGTTATACTTGGATCATTTTGTTTTTCTGCAAAAACAAAAGCTATGGATCACCAACAATAAAATCTCAGCCAGGCATAGTAGCACACACCTATAACCCATCACTGAGGAGACAGGAGCTCAAGGCCAGTCCGGGTTGGCCTAGAGTAAGAATCACAATATCTTGTTTTCTCCATTGAGGAGACTCCTTGTCTGTTATGTGAATATATCTATTATATCTCTAAAAACTATCTCCTGATGAGAAAATACATAAAGGAAAATGACTCTAGCAAGTATTGTGATGATTTTTTCTTTCTCTCTATAGACCTAACTTCCTAAGTCCAGCGTCTTTCTATGTATATTTATGGACTTTCAGTCAAATGTTTTCTCTCTAAACTCCATCAATTACTCTTATTTTAGATTATTTCAATTTTTTTCAATAGCATTCTTGTCTGGTGTTCTCACATACCCTTTGGACCACTTGTCTGCTTTCCTTTTATTCTTTTGAAATATAGCCTGCTTTCTACATATCATCAATATTTTCAATGTCTATCCATACCATTAAACCAATTTCTCACATAATGAAAATCTCTATCTTTCTTCATAGCAAATGCTGATGCTGTAGAGACAACTAGGAAATAAAGGTGTCCTATGGGGAGAGAAAAATACCTTCACTAGCATTTTGTGGTTGTCACTTAGATAAGAACTATTTCATCAAGTTTCAGTAAGCATCATGGCTTTCCGGTTTGCATGTTTGGATTCTTAGACAACGTATAAGTTCAAACTGAACCCCTCCTGATTCCTGCCAGGAATCAGATGAATGTGTGTGCAACAATCAAATTAGACAGGAAGTTTCCCACTGCAGATCAGACTTGTAGGAGCGCTAAGTCTGAGCTTACTGTAAAATTTGCCACAGTAATGCAGTCTCTGACTCTCAGAGATGAACCAGATGAAAGAGTTCTTGTCTCTTCTATTCTTCACTAATGGTGGGGTGTTGATGGTACGATGTTCTTGGCCTCAGACCATTCTGCTCTGTAGGGCCTGACCCCCAAGTCATCACACGCAGCCCTGAAGGTGGAGAGCAGAGCTTTGGGTGGCAATCCTGCAGGAATCTTAGGTGCCAGGATCTAAACTAGGACACATCACTGGTTACCGTATTCTGTAGTCCAGAACAACTCACAGACGGATGATTGAATCCCTTAGGTCTGTCTACACAGTGTAATTCCTCTGTGTATAATGCAGGAACAGAACAAGACTAGCAACCATCTGTGCAGGCCTGTCAATCAAACTTCTCCATTTAGAGTATTGGAAAAGGCCAGTTTGACATCAGTGGCTTCTTCAACATCAATGGCTTCTCTTGGAGGACCAGTAATGTAATTAATAAGCAGATATTTGGAGATTCATTAAAAGATATTGAAAAAGTAAAGCAAACATTATTCAGACAAAGTGTAAAAGTGCTTGTAAGAGTAGTAGAGGATAGTAAATTACAGTTTGTCTATTTCATTGGATAAGCCACATTCCACAGCTGAGTATATGTGTATGTGTAATTTAATATACATAAACAAACATATATACATATACATGAATACACATGTAAGTGAGGACAGAAAGGACATCAGGTCTATGTTGTGACTTTCCAGGAATAGCTGAAAAAATACTTTTGCATGATCTTTTCTCTTTATCCTCTGATGTGTTAGTATAATCAATTATTGTTGCCTTGTTTGTGTTTACATAACTTTAGAAACATTGCTGTAGGGCCATATTGATGCCAATCAAATCGCTCCATACTGTACTGTGGAAGTGCAGGCAGCTCAGGCTGGGAGCAGGTCGGATGCCATTCAGGCAAGTTTCCATTACTCTGGAGTCAGGTAACTGGATGAAACTCTGCCCTCAAGTGCAGTCGGGCATTACTTATTCTGATATGTAAGCATGTAAACATGACAAAGTAAAGCTGTTAAAACAATGAAATATTATTCCTCTGAATATTTGGAGCAAAATGTAATATGCTGTAGCACCGGCTTCCTCTTTGGAGTGTCAGGTTCTGTCACATCATCTTCTGACTTCTGCTCTCCCTCGTGGTCCTGCTTTGGGCGAGCCTGACATTGCCTTAGTTCCCAACACTGGCACCTGTGATGGTGGACGTCATCAGGAGGGGCGGCTTCTCCCCCCGTGGGTCTCATAGACAGTTGCACACTCTGCGCAGGTTTCATGGTATAGATTATCCTAACACAAATAGCCAACTGTGCCGTATCTATATAAATCAGACCACACGCCATCCGTTCTTCACACAGTGCCTGCCAGAGACTGCACGGCTCATAAGGAAGAAAGGAGATGTGGAATGGATGTTGTGTTACCACTACTGCAGATGTTTTGCAGCTGCAGTGTGTAGGGGCTGAGCTGAACAAGGAGACTGAAAGGGGGATGGGTGGAGGTGAGAGCAAAACTGAATGCAAAATGAGAACGCTAAACTGTAGGAGAAGGCTGAACTGCACGGAAGGGCTGATTTTAAATGCCACCTTCTTCATTGAATCTTGTTATACTGGACATATTCACACCCAGAATTCAGACTCCATATGTGGCAATGTGATGTTACTAAATTATCCTCCTAAACAGGTTAGGAAATTATATTTAATATTTCATGTCTAGTAGCAACATCTTTCTGTGTAATAAAAAACTTGAAGAGCAAAATTTGATGTCATTCTTAGATTTTAATCAACCACAGACTATTGAGGTATTCATTATTTGACTTTAGGCTATTACTCAAATGAGTAAATTCAGGAAAACTAAAATAATCTATAAACATTGTTGGTATGAACAAAGACTGTGCATAATCAATTGATGGGCAGTCCCAGTTCATTTTTATCTTTTAATTGCATGCTTGAGGACATATGAGAACAGGGAAGAAAGACTGTCCAACGCAAGTCTGTTAATTCCTCCCAAACGCAGCAGCTTCAAGGGTATGCCGTGGCCGGCTTGAGTTATAGTCTGGTGCTACAGGAGATTCAAAATAGTCAGCTAAATACGCAGTAAAATACCAGAAAAATGTGAGCTAAGAAGACAAGGGCTGCAGATAAAAGGGTAGGCAGGACAAGAATGGAGCACCGGAAAATAAAATTTGGGGAAATGTTTGTTTCATGTATTTTTAACAAATAATTAAAATCTTTCCTCTTCTTAGAAGCGGTCAGACCCTCTCCCTATCATGAACTGTCATGAACTACGGCATTTATGTTTCCATAAATCTCCAGTAAGTTTTAAGTACACTGAATTTCCAAAGCAATGTATACAACCATATTAAATTTTATGTTCATTCTGATGGTGGTTTTTATTAATTTTCTAGTGGCTGTTTATTATAGAAAAAAAAAATACTGCAGGTTGTGAGTTTCTGGGGATTAGAAGCTGTGGTGGTGTCTGCATGCTCATTTAGTTTGGGGAGTCAGGTCCAAGCCTCGAACGTCTTCCTGGGCACTGAGGAGACTTGCTGTCAGGGTTCTGTGAAGTGTGCATGTAATCAGCGCAGAGGCTGGCCAGGACTGA
Organism: Dipodomys spectabilis; assembly: GCF_019054845.1. Taxonomy (NCBI): domain Eukaryota; kingdom Metazoa; phylum Chordata; class Mammalia; order Rodentia; family Heteromyidae; genus Dipodomys; species Dipodomys spectabilis. The sequence continues at coordinate 10,984,538 of NW_024870753.1, read as the reverse complement.
GGAAACGCCACAGCAAGCTGCGGTCTTTTCTCTCTTTCTTTCTCTCTTTCTTTCTTTCTCTCTTTCTTTCTTTCTCTTTCTTTCTTTCTTTTTGTCGGTCATGGGGCTTGAACTCTGGGCCTGGGCACTGTCCCTCAGCTCTTCAGCTCAAGGCTAGTGCTCTACTGCTTGAGCCACAGCACCACTTCCGATTTCTAGTGGTTTATTGGAGATAAGAGTCTCACGGACTTTCCTGCCTGGGCTGGCTTTGAACCATGATCCTCAGATCTCAGCCTCCTCAGTAGATAGGATCACAGGCATGAGCCACCAGTGCTCGGCTCAGTGTGGGTATGTTCTGAGTTCACTTGTGTACTGTTAATCCTATTTGAATGTCTGTTAATGGTCACCTTATGTAAATACATCTTACCCTATTCAAACTAGCCAATCATGAGCAGGTCACAACCTGAGTGTGGCCAGTCCGAGCGGAGGGGCAGGCTGCTGGGTTAGGGAGCAGCAGGGAGCCGCCTGCCTGCTCTGAGATTTCTTGCTGATGGACCCCCTTCTGCAGAAGTAAACTGAATTTTGCCCTGTGGAAGCAATGCTTCACTTTAGTGACGATTGTTGTGACTTCAGTGGTTCTTGGAGAGCATATTTATAGCAAACTTTGCTGGCATCAATACCTTCTTTATACTCTCAGAGATTCTGTTCTCTTCTGCTTTAATAAGTCATTGGGAAAGAGAGTAAATAACCCTCCTGAGAGTCAGGCAGTGCAACTAAAACTGAACCTGCTTTTCTTTGTTTTTACCTAGAAACCACAGTTCTAAGATGACGCTTATTTTAACACACTCCAGTATTGTTGGGGGAAATACTAAGGGATACAGCAAGGTTGTTCCACTAGGAGTTATATCAGTTTATGAAAGTATATACACATACTCATGCAGAGTATGTGTATGCAAATGTTTTATATAAACAACTTGAGATACTGAAAAAATAAACTATTTTTTTTGTTGGTCATGGGGCTTGAACTCAGGGCCTGGGCACTGTCCCTTAACTCTTCAGTTGAAGGCTAGCACTCTACCACTTGAGCCACAGCGCCACTTCCGGCTTTTTCTGTTTATGTGGTGCTGAGGAATTGAACCTGGGACCTCATGCATGTGAGGCAAGGGCTCTACCACTGAGCCACTTTCCCAGCCCCCAAAACAAACTATTTTGATAGTGATTTCTTGGAATCGCTGGATCTGTGGAGAGCTACCTGCTGAAATGTCAGGCGGGTATGTAGATTTTCAATTAATACTTTAAAATATGAGGCTGACATGGAAAATAGATTGTTTTAGAACAGGGGAGATGTTGCACACTTGTAATGTCAACACTTGGGAGGGGAGGATCACTCACCTGAGGCCGACCGGGGCTACATAGGCAGACCCTGTCTCCAACAGAAGAAAACAAATAATACTAATGTCTGAGCCATCACAACGTGTCCTACACACCCAGCAGAATTTCTGTTCTATTAAGGCGACCATTCTATTTCTGTTACACAAAGGGTACTGAGAAAGCCCTCATTAACATAAACTTCTGTTGATTCAGATTGTGTATCTACATATTTGTTGAACACACTTTTTATGTATGTTTCATAAAAGAAGCCATAAGGAAAGGGTAACACTTCTGAACATGGTCTTTCAGTTTAGGCTGCTTTGACAAAATACATACAAAATTAGAATTGATAGCCATAGAAGAATGGATTTAGTGGAAATCTTGCTTTAAAATATAATCTTGTTTTCTTAAAATTCTGTCCAGCACTGGGATTCAGAAGGAAAATGCACTTTTGTAACTGTTAAGAAGACACTCCCTCAATATAAGAGCTGACAAGACATTGTCTTTTCCCTCACTGTATTTCTTGCCTGTGCGGCCATTCATACCTATATATAATAAGATGTCATTAACAGGTCATAGACTGCACTTCAAGAAAACCAGTGCATTTTTATAAAGTCCAAAGTAGGAACACATATTTAAAAATATGGAGAATTAAACTTAATCTTCTCCTTCAATTATTATTCTGTTCACTTTGTGATTTATAGATTTGGAATCAAGTATTAAGGCATAAATGTATGTGAATTCTATAATTATTATGTGTTCTTTGTATATGCTGTTTTGTTAAAAGGCTTATAAACAAAATATAGAACTTTAAAATTAGCCAATTGTATTATATATATTCCTTATATAAGTTGATACTGTCCAAAATAAAGTAAATAATTGCCAGCTGTTTTCTGAAAGACCAAAGAAAGTTGAAAACTACAGCATAGAAGGTCAGACACAATGCTATCATGCAATTGTATATTGCTTATTAATGACAGACAGCTGGCAGATCTTGTCCACTTTGCCAGCCTGGACCGTTTCTGTAGCTGGGCTCTCTCGGCCCTCTCTCCCCTGGGGTCTCCTCCAGGATCAGTCGTGAGGTGGACTTAGCAATTGAGGGGCGGTAGGAAAGGCCGCAGTGACGGCTTACAAAGCAGAGTGCTGACAGGTAGAGAATGGTTGAGTTAGCAATGCTAAATCATAATTTGACTGGTCTTTAGATTCTAGGGGTCATACAGTTAAAAGCCTAGAAATAGGCACAAATATGTAAACCAGTAAGGCTTCTTTCCCAAGAATTTGTCTCTCGGATACAGCTTCCTACTGTACCAGAATGCACGCCGTTGAGCTCTGCACTGGGATGTTAGCCACCAAGGCAGAGATGGGTATTGTCTGTGGTCCAGGCATCTGTCACATTGTAACCAAGGAAAATGGGCTGGATGCAACTATAAATGAATGACTATTCACTATAGCATCAGGGCTTTTCATAGATTTGTATATATGTTACATGATTCTTTTATTATTTTATATTCTTTAATAAAAATTTAAAAATGTTCAGATAGTAGTTTGAACATGCCACTTCTATGTTTCTGGTTACATTACAGAAAAACTTGTTAATGGGAAGGTGGCTCAGTGGTAGAGCGCTTCCCTTGCATGCCTGAGGCCCTGGGTTCGATTCCTCAGCACCACATAAGCAAAAAGAAAAAAGCCGGAAGTGGCGCTGTGGCTCTAGTGCCCAGGCCTAGAGTTTAGGCCGCATGACCGGACCCAAAAATAAAGAAAAACTTGTTAACATATTTGTGAGTAAAATGTTTTTAATATAAGCTTCATTTATACATAGATAAACTTATTCCGATTAATTGCATGAAAATGTGAATTTCCCATTCAGTGGTTGGTTAGAGTAGTCTGGGAATATAATTCTGTAGTTTATGGGGGGAAACAGTGCTTTGTGATCAATAGAGTTGATGTGCCCTAATTCACAGCCTAACCAGAAGCAAGGCTCTCGGTCAGAGGCCATGCATTTCATATGATTTCACCCCTAGAATCAGGAGAATTCCAGAGTCTAAGTAGGAAGTCAATAAATAATTTACTCTGATTTTCTTCTACATCTGTGCTCTTCTCTCTGCTTTACATTGCTTGTCTGCCATTTCTGTAATGACCTTTTGTGCAGTTCATTGAGCCAGAATTTTTAAATGTTTCTGGATAGCATTTATTTTATGCTTGTTCTGGCACATGACAATTCAGTGCAAGAAGAAAACACATTTGGTGAAATGAAAATTAAAGCATTTCTGTTAGATTCTCTTGCAAAACAGTCATCGTTTGGATTTATGCACAATTATTAAAATATCAGAAATGCAAAGCGGATCCTTTAATAGTCAAGTAACTTAGAAAATATTAAAAAGCCACACGTTGCTGGTCTCTCCTGGAACCCAGCTTTTAATATTCCTCAGCTGGGCGCTCATGGCTCACTCCCATAACCCTAGCTATGCAGGAGGCTGAGATCTGAGGATTGAGGTCCAAGGCCAAATGGGGCAGGAAAGTCTGTGAGGCTCTTATCTCCAGTTAATCACAGGAAAAGCAGAAGTGGCACTGTAGGCTGTGGTTCAAGTGATAGAGCACTGGCCTTGAGCAAAATAGCTTAGGGACAGCTAGGCCCTGAGTTCAAGGTCCAGGACTGGCAATAATAATAATAATACTCAGCATCCTTCCTTCCTTCCCCCATCTCCCATCCATGATGCAGAGACAGTTTGCTTGCTTATTGCTTGCACAAGAGATGCGGAACCTCCTCCTGGAGTGATCCTGAAGGGAGAATGGGGTGAGAAGTTAGTCCTTGTGCGGACCTTGCCCTCTCCCCACCCACTGACAGAGCACGAAGGCAAACTGATGCTTCCCTGCCCTTCCCAGGGAAGCCAGAGCTTCTGCAGCCCCAGCTCTTGGTGGGCAAAGGGTGTCCCGCGTGCACAGGGAAGGGTCACGGGCAGGAAGGGTGTGGGTGCAGGAAGCACACTACACATACATGCCCTGCTTTCAGAACACTTTGAAATCCGAGAGGCAAAAATATATAATGAAATTTTTAAAATTCCCCTGGACCATACATTTAAATAAATCACGTGCAGCACCATGGAGAGGTGGCGATGGCGTGACTGGCTCAGCCTGCCAGCTGAGGGGTTGAGCTTGCCCTGGAGGCTGGGTGCGCTGTGGCGGGTTATTACAGCTTCCGGAGGCAACCGAACACACAGTGGCTACGGCTTTGCCAAATCCCATGCGTCTCGTCCACACTGGAGACTTGGTGCTTTAAGTCTGTAAGCTCCAGAGCTTGAGTCCAATCCTAACTTCACTTCAGTAGGTTCTCCCCTGGAGCATGGATATTTTTGCCCTCCCTCCCCCCACCACCCCCTGCGCTTCCTGGCAATTGTAAATTTAGCTTCAGTAAAATGATTGAGTCTGGGGAGAAGACAGCGCCAAAATCACTGCCAAAATTCGCTTCAAGGCCCATTTCCAGACCTTAGGCCTGCCCTTGTGCTCACTCAGTAAACATCTCTACATGTAAATGGGAAGCTTTCTCTGTTACCCCTAAACACAGGCCTCTGTAATTGGGACCCAGAATACTTCATTTGAAAATATTTCATAGTCTCTAAGGAAAGCAACAGTAAGCTTTATAATTGTTTTAATCATGGTTTTACTCTTCAAGGATGAATAGGGTTGTAAATCCACTCAATGAATAGACTGAAGAATGAAAAAAGTCATTCCTTCTCTTAGAGAAGAACAGTGATTCAGGTTACTAAAGAATGAGTACCATTCATGATAAAGCTTCCTTAGCCTGACTTACTATTGCTCATCAATGTTCATTAACCCAGGAGCCCAGCGTGCCTGTACAGAATGGAACTTGCGTGGTCACAGTAGTAGAGCTCACACGCAGCCCGGCAAAGCCTGATCTGACTGTCCCTGTGCCCTCCATCCTCTCCCACCATCCTCCTAAATCATCCTGCCAGCGTGTCACCTCACGGCTGCGATCATCGCGGAGCCATGGTCCCAGCAGCCCTGGCCCGAATACTCCAGGCTCCTCATTCCCAGGCGTCCAGTTTGACCATCTGTCCTAACATCCACAAAAGGTGGAGAGTAACCCAGGACCTCTTCTCCCCCTTCTGCCTCCCTACCTGGGACCTAAGAGCCGTTTTGGAATAAAATTCATCTAGACATTTCTGTGTGAATTAGCTGTAGTGAGTTTTTCTGTTACTAAGGAGACTTGTTACCAAGGAGAACGGGCTGTGAATGAAGAGGCATTTATAATCTGCACCTCCTAGGAAGCTTCTTCCCGCAGGTAGACTCATGGGTACTGGAAAGGTAAGGGTTGAGTGATGAAAAGCAAGAATAGGAAATGATCCTTGGTGGCTAACAGCTACAAAGCCACAGGCCCAGAAGCCCAGGTCAGTCTCAGAGAGACTGACCTGCAGGACCCGTTTCATTGTTGTCCGTGGTCAGATTTGAGGGCAGCAGGAAGAACATCGCAGGAAGTACCTACAAGGACCTTTGGAATAGAACAGTACTCCACAGTAGAGCTAATGTCATGACTCAATTACTAGATAATTAAAACAGGTTGCTTTTTAACCAAATTACATTTCCCTCATTATAAACTAGTGATTATACACACACACACACACACACACGGTACTGACTGGGTCTTGGATCCATGATCTCATGCTGGCCAGGCTGCACTCTGCCGTTCATCCATAGCTCTAGCCTTATGCTCTGATCCAAAATACAGAGAACCAGGCGATTAGTTGAATAACAAGGCCAGGAGTAGAAACGTTAAGCACTGTTTCCAATGGCATGAGGGCCACTCTGGTGTGTGGCTGGGATAAGCAAGGGTATTATGGAAAAGCATTAGTTTCATTTACATGAAGGGAGTTATAGAAAAAAGGACATGATATTTCTTTGAATTCTTTAAAAAGATCAGTTATTGAGGCGCATAAATGAATGGCCTCACAGGTTACAATGCCGGTGTACCACTCGCCTGAGCGAGTTTTTGGAGTTCCTGCTTTTATTATGATCAAAGGAACATAAGAATAATGCAGTAATAATGGAAAGGATTTTACAGTTGGACTCTTCAGCTTTGAATATTTCAGACGTGTTCACATTTAAAGGCTGGTATGTGACTCCTTACGGATGCTCTGCAGTACCGAGTACTGTGCGACTTGTCTCCACACCTTTCCCCCTCCACCTCTGGGGACTCTGTTCCTTCTGCACAGGTCAGACTAGCGCCTTCCTGATGACGGGTGCATGATAAGGAGGTCCAAGACAGCGGGTCCCGGTCTGCCCTTCACCAGAACTGCTGTTCCCCCAAGGAGCTTGTAAGGCACCCTGGGGCTGGGCTTGGGGGCTGCAAGTGTGAAATAAAATCTCAGCGTTTAAAATGTGCGGTGTGCAATGTAGTCTTAAATACAGAGAAGCGGATTAACTTTTCCATTTGGTAGTATGCTTCCATCTCTGCCTGATCTCAGACACCCAGTGGGAGCACCAGGAATCCTGCCGCCAGGGATGGAGCCAGGCCTGGGATCCTTCCACAGGAATGCCCCCCTGCTGATGGGGGCACTAGCAACAGGCTATGCGGGCCACTTTAGTGTAACAGCATTAGTATAGTGTTAATTGTGGGCCTGAAAAGTGTAGGCTTACACACAATAGCACCATTTTTTACTACTGGTTTTAATTAGAAACCAGGAAAAAATACGTACAATTAAATATAGTCATAAAAGTAATAAATACATTCCTATAATACTAGTCAATTTGTTGCATCATTAATACCGTTCAGTGTGGCGGTTTTAAAAGGTATTGGAGTGACTCAAGTGGAAAATGGCTAGAAATGAATCATGAGCGTTTAAAACCGCGCGCCTCACCAGTGACGGCAGCGGTGCGGTGTGCAGGGCCTCCACCTCCTAAAGCTCGCTGTTTGCTTCGTGGGCCCCTTGTTTCTAAGAAGAATTTATCTGCTTCTATAAGTGCAGTTTCAGAATGCAATGAATTTAAATTCAGCAATTTACACTTACAAACATATGTTTTAAACGAAATATTGATGTGCCTAGAGGAAGTGATTTGTTGAAGAGGTGCACTGCTTGGAAGCCCTCTCTACAGCTCAAGCAGAGAAAGCCGTGGAAGGCATGGGTACCACCCAGCAGCCCTGGCCAAAGATGTCAGCAGAGGGTACAGCCAGGAATCACAAGCCCCATAATTCCCTTTATCCCCAGCTTCTGCATGCTTTACGCCAGTGCATGATGATTTTATATATATATATATGTATATATATATATATACATATATATATATGTATATATGTATATATATATACATATATATATATGTATATATATGTATATATATATATACATATATATATATGTATATATATAATCATTTAATCCTGCCAATAAGCTAATAAAGTTGAATATCATAATGCCATTTGAAGCATGAAAAGTATTTCTGTGATGTGCCCCGTACCACCGTAGCTTCTGTGAGGGCCTCTCCAGATGTGTCCTCTTTATTCCCCAGGATGGGCCTCCCTGCCCCTCCCACCGCCCCCCCCACGTGGCAGCCACCGCAGGGAGGGTAAGGGCAGCCATGTAGGGAGCTGTGAGGTGCGAGACCTCCCGTGCAGTAGGCCCCCCCCTGTGGCAGCCACCACGGGGAGGGCAAGGGCAGCCATGTAGGGAGCTGTGAGGTGCGAGACCTCCCGTGCAGGAGGCCTCCCCCCCCCCCGTGGCAGCCACCACGGGGAGGGCAAGGGCAGCCATGTAGGGAGCTGTGAGGTGCGAGGCCTCCCGTGCAGTAGGCCTTCGTCCTTTCAGCAGCCCTTTCAACTTCTTTACTCTCTTTTGGATTCCTGTCACATTGAAGAGAAGTCCATGAGAACAACTGCCTAGTGTATTATAGCAACCGTATATATTTTTGATACGCATTACCCAGGTTCTTTCTGGTTTATTTGTTTTATTTTTATCAGTTGTATCTGCCTGTCTTTAGAGAACAAGGCCGTCAACTGTTCTAGAATGCAGAAACCCAAATCCACATTTTCACAATGCAGACACTGTGCCCAGCACTCTACTGCTCAGCTCCCCAGCCTCTCGCCATTCCCAACAGCTTCACGCAGCACGCTTTCTCTCCTCTCCTCCATAGAGCATGGAAAAGCCAGCTTGAACTCACCACTTAGTTCTAGGACCAGGGGTCAGAAGATGGAGCTGCTGATTCTGGTGCTGGCGTTTCTTGTGTGCCTTAGGCTAGCCCCGTTGATTGCTCGGCTGTTTTCCATTGTGCTCATGTCTCATGCACTCAAACCTCTGTAATCCTGTGTGTGTTACAGGGCACACATAAATATCTCACGAGATGGCACAATACATACATAATCCTGTTAGATGGCACACCATGTGTATGTAATTCTGTGTGTATTAGGTGGCACACATACGTATGTAACAATAGGGATTATCTGACAATTTTAGAAAAGTTTATGTGAATATCACATAAACATTTTGGATGACTATTTCAGAAGAAGATTCCTGGTAGGTGTAGATCATGAATTAGGCTGTGAATCAAAATTGTTTCAGTGAGATGGGCTGCAGGATGCTATAGATGGAATACTAGAAGACAGAGGCAGACGCAGAGCCTCGCATGCCAGACTAGAGGAGACAATTCTGTCTTCCGAAGCAGTCAGAAAATTATCATATGTGTGAAGTCGTATGTAGAAGTTTTAAATATAGCATTTCAGTATCTTCACTCTAAATCAGTGGGAGGTGGTGAGGATTTGAGATGAATATAAATTTGTTTTCTGACAGATTTCTATTTTTCAGCAACTTTAGAAAATTTAACATAGACATTTTACAAAAATCTAAAGTAATCACTTTACTTTCCTTTTAACACATGATCTTCTGAAATATTTAACTTCAGTCACTTTTCCCCTGATTTGTATACTAGTATTTATGCATTTGTACTACACGTTTGTCTTGATTTTTACCCTATCAGACACAATTATTCTTTCCTTCATACAGATGACTGCTACATTTTTTGGTTTATTATTATTTTAGGTATTAAAGTTAGGGCTTTAGGAGTAGACTTTACGGATACAAAGACTTCCTCATTTTCTGTGGGCTGGGAGTTTCCTGAACCCCTGTGACACCCTTGACTGTGTGTAGAATGGAGAGATGTGGTGGAACTCACAGGGCTGTTTGTGTCAGATGTGTTCCTGAACTGAAGCAGTCTCTGGCCTGCAGTAGTTAGTTGCTGTCATTTTCCTTTATGCATTTCAGACATTATCTTTGCCATTACTTCCTTGTCTTTTGTCTGATGAATATCATTTATTGCGTTCCTCAGTACAAATATTGTTTATTCAGGTGGAAGAACTTACATGTCTCTTGTTTAAATTTTTACTAGGTCTAGAATCATACATGGATAGAAGAAGGATTCTTTTGCATCTGGCAGCACTCAGACTTTAAAAAAAGCTCAGCTGTGTGAGCAGGCTTACAGGCTGGACTCAGAAGCAGGATAGACACCCTAGTGGGCTTCTAGATGCTTCCAGAGGGTGCAGAGGAGGGGCGTCTGTGTGGCATCGTCCCTAACCCAGGTCGGCCTTTGTACATTCCTTAGCCTTGGGTAAGCCATCTTTTACAATGAGATTTGCTGGGCGCTGCACAGTAAAAAATGCTGAACACATTCTTAGTATTACGGAAATGTAAGAGACAATGATTTTTTTCTATAGTATTCTCATGACAGGTGATTTGCCTTCTAGAAGCTAGTTCATTCAATAAGTTTTATCGAAAATGCATTAATTGAATATGTGCTAAATTGCCAGTTATTCTTCTTGATGTTTGGTCTGTGAAAATAAACAAGATAAAAGTCCTTGGTTTTGTGGATGTGACATTCCAGTAGAGGAGAGATAATTAAGCCAAGAGACACATGCTATAACCTGAGGCACTATATATTACTAAGGAGAAGAATGAACAGGGCAGGGAAAATGAGCGTTGGGGGTGAGGGCGAGGGCCGTGGCTGAGGGCCTCGGGCCCTGGGGTAGGGAAAAGACAGGGCGTGGCAGGGTGGAGGAATGAAGTCACAGTGTGGACACCTTGTTTAAAAGAAGGACTTTGGATTTCAGACTGATTATTGTTATAACTGCTGTATGAGAAGAGCCTTCAAGGGACCAAGCCTTAATACTGAATTAGAGGGAGAGATCAGGAGTTGATAATAAGATCTCTGTTTCTCTCCCCTTTCCTCTTTTTTTCTCTCCTCTTTCTGTTTCTCTCTCTCCTCTCTGTCTCTAGCTCTTTCTCATATGTACACACAGACTTGTACATACATCATTAACAGTTTCTACTGTGTGTCTTGCATCAAGAAAGACTAACTTGTAATCAAGGAATAACATTATCACTTTATTTTATAAAACATGTGTTTTGTCTAAATGTGATGTTTTATATAATTGTCTACAATCATCTTCACAGTGACTTATTCTTGATAATTTTGTATTGAAACTAATACCATGATGATTTCCTATACTGCTTTTTACAAATAGATGCAATAATATACAGAAAAAGACAAATCTTGTGTCTTTTCATACATTCATCTTGAGATGTCATATGCTAGATAATAGTGCTTGTTGCTAAGAGCTCAAGCAGATATCAACAGATATTGTAATGTGTTTCAAGTTCGTGGTTGTTGCATTTCAGTCTCTGTGTTCACAGCAGTATGTGTGAGAGTCTGTCTCTGTGAGGCTCTTCTAAACGCAAACCTGCTTTCCTTCTGTAGCACTACTTTCCTTCTGTAGCACTAATGCACTGATTACAATTAATCTAGCATCCAGCAGAAGCTTTATAGATTTGTGGTAAGTTATTCTATTTTATTTCTTAGACATGATAACTAAAGTCAGATAAATTTTCAAGGAAAACACATAAGAAGTTTTGCATGTTCAGAATGTTAGAGATTATTACATTTACCTTTTACTTTATTGAAGAAACAGAAGGAGTAAGGAGCAAAAAATGAAAGGAAAATAGGATGTAGAGGCCTTAAAAACAGAATGGGTATTAAAAACTCTGTGTGTGTGTGTGTGTGTGTGTGTGTGTGTGTATGTACATGTTAAAAGACATTAGTGCTTGAAAATGAACTCTCTCTCTCTCTTACACACACACACACACACACACACACACACACACACACACACCCCTTAGAGGAGATTTTAATGTAAAATTCATGCTTTGTGCAATCAAATTCAACGTGTCATCTTATATTTGGGAACAGATCGTATGTATTTGGTGCAGAAGGTAGACTGGTTTATGTTGGCCTGCCTGGTGTCTACGGAGATGCCTGTGCTCAGCGTGTCCTCTGTGCTCTGCTCATTCTCTGTTGCTTCACTCCATGTTAGTGTCCTCACAGGAACCTGTTTAGGAGTTCCCTCATCTATGTCATTGTCACTCTCCTCACACAGCCCCATCATAACAAGGTCTCTTTCCAGGACTCACGACTGCCGTCAGGCCTCTCCCTCGTGGGTCAGGGGCACGCACATGCTAAGGGCTGTGTGGCTCTTCTTGTTCGTGCAGGCCCTCTGCTGTGCACACATCCCCGTGCAGGTGGCTTTCCCCGGGTGTCCCGTGCACTGCTGGGAAGGCTGCATGGTTGTGCTTGTTTGATGGGAAAAGCTAAGGACCACCGAGGGTCGGGACATTGGCCACAGTGAGTGGAAGGATCTCTTGGGACAGAATAAGAAGCTCACTGACTCAGGTTCAGCCAAAATAGTATGGCCTTCTCAGAGCTGCTCCCCGAGCTCTGTCTGTCCCTCAGCTGGCCCGGATCTCTGTCCCTCCTAGAGCTTGTCCGGGAGCTCTATACAGGATGATGAAGGGGCAGGGTTATCTTCTCAGAGGCCGTCCAAGAGCTCTGTCTGTGACAGAGGTACTACTTCACATGTGCGTTTCTACTGAATCCTAGTAATTGTTCCAGAATTTCCAAATTTCCTAAATTCCCAGCTGCGGTGTGCTGACTTTTCTCCTTTTTCTCTTACTGGCTAAAAAAATAGAGCATCTATGATAAAAACACTTTAAGTGTAAAAATTAAGTAGGTCACTTTATACTTCAAATTTACTTGTTTCTGATATTTACTCAGTAAAAAGTAGTAGGAAGTTTATTTTGGGATGGGAGGTGTTTATAAATTATTCATCCATTATTATCTCTTAATGGTCTTCTCTATTAGTGATAATCACAAAATTAAAATATACTACCATGGCTTTGATTTTACAATATAAATAAATTCTATAGTTTGATGCAGGTAAGAATTAGAAAGTGAAATCTTTGTTTGGTGTGGAAATAATAAATTGTAAGCTATCAGGGAAAATTGTTTTCTATTCCTTTAAGGTGTTTGTTAAAACATAACTTAGATAAATCCACACAGAAAGATTTCTATAAAAACTTTCTATAAAAATCATCAACACACTATATAATTATTTCTCAGCTAGATTGCTTTTAGCCAAGGATGTTAGAGCAAACGCCTGAAAACTGTACTTACTTATACAGGGAAGGAAGCTCACTGCATACCTGTCAAATGCTTGCAGGAAGGGTTGTGTGAGGGTTTACATTCCTTTCATATCAGTTCTGTCTTTCAGGTAAAGAAAAGAAACAAGATATTAATGTACTATTGTGTTTATTGTTATAAAAATGGTATTGGACAACAATATTAAATATTCATGAAAATCCTTATTTCCCTTGGTTCCAGCTAGCAGAAGATGCTGAGAGCTATAAGTCACCACGGGGGTGGTCGCTAACACAGTGCAAATAATCACATGAGTTATAAACAAAGGCAGTTGACATTAAAAATTAAACAAGGAAAATTCCCGGTGGAGACTTGGATGAGTCACCACACGGCATGTAACTGCTCGTTAATTGTGCATACTCCAGAGGTAGCTAGGAGCCTATCTGCTGCTTCTGTTCTATTTTCCTACACCCATCATTTGTCTAACAGAATAAATACAGCTATTATACACTCCCTATGAGAAAAAAATCCCATTAGAACTTGACGTTTTTACTGTCTGTAAAAAGTATGTCATGTAAGTAAATGTGACAGAAAGTTCTACTTTCTTAGGTTTTTGTACCACTCGTTAACTGAACTGTAATACCAATTATTTAACCGTATCTTTACCTGGGCTTTGCACAAAACCCCCAACTTATTTGTTATGAGGTGATTCATGCATTGGTTTGCTTTTTTTTTTTGCCTATTTTCCCCATTTTACAAAATGATTATTGGTCTCCACAGGACATCCTTCAATGGAGAAACGCCCATGCTGAGAGCCCCCGGGGACACACGCAGCTCCGGCCACGAGATGGCCTCCTCCTGGAAACTGATTCTCTTCCTGCCAGTCACCTGGTGTCTCTCAGGTAAAATACCCACAAGTCACCAGATTCTCTAAGTATCACTTAACACAAGTACCTCAAGATCTTCACTACGAAATCTTGGTAGAAATGTATACTGTTAACAAAAAGACCAGGTTTCCCTCAGCTGTTACTAAAGCAAGCATCTACCTCACTGACTTCATTTAGAATCTAAAACCACTGTGAACCTTCAGAAGGCTTAGAAAGCATCTCTGTCTCTTTGTATCCATCTACCTATCTATCTAGATAAAATTTGTAACAAGTAATTAAGAAAGTATCTCATTCCAGTGCTACGTTTTACCACATAGAAACAACCACGCTGCCCTTATTGCACACCTATGTGTGCGAATGTGCACATGGTTTAAGACAGTGTGTGACGCGTGACAAAAAGACATCTGCGAGGAAATCTCCTCCTGCTTGTTGGCTTGCTGCAGTGGCTTCCACTTGTCTGTTTAGATCAGGTTCAGTGTTTCATATCTAGATCCAAGGAGACCTTTTATTCTGCAAAAGTTCTTCATGTTCTTCTGGAGAAGCAAACCTGTAAAAAAAAGATTCAGTTATGTTTGTTTATTTGTTTTGATTTAAGATTATGTTGAGGTTTGTCATTATTTAAATGTCATGTGCAAAGTAATTACAGCTTAATTAGACATAACTCCATGCCTATATTGTAAGTAAATTTCAGTTGCTTTTCTGAAGTGCTAGACACTGATAGCTCAGGCCACCAGCTGAGATCTCAGTATAGCAGTTCGATTCCAGCCCAGGCAGAAAATCTATGAGACTCTTACCTCCAATTAACTAGAACAAATCCAGAAATAGAGCTGTGTCTCAAGTGGTAAAGTGTTAGCCTTGAGCAAAAAGCTCAGGCCCTGAGTTCAAGTCCCAGGAATGGCACAAACAAACCAAAAGATTCTCTTGCTAGTTTTAGATTAAATGGTTTCTTTTATTTCTAAATGTATTTTAACTATACTACTCACAGCTTTTTAGCACAGTAAGTATTTACTTCTAGATATATGTAGTGGTTCAGTGTTTTATACAAATAGTGCATACAGATAAATACACAGCATATATTTTCATATATGTACAAAATTCATATCATATACATGTATGAAAATGTATATGATATGGAGTATGCAGCAATATAAATATATAAAGTATGTTTTTACCTGCGGCCACAAATACCCTTACCATGTATACCAGGCTGTATTACTATGTAATAAAAATATTTAATTGACTATTCTAAATACCTTTGTTTTAAAGAACTAAACACATCATCCTCACTAATCATCTCCTATATTATTAGTAAAATATACATACATATAAACACATACACACATATATACATGTAGATCCATGTATATAAGAAAACTAAAGATTGTCCAAAAACATTGAGCAGAATTATTTGAACTATCTTTATTCTTATAATTACATGAAAGTTTCTCTTTAGTCTTCCTGGATTGTTTCCTTTTGAGGAGGAGTCTCCAGTGTATTAAGCATGATAATTGTGTATGATGGGTGGTTCTTCTATACATTACAAAGTGATATTCAGCATTAATAATACCTCTAATCATCACTGCACTATAATCCCCAGCAAGCAGATTTTGTTCCAAAGCCTTCTCTGAAATCTGCACCAATTTTTCTATGTGCGTGGATAAATTCACTGTTAGTCCTAAGGTTCATGTGTTGAGGCATGTCTGAACATGAATGAACGCATCTGAATGTGTTTGAAAGCAATAAAAAAAGCTCTTGTTGCAATACCATCACTTAAGTAATTGCACAGCAACAAAATCAATAATGATTCATTTATCATTACTATTATAAATTGACACATTGTTTATAGAAAAATCAAGTTTAATTAGAGACAGGAAAAGTGGGATAATACTCTATCATTTTGATAGACATATTCGTGACTACTTGAAGATGTATATAAGTTCAAAGATACCAAAGTTAAATGAAAATTGTGATTCATCAGTATCTTGGTTGTAAACAAAAGGGAGTCTCCAGATGTTTTATTCTGCCTTACAATCTTTCTTTCCTGTGCAGTGCAACCAACTTCTCTCCTGATCTATTCATCTTCCACCTTTTCAGTGTCCTTCCCTGTTTGACTCATAAACTACCTGATAGAGATGGAGGTAGACTTGGGAGATGAGATAAATAAAACAGACATTTTAGGCTTGCGTTTTAGAAAAGACAACACCGTGAATTTTTTCTGTCTCTAGTATGAGCCATACAATGCTTTATGTCAATTTAGTGGCCTGCCATAAACTATCCATTTAGCCTCTCTCTGTTAACTGAGAAGACTTAGAAACTAGAAAAGAATCAAGATCTTGTTTTAATATCAATTTCTACTTAAACCATGGTTTGGAGAAATGACTGAAGCAGGAAGTAGAGCAATCACAGCGGACCACACAGTAGATCCAAGAAGGAAGGACACACTCGGGGAAGGGAGCAGTGTTGAAAACGTCAGGCCCAGTGGGCAGCAACCCCTGTGTTAGTCCCAGAAGTGGAAATACAGTCAACTCCATGGCATGCTGGGGTGCAGAGTCAGGAAATAACACCTCTGAAATAAATCATGTACCAGTAGTGTTTAGGGTGCTAGAATAGGGTAGGAAGTAGCTTAAAATAGCTCGTTAGCACACTCTCATTTGGTAGGAAAGTTTTGTAAACATACTTTTTGTATTTCTTTTTTTTTTTAATTTAATTTAATTTTATTTGTGAACATACTGTACAGAGGAGTTACAGTTACATGGGCAGGATAATGTGTACATTTCTTACCAAGCATTGCAGCCTCCTCCTTTGTTTACCCTTCACATCCCTTCCCAGCCTCCCCCCTCCCCCCTAATCCCAATCCTTCTCCTTCCCCCCCCAGCCCCCCCCCCCCCTGCACCAACGTTGTAAAGTTCGTTTTGGACATGACAACTTGTACTTCTCATTGTTGCAACAGGTCCACCTGTATCCTTAAACGATTGGTTTTTCCCCATCTCCTCCACAAGTTATACTGACATCAAATATAGTGAAAGCAAGGGTTATACTGTGGGGGAGGGACGTACAAAGCAACAAAGAGATAATCTTATAAATGTGTTAGAAACACATGCATGAAAGAAAAAAACATTAAAATACACATCCAAGGGTTCATTTTCCTGACATCACATTATCTGACCTTTTCCGCTTGACTCATACATATACTAGATATTACAAATAAGGGAAACCATGGGACCTACGTTTCTTTGGGCCTGGCTTACTTCACTTAATATAATTTTTTCCAAGTTTTTCCATTTCCTAACAAATGGGGCAATGTCATTCTTTCTGATGGAGGCATAGAATTCCATTGTGTATATATACCACATTTTCTTGATCCATTCATCTACTGAGGGGCATCTGGGTTGGTTCCATATCTTAGCTATGGTAAATAATGCTGCAATAAACATAGTTGTGCTGGTAGCTTTAGTGTAGTCTTGTTTGTAAACATTAGGGTAAATGCCCAAAAGTGGGATTGCTGGGTCATAGGGGAGCTCTATGTGGAGTCTTTTGAGGAACCTCCATACTGCTTTCCAAAGTGGTTGAACAAGTTTACATTCCCACCAACAATGAAGTAAGGTTCCTTTCTGTCCACATCCCCTCCAGCATCTGTTGTTGTTAGAGTTCTTGATTTTTGCCGTTCTAACTGGAGTGAGGTGATATCTCAATGTTGTTTTGATTTGCATTTCTTTTATGGCTAGGGATGTTGAACATTTCTTCATGTGTCTATTGACCATCCTTCTTTCTTCTTCAGAGAAGTTTCTCTTTAAGTCTTTCGCCCACTTATTTATTGGGCAGTTGTTTCTTTGAGGATTTGTTGTTGGGGGGTTTAATTTTTTGAGTTCCAAGTATATTTTAGATATGAGACCCTTGTCCGTTGTATGGCTAGTAAAGATCTTCTCCCAATCCGTGGGCTTTCTTACTTTTTGTATTTCTAGAACCAGCATATTTCTTCAGTATCCAGAAACTACTCTGTATGTTGATCAGAACATGCCAATTACTGAGAGTAGTAGTTTAAAAGTTTTGGGGGATTATTTATCTCTCTTCTATAGTTGAAAAAATGCTTGACTCAGCTTATAAACCATAGAGTTACAAATAAGTGGTTCTGTGGTCCAACTCCTCCTTGGGCAAGCAAGCACAATCTCATGTGCTGTCACGGGGTGCGGCGGGAGGCCCGGCCTGCCCCACCATGGTGGCAGAGGGCGCAGGGAGGGACTCGGGCCCCAGGGCACCTCTTGTTGACACAGCAGCCAGTGAGCATCCTTCCCGCCCCGCTCGAGGAGCTGCCCCACTGTGTCCTAGGCCGGCGCCCTGCGCACTTCCTCTCAGCGTTGCTGTCAGGTTTATGCTGTAAGCTGTGTTGCTTTAAACTAATAACAACAGAAGAAGTGTGTGTGTGTGTGTGTGTGTGTGTGTGTGTGTATGTGTGTGTGTGTGTGTGCTCTCCTCTACCTATTCTCCTCCATGGGGATGAATCCATTTGTGGAGATGGTGACACTGTCTCTCTGTTGGGCGAAAGGTGGACCGTGGGACAGAGTGTGCCTGTCACTGATAAGCTCACAAAGGCTCTTCTTTGGGGAGGCAAGGCAGTAAATCACAAGAAACTCTCCTACTGTTATTTAGTGCTGCCTAAGAACGTACAAAGGAAATGGAAACAAGAGCATGACAGTACACAGGGGCCTGCGCAAGAGGAATGGAGGACGGATCCGGCCGGACCGCTAACTTCCGTCCTGCGCTTGGCATCCGCCCCTCTGCCAGCGTGCACGGCCACAGAGGCGGCGGCATCCGGGCGGCTCTTATCAGAGAGCTCTTGCGGAATCAAACATGCAATTAATTAGAAAACAATTTGATTTCTCATTGTTAGTAGGGTGGAAATGAAGGCGGAGTCACCTGCAGTGAGTGAGTTTTGCTAGTTTTATCTTCAAGGCAAAGAACACACTGAAAGGTGTCAATAATTGTCAGCAACTCCTGAGGTGATATAAAATTAAACCATCAACCAGAAGCCATTCAGGATCCTAGAGCAATGACTATAAATATGCCACAGAGTATTAGAAATTAAATGGAGAGTTAATTTGTTAGATCAGCTCAATATTATTTCTTTTACATTGAAAATAGTTATTGAGAAAAATTTTACTTGAGTTTTGGCTAAGGGTTAATGTGTATACAACAAAGTGTTTTATAATGTAGAAAATGTTGTGAAAGTTATCTCCAGTCTCTTAGCTGGATTAAAGTGGGATAACATCATTATCATTAGGCAATAATATAAATCAGTTTTCTCTGTTTTAGAATAGTAGAGTTTATATTGTATTGTATTCATAAAACCTGTGAATAATGTTTACAAGTACAATTTGTGTGTGTGTGTGTGCGCGTGCGCGCGTGTGCGTGTGCATATTTTGCTCCTGTGGTTTGAGCTCAGGTCCTGGGCACTGTCCTAGAGTTTTGCTCAAGGCTGCTAGTCTACCACTTGAACCACAACTCCACAGCTAGTATATTAATGATTAACTTGATAAAAGTATGCCAAAGGCTGGTTTTGACCATGATCTTCACATCTCAGCCTCCTTAGTAGCTAGGATTACAAGTGTGAGCCACTGGTGTCTAGCTACCAGTACGATTTTTAATAGAACTTAGTTTTAGCCAGGCAACTCTAAGGTAAGGGTATCTGCTAAAGGTGAAGACGTGCCCTGCTTCACACGAGCATGTGGGGAACTGCTCCTGTATAGTCAGTTGAGTATTTGATATTAAGAAACCTGTTTCTTTAATTCACATCATTGGTTTAAATATGTTTACTCTGCATATTAAATAAAGAGAAAATTACACTCATTTAGCACTTGAAGCATACTGAAAAAATTGAAATACAGAAAAAATTCAGATAAATCCTTGTTCTTCTTAATTTAAACAAATTCTATAGAGTTGGAGGACCTAAATGCCACAGGTGTAGAATAAACTATGCAAAACCATGAGCACTAAAGTCAATTAAGTGGGCACACAGACCTCTGAGAGTCAGCATCTGGATGCACAGTCCTCTGGGAGTCAGCATCTGGACGCACAGTCCTCTGGGAGTCAGCATCTGGACACACAGATCTCTGGGAGTCAGCATCTGGACTCACAGTCCTCTGGGAGTCAGCATCTGGATGCACAGTCCTCTGGGAGTCAGCACCTGGATGCACAGTACTCTGGGAGTGAGCACCTGGATGCACAGTACTCTGGGAGTCAGCGTCTGGGTGCACAGTCCTCTGGGAGTCAGCACCTGGATGCACAGACCTCTGGGAGGCAGCATCTGAATGCACAGTCCTCTAGGAGGCAGCATCTGGACGCACAGTCCTCTGGGAGTCAGCATCTGGACGCACAGTCCTCTGGGAGCCAGCATCTGGATGCACAGTTCTCTGGGAGGCAGCATCTGGACACACAGTTCCCTGGGAGTCAGCATCTGGACGCACAGACCTCTGGGAGTCAGCATCTGGATGTACAGCCCTCTGGGAGTCAGCATCTGGACGCACAGACCTCTGGGAGGCACCATCTGAATGCACAGTCTTCTGGGAGTCAGCATCTGGACGCACAGTCCTCTGGGAGTCAGCATCTGGATGCACAGTCCTCTGGGAGGCAGCATCTGGACGCACAGACCTCTGGGAGTCAGCATCTGGATGTAGAGCCCTCTGGGAGTCAGCATCTGGACGCACAGCCCTCTGGAAGGCAGCATCTGAATGCACAGTCTTCTGGGAGTCAGCGTCTGGATGCACAGTCCTCTGGGAGTCAGCGTCTGGGTGCACACACTTCTGGGGGTCAGCATCTGGATGCACAGTCCTCTGAGAGTCAGCATCTGGATGCACAGTCCTCTGGGAGTCAGTATCTAGACGCACAGTCCTCTGGGAGTCAGCATCTGGACACACAGTCCCCTGGGAGTCAGCATCTGGACGCACAGACCTCTGGGAGTCAGCGTCTGGGTGCACACACTGCTGGGAGTCAACATCTGGACGCACAGTCCTCTGGGAGTCAGCATCTGGACGCACAGTCCTCTGGGAGTCAGCATCTGGATGCACAGTCCTCTGGGAGTCAGCATCTGGACACACAGTCCCCTGGGAGTCAGCATCTGGACGCACAGACCTCTGGGAGGCACCATCTGGACGCACAGTCCTCTGGGAGTCAGCATCTGGACGCACAGTCCTCTGAGAGTCAGCGTCTGGACGCACAGTCCTCTGGGAGTCAGCGTCTGGATGCACAGTCCTCTGGGAGTCAGCACCTGGATGCACAGACCTCTGGGAGGCAGCATCTGAATGCACAGTCCTCTAGGAGGCAGCATCTGGACGCACAGTCCTCTGGGAGTCAGCATCTGGACACACAGACCTCTGGGAGTCAGCATCTGGACGCACAGTCCTCTGGGAGCCAGCATCTGGATGCACAGTTCTCTGGGAGGCAGCATCTGGACACACAGTTCCCTGGGAGTCAGCATCTGGACGCACAGACCTCTGGGAGTCAGCATCTGGATGTACAGCCCTCTGGGAGTCAGCATCTGGACGCACAGACCTCTGGGAGGCACCATCTGAATGCACAGTCTTCTGGGAGTCAGCATCTGGACGCACAGTCCTCTGGGAGTCAGCATCTGGATGCACAGTCCTCTGGGAGGCAGCATCTGGACGCACAGTTCCCTGGGAGTCAGCATCTGGACGCACAGACCTCTGGGAGTCAGCATCTGGATGTAGAGCCCTCTGGGAGTCAGCATCTGGACGCACAGCCCTCTGGAAGGCAGCATCTGAATGCACAGTCTTCTGGGAGTCAGCGTCTGGATGCACAGTCCTCTGGGAGTCAGCGTCTGGGTGCACACACTTCTGGGGGTCAGCATCTGGATGCACAGTCCTCTGAGAGTCAGCATCTGGATGCACAGTCCTCTGGGAGTCAGTATCTAGACGCACAGTCCTCTGGGAGTCAGCATCTGGACACACAGTCCCCTGGGAGTCAGCATCTGGACGCACAGACCTCTGGGAGTCAGCGTCTGGGTGCACACACTGCTGGGAGTCAACATCTGGACGCACAGTCCTCTGGGAGTCAGCATCTGGACGCACAGTCCTCTGGGAGTCAGCATCTGGATGCACAGTCCTCTGGGAGTCAGCATCTGGACACACAGTCCCCTGGGAGTCAGCATCTGGACGCACAGACCTCTGGGAGGCACCATCTGGACGCACAGTCCTCTGGGAGTCAGCATCTGGACGCACAGTCCTCTGAGAGTCAGCGTCTGGACGCACAGTCCTCTGGGAGTCAGCGTCTGGATGCACAGTCCTCTGGGAGTCAACGTCTGGATGCACAGTCCTCTGGGAGTCAGCGTCTGGATGCACAGTCCTCTGGGAGTCAGCGTCTGGATGCACAGTCCTCTGGGAGTCAGCATCTGGACGCAGAGTCCTCTGGGAGTCAGCGTCTGGATGCACAGTCCTCTGGGAGTCAGTGTCTGGATGCACAGTCCCCTGGGAGTCAGCATCTGGACGCACAGACCTCTGGGAGGCACCATCTGAATGCACAGTCTTCTGGGAGTCAGTGTCTGGATGCACAGTCCTCTGGGAGTCAGCATCTGGATGCACAGTCCTCTGGGAGGCAGCATCTGGACGCACAGTTCCCTGGGAGTCAGCATCTGGACGCACAGACCTCTGGGAGTCAGCATCTGGATGTAGAGCCCTCTGGGAGTCAGCATCTGGACGCACAGCCCTCTGGAAGGCAGCATCTGCATGCACAGTCTTCTGGGAGTCAGCGTTTGGATGCACAGTCCTCTGGGAGTCAGCGTCTGGGTGCACACACTTCTGGGAGTCAGTATCTGGATGCACAGTCCTCTGGGAGTCAGCATCTGGATGCACAGTCCTCTGGGAGTCAGTATCTAGACGCACAGTCCGCTGGGAATCAGCATCTGGACACACAGTCCCCTGGGAGTCAGCATCTGGACGCACAGACCTCTAGGAGTCAGCGTCTGGGTGCACACACTTCTGGGAGTCAGCATCTGGACGCACAGTCCTCTGGGAGTCAGCATCTGGACGCACAGTCCTCTGGGAGTCAGCATCTGGACGCACAGTCCTCTGGGAGTCAGCATCTGGACACACAGTCCCCTGGGAGTCAGCATCTGGACGCACAGACCTCTGGGAGGCACCATCTGGACGCACAGTCCTCTGGGAGTCAGCGTCTGGATGCACAGTCCTCTGGGAGTCAGCGTCTGGATGCACAGTCCTCTGGGAGTCAGCATCTGGATGCACAGTCCCCTGGGAGTCAGCATCTGGACGCACAGTCCCCTGGGAGTCAGCATCTGGGAGGAGGCAGCATCTGGATGCACAATCCTCTGGGAGGCAGCATCTGGACGCACAGTCCTCTGGGAGTCAGCATCTGTACGCACAGTCCCCTGGGAGTCAGCATCTGGACGCACAGATCTCTGGGAGCCACCATCTGGACGCACAGTCCTCTGAGAGTCAGCATCTGGATGCACAGTCTTCTGGGAGTCAGCATCTGGACACACAGACCTCTGGGAGGCAGCATCTGGATGCACAGTGCCCTGGGAGTCAGCATCTGGGCGCACAGTCCTCTGGGAGTCAGCATCTGGACGCACAGTCCTCTGGGAGTCAGCATCTCGACACACAGTCCCCTGGGAGTCAGCATCTGGACGCACAGACCTCTGGGAGGCACCATCTGGACAATGTGCATATATAGTCCCAGTAGTAACAGAAAAGTTGGGAAAACTAAATAATACTTTGATTGTCATCTACCCAACGTAATCTGGAAAAACTTATCAAGAGAAGAGAAGGGGAAATGAGCAATAATGAACAGATTTTTTAATCACTTTATTTCCCCTGTCATAGGTCTTCTAGAAACAGGACAAGCCTGATCTATAGGACAGAAAAAGAGCAGGAATGAGACATAGTCAGGCCAACATGCTCTGTACCCATGGATTCAGTCAACTCTGTGTAAAAATGTCTAAAAAATTGTATTTATGGCACATATATGTATAGACATTCTCTTATCATCATCTTCACTGAGAATACTGTGTTTGCATTGTAAATAGTAGCCTTGAGTTGCCTTAAAGCGTACAGGAAGAAGAGTGTGCTAGGTTGAGCCAGGTCTGTGTCACTGTATATGAAAGATGTGAGCATTGCACTGATATCTAGCAGAATCCTGGAACTCACCCTGTGGACCAAGGGATGAATCTATTGGAAAGGTTAATCTTGTATTGGGACTGAACTCAAAGCCTTGAGATTCCTTGTGCCACCATCTGAGTCATTCTACTAGCCTAGCCTTTCGCGATTTATTTTAGGGATGGATTCTCAGTAGACTTTTCTGCCACACCTGGCTTGGAGACAAGATCCTCTAGTTCTCATCCCCAGAGCAGCTAGGATGATAGGCATGAGCCACTAGCACATGACTCTAAAGCTGATTGTCAAATCAAACTTTATTCTGAGAGTCTGGACAGCCAGACTCTCAAGTGTCAGCCAAGGTGGGGAAGGGACTTAACCAGTACTTAACCAGTAGTTGTTCTTGTCACAAATGTATACACATACATATCTTATTCTTCTCAATATATAAGCCCCTGACAGCCTTTAATTGGTGTTACTTTTAAGTAAAAGGGGGTAGCAGGCCCCTGAATCAACACAGACACCCCACTCCAGATAAAGTAGGGGACACACAGTACCTACGGTCTTTGCTTGGTTTATAGTGTAGTGTCCGCTGGTTGCTGTTTACATGGCCGTCGCGGGTTGCTGGAACGCAGTAGGAATCCATCTCCTTGCACTCTGATTCTGGCCAGCACAAGGTCCAAGAGGGTGGGGGGCAGGGAGGGCGGGGACGAGGCCCTGGGCCGTGTCGTTCTGCTCCCACACCCTGGCGGGGCACGTGGCTCTCAGGGCTCCTCTGCCTGGGCGCTCGGTCCAGTTGCGGATACTCTGCCCTCATGACTTTATCGCCTTCTCAAAACCCATTTACCGTCACCTTAGAGATTAAAACTCCAACCTGCATTCAGAGGGACACAGACATTTATACCACAGCGCAGACCACTGGGCAGCACGATCAGATCCTGAACCACAGAAAGCCCCGCACTTGTGTGCTGAGGAGCTGGCTCTGCACTTGTGTGCTGAGGAGCTGGCTCTGCACTTGTGTGCTGAGGAGCTGGCTCTGCACTTGTGTGTTGAGGAGCTGGCTCTGCACTTGTGCGTTGAGGAGCTGGCTCTGCACCTGTGCGCTGAGGGGCTGGCTCTGCACCTGTGCGCTGAGGGGCTGGCTCTGCACCTGTACGCTGAGGGGCTGGCTCTGCACCTGTGCGCTGAGGGGCTGGCTCTGTACCTGTGCGCTGAGGAGCTGGCTCTGCACCTGTGTACTGAGGAGCTCACTTTACCCCGTTCATGGTCTCACTGGAGGTCTTTCCAGGAGCCTCCCTTATGCAGTCTGTAAGTCATTCGCAGCAGAAGCCTTGTGGGGAGACAAGGGGTAAGAGGATACTGGTACTTTGGGGGCGTGGTGGGAGTGGCTGGGCCTGCCCAGCCCCTGCCCAGCCTGGGGCAGCCGTAGCCTCCTGCTCTAAAGGGACTCTTCATATGTAGTGAAATAAGCTGAGGCTGTGTTGCTTGTTGATTTACAAATGATTAATCTTAGTGTTTGGAGAAAGCATAGAATCCAGAACAAATAGATGCTTTTTGCTAGATTAATGTGCAGAAGTGGTGACATTTATGTTGCTACAAGGCTTTTTGCTGTGAATTATGTCAGTACAGTAGTTCACTACAGAATGTCGTGATTTTTCACTTAATTAAAAAACATGAGGAGCAGATTTTTTTCTATAGAGAGAAATTGTAGAAAAATATATTTATAGAATGATAAATAAAATAGAGCAAAATAGGAGGCTTGACAGAGCCTGTGGGAATAGCACGTGATAATTACCAGAAACATGTATTCAAATCAAGTTTTGGACAATTCTTCATTTGTTGCTTCTAAAATGTTGAAGGACTGTTGTGCATCCTACAAGACTTTTTGGTGGGGAGTTAATTTCCAGAGGCTTCCATTGCATTCATTCAGGGAAGTTGTGTGTAAGTAAAGCTGCAGCTGGCTGCTGTGGCGGGTGATGGCACAGGCCCTGGGCGAGGGCCGCGTTGGGGCAGTGGCTTTGGGGTTTCTATGTGTACACCACAGCGGAGTTGACCTAACAGCATGCCGGGCCTCACCCGTGCACTGCCCACAGGGTCGCTGTGGCTGAGGAGCAGGTGAAGATCATTTCAGTCCAGCCCCATCGGAGGGACTTCATCTTACCCTGCTCTGCGGACGTGCACTTCTAACTCGGGCTGCAGCTGAGGAAGTGCTTTCCCTTCAGGGCCACAGGTAGCAACAGGTTCTCAGGGTCCCAGGCCCTCTGTGAGCAGCAGCACCTTCCACCAGCACTCCCTGCAGGTTGCAGAGTGGAACTGGCCTGTGTGTCCTCACAGACAGTTGACTTTTTGTGTATCTGTATGTATTTTTTAGTGCTTGACCTCAGGACTTGGGTTCTCTCTATGAACCTTGAACATCTTTTGCTCAAGGCTAACACTTCACCACAGTTCCACTTCTGGCTCTTTTTTTTGTGGTAGTTCAGTGGTTTAATGGAGACAAGAGTCTCACAGCCTTTCCTGCCCAGGCTGGCTTTGAACCACGATCCCCAGATCTATGCCTCCTGACTAGGGTTATGGTGTGAATCACAGGCACCAGTTCCCCATTTGATTCTGATAAGGCTCCATCACCATTGTTATTAAAATCATTAAATCACCGACCGTTCAAATGAGCAAAAATGTACTCCATATCAATGAGTTTTCCTCATCTCCGTGACTCAGTGTCTACTTTTAAATGATCTAAATCCCTCTAACAGATTTCCTATAAAGAGGCATTAAGCATTATATACACACTAATGCGTGTGTATATACATATACTGTAATATGGTATAGATGTATATATTAATGGTGCCCTTTGGAAGTGTTCTTTATAGATCATTTAATCCTCAGGTATGAGCTCAAAGTGAAGCACTCCCCGTCTCTTCTCATTGAGAAGGGATGGTTGATAATCCAGGCAGCAGAACTCCCACCATCCCCTGAGAAGTGAGCACAAACCAGTGATCATATCCTGGTGGAACTTCAAAGCCTTCACATTATGGAACAATTCATATTTTAATATACATGACAAACACAATTGCATTTTTACTGACAAGTAGTGACACATTTCATTTTCATGTCTGACTCTAACAGAGTAGTTTTATAAATCCTATGAGAGTCAAAACTTACTGTGATGTATTTGCATTTATTAGTGGCCTTTACAAATCAAGTGAAATTGGAGAACTTAAGTACAAGTAAATCATGGTAAGTAGCATTTTAAGAAGTTAAAAGTGTGAATCATTATTTTACTTCCTAAATTCTGTCTCTCAAGCACTGCAGACCCATAGTTGATTTTGAAGCAGCAAAAATTATATCCTCACAATGTAAAAGTAAGTCTCAATTGATTGTAGATTTTTTAAGACATCTACATTTTGGAGTCATGAACAAAATTGAATTTTTAACAAGTAACTATAGTAACCATGTTTAATAATTATATTAAGATGATTTTTAAATGTCTTCCACTTCGTAGACTGTGTATTGACAATAACTTTCAAAGAGAACAGTTTCAGACAGGATTTTGACATTGATTCACTCATGTAAGAAATGAATTTTGATCTGTTATTGATTTGTGTAATATGTTACATATCTTATCTGTAATATCTCAGAAAAATAATTGAACATACTCTGAAGATGTCAACTGCTTACTAAGGTTAATTTTTAACTCATTACTTTTGAGTTATTTCCAAATATAGTGTCTTGTGCTAATTGCACAGATGTTATTCTGTGTTTTCATGATAAGCAATACTAACCATAAGTAAAGAATCGTAATTGTATATTAATTATATTTCCCCCCAGAATACACCAGCATTCACAGGGAATAACCCCGTCCAGCCATGTCCAGTGTGGGGACGTGGCCTGGTCTCTGGGTGCCATCTCCAGTGCATCAGCCAGACAGCAAAAACATTATTAAATGCTTGCAATGTATTTAATGGGGAAGTATTTGATTTATCAAGCGCATAAGCTTTGTAAACAGCTTAGTATCCACATAAAATTGAATCCTTTCAAAAGATCTCTAAGTCAACAAAACTGATCATTTATATTTAATGCATTATATAAAAAAAACTGTAATGTAGAGAAAGGAAACTTTAAAAGTAGAAAAAAATTAATTGCTCTCATGAGGTTGGCTTTGAACAAGTACAAGAAAAAATAGTTTCTCTAGATTTTAAAAGTATTAACAAATTGTTTGCTTTGTGAGCAAAGTAAGACTACAACGGTTCTCTTACTCATCCCATTTTCTGTTGTCTTTGTGTCTGGTTTTCTGGATAGACTTTATTTTCAGCTTTCTAGTCCAGCCTGTTTTCACCTCCTGCTACTAATCTGTTTCCCCTGAGCTTCTCCTGTATCCTAATAATAGAAAGATCTGTGCCTAGTGCTGTTGGATCATGCCTGTAATCCCAGCTATTCAGGAGGCTGAGATCTGAGGATCACGCGTCGAAGCCAGCCTAGGCAGGAAGTCCATGAGATTCTTATCTCCAGTTAATCATCAAAAAACTGGATGTGGAACTGCGGCTCAAGTGGTAGAGTGCTAGCTCTGCGTGAAAAAGCTAAGTAAGGGACAGAGCCCAGGCCTTGAGTTAAAGTTCCAGAACCAGCACCCCCACACACACGCAAAAAGGAAGAACAGAGTCTTAAAATGGCTTCTGAAAGTCACTGCTTAGAAATGTCCTCTCGAATAGGAAAATAATATAAATTCATCTGAAATTTCTACCAAATGTTCTGAAATTTATTCACATAAACTTCTGACAAAGCAAACCTTTCTAGACAGCTGTCCATAACTCTCCTAATTTGCTTGTACATCCTCAGCTCCAGGCCTCGGGTTCACCTGTCAGTGCTCCTCCAGCTCCCCAGGCCAGGCTGCTTCTCTTGGGTCCACGCGGGCAATGTGGTTGTTACCTCTGATGCCAGCATCACACCTGTGCAGAGGGCAGTTTGCACAGTGGTAAAGAGCATGCAGGTGACTTTTTTCTACCTTATAGAGTAATGTATATGATTAAAGTACATGTTTATTTTAGGTTTCTACAATAAATGTTTTGAATATTGTATACATATAAGTTTCTAAACCTATCACATGAAGTACAGGTTCAAAGAATACAGTACAGGCATAAATCACATGTGCACACATGAAGATACACATCAACCACACACACACACACACACACACACACACACACACACAGGAGCAACATCACCACCTGCAGCCCGCCTCTCTCCTCTGACTGCGTGATACAAACGTCATCAGGGCAGGAATTGTTTATTTTGGCTTGCAGTTTCCCATGCTTACTTCCCACAGTATTTCTGAGCTCATTGCAAGGTGGAACTCATGGGAGAGAAGCATTATTCACCTCAAGGTAGCGAGGGGAAGGGGAAAAGGGGAGAAGGGAGGGGAGGGGAAGACGGAGAAAAGGAAAGAGAGGAGAGGGAGAAAAGAAGAAGAAATCCTCCCTCTCGCTTTCCAGTTTTGTGCGCATTTCTGTGCCGTTCCCCTTGCCGCTGGCAGCATGCTTCGGTGTGACTGTGCCTGACTGTCGCCCAGGTGAGATCGCAGGCTGAGGAGCTGTTGGCTTCTTGCCAGGGGCTTTGCCTTGGTGAAGGGGGACGCAGCGCCCCCTCCTCTCCCCTCTCCCTGCCCCTCCCACAGCCCGTGCCCAGGCACAGCTCGCCTCCTGGAAGCGGCTGCTGTGCAGCAGAGGACACAGAAAGCTCACAAGAATGTTTAGGATTCACATTCTGTCTTCTTGCCTTCCTTGGTTTGTGGCTGAAGTCTGGGGGGATGTGCACTCTTTCCTTCTCGCTTTGGCTTTTTCCTCCAAGCTTTAATTTTCTATGAAGAAAGAAAAATCTGTGGGAAATGTGCGGGATGACAGGTAGCACCAGGCACTGGGCGCCGCCCACTGCTTCCTGTGACCCCTCGGTGGGTGCAGCTCGGTCTGTGGTCTTGTCTGTGAAAGGAGAGATCTGAGTTATGTGCCTGTATGTGTGATGAGTCCCAGAAGCAGTGACTTCTGATGGGACATCCGTCAGCGGCTGGCTGCATCCCATGTTTTCTCCTCAGGGCTTTGCATCTAGCTGTGAAATTGCATGG
Organism: Dipodomys spectabilis; assembly: GCF_019054845.1. NCBI lineage: Eukaryota > Metazoa > Chordata > Mammalia > Rodentia > Heteromyidae > Dipodomys > Dipodomys spectabilis. The sequence continues at coordinate 10,954,602 of NW_024870753.1, read as the reverse complement.
AAGCTGTTGCGAAGCATCTGCCATTATCAACAGATTATATTTCTAAGAATTGAATTTGCCTTTTTTGTTTTTGTCGGTCATGGGGCCTGAACTCTGGGCCTGGGCGCTGTCCCTCAGCTCTTCAGCTCAAGGCTAGCGCTCTACCACTTGAGCCACAGCGCCACTTCCGGCTTTTTCCTTTTTGCTTATGTGGTGCTGAGGAATCCAACCCAGGGCCTCATGCATGCAAGGCAAGTGCTCTACCACTGAGCCACCTTCCCAGCCCCCCCACATTTTTTTAAAATTTGCTAGTTCTTGTTATTGAACTCAGGGCCTGGGCACTGACTCTGAGCTTCTTTTGCTCAAGGCTAGTGCTCTACCACATGAGCCCCAGCTCCATTTCTGGCTTTGTTTTGTAATTTATTGGAGATAAGAGTTTCATGGAATAAGAGTCTCCTGGAATTTCCTGCCTGAGCTGGTTTTAAGCCATGGTCCTCAGAGTTCACCTCCTGTATAGGTAGGATTATGAGCATGAGCCACTGGTAAACAGCCATGTTTGAAACTTCTGAATGACTACTCAACACTGGCTCAGGCAGACACCAAGCAGCAGACACCAAGAACCCCAAAGAAGACGGGTAAGTACACAGCCGGGCACCCACGGCTCTGGTGACTGGCATGGCCTGCGCCGGTCTGTCTACGGGCAGCTTCTCATTGCTGTGATAGGTGACGGTGGTGTCTGTGTGGGCATGGTTGGAAGTTCAAGAGGGTAGAATAGGAAATTAGGAATTGATTGCTGGGGAAAGGGAGAGGAAATAGGAATCGGCTGGTACTTCTTGTTTCTAGCTGACACAGCAGGAAGGTAGATTTCTCAAGGTCATTCATTTAAGAACTTGGAGAGTGAGAGAAGATACATATCATCGTGTTTCAGACCCCTTGTCCTGGTCTTGTTTGCACTACCTAGAGGATTATGATGGAAGGCACGGAGGCATGGAAAATAGAAAACAATGTTCTGGCTGCATAGCTTACTAGTTATAGTATTTTATTGTTCCTTTGCATTTTGCAGAAACAAAACTTTAGGGACAGCATTTTCCTTAATTATTCTTAGGATTCTTGGAGAGACAGAAATAATAATTAGATGTGCCTGCAGACAATAAGTGCTAGGCATTCTGTGTAGTAGTGTACATACACATCACCCTATTAGTCCTAGATGGCGGTTTTTACCTTTTAACAAGTGAAGCAAATGAAAGTGAGGTACGTCCTTAATTCTGTAAACAGTAAATGGTAGAAATCGGGAAGTCTTATTCTAACATCTGATTTCCTGCCTTTAAATGTATGGAAAGAATGATACACACACAAGCACACAAGCACTAAACAATAGCAAGCTCCTTCTTTCTGTCCACGTCCACAGTACCGAGACAGCAGGGCTCCCGCTGGTGATTTCTTTAATCTGTCACAGGATGCTCTCACTGGTGCAGTGACACATCAGATCTGAGCCAGAGCCATCCTGTTCTTTGTAGCTGGCATAATTTCTCATCCGGGTATAGACGCTTCATCCCACACCAAAATTTAGGGCCTCTCTTAATCATAACCAGCAAGATGAGGAAGTATGGAATGCAATTGCTGAATTTATGGAGGAGGGCGAAATTGAATCCTAGAGCATATTTTATTTTCCCAGACAGAACTATGGCTAGATTCAAGGTCCAAAAACAAATTTAAAAGTAGTGTGAGATTTGGCTTAGAAGTAAAAGTATAGTACAAGAACTGGAACCATTCCTTTAAGAAGTAGACCTTCTGATGACCTCTTAACAGGTGAATCAAAGTTTGATTTCTTCAGGGAATTGGAAGCTCCCCCTCCCCCCCACCGGGCTGCTGGGCCCCGGAGGCAGCTGGAGGGGATAAAGGAGTGCTGAGGGGAAACCATCATGGCGCTGCTGAGATCAGGCTCATGATTTCCAGTGAATAGCGGAGGGGCTGAGGAGTTGCCAAGGTGAGTGGGGAAAGCACCACGTCAGAGACTCAATAAGGCGTTTGTCAGGGTAGTGTGGATGGAGCTCCAACATCTGAGGAGAGGCAGGGTGGGAAGGAGGGCGAGGACAGCCCTGAGCCCCAAGTGCAGGCTCACTTCAGCAGGACTGGGCTGCTCATGAGCATAGTCCGGGCTCCCTCAATCTTTGTGCTGAAGATCTGGTGAGCGTTGGGAAGGGAGGCCCTCCCTGGCTCCTTGGGCTTCCCAAGGCTGAAGCACCATGCGGAGTGTGGGCATGCTCAGGTGGTCGAGTTGGCACTCTCTGGAGTGTGGCACACAGACTGCAGAACCGCAGCACTGTCAGGAGGAGCACCGGGATCCCAGAGCTCTGCCCCCAGGGGTGGGAGAGCTGGCGTGAGAATGTCCCTGCTACTTCGGAGCCCAGGAGATTGGCAGGCTTTAAAGCCAAGTGGATTCTGGGGAAATGTGGAAGTCAAGTAGCACAGTAGAGCCGAATTTTCACCTTGAGGTTTTTGTCCAGAATGATGGCAGGCATCATCCATCAAAGAAAGACAGAAAATAAAGCAAGAAAAATTCATGAAAGCATAATCCAGCCTAAGGCTAACTTTAGGCCTAGAAAGAGAGAGGAAAAAATGCTAAGGAACAGAAGGAAAATGAACTGAAATTTTAATTTTTATCTAGCATCAAATAATAAAATACTAAGAAAAATATTTTATCACATGAAAGTAATCTTAAACTATTAGATTTGATAATTTAATAACTCCATTTTCATGCAGAAAACATACTTATTAATTTATAGTTTGAAAAGGTATCCACTAAAGTTTGATAAGTTAAAATGAAATATAAAGGTATTTCCTACAAATATGTTCTGAAATAATTTTATTAGATTGTTAATTTGTGCTTCATAGTATGTGATGTGCAGACCTGCAACGTTATTTAAACATCATTAGAGTAACAATATATACTGGATTATGTGTTCTTCATTTTTATAACTATAGAATCATTGTAAAAATGCTTTTTAACCATACAGAACATGAATCACATTCTCGCACATTTAATATGCAATTGAAATGCTACTTCATTTTGTGTTGTGCAACTTGAGGAAGCCATTTTCTCTCCAGTCAAGAGGCACAATGCAACCCCATGCTTACATTCAGAATCTTCTCTGTGTGCTTTTTAAATGTCTCAGCACAAATTATCTGTAGCATTGTGTTCCATCACTGAAATTTGCTCTAGCCACGTAAGAAGGATTGTCTCTCCTTCCTGCCAGTCAGTCTTTAATGGGGAAGCCTGCAGGGCCGAGGGCAGAAAAGGCCTGTTTGGTCTTCCAGTGCAGGCTTCCCTTCTTGCCTTCTGCCTTTCTCCATGTGGGGTAGGGCAGCCACCACCGCTTCTGGTACTTAGCCAGGGCGGTCTGGGGTTTGTGAGGGGGTCACTCACATCTCTCAGGGGAGAGATACTGAGTTAGCTGTGTGTTCATGGTGCCAGGATGGGCCAGCTGATGGCCGTCGTGTGAAGGAGTCCGCTCTCCAGGGCCTACCTCCCATTCCCTGGGGCTTGAGGGCTCTTTCCTTGGTCTGGGAGCTTAAATGCTAACTGAGGACTCTTCCCAGAGGGAAGGGCACCAAGGAACTGAAAAGACTGTCCATTTGCCTGGCCTGCTGCCTTTTTGTTAATGCACCAATGGCTAAAGCATTGGGCACTCAGTGTTAACACGCAGCATGGCTTCTTAAAAGAGCAAAGTCTTTATTTCCAAGTTTACAATCCTTAGGATTGTAATCCTCAAGAGCCAAGTGATGGCCATGTGTGAAGATACATCATCTTTATTTTCTCATGTACATTTATTACATATTGATAGAGATGATGATCTGTATATCAGCTAGATGTATGTATCATGCATATACAAAGATGCAGAAAAAGAAGAATGATACAGTTAAGAAGAAGTGTGTTGCTAAGGAAGAGTTAATAAGGAAAACAAAAGTTACCGAGACTTCTTGCTATTAAATTGCCATAAATATTTGGAACTACTATTTATATTTGTACTTTTGCCCTTGGTTCCTTTGGGCTTTTAGACTTTTTCTAAATGAGCTATTTTTACCAGTAAGTTTTGTTATGTCTTATTAATAGTCTTTTTTACATAAAATCACAAGATTAGAAGTTAACCTCAAGTTCAACCAGTATATCCCACCCCTTTAAGGAGAATAATTTCTAGGAAAAAGTGAGTCCCTTGTTGGCATCATTTTACAGGAGATGCTGTGTGGCTCCTGTCTTTCTCCATCCAGCAACACGATTTCTGGGGCACAAACCTGGTCTGGACTTACGGGCTTCCTTCCTGTTGACAAGACCACAGTCCCTGAGCAGATCTTGAAAAGTTTCCTCCCACTCCACAAATAGCAGCCTGCCAGTGCTCATTAGTTTCCCAGCGACCCCTGCTCTCCTTCACTCCAGCCCTGGCTTTCCACCACACTGGACTGCATCCCTCTGTTCACTACTCACCTGTGCAGTCTTTGTTGTTTTCCTGTCCTATCTCCCACCGTCTCTCCTCTGAACTCCCCCATATGCAGGTTAGATTCCTTCAGGGGCCAGCACGCTATCCCCTGTCTCCGGGTCTTTGTGTCCTGTTCCCACTGGACTGTGAGCTGCCCAGGGCACACGGAACTCACAGTCACTGCTAGCACTAGTGGGTTACTCCACCAAGTCGTTACAACACCATGAAGAACATGCTGCTAAATACCCACAGATGGAGAAACTGGTGTTTACGTAAATTAAATTCAAGTTGACATAGAAAGTGGTTATGGGACTGGTCACGCAGACTTTCGAGCTTAGAGTATGATTCATTATTGTTAGATACATGTCTTACCTGTCATATCTAACATCTGTGGCATTAGTGGTTAGGAAATATAAAGAGGAGAGGAAGAGTAGGGGATGCACAAAGCAATGATTCACTCTGTATCCTGAGATCTTGTAGATGTATGCGTATGGAATAAATAAAATGTGTAATAGAATGAAGTAATCACAAAAACACAGTGATGTAAAAACTCATACACGAGTCCATAGATGGCAGTTACGTGCCAGGCTTTCCAAGAGGCCGGTATGCTGAAGATTAGAGCAGTTGGTGACCGATATGTAAAATCATCTTTGTGATATCATTGCCCTCATCTGTCCAACTGGAACAATAGAGAGCATGTATCAGTGAGTGTGGAATTGTGTGGCTTGATTCTGTAGCCTGTCTTTCTTGAAGGAAGCAGAATGTTGACTACATTTTGTCTGTAGCTCTTGAGAGCCAGAGTACTTGGAGAGTGTTGGCTCTGCGCTGGGGAATGCCGCTGACCGGTTTTCTAACAGGATGGTGGATCCTCAGCCCCTTTTACCTGAATTCTCCAGAGCTCATGCCTCATGCTCTCATCCAGGCAGGCGCCTACATAGTGACTCTTTTGAAGAATGTTTTGTTTTACTTTCTTCCAAGGCAGACAGGGATGAGTCTTACCTCTCTTGCTTAGTTCCTAGGTCTGTGGAAACTTGGCTACATTCACATGACTCTTTCATTGGCCTGTGGGATTCAGCAAATTAAGTTAATGACTGATTTGCAACAGCAGGAGGCTACCCCACCCCCAAATATTTTTATCATATTTTCAAACCAGTTAAAATACAATTCACCACATCCTGCTGTCTTAAATGTAAAGGACTTTGCAGTCAATTTGGTTTAATGAAATTAAAGCCACACAGTATAACTTGAGAGCAGAAGGCCTTCGGTGCTTGGCTGAATTCATAATAGAAACAAAGTTCTGGGCTAAATAGATCATGAGAAAGATGGTTGTACGAAAACACTAAAAATAAGATTTATTCTGTATTAATCAACGAAGTAGAGAATTCTAATTATCTTATCCGGGGAAGATTTAGAGATTGCATTTCTAGCTGATGTGTTTTCTTTTTGGAGGGGGGTACTTTAAATGCCTCCTGCACACTTAATTGAGCTGTAGAATAGTATCAATCACTTCCAGTGAAAAGATGGTTCAAGAATAGATGCTGACCCAGCTTCTCCAGGCTTTGTTTTTAGTGGAGTGCTAATTAACAAAGAGATGGAAATCTAAATTTCATTGTGTGCTGAGATTTGGAAACAGGTGGTGCAGCATTGATTATTCCATGAAAAGGCCAGCTTCCCAGAAAGGTTATTCGCATGACTCCTGCTAACCTGTTAATTGATTTTCCTCCATGGCATTCTGTTTCACCTTTTTATTGTAGGACTAAGAAAACTAAATACCAAGTGGACCCACAGGTATAAAATCCAGTCCCTTCATTCAGAACTTTGATTGGCTGCCCAAATAAGAACTCTACATGATTACAGTCCAACCTAGTCCTGCAGCACTAGCTCCTATTACTCTCATCCAGTAAGAATTAACCATCATTGTGAAACTCCAGTCTTCACAGAGATTGAAATTGCCTTCCATGTTTTACGGAACAGAAATTCTTCATTCATTGAGGCTCAGTTCAGAATGTACCTTCTCCTTCAGGAAGCCATAGCACTTTCCCCCAAACTGGTGACTGATCTTCTGAGGTACTTTGCCACTTGAAATTATTTTCTTCAGTACTCGTTTCACTGCGGTGGATAAAACCCCATTCGAAATAGTCTACACAACAAAGGATACAGTGGGGATGCTCACTGGCCAGGCAGTGAGAAGTTCTAGTTGTGGCCCTGATAAACTCCAGCCTCAGCGCATGCTCATGCTCTTCATGCCTTTGACTCTGCATTTCCTTGGATGCCCATGACCTTGGCCTTCCCCATGGGACAGTGTCTCTCCACACACACGGGATCCGGGTTAGAAAATGCCATCCACTTTCCCAAGTAGTTCCAACAGTGGCCCCGACAAAATCCTTGATCACAGCAGTCGGTTTTGAGTTGGATGTCTGTCTTTACACAGACACTTCTCATCACTGAGGCAAAGAACAAGTACAGCCCTGTCCCCCCTGCAGACTCAAGGGCTGACGCTGGCCTTGGCAACACCACACCGCGTGAGAGAGGGAGAGGAGAGTTACATAAAATAAATCTAGACTGAGGTTGAATAAAAATACAGCGGTGGAGAAAATAATGCTTAGCTGAGAAAGAAGGGAGATAGACTTGGTGTTTCTGATAACTGCCATCTGCCGGTGTTGGGCTGTTTGCAGTATCTGACTCTACAAACTCAGGATGGGATGTATCATATACCCAGTAGAGCCATCATAGGCTTATGTGGAATCCTTTGTGAAGTGGGGCAGGGAGAGTGGACTGATCGGAAGACATGTAAACACATATGGAAAGGTCACGATGTCTATGTCTAATGTAAGAATAATGATAATAATAATAAAGCTTAGTTTCTAATAAACATCTACTTAACTCTCTGGAGTTTTAAAACACAGTTGGCTGAAATTTAATGAAGCATAGAAGTTGATAGTCTTATCTTCAGATGTTAAAATAAGTGATCAAAACAATAAAACATATCATGATTTAACTTAAGAGCTAAAAAGCCTGAGGAAATCCCCTGACAACCGTCAGAACTCTAACATTGGGGTTGGTCAACCTGTCTTTGTAATCCACATCCATCAGCCTTATCAAGACTGCTGAAGTTGTTGGCTCATCATCTTACAAAAGGATAATGAGCATGGTTGGTTCTGTGAACTTGGGAAGCGTGGGAGACCGTGGAAATGTGCCCTGCCCTTGCGTGGTGTTGACCCTCTGTGTGTGTGTCACGGATTTTCATAATTACTTAATCAGGGGCTGCAATCATCATATCTCATTAATAAATAGAAACTTCTTCAAGTAAACTGCCCTTTAAAGGGATTATTCTACTTACTTCTGAAGTAAACATTCTCACTGCTAACATCGGAGCAGTATATTCTTTACGAGTTTCTTCTGACTAAGTAGCCATCTTGGATACAGTTATAATCTGCAACTTGAATTTTCTACTTGAGCTCTTCCCAGTAAGTTATATGAGTCTCCAGGTGAAAATTAATCCTCCTTTCTGGATGATAAATTTGATAGTCATTTGATAGTTCAATAAAAATCCTCTGATATTTCACATCTATTTCTGTATGCTGACTTCCATGTGCCTGTTGTACAAAATGACTGTAAAAAATATGGCTTCCCATCATCCGCAGGATCTCCTCAAGCGGCGTGGCGGGTGGGTGGTGAAGGTGAGAGCAAACACGGAGAGGGAAACAGCCGTCTTTGAGCACACAGTGCTGGAACAGAGTTTTGCTTTACTCAGTGCTGTGTGAAAGAAGCCGAATAGTTCCTTGGAGTCATATATCAATAACAATTACTTATCTTCTCTCATTCTCGGTAAATAGCTTCACATATGAGCAAGCATAGGATGGGGAGTTCCATTTCTGAGAAGCACTTTGCTGTAGGCAGTAGGCTATTAGACTATTGGGCTAATGTGTCTGGTGCAGACATTGCAGTGATACTTTCTTCCCTCTGCATAAACTCCATCGCTCTGCACACATCGCCCCTCATCTCTGCCGTCCATCAGCCACTGGGGGTGAACAGGGAGTGCCAGAGAAACTCATCACCCCTAAAGGAAAAATGGCCAACCTGCTGCAGCCCTTCCAGCTTGCTGAGACCCCTGTGGCTTTCTCTGGGAAAGATCTGCCCTCTGTGTCAGTCACCTGTGATCTCTTTTGTCTCACGCCATGATGGTCAGTGTGCTCCCCTGCATCTAGCCCAGAATCTCACACATCATAGAGCACAGTTGTTCCCGAATTAATGAATGGGCTGTTTATTTAAGTCCTTAGAAGGCGTGGAATTGGCCTCTAGGAACTTTTCATTTACACTTAATTACTGATGCATTTCCAGCTGATGTATGACTTGTGCAAGCCCGCATCTTCATGGGATGAGTGGATGGGCTTCATGGAAGGGCCTGGTGTGAGCTGGGAGTGGCTCATGCAGAAAAGCCATGGGGGCCCGCGCTACACACCCCCCCAAGACCCAACCACCACGAGGGAAAGCCTCCATTTCCAGGCTGAGCGTCTATAATGTGGGCTGGCCACCTGGCACAGCTCATAGCTCCTGGCCTCTACCTGGGTGAAAGCCAGAAACTACTTCTCTGATAAGAATGAGTCCTTGTCTAACTAAAGATTTGCTTAAAAAGGCAGACCAAGCTTGATTAGTTAGAAAACTCAGCAAGGGGAGACTCTTTCTGATGAGGAAAGAAAACTGCTACATTAATAACAGTCATCTCAAGCCAGGCACCGGTGGCCCACGCCTGTAATCCCAGCTACTCAGGAGGCTGAGATCTGAGGATCATGGTTCAGCTTGGGCAGGAAAGTCCATGAGACTCAGATCTCCAATTAAACACCAGAAAACCAGAAGTTGCGCCACGTCCACACGCACTGCTGGGTACCGTCTCCTGTGCAGATCAGACAGAAACTTTGTACCAAGCCCTTGACCAACCTGTTCACTATTTACCATGTCAGAGATTCTTTAATGTTGTTGCTTTATTGCACCCTTGTGGACCATTTGCTAAAAAGCAATTTGCTATTTTGGAAATAAATTAGCTTTATTACTTCCTGTCCATGTGCACGCAGAAGCGCTGGGACTGCCCTCTCCCCTCCCTGCCCAGTCCCCACAGCGGTGCGCCCATTAAATCTAAAAGCCTTTATTTTTCATACCATAAAAAGGTAGAGTGGGGTTGTTTCTCTTGATTAAGAACATAAAGTATTTTCACTAATTTATCCTGCAGAATCTCTGATTTTGTTCTCATAAAATTCTTCAGAATACTGAAATGATAAAATGTCAGCATGTTTTCTTAAGCTTTGTAAAGGATTAAGAATTTCAAATTTAATCCTTTATGAATTTCCAGGGAAAAAGTGGTGCACAGATTTATTGAAGCAGTTAATGGGAAGAGAGGTGTGGATAAAAGAGCATTCTTCCCACCTTAAGTATCTAATAGGTTTTGAGAACTACATAATGAGCAGCTACCGTAGGTGTGGTGTAGTTCTGGCACGTATAGTAATAGTATTAGCAAACACGAGTGGATTAAACTGCTAATAAAAAGCCACGAGCATAACATGGAGGTGTTTTAATTATTTAAAATAATTATATAATTACATTGAAAGTTACACTGAAAAGGAGATATGGTATATGAGATTTGTGTGATAGACTAAAACTTTACTGTTTCATCTATTCATCCTGCTTTGATTATAAGTGCAACCAGAGTGGTGTTACGTCTCCATTCACACCTGCTGTTTACCATCTCTTACACTCACCAGCCATCTCAAGATGCAGGTGTTCATTAATTGGAATAAACCTAATGTATATCACAACTCTCATTTGTAAGGCACACACACATGCATGCGTGCACGCACATGTGCACACACATACACATGTCTCAGAAGTCAAATAACTGGAGTACTTAAAATACAAACTCAGATTCATCTGGTTGCACAGACCAACTATGGTCTTACTTATAATGTGTAAGTTCCTGACATAGCATGAAAATGTGATAGCATACTGTACAAATATGTACATATGATCTAATATTGCCAACTATGTATAATCAGGTTGGGTAAAATGATATGCTGTGAAGACTCATGAGGTTTGTAATGTAGCCAGCTTCCATCTCTCCCCCAATGTGAAGCCATATGCTGGACTGAAGGGTGGGCCCAGGACACCAGGGTTGGAACCTGGGGGGTGGTGACTTTAGAGGACCCCAGAGCCCTGGCGTCTCCTGTCAGAGCTCTTGGCGACTCTGCTGCCGTTTGCCGTCTCTCTCCTTCATAAGAGCGGAGGCTATTTCAGGACCGCGGCGTAGGGACTGAGAGGAGAGGAATTCCTCCGCCCCTCAGAGCTGCAGGCGAAGCCCACACCTGACCCGCCACGCTGAGCACTATCCACAGCCCAAGCGCTTCTGAAAGGAGCCTGGCTCATGCGCTTACCATTACCAGTTGAACTGGAAGGATACAGATTTCGAGGTTTTAAGATTCAGTAGTTCTAGTTACTGATTATTTTTACATTATGGTTTGGTGTCATTTGAGTTACAAGTGTAAGATTCAAAACCACAACTGGAAAAACATACCAGGACCTCTGTGTGCCGGTCCCGCCCGCTCACTGCTCCCTGTAGTCCGAGCAGGCCAGCGTCTGGCCAACCTCCTTTGTCTTTTTGTCTTTCTGTATCCATAATTTGTGCTGTTCCCATCAAATACCAGGAAAATTTTGGTAGACGTGCTTTGTCTTTTTAGGCTGTAGAATGTTCAAATTCAAAAACCAACTGGCGGCAGGGTCTGAGCCTCAGGGCAGTGCACTCTCCTAGCATGTGGGAAGCTCGCTGGTTCATGCCCAGCACTGAAGAAAACAGTTCCTGCGTCTCTAGGTCTTTTACATGATTTAGTTCCACGTAGTCAGACGTATTTTCCTTAACTATTCTAAGCATGCATGTTTATTTTGGGGACAATAAAAACAGACCTATTCTTTTAATACTGAGTCACACATATTTCAAAAATAATTGTTCTATTCTGTTCTATTCGCTTTGTGCATGCATAAATACCCAGCGCCTGTTGTTTGTATTTTGTGTTTGAGATATGATCTCCCCAGCTTTTCTCAAAGACAAGTGCTCTGGCCTTCACCTCCACTAGCTGGGCTTCAACTTGGTCAGGAATACTGACTGCTCTGACTCTACCTGAAGGCACGGGCAACCCCGTGCTTCCTCTGTGAGGAGGTGAGCCCATCCCAGGGTGGTCTCAGGGCTCTGAAAGACACCTGAACCAAACCATGATGGACTGGGGAGCCAGCTCCAGCTAAAACCAGCCCTTCCACCCCGCCCCCCCCCCCTCCCCTCCCATCCCCACCTCATCACCTATAGTGAATATTGAACACGATGACCACATTTGCTGCCCTTCCTCCCTCAGATCCTCTTCCCTCAAGTCTGCCCAGCATCTCCTCTCCTGAGTCTTCCCTCGGCTTCAGGACACATCCACCCGCCACTGGGACTGGCTGCGCTTCCCTCCTAGCTTGTGCCTCAGTGTGCCACGCGGCCTTGTGTCTGGGCTGTCCGGCTCGGTCTCACCTGGTCACTGCTCAGGTGTGCGTTGTCAGTCACACTTCTCTGTCCAGTGCCTTCCATCCATGAGTCTGTTCTGACAGGGAGGATCTCTGCCCAGTCGCTCCCCCAGCCCAGCCTTACCCATTCCCAGTCAGACAACAGTGGAAGGAGAGGCACAGCGGCTTTCCTGGTGCAGTGCCTCCCAGCCCACCTGCGTGGCAGGAGCCCGGAGCCTGAAGCCATCCTTTCTCACCAGCCAGGTCAGCCTGGTGAGGTTGGGAGGCAGAGGCAGCGCCAGGGACCCACACACCCTCCTGAAGGCGTCCGGTTCACACTCTTCTTCCTGTGCAGGTCCCTTTGCAGACCAGCCTCAGCCCAGGCCCTTTCGAGTGAAGATCACACTACCAGGCTTCCACAGTGATTTCAAACCTAGAGATTGCATGTGTCTGAACAGCGGAGACCGCAGGGACGAGGAAGCTGAGAACGCTGGGTGGGAAAATGGAAATGAGAGCAGTGGCGTGGTTCAGAAGCCCGTCTGCTGCTGCGCCCACCAGAGCCCCGCTCTGCTCCCAGGCACCCCGGTGTGGAAGGTTTTTGTTCTGTGGGCAGAGAGTCCGCACGGCATCCAAACCCGAGCAAAGCGTGGCATCTTCCTTTTTCTGAATGTGTGCTTCGGCAGTGTGCATGGCTGTGACACAGCGGGGGGAGGAGTGTCCCTGGACGGGGCCTCTGGGGCGGCCAGCGCTCAGCTGGCGCGAGAATTGTGCGTATGTTTTGTTCTTTTTCTACCTGGCACTAGGGGTTCACAGCTTTCCTTTTATTGTGGCCACTTTATGTTAAATGCATAAAATCCAGAAATAAAAAGGATGTCCTAAGGCTTGTACTAAACCAGTGGTTTGAAAGAAGGAAAGTCTTCGCTTGCCTGCTTTGCCTGTTTGTGGTAGAAAAACAATTACTCCGCTTTGTCTGCTGGCGCCCGGGCTTGAACGCGGGGCCTGCGTCCTGTGCAGGACTCTGCCGCTGAGCATGGGGTCTACCGAGCCCAGCCCCCAGCCGCCAAACCAAACAATCCACTAAAATAATTAGAAGTCTTAAAGTAATTGTTAGTGTTAAATATAACCATTCTTTGAAAATAACCAAGAAAGAAAGGAACACCCGACTTTCTGTAAATTCCCATTAGGAAAACAGGTACATGTTTACATATACCTATGGTATTTTTTGTAAATCTTATAAAACCAAAAAGAAAGGGAATTCAATTTTTACCCCTAATGTGTTTTACATTTTTTTCTAACTATTTGGGAAGCGAGGTACCCTACCTAATAGAATTGGAGAGGTATTTCTCCTACCACATTGTAACACAGGCATTCACAATTCCCAGAGATGGCACACGGAGCCTGGAAAATGGTAGTTTTGTCCTGAAAGGAAATGTGGGTGTCACCTAGCAGCCACAGAGATGTGTTCACCAATCACACACTTATTAGTCTACATGCACATTTAATTCAGGTAGAAAATCATTTTCACATGAGAGGATTATGGGAAACAGAACAAAGTTTTAGTGTTATTCAACTGCTATAAGTTGGGCAGCTTTTGATTTTGTCCAAAGATGATCTATAGCTTGAGAAAAATTCCAATAACATCGAATTGTTTCCATATTCAAGTCCTTACATAAAAATTGATTGCCTAGCTTATTAATGATTCAATTGATCTTAGACATGGAAATAGACATTAGGGTATTTTAAAAATACATTTTAAGAATGGTAATTACTGTTTTTAACTGGGTGAAAACCATTCTGTTTATGTAAGCTTTTGGAGTGTAACTATTGGAGGAAGGCTGAAATCTAATGAAGAGGATTTCACAGGGTTTCCAGGCAGGGATGGGGTGGGATGGGTGGATGAGCAGAACCATAAGAATGGAGACATTCATCAGGAATGTGCCAGGATGATTGTATCAGGATTTCTAAAAATTAAAATGATGCAGAGGCAGACAACATGTCAAGTAAACAAACCAAATACAGCATTGAACAGGAGGCATAAGAGCTACTTGAGCAGATGAGAGAAAACAGCTGTCAATCTCTAACTGCTGGGTCCCCTTAATAAATTCTGATAGGGTCTTGCTTTGGCCTGGTTCTCAAAACAGACAGCGTTAAGATCTTAGCTGTTCATGGGGGGGTTGAGGAGTGGGAATTTGAGGGCCAGGACTTGGTACGGAATGTCCTGGGGTTTTTCGTGGGGAAATACAAAGGCCATCTAGAACTCTTCTACCATCAGGCTAGACGCCCTCTGGAGTGGACGAGTGCAGGGGAGATTTCTGAGCTGGAGGCACAGCTCAGGGTAGAACGGCCTGTAGAATGTGGAAACGGCCCTGGATTTGAGCCCCCACCTTGGACAAAGAAAGTGGAGGACTGTGGAGTCTGTCATCATCCTCAAAGCCTCAGACCGATGTTCTGACAAAGGTTAAGTGTTGATCCTGGAGGGCTGGCAGCAGAACTCCAACGAGAAACCTAGGAGATTTGACCTCCTAGACAGCTTAGCTCACATTCAGGCTTCTGGCTTATGTTGAATCTTTTTAGTAATTTCACAAGAACCGCCATAAATTCCATTCTTGAAGGAAATTCCCAACATGTTGGCCTGGTTGAGGACTGACGGTCACTGTCCCTGTCTGCTCTGAGTGAGGATGGATATCTGCCTCCTCTTGGATGTGTTGGGCCACTGACAAGCACAAGGCCCAGGTCAGCCTCCTCAGAGTCGTAGATGGGAGTGATTGAAGTGAGGTCCATCTCACTCCACTCGGAAGGACCTGTCTTTACCCGTGGCCTCTGCCCACGGTCCCTGCTGTGCAGAGAAAACCTACTTGGCATGTGTAATAGCAAGAATGCCTGACGCAGAGACCAGAGCAGACAATGAGAGGCCTGACGGCATCCAGTTTCCTCCTCGCCGTTGTTTCCCTAGTGACGGATTCCACACAGAGTTCTATAATTTGGTTACATGAACCAATAAATCCCCTTGTTTAAAAAAAAAAAAGAAAGAAAAGAAAAGTTAAAGGCTTTCCAACTTAGATCTCTGTTGTCTCAAATAGAAATGTGCTTACAATAGCCAGCACTCCACATGTGAGAAATTCTGGAGTAGGCTCTTTATATGTTGTGTAAAGCTTAACATTGTATAGCAAGGGTTTCGCGACAGTGAGTTTGGGATGTGGTGATTTTAGGTGATTGAACTGGGGAGGCCCGGCTATGCCTCTGTCTGCGTGAGTGCACACACAGTCGTGGAGGTAGACACACACAGGCGTCCACAGGAGAATGTGTGTGTAACGGGGAAACCCAAACACACAGGAGGAGTACCCGGTGATTCCAGGTCTCTGTGGAATGAATTGTTTCCAGCACTTGTGTGTCTAGTGTTGTGTTCTTGGTATTCTCAGACACTTGTGTGTCTCAGCATTTATACCATGAATAAGTGTAGTGGTGCACCTGCCTCATGAGTTTGTTGAGTGCAAAAAGATGTACATATCACTCAGAGCAGCAAATAGTACATAAAAAGTTCAGTTTTTTTGTGTTTTTCACAAGTACATTTATTTAATTGCAACGTATACACAAGAATTGGTTTAATATTGGTCTTTGGCCAGACTCTTATAATAAAGGTAAAACAACAGATGAGCAAGCAGAGACAGCTCACTCATGTCTGTCAGAGTGAATGACCGTGGTCCCTGGCAGCTGCTGCTGACTGGTGTCCCTGTGTGCACGGCACAGTGCTGACAACATTTGTGACCACAGATCCCGTGCAGAGCGTGTGTGGCACTGCCACAGCCTCCCGTGCACTGAGCTTCTTACTAAGCACTTTTTGAAAAATCAAATAAATCTCCTGTATTTAAATATTTATAATTCAAAATAATCTTAATTAAAATTGTCATTTTAATTATGTTCAGTGGAGTTGAAATAACAATATTAACTTTATAAAGCTTAATGTGTGTGGCTTTAAAATCTAAGTCATTTTAAAATACAAATAATTTTCTCAGTATTTTAGAAAGCTGTATCTTGAGCAAAATGCATATTTTATATGCATGCACAATATTGCTTTAACTACCTTAATTAAGCATATTACTTATCTATACTTACATTTACCTATAAAGCTTTTTATAAATTCCAGCGTTAGCCTCCAAAACACATACCCACACCCCACTGACCTTTCAAGAAAACACTTTCAGCCTGAAGGAAGAGAGGTCTGACCTTCGAGAGGGGTCAAGTCGGAGGTCACTGCTTGCTGCTCTGTGTGCACTCCTTTGGGTCAGGTGCAGGCTGAGCCACTCAGGGAACTGGGAGCATGCGCAGAGGAAGATCTGAGCTGGTTTGCTGCTTTGCTCTCCCTCCCCTTCCCCTCTGTGCCTTTCTCCACCGCCCTGCTCTGGAGACCTGCAGGGGTGAGGAGGGAGGAGGAAGGCAGGCCGGGCCCCGACAGGTCCACTCTGCGCCACTGCAGGCTTACGGTTGACAGAGGACTCTCAGCCCTGTGGTATTTTTCAGTCACAGATGCCCATCAAATTGTGAAGTCTTCGAAAATGTTATAACTAAACCCTGCTGCTTAGCTCGTTCATTAATTCAGCCAAATTTATTTTCCTAAGTCTTTCGTAAGCTCTAATTACAAAACGTGTGAGGCCAGCTCTGAACCTTGTAGAGATGTTCAGATACTCGCATAGTTTACTAGACTGCCTCAACACATCAGAGACTAGAGTGAGGAAATTACTGAAGATTAATTTTATAACACAATTTCTTGTACTTAACCATTGGACAGTTGTAATATTTTCAGGTCCTCCAGTGTAATATTCTGCTTTGCAGTTTAAACACAGATTTCTTCCCAGAAACTTTGACCTTTCAAAACAAAGACAATGACAACAACAAAAAGATTTTGGGGAAATGCATGGATTTCTGTGACTTAAACTCACCACAGCTTTCCACACTCAGAAGTTTCACGGTGGCAGAATCTTGTAGAAGAAAGGTTAGATTATAACCCAGCCTTGGGGGCTGGGAAGGTGGCTCAGTGGTAGAGCGCTTGCCTTGCATGAATGAGGCCCCCGGTTCGATTCCTCAGCACCACATAAGCAAAAAGAAAAAAGCCAGAAGTGGCGCTGTGGCTCAAGTGGTAGAGTGCTAGCCTTGAGCTGAAGAGCTGAGGAACAGCGCCCAGGCCCAGAGTTCAGGCCCCAAGACTGGACCCAAAAAACTAACAAACAAAAAAGCACCCAGCCTTTGATGAGACTCTGATCACACTAAGGGTTAAACAATGGCAGCGAAAAAGTTAGCAGAGCACATCTACATCACCAGTGCAGTTAATCTGCTTCTATGGCGTCCATTTCTCAGCATTGATGTTTGGTCCTGGCACACTTTGCCAGGAGCAGATTGACATGCGGCAGGAAATGCAGGCTCTGTGCCGTTGCTTTCCCTGGGCAGCTCATGTCTGTGCACAGTCACAGCCTGAGAGAAATAGGAAGACAAGGCACAAGTGAAGGAGTGTGACGCCAGAAGGATTCATCCCTGCTTTCTAAGAGTTACAGCCGACTCCATGTGCAGCCACCCCGCCCTCCCCGGCTGTTTTCACTAGAGAAGTAGATGGTTTGCTCTGTGGCCTTCCCATGTCTACATGACAGGCCAGGCCAGCACCACAGGTGCGAGGGCCTCTTGGCCGTAGCTGTTATTCTCACATTTAGGTCAGAATGTACGACGGATCTGCTCACAAGCAGATCCCACCTGGCTGTTTAGCCCAGCTCGGTGTGAGGGTGCTGTACCTGCTTAGTGACCAGTCTTCATTAATATTTTCATGCTCACAAGATTATGTCTACCATTTTCCATTAAGTGTACTTTCCATCATATAGTAGATATTCTAATCATGTTTATTGAATAGATGAATGAGTGAATGAAAAGCATTAGTGACTTTTATTAAAATGACCAGTAATTGGGATTACTTAACAAAAGACTAAACGAAAAAACTTACAAATGTAAAGGGCCTAAAGCCCTTTCTTCATGTCAATTCTGATAAAGACTTACTGATTACAAAATAGTTCCCTCTTTTCATGGACATACTTTACAAAATGCTTTTATTTATACTTACTAAAATCATTGTAATTTCAATTCTCATTTAACTTTCTCCTGGTCAACAGTAGTCAGCATCCCTTTGAAGTTATGAAATCTTATACAAAGTGAATAAAATGCAGTTTCAGTAGAAAATTCAGAATATATGAGCATATTGACTTGGATTAAAATATCAATATGCAAATGTATTCTTCCTAGAACAAATCTCAAATGTTTAAGACAAAAATATGAATCCAGAAGTAGTTGAAAATGGACAGATACTTTGTAAAATGTAAAAATCCTCAAAACTAGAGTGTATGTCTTAAGCTGTGAATTTCACAATGTTAGAAAATTCTGTAAAGGAGAAAAGAGGTGATGGGTCACATGTTTCTCCTGTGTTAGTAAAGGAGTCAAGTGTTTTCAAGGAGGGGCTTGTTGAGAAAGGGAATTCACAATGAAAAATTAAGGCATTTCCCCCAGGAGAAACAAGAAATTTTCTTCCAGGAGGTGATCTGGAGACCTGGTTTATTTGGGTCTGTGGACTTGATCATCTGAGGCTCTGACAATACTTTAT
Source organism: Dipodomys spectabilis (assembly GCF_019054845.1). NCBI lineage: Eukaryota > Metazoa > Chordata > Mammalia > Rodentia > Heteromyidae > Dipodomys > Dipodomys spectabilis. Next base: position 10,935,993 of record NW_024870753.1, on the reverse strand, counting down.
GTTGTTTATCACCAGCTGATTGCAAAACAGTTTGAATTTTGCCCCTCTTTACAAATGAGTATGTACCATTTTTCATCCCTTCGGAGATGATTTGTGGAATACCGATGTCCTATATGCGGAGGACTTGTAAGATACTTGAAATGCTTTTATTCCCTTCTATTTGAAGTGTGCCAAGAATTTAAAGAGTATTCCTATTAACTGATGAGTTAGATCCCAATCTGGAAAATAAAAGCTATTTTTGCAATATCTTTTAGGCATGGAATATTTTCAATCAGGTTGAAACTTAGTGTTGAAGAATTCCAGTGGGGAGGGTAAAAACAAGGCTTGTGTCTAGGCCCGGGGTTTCCATCACAAAGCAGAAAGTGTGGTGAGCCAAATATTCAGATTATTTGGAGAGCATGAACTCAGAAAAAGTGGAGCAAGTTCATTCATGTAAATCGCTGGCCGAGTCAGGCAATGGAAGCATAATGCATCAATCTCTATTATATTAACATCTGTGTGGCTTGAATAAGACCCAGGCTTTTCTGGGCCAAACTATTTTTGCACAGATAGTTCTGTAAGAATGCTACCAATGTGTTTCTAATTCTAGACGATGTGTTGATTTTCATTTAACTCACTCTTCCTTCAGGAACAAGGCAGTTCCCTTTGATGGAAGTTTCTTAGTTATAAAAATGATTCAGTTGCTTTTCTCTAGGTTACCTGATTTTGTACGTTCATTGGCAGCCTCTTAAGTGATCCTTCTATCCAGTTGGTTTTTCATCTCTCTGACAAAATACCTGAGAAAAACAATTTAGGGAGGTTGAGATTATCTGGCATTTGTCTGTGATGGCTCCAGATACATATACACATGCATACGTGCGTGAGCCCAAGCACACACACACATAGATATATAGAGATATATGATCTTTATGACAGTAACTAGAAAAACACTGGCTCATCTGTGCCTGTTGATGCTACCTCTAAAAGTGAGAGAGGGTGAGGATGCGTATAAGCAAGAAACGTAAATTGGATGGCTACCAATCCTCCTCTCCTCCAAAATGTCTTATAATTTACTTCTATTATGAGGGAGTTTACAAGCAGTACTATAATTTTGAAAGCAGCACTTGAGTTAATTAAATAAGCCCCTAGGAGAGTGAAGCTTTCTCATCAGATGTTTCTTGTAGTCAGGTTGGACTTGCAGGATTTAATTCAGGATATTTGATTCCTCATAATGAACAGAGGGATCTTACAGAAGCTTTTAGAAGAACATATCATTTCTACAACACACTGTCATTCAGCGTCTAAAGTGCTAGTTAAAATGGTATCTCCTCCGCTGCATAATAGTGACAAAGCAGTCACTCATGGCAGCTAAATCAAAGTACAGTGATTTCATCACTTTAAAAACAAGGAAAGCTGTTAGTGGATTTTTTCAGTCATCACTAGACATATGAACAGTCTATTGTCACGTAAACAAGTCATATAAAACCCCAAAAGGAGAGTTGCAACTGAGTTGTTCTTGGATGCCGAGCCCTTAATGGATAAATTTCAGGAAGTGCCACCTGAAAAGGCAGATTTTCATTGTTTTAAATTAAGTACATGTTTATAAATACTAGCATATTAGTATAGTTTAGTTTATGGACATAAAATTCATAGCAAAACAGGTCAGAATAGGGTAGAGAACCCCCTATAACAAATGTAAGTTGAACTTTTTAAAAAGAATAGTGGTAGAACTTGGGGTTGCTAAGAAGGAGGCTTGCTCAAGAGGACATCAGCATGATCAAAAGCACATCAGTATGATCAGGAGCATGTCAGCATGATCAGGAGCACACCAATGTGATCAGATGCATGACAGCATGATCAAGAGCTCATCAGAGTGATCAGGAGCACACCAACATGATCAGGAGCACACCAACATGTTCAGGAGCACGCCAACATGTTCAGGAGCACATCAGCATGATCAGGAGCACACCAGCGTGATCAGGAGCACATCAGCATGATCAAAAGCACACCAACTGTGATTAGGAGCATGTCAGTGTGATCTGGAGCACGCCAGCATGATCTGGAGCACGTCAGCGTGATCAGGAGCACACCAATGTGATCAAGAGCATGCCAGCATGATCAGGAGCACGTCACCACGAGATTTCCTTTTATAACCTTGGCTCCTTTGTGTCCTGGACATACCTGGAGGATTAGCAGGGTGGAGCGGGGTGAAAGTAGAGATAGCTCCTTTTGCAGGTGCTGAGAGGGAGGGAAAAGGGGCCATGGCCAAGCAATGTGCTTCAGTGTGAATCCTGAGGATTTCCATTGCATTAGATTCCCTAGTTCCAGTTCTGGTTACTAGAGAATTTGCTGGAATGGGGGAAATGCAGATGGATTTATTATTTCAAATTACTTACTCTGTAGGCAGTTTCCTTTTTACAGTGCTTTATTCAAACGTTTCAAAAATAAAATGTCAAAAATATTGAAAAATATCACCAGCATCACAGAAAGCCTGGAAATATGACAAGTCTGTGAAAAGGGCATACCTGCATCAGTTTGGGGATGCTGCAGATGTGGGCCGAGTGCACCGCGGCCGTGGTTGGCCTGGTGTCTGGGCAGGTGAGTCACACCGCAGCAGACCCGGTCCCCATCTCCTCGTTATCAGTGACACCAGGGAGGAGGCCTGGAGGGCAGCAGCTTCTTTTAGACAGTGTGGGAACCAAATTATGAGCCCTCTTAAAGAGAGACCTGTGCAGTTTTCAGGCACTTGGAGAGTTGTATGTTTGAGCCCTCAATTATGACATAGTGTAATGAATGGTAATATAAATGAAACACCTGTTTCCTCTCGCTGCTCTATCTGTTCTGTCACACTTGACACTTGAACACTTCCAGAGGAGTGTGTATATGTGAGTCCTAGCGGGCTGGGGGGAGGGGAGGTGGCGATGAGGTCTTTGTGGTGCCATCCCCGCGGGCCTGCTCTAGTTAGAAGGCCTGCTCAGTCAAGGGTCTGTCTTTGCAGGTGCATTTGTTCGCTTTTAAAAGTGTTTGAGTCGAGTTCTTAAGTTTGTATTTCATAATTTAAATTTTTATTCAAACATCATTTACACCCTTTTAAAAGTGCTGGGGTACAGCTGTGAATGAAAAAGAAAGGCTTCAGTTTCATGGGCTTTAGATTCTAAAATACGATGCGCATACAAATAAAGAAAAAACCCTACAGGTTTCAGCAGTAGTGTGAAGAAGAATTAAAGCCAGGAAGGAGAGGGAGACGGTGCCGCCCCGCCCCCCCTTACAGGGTGTTCAGATGACATGAGCTCTTGATTAAGTCCTGCAAATCTGTTAAATAATTGATTATCCAAGGTGAAACCAGATCACTGGCACAGAGCAATGCTGTGTAGTGGGAGCTCAGTGTCTGATTTGGATGGAGGAAAGTGTTGTGTGGCCTGTCTGGACAATCTATTCAAATCAAAGCTTATGTTTTGATTTGGTTGTAATGTCCCAGACAGACAGGATGCAACAGTGTCAGCAGAGACAGTGTCCGCATTGAGTGCAGGGGGTGGGTTTGTGAACCGAAGCCCAATGCTGAGGAAACAGCAACACACACACACGCACACACGCACACACACACACACACACGCACACACACACACGCACACACACACGCACACGCACGCACGCACACACACGCACACACACACGCACACACACACACGCACACACAGACACACACGCACACACACACGCACACACACACACACACTCACACACGCACACACACGCACACACACACACACTCAGACACACACGCACACACACACACTCACACACGCACACACACACTCACACACGCACACGCACACACACGCACGCACACACACGCACACACACACACACGCACACACACACGCACACACGCACACGCACACATGCACACATGCACACACACACACGCGCACGCGCACACACACACACGCACACACACACTCGGCTCACATGAGACTGGAAAGCTGCACACAAACAAGGAGAAAGCCGACAGAGTGGGAGAGAGATTTGGCCGACTATATTCTTTTGACAAGGGATTACTATCCAGAATGTATAAAGAACCCAATAATTTAAGCTCAAAAGCCCTATCAATAAATGGGCAAATGAATAGAACAGGCAGTCCTCGAAAGAAGTGCAAATGCAGTGGAGGAAATGCATGGGGAGGAAATGCACACCGGGCTCCATCAGATGGGCATCTGAGCGGGGAGGGAGGAAGCGGAGGACGGAGTAGAGTGTGCACACCCCATAGGAGCCAGTGGCTGTGGAGAGAGCCCCCTCAGGGCCTCTCGCTGGGATGGTTTCGAAGACAGCCGCAGGGAGGCGCAGGTGCAGCAGCCCGAGTCGGGCTCCCATTGCTTGTTTGTGACAGGACCCGGGGTCCACAGTTACAGCGAGGCCACATCTGAAGCCACAAGAGTGGTGCAGAGAGAGGACCTTCTAGAAGCCTGTTTCTTGCTGCACTGCAGATGAGAATTCTTCAAGAAAACAAGCTCCTCACCTTACTACACCCATCACTCCCACAAACCATAATCATGGAGTTATCATTTTACTAGGAGCTGTATTGAGGGCAAAGATGAATTTTCTCATTTCATGTTGCATAACTCCAGTATCAATTTCAGGAAATCCCAACTGAGTTGCTGGGGACGCAGCCGTGTGGTGGAGCCTTGTCTGGTGGGGACGTGGCCCTGCAGCAGTGGAGCCTTGTCTGGTGGGGACGTGGCTCTGTGGTGGAGCCTTGTCTGGTGGGGATGGGACCCTGCGGCAGTGGAGCCTTGTCTGGTGGGGACGTGGCTCTGTGGTGGAGCCTTGTCTGTTGGGGACACAGCTCTGTGTTGGAGCCTTGTCTGGTGGGGATGGGACCCGCGGCGGTGGAGCCTTGTCTGGTGGGGACGTGGCTCTGTGGTGGAGCCTTGTCTGGTGGGGATGGAACCCTGCAGTGGTGGAGCTTTGTCTGTTGGGGACACAGCTCTGTGTTGGAGCCTTGTCTGGTGGGGATGGGACCCGCGGCGGTGGAGCCTTGCTGAACCAGAACAAGGCGCTGGGCTGGGCTCTCTGCATCAAGAGCAAGCACTCATTGGAAAAACGGTTATAGCATTAGAACAGGAGGAAACGCTGACTCTGTGCTTGTCCAATTTGTCAAGTAATGAGAAGCGCACATGAAGACTGTACTTTCACTGCTTGGTCTTTCCAATTTCTCCATTCCAAAATTCTTACCCTTGTGATGTGGCGTGACAATTAGCTGGTACAGAGAGTCCTCAGGACACTGGTGTGTGCTCAGGATGAGTGTGCGAGACCAGAGTGAACCAGAGGGAGAAAGTATGCAGCGCTGAGGCCCCAAGAGTGGCAGGAAGTCCGAATCCTCTCGTTCACTTCTGCTGGCTCCACCGCCAGGCTCCACCACCTGGCCGTCTCATTTCTACCGCCGTGGGGTTTGTTCGAGATCAATAGTACTTGGAGAATTTTTTTCTCAACGTGTACACCAGACAACAATCATGAGTGCAGTTGATTGTCAAAAGAGAAGTAAAAAGTATGTGGGAAGGGTGAGTGGAAATGCTGAGGTGGTGACACATTTGAAGTGTGAGTTAACACATTATGGCTCCAAACTGTAAAGAAAGCGTACATCACTTCTGTGGTCAGCCCTACAGTAGCATCTCACTCCTGAACCCTCCAGGTCTACCTTTTTGGCTCCAGATCCGTCACGCAGCAGCCCTAGGCATTGTGATCCAGGGAGGCTGGACCGTCCAGGAGCAGCAGCAAGTATTTACGGCATCTGTTGGAAGCAAGTGGTGAAATATTATTTGCCTCATTCCGATGGGAATTTGAGCAATTCTTCAGCTGAAATGTATAAGCTGCATTGAAGATTTAGGAGACAGTCCTTTAAATCCTTTCCCTGGAACATAGATGCATTGTTTTGTGTGGAATATGTCTGAAATTTAGACCTCTTAAGTAGCATTCTGTGCACACCTCCAGCACATCTCCACACACGTTCCAGTGGGCGAGGGAAGGTATCATTAAACCTTTGCTCACGTCCCCCTTTGCTCTGTGCATGCTTAAGTGACCAGGAATTGTTGATGGTTGTGGAGCTGCTGAGTGCCTGGCCAGCGGACCCGAGGCTGTCATCTGGGGTGCTGAATGGGAGGCTTTAATTTCTGCTAGACTCTTCAAGGAAGTGTCTCAGAGAAGTTATGACCCTTCCGTCTCCTTGAAAAACCAGAAGTCAGGCATTCATCTCCATTTCCAGCGCAGGCCCTGCACATCTCTCACCTTGATCACTGCAAAGGCGTCTTAAACGGCGTCTCTGCCGCTGGCCGATCACTCACCTGACCTGACGTTCCCACACAGCCAGGAATAGATTGAGGACACTTCACCCGCCTCTGCCTGGGCTGACGCAGGTGACCTCTGCACGTGTGCGGTACAGACCCTTAAAGATGGGGGCGGGGTCAGGGGGTGCGGCAGGACTCCCCACAATTGTCTGTCTGCTCTCAGTTGTCCCCAAGCCGCCAGAAGAAGCATGGAGAAGCTCCTTCTTAACTCAGTGGTTTGAGTGGCTAGATGGAGCCCACATTTGGAAATTCAGCGTGTGTGCCTCCAGTCTGACCTCACAGTGCCCTCTGACACTTGAAATTGGGCAAGAGCCACTTAACCATCTAGACAATTACTTCAAAACATGTTAAATAAGATTTTATTTACTGTGAGGTAGTTAAAAGGCTTTATGTTTAAAATGAATATTATATTGTCTAGACTTCTAATTACTTCATGAATTATGGTTTGAGTACACAGAGGGGTTTTATATTGGCCTTGTTAACATAATATTTATCTCTCAACTGAGAGGCTCTTTGGGAGCACTCTGCTTCCAGTTGTATGTAATTAGCATATGGTTAGTATATACATTTTATATAAATTAAAGGCTTTTACTGAAAAGTATTATCTACTACTGGTTACACCCAGTAGTATGTAGTTTTAATGTTTTAAGAGATAAAAGATCAGGATTTTTTAAAATTAAAACTATATATTCTTTAAAGTTTGGTCCTTTTTAACATCTAAATGAATAGAATGCTCTTTAGAACCTACGAATCTCAAATTTGTCCTGAAATATCATACTTGGAACTTTTAGACAAGATTCAGAACTTCATTCTGGATGAAAATTGACCTGCTTATAACATAAAAAGTCAGTAAGTGGACAGTTTTATTTTTCTCATCTTTAGATAAAGGCTAGAGAGCATGCCAGTAGGATATCAGAAGTCTGAGATGAGCGTAAATGATCCACTGCTAAAATGACTCCTCATAATTGGGAAGCTCAAGTCAGCCCCCATGGTAAGATCACAGAGTCAACTTGCAGAGCTTTGAAAACCTCCTCGGCGCTGCCTGCACTGGGAAAGGGTAATCACCACCCAGGATGCAGTGACTCCATTCCTCGAAGCTCCAGGCACGCGTGGCTCCTGTGGTTAACTCCTCGGGGTTCCAGAGCTTGCTCGGCTCCAGCCCTGCTTCCTTGCCAAACCCTAGCACACTGGCGAAATGAATGAATGAACAAGGAGCCACCGTGCATCACGGTTATCCCACGGCCTGCCAAGTCAGTATCTTACCGGTCTCCGTGCTCCAGGTTGAGACTTAGACGTAACAGCAGCACTAAGCTGAACCAGATGAGTAAAACAGATCCAAAAGAGATGTCTGAGTCACTCACAGGGAAATTAGCTCTCTAAATATCTTTTCCCTTCAAAGATTGTACGATAATACTCTAGGAAGACAAGTATTTGGTGGGCATAAATAATAGCTACTTGTAAGAAGCAAAATGAGCAACTCGTGAACTAAATTTTAGGTTAATTTCTACCCAAGATTCCATCTGTGATCACCAAAAGATGTGTGGCAGTGTTGGTTCTGAGTGTTGAATGCTGCATTTGTGAAGTCTGAAGCACATTCAGGAAAAGCAGATGAATGGTTTTATAAAAATTCTGATCAATGCAGAATTTCCCCACAACTGTGCTTTTGATAATGCAAGTTCATGGAAACACAAGGCATTTTTCATTTTTATTCCACTTAACTGTGAAAGGAAGGTGCGAGAAGTGTGCGTGGATGATGGCTTCACAGACGTACTTGTTTGGTGCTGGCATTTCAAAACACGGAAGTTCTTAACTGCAGGCCAGAACTGGTGACTGAGCAGTATATGGACATACATTGGGATAGAAGGAATAAGTCAACCGTTTTATCCTGGGCTCAGTGAAGTCTGTCCTGGTCTTGCATTCACAGAAACATCAGCAATCTATTCATTTTCACAGCATTTAGAGGCGAAATATGCCAAAGGCACACGTGGAAGTACCACTGAGTTAAATATAATACGAATGTTTATTGTTGACAATAGCAAATCTCCAGAGCATGGTCAGGCACAGCTCTAGTGTTCAATAACAGAATGATAGTCTGGAATATGTAAAATGATCATGCTAATGATAATTATGTCTTTGACACTTGCCATACTTTAATTCACTTGCAAATGTTGAGGACTGTGGTTCTGGCACTTAGGAGGTGGAGGTAGGGGGATTTTTAGTTTGAGGCTCCTGGGCTACAGAGCAAACCCCAAATCCAAATAATAAAAAACTACCTAAATAAATAGTGAATGGTTATCTCATGCAGCTCAAGAAGTGATAGATGGTAGTGAAGTGGCTTTGGTGTGTGTACCAATAACAGTGAACATTTATATAACTCTCCTGATGAGAAGAATAGACTACTGAAAAGTAGCAGCAATAATTCTCTTTATTAATTAAACTCTTGATTTTGAATTTTCATTTTCTAAATGTGTGTATGTTGAAATTAAAAGCAACCTTTCTCTTGAGAATTTTTTTAATAATATGATGATTGGAGAAGTTTCAAAGTTTGAGGTTCACTAGAAGCAATCATGTGCTATATATCTCAATTAATCTTTCAGCTATGGCTAATCATATCCCCTCCAGGCTGGGTCATACAACTCAGAGAGCCAGGATTATTACAATCCATATTTCACCTTAACAGCCATGTGGGTGAGATTAGTTCCTGAGTAGTAATGCACCTGCCATAAATTCCTCCCGAGTGTTACCTTCTGAAGCTCGGCTCTGTCTGAAGATGAAAACAGCCCGGTGTGCATCCAGAGCTGGCTCACGGTCATTTCCCCGGCTGGCCCGCCGGCCTTCCCTCCACTCCTCGCCGGGCGACACCCTGCACACGCAAGTGTGGCAGAGGCCGTCCCTTTGGCGGTGAGAGTTATTTCACTTCCATCAATGGTGCTGAGCCTAGACTAAGGACTCCCATGTCAAAAGACATTGATAATTTGATTAATTAGCTTAATTTTCCTCCCATCTTTACAAAAGCAGAGAACTCAAGCTGCACATTTAGTTGTGCAAGCATTCTGAAAGAGAGTGGCATGCACTAGCATGAAAAGGAGCTAAGGAGTAGAATGTCCACACCTTAGCCTCTGCTCTTCATTGTCTTACTCTTTTTTCACAGGACTAGGATCAACTTTATGTTGTATCTGTTGACTTTGATATCAAAGTTAATCACTTAGAAGAACATAATCAAGCTGAGCCTTCATTGATCTGAGTGTGAATTATGCCTGCTGGTGCCTAGACAGGCTTCTCCCTGTTACCATGACCGGCATTCCCTAGGATGGGCGAGCTGTCTGAGCTGAAATAGTCTATACTGCATACTACGCTGTCAACCAGGTGAAGATGAGAATTTTAATGTTCTTCTTTTTGGCCAAAGTGGGAAACCCACTACGGGTGGTTATCATTTAAATAGTGACACATACCAACACTTAAAGCACTTCAGCAAGAATTGTGAAAACAAATGTTGAAATATGTGCTGCTGTTAGGCCTGGTCCTTCCAGTCTTCCTTCACCTTCTCTTGAGACAAGAACCTTAGATATGGAAGAAAGCAATGTACAGAAGTTGAACTTGAAAAGCTAGAGCATAAATTGTGACCTAGGTCACTGCGCTTAATGAAGAACCACAGAGAGAATTTCCTTGGCTTAGAATAAAATTCCAGTTTTCTTACAGGGAACATATTTCAACTATGAAAAAAATGAATGTAGCGACAGAACACAAATTCTTAAACCTTCACAGAAAGTGGATATGAATCCTGCACTCAATGTCATACTTTTTACACACGTATAGTTCACCTACATAGTTTTAGATGTTTAACATAAGCTATTTAAATGTGGGTATTCAGCAATTACATGAAAAAACAAATATGTGCATATAATTTAGTAATGTCACATCAATCAATCTGGAATTTTAGGAGAATAAAGTAAGACTATAAGAGGATGACAGATGCATTCATGTTCCCTTCTGGATGCACTGTTTCCAGTAAGAAACTTGCAGATCTGTATCTGGACGTCTGGAGAGCGCAAGTCTACTAGGCCAGCGCGTTAAGCATTGCTGGCACGAGAGAGGCAAGCAAGCGTTCTGTCTTCTGTCCTCACTCTCCTCTGTCCTTGCTTCCTCTGCAGAAGGTGGTGAGTGCTCCCTCCGGGCCTGGCTGGGTGGCATCAGCTGCCACCTCCTGCAGGGCAGCGGCAGTCACCATGGCAGATGCTCCCTCCTGGGCCCCGCCAGGGCGGCCCCCACCTCCTCCCTTCCTTGACAAGGCTCAGGCCAGAGCCTGCTCTTTGCCCCTCCAGAGCCGTGACAGGGTCTCTCAAACATGAAACTTTCTCCCATACCCCCTTCCTGCACTTGGAACTCTGCGGTGGCATTTGAAGTTGCTCTCACTAGCCACTTCGTGACGTAGCACTTACCGTGAGCTGGTGCCACTGCAGAATTTTACAAATGCGTATTCACAACTAAAACCAGCTATGAAAAGTGAAAACTTATCACCGTTTTTTGAAGAGGACATTGAAGCATGGGGGAAACGGCAGGAGCCGAACCGGGGCCTCAGGCTGCGGTGCCGGCCTGCCCGCCGGCCTGCCCGCCCGCCTGTCTCCCTGTGGCTAGTGACCCAAGCCTGCGGGGTTTAGCCAAGCTGGAGAAGCGCCGCAGTAGAGGAGTCGCAGGCGCGGTGCAGAGGACGATGAGCGTGAAGCCATGGACGTCGCAGCCTGGGAGCGGCTGAGGCCGTGGCCGGGCTTCTCTGAGGACGCGCCCCATTGCTTCCTCCTCTGGGATTATACACGTTTTCTTTAGATTTGTTTGGATGGACATGAGATCAAGGCAATATACATTTTTTCCTAAAGTAACACTTAATGTGCACTGCATAGTTGCCAACAAGTTAAAAATGAACTGAGCCATATGAATGAAGAGTAGGTTAAACGATGCCGAGATTGCTCATTGAACTTGTAGGTGTGCACCGTGTCTAATGGGAGTCCACACACTAGATAAGCTTAAGCATATGTAAGCACCTTGCGTGTGAGTGTGCACATGCACACACTTGTACATCTAAACCTCACTACCACAGTACATGGTCCTGGAAAGTGGCTTGTAAATCGGACATTTAAAATGAGGCCAATATTTCATTTCAATCAGAACAATTGCAAAATTACAGGTTTGTGGTGAAAAATAATGCCCTCTCGTTTGTGTTTTGGGTACGTCTCGGTGGAAGTTTAGGAAGGATTTATTGGAGTGTGTGTCACGTGGTCTGAGTGTTACTGAGGTGAGGATACAGAAGTGTGTTAGCTACCTTGGTTTGCGCCTTGGTTTGCATGGTGACTCCTCACTGCTGGGATTTCCTGTGTGTGCCTCTGCCGCCGCCCTCCCCCAACCCTCCACCCTGCTCTGCGCTCACTGCAGCGTTTCCTGTGCTCGGACGGTGGCTCTCGTGGCTCACGCCCACCAACTGAAGCGCTGGGCATGATCCAGTCATCCAGTGTAACACTCCACTGCCCTGCACGCAGTCCCGAGGAGCAGCCTCCACTACGGAGGTGCCAGTGAGCACATGTGGGCATGTGCTCTGTGTGTACCCATGGGTCCAATGAGGAGGACGCATCCCTATGGAGCCAGCACGGGGTAACAGTGTGTAACAAATAGCTGTGCCCAAGCATGGTGCTGTGTCCCAAGGCTGCGAGTTTGCACTTGGTGGAATAACATGATGATTGAAATAAGTACACAGAGCTAAGAAGGTGCCCTTGCTGGGCACCGGTGGCTCAGCCTGTGATGCTGGGCACTCAGGAGGCTGAGATCTGAGGGTCACGGATGGAAGCCAACCCTGGCAGGAAAGTCCCTGAGACTCTTATCTCCAATTAAACACCAAGGAGCTGGAAGTGGCGCTGTGGCTCAAGTGGTAGAGCTCTAGCCTTGAGCACAATAAGCTCAGGGTCAGCTCCTAGGGCCCAGGACTGACAAAAAAAAACAAAAGTAATGAACCCTCAAGCTGCTAAGGTATTCTGAGTGTCTCAAGGGCCATGAAAAGGAAGGGTGAAGGAGAGGACGAGGTAGTAGAACAGAGGGGTGAGTTGCGCTGCGTGTGTGCGTGGGAATAGCACAGTCAGTACTGTAAGGGAAACTATTTTACAAAGAGACTAGACCACACTCAGTTCCTCCCAGAACTGTCAGTGAGGTCTTCACCCATTCTCCCATTCTTCAGTATGCAAATAAACCTTAATTTTCAAACCCAACCCTTATGAACGAAATGTTGGAAGTGATGTTGGCCAAAGAAGCCCTGTGGAGACAGAGCCTTCTGCGGTCGCTCGGCCCTGCAGCCCAGCGGACATTCCTCACAGACGGGCAGCTCCACCCTCGGAGCAGCAATGGCTGTGGTGACTGTGTTGTGCGGCATGAGTCAGCCTCTGTGTGTGTGTGTGTGTGTGTTGGCCTGTGGGGGGAATGCATTGCCCAGCATATTTGCTTTTTCTTAGAGTTTAGCAAATCAGTACTACAACAGCATTAGATTTATCCAGAATTTCCCTTACTGAGTAACCATCCTTTGTCCTGTTATACTTCCCTAGAAGAGATATTTCTTGTGCCCCTCCTCCATGCGAGACGCTGGGCTAGATCAAATACAGAACAAGTAGTTGGAGTGAAAATTGTTTCCTCTCTGCTGTTACAGAGAAAGCTCAATGTGCTATTAACGACTATGATTTGTCTCCTTCATTCAAGGGTATAACCTCCACATTTCTAGACCCGTGAAAACAATCCAAATACTTGTCCTAAGAGTCTGAATGCCTTCAAACCCAGAACACTGGATTGTAGAAAGTAAACAATCGATTTTTAGAAAATGTGTTTGTGACTAAAGCAAAGGGTTCTTGCTATCTGTGTGCTTTGTGAAGGAACAAAAGACGGAGGAATGAATTATCTGCATAGCTGAGCAAAAAATAACTGTTCTTTGCTGGATATGAGTAAATATTCTCAGTAGACTGTGTTTATGATCAGGATTGGTCCATGAAATCACCCCTACACTCAGAATAACTTGTTTCTCAGCTGACCCTAAACTCCCTGGGAATGTATTCTTTTCATACTTTTGAATTTATAAGCCTTTTGAGTCCTATAGTCTATTTAAAATGATTTTAAACACTTCTGAACCTCAAATATATTCACGTTTACTAATAGTAGTAGGTATGTAATAATACTCTTCAGCATAGCTACATAGAAATGGTTGTATTGCATTTATAGAACACTTCCTCGAGGCAGTAGTTCTATAATACTTCCAGGGAAAACAGAGTCTTTTTGTGTCGTAAATATCACCTGTGCATATCCGCTCACCAGAAAACAAAAATTCGGATAGTAAGTCACTCAGTATTAAAGTAAGCTCTAACTTTGCTGTCACAATAGAAGGAAGAGAATTCTATACAACACATCTGTATTACAGAAGGAGTCTACCGAGAAGCAGGGGGACATGGGGCCTTATTGTTTAACTTTTTAAATCTTTTTTAGATAAGAAAAATAAGAAGGTTATGCGCAGTGTCTGCCTTCCAAGAGCTGTCCGCATCCTGCCAGTTACTTTACGTACTTCATCTTGTTATTCAAGCAAGAATATTTCTGTTTTAAAATTAGACATTGTTATCCCTTTGCAAAGACAAAGAAACAGAGGCTCAGGGAATTCTGGTAAATAGCCTGGTGTCATCCCAAAGGAAAAATGAGGTTCAAGCCAAGACCCAAGTACAAATTAATTTACAAATTCCATATTCCTATATTCTGCCTAATTGAAAAGGGATTATCATTTGTTTGATGGGAATATAATTATGCTTGCTTTTAGTACGTGAAAACATTCAGTCCAGTTGAACTGTAGCTCACACAGAGAACTTCCCTGTGCGCCTCACTCCTCCGCCAGGTGTGGTGCTCTGTGTGTGTTCATGTCCACACATGTGCAGGCCCGTTGTGAGGAGTAGAATTAGTGGTACCAGTTAACTCTTATATCTAAAATGAAGTTAGCCTTTGTCCATCATTTGTTAATTCAGCTTTAGTGTGGCAAGTGTTGGAGACATAGACAGCATCTGAGGTGTGGTTCATAGCGGGGTCACTGCCGGGCCCGAGGCCCAGTGAGCCAGCTGTACCTCATGCCCTTTCCTCCTTTGATGAAAGTAAAAGTCAGTATTCAGCCTTCTGTTGTGTTTCCCTTTGCCTATTGGAATGGAGAAAAAGTAGAATTAGAAACCATATTGTGCCATGTGTGTTTGCTATTTCAGATGCCTTGGCAATTAATTTTTCTGTTTGTAATTCTTGCAAGAGTGTATCACTGCACTTTTTATTTTAACCGTGCTATGTCTTTTGCTGTAAAAAATAAATCGTGTCCCAGTCTTCTGAATATAGGTGGTTTATGAAAAGATGGGTGTGTAGTAGGGAATGATAATAATCACACACATCATTTCTTATATTTACAACTCTACGATAAAGTTGCAGAGAGCCATCAGCTGCTTATGAAGAAAACCATAGGGATGCACTGCAGAAGATGAAGGTTCTCAAACCTACACAGTGTATTATAGGCACGTGGTTGCCAGGGACCGATGATAACGTGAAGCCAAGAATACAGGGTCTCCATTGAATCTTTGGAATGGGCAAGATGTACAAGTGGCTTTTTGTTTTCTAATTAAACAGGCATTCTATTACTCTTTTTCAGCCAACACATTTTAATCTGCATTTGTTCAGTTAAATGAGTATAATTCGGAGGTTAGCATACGGTTGTTTGCACAGTCTGGATGACAGCAAAAAGTTAGATGTAAAATCAAAATCCAGGTGTTCATTCAGATCCATATGGTGGAGGGAACACAGTACCGTGATCTGTGTGAATAATTACTTTAGATGCCCTGGGCAGAGTTCCTCGAGAATCACGTAATGGAGTGGAGGGATTTGAGTACTTCATACCCCAGCAGCATGGAGCTGGGCAAACCGGTTGATGCCTGCTAGACCCAAGTGTGCCGTCCAGAGGCTGTGCCTGGTGCTGCGGCCCCGCACCTCCCGTTTCCAAGACCGTGTACCCTCCGAGGTTCTCTGGTCCTGGGAGTCAAGCCTGGCTAACGAGTATCACTGGATCCTCCTGCACCCACAGCCTTAGGCCCAACACATCTGGACTCAGTGATTTCATTCCAGCAGTCCTTCCTCAATGTCTCCTGCCATTCTGCTCCATACTCCTGAACTCATTCACGCAGCCAAAAATACTCGAGTCAGGCAGTGTCTCATCGTAGAGGGGAACTATCAACAAATGTGCTTTCAGTAAGCTAATGTGCTCATGAGGTACTGTGTCAGTTTGTAAATCCTCTCATTCCTGGCCCTGAGATCTCAATCTCAGAAAAGCAGACTGGCTCTGACCTGTGGCAACCAAAGCCACCTTGAGTGGTTCCCTGCCTCCGTCCTTACCACAGTTTTACACTTGCTCTTCCACTTACTGCATGTTCTTCCCTGCCCCAGACCGGGGTCTCCCTCAGAGCCAGCTACCTCTGACGCCCCAAGTCTGCAGCGGCGGTTACAGGGTACAGGAGGTGATCATGTGTCCATGTGTGCTCACGTCTGCAGCTGCAGTTACAGGGTACAGAGGTGATCATGTGTGCTCATGTGTGCTCACATCTGCAGCGGTGGTTACAGGGTACAGGAGGTGATCATGTATGCTCATGTGTGCTCACGTCTGCAGCAGTGGTTACAGGGTACAGAGGTGATCATGTATGCTCATGTGTGCTCACGTCTGCAGCAGTGGTTACAGGGTACAGGAGGTGATCATGTATGCTCATGTGTGCTCACGTCTGCAGCAGCGGTTACAGGGTACAGAGGTGATCATGTATGCTCATGTGTGCTCACGTCTGCAGCTGCAGTTAAAGGGTACAGAGGTGATCATGTGTGCTCATGTGTGCTCACGTCTGCAGCGGTGGTTACAGGGTACAGGAGGTGATCATGTGTGCTCATGTGTGCTCACATCTGCAGCGGTGGTTACAGGGTACAGGAGGTGATCCATGTGTGCTCACGTCTGCAGCAGTGGTTACAGGGTACAGAGGTGATCATGTATGCTCATGTGTGCTCACGTCTGCAGCAGTGGTTACAGGGTACAGAGGTGATCATGTATGCTCATGTGTGCTCACGTCTGCAGCAGTGGTTACAGGGTACAGAGGTGATCATGTGTGCTCACATCTGCAGCTGCAGTTAGTTACAGGGTACAGAGGTGATCATGTGTCCATGTGTGCTCACGTCTGCAGCAGCGATTACAGGGTACAGAGGTGATCATGTATGCTCATGTGTGCTCACATCTGCAGCTGCAGTTACAGGGTACAGAGGTGATCATGTATGCTCATGTGTGCTCACGTCTGCAGCAGTGGTTACAGGGTATGGAGGTGATCATGTATGCTCATGTGTTGCTCACGTCTGCTGCAGCGGTTACAGGGTACAGGAGGTGATCCATGTGTGCTCACGTCTGCAGCAGTGGTTACAGGGTACAGAGGTGATCATGTATGCTCATGTGTGCTCACGTCTGCAGCAGTGGTTACAGGGTACAGAGGTGATCATGTATGCTCATGTGTATCCAGGTGTGCAGCAGCGGTTACAGGGTACGGAGGTGATCATGTGTGCTCACGTCTGCAGCAGTGGTTACAGGGTACAGGAGGTGATCATGTATGCTCATGTGTGCTCACGTCTGCAGCAGTGGTTACAGGGTACAGGAGGTGATCCATGTGTCCATGTGTGCTCACATCTGCAGCAGTGGTTACAGGGTACAGAGGTGATTTTGCATGTCCATGTGTGCTCACGTCTGCAGCAGTGGTTACAGGGTACAGGAGGTGATCATGTATGCTCATGTGTGCTCACATCTGCTGCAGCGGTTACAGTGTACAGAGGTGATACATGTATGCTCATGTGTGCTCATGTCTGCAGCAGTGGTTACAGGGTACAGGAGGTGATCATGTATGCTCATGTGTGTGCACGTCTGCAGCAGTGGTTACAGTGTACAGAGGTGATCATGTATGCTCATGTGTGCTCACGTGTGCTGCAGTGGTTACAGGGTACAGAGGTGATCATGTGTGCTCATATGTGCTCACGTCTGCTGCAGCGGTTACAGGGTACAGGAGGTGATGATACGTGTCCATGTGTGCTCACGTCTGCAGCAGCAGTTACAGGGTACAGAGGTGATCATGTATGCTCATGTGTGCTCACGTCTGCAGCAGTGGTTACAGGGTACAGAGGTGATCATGTGTGCTCATGTGTGCTCACGTCTGCAGCAGTGGTTACAGGGTACAGAGGTGATCATGTGTGCTCATGTGTGCTCACGTCTGCAGCAGTGGTTACAGGGTACAGAGGTGATCATGTATGCTCATGTGTGCTCACGTCTGCAGCAGTGGTTACAGGGTACAGGAGGTGATCATGTATGCTCATGTGTGCTCACGTTTGCAGCAGTAGTTACAGGGTACAGAGGTGATCATGTATGCTCATGTGTGGTCACGTCTGCAGCGGCTACAGGGTACAGAGGTGATCATGTATGCTCATGTGTGCTCACGTCTGCAGCAGTGGTTACAGGGTACAGAGGTGATTTTGCATGTCCATGTGTGCTCACGTCTGCAGCAGCGATTACAGGGTACAGAGGTGATCATGTATGCTCATGTGTGCTCACGTCTGCAGCAGTGGTTACAGGGTACAGGAAGTGATCATGCATGTTCATGTGTGCTCACGTCTGCAGTGGTTACAGGGTACAGGAAGTGATCATGTATGCTCATGTGTGCTCACGTCTGCAGCAGTGGTTACAGGGTACAGAGGTGATCATGTATGCTCATGTGTGCTCACGTCTGCAGCAGTGGTTACAGGGTATGGAGGTGATCATGTATGCTCATGTGTTGCTCACGTCTGCTGCAGCGGTTACAGGGTACAGGAGGTGATCCATGTGTGCTCACGTCTGCAGCAGTGGTTACAGGGTACAGAGGTGATCATGTATGTCCATGTGTGCTCACGTCTGCAGCAGTGGTTAAAGGGTACAGAGGTGATCATGTATGCTCATGTGTGCTCACGTCTGCTGCAGCGGTTACAGGGTACAGGAGGTGATCCATGTGTGTTCATATATGCAGACACACATCTTAGTCTCACAAGACATATCTCAGTCTTTTTCTTTTATACAGATGAGGAAACCAAGGCCCGGTTTAAGTAATTTTTTAGACCCCGAGTTTTAGCCCTATCTCAGCCCCAAGCTTATGTAAGCACCAAGTTAGATCAAAAATAGGAGTTCTGATGGTCCTGGTTGCATCCAAGAACATCTTTCCAGGTTTGTTTTGCTTCATCTTCTTAGTATGAACCATACCCTTGATCAAGTTAGACTTTCTCTCCTCCAGTGCATCCCAGGCCAGCCTCGTAAGGCTAGCTGCAGTGTGGTCCCTCTCCATCTGCTGAAGCTCCGTGGCTCTCCAGTCTTCTAGAAAATCCACACGCCCTCTGTGTTCATCTAAGTCTTCTCAGCTAAATGTTTCTCTTCTCTCCTTTTAACTCTGAACAATGGCACACATCTATCTTAGCACGCTTATTTGAATTACAAAGCAGAGGGAGACAATGTGTGTGTGTCTCAGGTTCCTGCAGACTCCAGATCACCAGCTTCTCATGGCACTTGCTCATTTTATACATTCCACCCAGGAGCTCCGTACATGCCTTTCGCGTGGCAATTACAGCTAACACTCTCTGAGCACTTCCTGCATTGTTCTAGGTGATTACCTATGCTAATTAATTCAACCTCGCCATCCCATAAGGACAGGAGCTATTATTATCCCTCTCTGGCAGAGAGAGAATTTGTCAGAGATGCACTGATAGTGATTATTTGAGCTGGGATTTGAACCCAGACAACCTTGCTCCAGAGGACTTAGCTAAGGACTTAGCTTTCAGGTAGTGATTGGCAAATATACCCCTAGTTGAATCCAGGAAGTTGAGTGTTCTTTTAATCGCAAAAATACAGTGGGGAGACAAGAGGGGCAGGAGCCATGTCTGTGTCTTAGCTGGCTGTGGATGATGATAGCACACTCCTGAGGTCACGCGCTCCACGGACTGGTCTGTGTGGAGGGTTATGAAGGGCTCGCTAAACGTAACTGGGTAGAGCTAAGACAGAATTACCAGCTCATATCAAGATAAAAGAGGCTGAATGCAGCCGTGCTGCCTTTTAGAAAATAGGTCAGTGTTTCATGTTTAAAATATGCCAATATGTTTCAAACCAACGCAGCAGAGGGAGGAGGCTGATCTGGGCAGTGTTGGCAGACCTTGCTTCCCAGTGTGTCCAGTGCAGCTGGGGCCTCTGCAACCATCTCCTCCAGTAGAAGAGTAAATGGAGACCCAGCTCCGCCACCTCCTGGGGAACTGGGCTCACCAGGGCTCAAGTCTGCTGCCCAGTCACCCTGTGGTCCTGACATCCTCTCCCCCCTCCACCCCCCGCCCCCCCGCCCCTGCCATCCTCTCCCCCGCCCCCGCCCCCCCCCCGCTCCTGCCATCCTCCACCCCCCTCCAACCCCCTCGCCCCTGCCATCCTCTCCCCCCACCCCCGGCCCCCCCCACTCCTGCCATCCTCCACCCCCCTTCCCCTCCACACCCACCCACCCCTGCCATCCTCTCCCCCGCACCCGCCCCCCCCGCTCCTGCCATCCTCCACCCCACTCCACCCCCCCCGCCCCTGCCATCCTCTCCCCCCGCCCCGCCACCCCCCCCACTCCTGCCATCCTCCACCCCCCTCCAACCCCCTCGCCCCTGCCATCCTCTCCCCCCGGCCCCCTACCGCCCCTGCCATCCTCCACCCCCCTCCAACCCCCTCGCCCCTGCCATCCTCTCCCCCCAGCCCCCCCCACTCCTGCCATCCTCTCCCCCCGCCCCCGCCCCCCACCCCTGCCATCCTCTGCCCCCTCCATCCTCATTAGCAAGAAGAGCAGATGATCAGATGGAATCCTCATACCTCCCATGGAGCTGTATTGTATTTATTCATTCATCCAAAATGAACGAATAGTTTACTGTTTACCTCTCCCCTCCTGTACTTGCCTGACCTTCATTCAGGATGACACAAATACAAATCTGAGGTGTGGAAATCCTCCCCCACCCCAAAGACAACCTGGTTTGAAGCAGGATTTCATGTTATCGCCACCCTTCCCTCACTCATGACCGCTCTCAATTCAAGACTAGACTTGGGTGGCACTCACATCTTCATGTTTGGTAACTGTGCTGCGTCTCTGTGCATCTTGATAAAGCTCCTACCTCTCTGGGAGGTCCGGGTGGCTTTTTATTTTTTGTCTGTCGTGGGGCTTGAATTCTGGACTTGGGCACTGTCCCTACGCTCTTCAGCTCAAGGCAAGCGCTCTACCACTTGAGCCACAGCGCCACTTCCAGTTTTCTAGTGGTTTATTGGAGATAAGAGTCTCAGGGACTTGCCTGCCTGGGCTGGCTTTGAACCGTGATCCTTAGTCTGGGTGGTTTTAAGCTCTTGGCTAATTATATGGACTTCCAGATTTATATTCCTATAAATGCACAATTAAAGCCCATGGAGGGAATACAACCATGAAATACATGATAAAAGTGGCAAGGTGAATGTGTAAGGAATGGCTCTCGGGCAGTAGTGTAAATGGGAGAAAGTGGTAATATCATATTAAAAGATCGTCTGCAAGGGGCCCGGGGGACTGAACGTGTCTCAGCTCTTAAACTGGTATTATCACATCTGACTCTCACAAAGTATCTAAATCCCTGCACACGCATTCACACCAAACCACACAAAGCTCTGTGTCTATTCCCACGTGTGTGTCAGATGCCATCAGGTACAGAATAGGCTAAGGCTGCCACAGAGAATGAACTGCACAAATATAGTCACCATCCGATCATTGCAGGTGAGATGCTTCATTTTAGGGATGCTAAAAATATTATAAAAAGAACATCCTGACTTGGATAAAGCATTGTATTTGATCATACTCAGGGCCAAGATAATTGACAAATCTGTGTTAGGGAAATTTGGAATTAATGAGTGTGAGATGGAGCAAGTCACCCTTCACAGAAAATACTCACGTGACAGTCCCTGCAGCGGCCCCCGCGCAGAGCCCAGCATGTCGGTTACTACACGCTCACGTGACAGTCCCTGCAGCGGCCCCCCGCGCAGAGCCCAGCGTGTCGGTTACTACACGCTCACGTGACAGTCCCTGGCAGCGGCCCCCGCGCAGAGCCCAGCGTGTCGGTTAATGCACGCTCACATGACAGCCCCTGCAGCGGCCCCCGCGCAGAGCCCAGCGTGTCGGTTAATGCACGCTCACGTGACAGTCCCTGCAGCGGCCCCCGCGCAGAGCCCAGCCCCGTGTCGGTTACTACACGCTCACGTGACAGTCCCTGCAGCGGCCCCCGCGCAGAACCCAGCATGTCGGTTAATGCACGCTCACGTGACAGTCCCTGCAGCGGCCCCCGCGCAGAGCCCAGCGTGTCGGTTACTGCACGCTCACGTGACAGTCCCTGCAGCGCCCCCGCGCAGAGCCCAGCGTGTCGGTTACGGTTCTCCAATGCGTTCCTTGTGTTTGGAGCCAGCAACGCACCCCACCATCGCCTGCCATCCGCGCGCATGGCTGGCACTCTGCCCTCCCATTGCTCTGGTCAGCACAAGGCTCTGCATGGCTCTGTGGTGAGGACGCATGTTCCCATCAATGCTGATACAACAGTTCTTTTCTTTCCTCTTTGTTAGTTGTGGGGCTTGAACTCAGGGCCTGGGTGCTGTGCCTGAGCTTTCGCTCTCAAGGCTAGAGCTCTACCACTTTAGCCACAGCTCCACTTGGAGTTTTCTGCTGTAAAATCATTTCATATTTTTGATAACTTTTCCATATCTAAATGATCTCCAGAGAATAATTCCAATTATAAAGGAAATAATCAAGATCGTGTTCTATGTTCTGTTCTGTCTGCGGAGGCCATGACAGCGTTGGGACTCGGTCTCTCTCCAGCTCTCATTCCTCTCCATAACTAGGCATTTAAAGGCAAGCGATAAAAAACTGCAGCATCTTCAACAAGGTGGGAGAGAAAGGGAGCTAGACAGCTAAGGGAGTTTGTCTTGACGTAGAGTTCAAGCCCCGGAGGAGTTGCCTAGGAAGAATTTACTCAGCTTCCCCTCAGCAGGGCAGGGCCAGTTGAAGCTGGTTAAGGACATTTCTCCCCGCAGGGGTTTAGGGCCTTTTCCAGCCTAGCATGTCAATCGTGAGGCAGATAGCTCGGTGCCTGTGACAGAGACGTCAATTCCAAGGCACGAGCCGGGCACCAGGGTCCGAAGCGTGGGCCAGGCTGTCATCGTCATCGTCCTTCCAGTTCATAGACCCTACCTCTGTGCCAAGCATTCTGGGAATTACTGGTCAGTCGGGCACACTGCCAGTCAGTATCTCAGAGCCACACAGTGACCCGGAGTGGCCAGGGCTGTAATGCAGAGCTCCGTGGACTTTCCACTCATTGTGTGGCAAAATTCACCCATGAACAGGAAGCCCTGAGTTGTCTCTGAAGGAAGGTGGCGAAGATCAGTTGTAACAGGGTAGCCATGAAAGAGACAGAAAGAGCTGCGTTACTTTGAAAGAACCGTGAAGAATCTCAATTGTGTCATGGATCCATACAGATGCAGACACGGTATCTTGAAGGCTGACTATGACACACAAAACATAAACCCTCTTGGTCACATTTCCAATTCACTCCGCATTACAAACCCATACAGGAGAGGTGTCCTAGGGGTATCAGTGATGAATCGAATGTCAGATATTAGGAAGAATCATTTTGCTATTTGTGTCACTCATTCAAGTGTGACTTCCAGAAGAGAGCAGATAATA
Organism: Dipodomys spectabilis; assembly: GCF_019054845.1. NCBI lineage: Eukaryota > Metazoa > Chordata > Mammalia > Rodentia > Heteromyidae > Dipodomys > Dipodomys spectabilis. The sequence continues at coordinate 10,912,844 of NW_024870753.1, read as the reverse complement.
GTAGAAATAACTTGTTTACATTGAACTGTCGGTCCCATAAAAGCAGTGTGTTTGGTGGCATGTTATTTCTTTAAATCTCTTCCTTTCCCTGTGAAAGCTAGATGCACACATCTCCAGAGGACCCAATGCATGTATTAGCTGTGCAATGGAAGTTTCCTGCTTGTAACACGTCAGGGATAGTTACAATCCTCCAACAGCCAGTGGCTCATTGTAGGGGAAGGATTAATTTGAGAATATTTTCTACCTAATACAGCTACCTACCTAGCAGCTAGGAAAAACTGAGTCCATTTGCAAATCAAATTTTATAATTGTGAAATTATAAAATAAGGTATAAATAGCTTGAAGATGGTAGAAGAAAGTAATTTTAACAATTCAAAATAAAAATTAAAGTCCAGGTACGTATTAAACTCATCTGCTTCAACAGATTTTTTTCCTATACATTAATTCTTCTCTTGTTCCTCACATACATGCATAATAGTACAAATACTGAACACAACTTAAGCTGAAATGCAACACGAGATGTTTTGTAGGCTGAGTTTGGGGCCTTGTTCGATCCAAGCCAGGTCTTTACCTTCAAAAGGGAACAGCCATGCGCTGCAGAGGAATGATGGACCAGACACCCCACTTTGAAACAAAGCTGGGCATTAATAACAGCAGGTCTGCCTTAGCCGTGGAAGGTCAAACGCCACCCACTGCTGATGTCCACGTGAACCACTGCCCCGTCCACGTGCACCACTGCCCTGTCCACATGACACCACTGCCCTGTCCACATGCACCACTGCCCTGTCCACATGCACCACTGCCCTGTCCACATGACACCACTGCCCTGTCCACATGCACCACTGCCCTGTCCACATGATACCACTGCCCTGTCCACATGACACCACTGCCCTGTCCACATGCACCACTGCCCTGTCCACATGACACCACTGCCCTGTCCACATGACACCACTGCCCTGTCCACATGATACCACTGCCCTGTCCACATGATACCACTGCCCTGTCCACATGCACCACTGCCCTGTCCACATGCACCACTGCCCTGTCCACATGACACCACTGCCCCGTCCACATGCACCACTGCCCCGTCCACATGCACCACTGCCCCGTCCACATGCACCACTGCCCCGTCCACATGACACCACTGCCCCGTCCACATGCACCACTGCCCCGTCCACATGCACCACTGCCCCGTCCACATGCACCACTGCCCTGTCCACATGACACCACTGCCCTGTCCACATGCAGCACTGCCCTGTCCACATACACCACTGCCCTGTCCACATGACACCACTGCCCTGTCCACGTGCACCACTGCCCTGTCCACGTGACACCTTCACAGAGGAGAAAAAGGCACTGGCTGCTCTGCAGACCAGAGTTGGTCTTTTTACAGACAGTAGACCCACAGAGAGCGGCAGGTCTGGGGAAGACACAGGCAGTGGTAGTGTCCCTATTCATGTGGTGGCCCTGGAAGCCATGGTCTGTGGTCCAGGCCACTGGCACAGGAAAAGGTGAGATTGTTTAACCCACACAGGTGGCGAGAGGGAAACACTTGGCTTCTCTACTGATGGCAAAGCTCTGGTTTTGTTTTTGTTTTATGCTCAATGCTAGTGCTCTACCACTTGAGCCACAGCACCACTTCCAGCTTTTTCTGAGTAGTTGATTAGAGATAAGAGTCTCCTGGACTTTCTTGCCCAGGCTGGCTTTGAACCATGATCTCAGCCTTCTGAGAAGCTAGGATTACAGGCCTGAGCCACTAGTGCAGGGCCAAAGCTCTGTTTTAAGAGCTAAATTCTAAAGTTTAAGAGAGGCCTTGTCTTCGGCCTTCTATTCCTTCATTTTCCTTATTATTCAATTTCACAATTACAAAGATCAATCCCTCTGAGTTGTTGATTGATTGCCAACATTGATCGTGTCCACAGAAAGTGGAAAAAAACACACATAAGTCTTCCTCGGCATCGGAGCAAGTTTCCTCCACTAAGTGTTTATATTGGCAGGCATAAAATGTGTGCTGTGGGTTGGGGCACGGTTCACAGCTGGCTTAGATTGCCAGTCTTCCCCTTCACCTTATCAATACCATAATGAGAACACAGGCAGACAGGGCTGAAGAAAAAAATATGCTTCCAGAAGGTCAGTGTAAACTGACCCTACATTTCTTTAATCCTCGTGATAATATTAGCAAATATTTTTATCCCAAATTTGTTTTCTCTCCTTTTGTGAAATCTACACATAGTTTTCCTGAAGACTTTCTAATGGGGTTATATTGGTGACTGGAACCTCACTAAGAATTGCATTGCTTCTGGGTGATACAGACACGTAAAATACTGTTTCAATCCATGATACAAGCTATCTTTCCATTTCCTTGTATTTTTCTTGGTTTCGTTCAGTGTCTTACAGTTTCAATGTATAGGTATTCATCTCCTTGATTAATGTTACACTTAAATCAACACCAAATCAGTATACTTTTGAGATACTATTCTCTGTAATATTCCAAGCCGCCTCACTAAAAATAGTTGTAGCTTTTAACAGAAGATTTAATATCCACCCTAATTCTGAATAAGAAAAGTTCCTGTGACTGGGAGGAGAGTCTCGGAGGTTGGAATCGTCTGCCTGGACTTGCATGTCGGTTGAGTTGTAAGCGTCTGTTGGGTCAGCATCATGACTCACCGGGGCGTGCGAGCTCCACTGGAGCAGTCTTCACCCCATCCGTCGTCCCCAGAGCTGAGGACAGCGCTCGCCTCTTTGTAAGGGGGAGGAAGGGGAAGATGATGCATTAAGTCATGCTTTACTGGAAAGAAAGACATTTCCAAAATCTCACCGCACTGCAGAGGTGATCCTCCAAGGCGGGAAATAGAAGGAAGACTTGAAGTGAGTGAAATTAAGTGCGAACATTTACACTCATCTCAGGAACAATCCCTCCCTAAACTTAATCTCTGGGAAAATTCCCTCTTAAAGCATGAGAGATAAGGTGCAATTTATATTCATACTTTCTCATCTCATTAGACCTTTTGTGAGCAATCTTCAACATGAGCATCTGCTTCTGCCTCTGGAAATGTGGTTAGAAAGTGAAATTGAACTATTTGGACTCAATTTACATTAAAGCCAGTCTACATAAAAAACACTGTGGCCTTTCAATTAATGAGCCAACTAATGTATAAACTGTACCGCGTGCAGAGTGGAAGGAGGGAGATACTTTCTTCCCACAATTACACCATAAAGTGTGCGTGGGACAAGATGATGACTTTCATCGTTAATTTAATGCTTTATTCCCAAGGAGAAGTATGGCATTCAGTTGGAAGTAGGGGATGTACCACACTTGAAATAGTAACTTGCGTTGCACTCTTCAGTAATTCCTGCTTTCTCTCGAAGGAGAACGCATCCGTCTCTCCCTGTGGAAAACGGGCAGGAAGTGGCTTGGGCAGGAAGTCTATGTAGGTTTTTGCTCATTAGAATGAAGCTCTTTTGTTATTGTGTTTTAAGTGGTTGTGTTTTTATTGTTGGATAACATATGTCTATCTGGTTGTCTTCCTGTTTGTAGTTATTTCTTAGTCTATTGCCAATTTTTTTATTCTCTCTCTCCTCTCTCTCTCTCTTTCTCTCTGTCTCTCTCTCTTTCTCACTCACACACACACACATTTGCTAGGAAAGCGTTCTACCACTTAAGCCACACTCTCAACCTTCCTTTCATGTTCTTATACCCATATGATACTCTCTGTTTTGTGAATTTCAGACCTGAGGCAAATTTATGAAAAAAATGTATGAAATTATTTCCATAAAAAGAAAACTGCCTTTCTTTATGAAGTACACTTCTCAAGGGGAGCTTGGGTGTTGTAGCAGCAAATGTGAGCCACTAAACGCCTGCAGACACATGGAGGTTGAGAAATACTTAGTACCTAGGGTTTTCTTTAAAGGTCTTGTGATCACTGAAGTTGGGGAACACATGGGAGCCGTCCTGCCTTCCTGCCCCGCCAGGTGCCGGGACACAACCAGCTAGAAGCCACTCCAGTTGGACTGTCAGAGTCTGGTAAAGGCGCCAGTGGGTTGGCCGCTTGTTGCCACCCTGTTGTTATCAGGCATGACATGACAGTATAAATCAAACCCGACTGTCTCAGGGAGGAGCGCAGGCTCTGCCTGACTTGTGGAGGAAGCGCCGGCTGGATGATGACACCTGTGAGGCCGTAAGTGAGATTGCTCCCTGGGCTCCCGCACAGGTTCCTCCTGAGCGGAGAGCGCACCCGTCACGTGACTGTGCATTGTTTGCATAGATTAGCATAGCCATTTCACAGACAGGTTTCTATTATTTTCCTGCCAATATAAATACCAAAGGCTATTAAAGTACGAAGAAGCTCAAGGAAAGGTGGATTGTGTCTTATCACAAATCAAAGCACAGAGTGAGCTGAAGGTATTTCTTTATGCTAAGATCACTAGAAAGCAGGCTTGTCTCACTAAACACACACGGAAACATGGACTGCTCACCCGACTTGCTGTGGAAAAACCTCTGAACATTTACACAGAGGCTTGGGTAAATGTCAACATTGTCACCCATTCTCAAGGTACTTAAGCTTCCCAGCTTCGCCAATCTTAGAAGAGTCTTGCATTAACTCTTTCAGGCCTACTCTTTTTATCTAAGGAAGAATCCTGCTTCAAACACCAGTATTACGGGGCTGAGCCCCACCTCTGGAGCAGCCAGGACTGTAGGTATGAACCACACGCCTGGCCCTCTCACTGGGATCCCGTCAGAGTGCCACCACACCCAGCTGGTTCTTTTGAGAAGGGATCTCCCCATTTTTTCCTTCGCTGGCCATGATGGACAGTCCTCCTATCTCTGCCTCATAAGTTGTTTACATTACAGACATGAGCTACTACCCCCAGCCCTAGACCTCATTTTAACCTTTGGCCAATACATAAAGGCACCTATAGAATTTACTGAGATGTTCACAGTTACTGAACACTCGGAAGGATTTGCCCCGGGTCAGCCGCCTGCTGGGCACAGTGAAGTCTCTCATTTGAAGCTAAGCCTTGGTCCCTCAGGCGCCACTGCTGTGATTTCCCTGTCTCTGGAACACAGTAAACAGTTTCAGACCCCTGTCATCTTTACACGTTACATGCAAACCTACTTAGTATGTTTTCCTCTGAATTCAATCATCATTTTTACCTAAATCTGATGAACATTAAAAGTTTTATCATTTTCTCACTTGTCACTGTATAGGAGCAAACCATTAAAATAAATGTAATTTAAAGTGTTATTACACATCCAGTAGATACTTTTTGTGTAAAAACTAAGCCTGAGGCCAGCTTCTTTGCCTGGGTAAATATTTATTTATGGAATATAAAATACAAGCAGCATCTGTCTAAAGGAATCAGGATTGAAGACAACACAAAGGCCTGTGGCTGCCTTACTAGAGGCCTGGCTGCACCCTCCCCCCATCGTCCTGGGGCTGCTGAAGCTGAATCTCCATGGAAGCTGTGCAGGTCACCAGTCACCACCTTGGAGTGGACCAGTGCAGCCAGGCTCAGCGCAGACACACAGGACTCATCCAGCTTCTCAATTGACCGAGCCCGCACCGCAGGCAAATGCCACATGTGGCTTGGTTTGAAGAAGTAAAACTCAGGACCCGGTTGTGGTTCTATGACATTTCTACCATTTAAATGTTTCTGTGACTAAAGAGCCTAACTTGTGTTTGGGCCATGGGGCCTTGGTTGTATTTCGCCTCTCTGATTATCTGTAATCTACGAATGAGGAAGAGCTAAGGGGCTGAGCTCTGCATTTTTCTTTTTTTTTTTTTTTTTGGTCCAGTTGTGGGGCCTGAACTCTGGGCCTGGGCACTGTCCTTCAGCTCTTCAGTTCAAGGCTAGTGCTCTACCACTCGAGCCACAGCACCACTTCCAGCTTTTTTCTTTTTGTTTATGTGGTGCTGAGGAATCGAACCCAGGGCCTCATGCATGCAAGGCGAGCGCTCTACCACTGAGCCACTTCCCAGCCCCTGAGCTCTGCATTTTTCAGTCACCATGGTGACACAGTGTTGTTCTGATAATATGAAGATCAGTGAGGTGGAGGGAAGACAGTTAGGGTGTAAAACATGGAGCTAGAGCATGAATTTTCTTTCTGTTTGAAGTATGTCTGCAAAGAACAATTTCAAATAATTCTTCAATTCCCTAGTTAGTGTGTACTTTTCTGTCACAGGGTAGTAAGTTCACATAGAGTACAAGTAAAAAAATTAATTTTCGGTAACATTTTTTTAAGATGCAATGTGTAAATAAAATAGTACAAGTTCAAGTACGGTAAATAATAATTGCATTTTTCTGGAAAGGCTTTTTTGTGTTCTCTTCATCTCTAGTAATTTTACATTTATAAGCCAAGAAACCAGGGTCAAGGAGAATAAAGTTCAGTTCTGCTCTCTGGCAAATGGTGTTTGTTTCTGATGCCATGAAACTGCGTAGATCTCTCTTTATCTTGCTAAAGGGCCAAGCCCAGACAGCAAACTCCACGGAGTGTCTTACTAAATACAGTGTCATACTCATTTTGTAACAAATATTACCTAGCAGATCATCTTTACTGCCAGTGCTCTTTCCCCCTTATTTTGCAATATTTTCAGATCTACCAAAAAGTAAAATGAATACCTGCCTAAACACGACTTTTGTCCAACAGAATGAAAGCTGAGGTTCATGGATAATTTCAACTGCTTTCGTAAATGGTTTCTTTGGATGAAAGCTGTGTCCTTTGATTTGTGTGTTTTCTGTGGTGCTTTTGTTCCACAAGACAGAGCAAGTGCAAGACTTGTGACAGAGACCACATGGACCACAAGCCCTGAATATTCCCAGCTGCTCACCACAAAAGGAAGGTGTCAGCCTCGGATGGAGTTTCACTCCTCTAGTTTTGATACTTTAGCGCGCCCTCCCCTCTCATACTGCCCACATGGAGAGAGTTTTCTCCTCAGTCCAGTGCCTCCTGCTGCCGAGTCCAGCACGGCTTGCAGGGCTCTGTGGAGCATTCAGTGTTGTCTCTTATGGGCCCTGTGATCTAAAATCTACCTTTAACTTTATGATTGTCTGTTTATATGAAACCCAAATTGTCTTGCATTTCACAATTTGGGCTGTATAATGATTTCTTCTTGGATATATAAAATATTTGGCACAAATATATAGGAAATGACATAGACTTCACATTTAGTCAGAAGGGAAAGGTATTTGACGTGTTTGCCTCTAGTTTGTGGCACTTTGGTTCTCCTGGGTGAGATGGTATCTCTGGACCTGTTGTAAAGGCAGGGGTTAGACAGATTGAAACAAAGGAAGGGAACCTGTGGGCACACACCATCCCCCCCTGTCGTACAGAGACACAGCTGCATGGCTCTTCCCCAGCCTCTCAGACAGCCCTCCCCTTCCTGAAGGAGCGCTCTTGAGCCCCTAGCATCCAGTGTGGTTTATTACTGAGGGACGTTTCAGGATAGACATCACATAAAGAATCATGATATCCAAAACATCACTAACCAAGCCACATCTCGTTCAATAAAGATCAAAGTCTTTTATGTTATTATTATTATTATTTTGCTGGTCCTGGGGCTTGAAATCTGGCCTAGCCACTGTCCCTAAGCTCCTTTTGCTCAAGGCAAGCACTTGAGCTACAGCACCACTTCTGGCTTTTTCTGTGATTAATTGGAGTCTCATGGAATTTCCCACCCAGACTGGCTTTGAACCACAGTCTTCCGATTTCAACCTCCTGAGTAACACAGATTATGGGCCTAAGCTACTGATGCCTAGCTTTATGTATTTTTTTTATGTGCAGTTATGTCTAAAATATATTATGGGGTTGTTTCATCTGTTATAGAATACTGGGGCTGGATTTAACTTCTAAAAACTCTAAAGCACACTTTGAGCATTCCCTCTTACTTGACTCTATGTATTTAGATTTAAGATGAAGTCCTCGGGCACTCACTCAAAGCAGGCTTGTGGGTGGGTCTGCTTTCGCTGGCTTTTCATGTCTTGATCAGTGGTCACACGAACCTTTTTGTTCACATGTCATCTTCGATGAGGTAGAAGAGGCGATGCGGCAGGAGATTTTGTTTGCCTAGAAATGGTTCATCTCCCCTCACGAGATCCATGTGGTGAGAAAGCAATCACCTCGAAGTCTCCCAGGGCTTTGGCGGTGGCATTTGTGTAGAGGATGGTGAAGTGGGACTCAGTTCGCAGTATTCCACCTCCCTTCCTAAGGCCAAAGCCAGATACTGCCTTGAGAACTTGCAGTGTTTCCGCCCTTCATCTCCTAATGCGTAGATTTATTTTCCCTGAGTCCGCTGCGGTTTCCCCCTTTATCTCCTGGCTCTTTGGAGACTTTTGCTGACAGTGTCAACGTGGGAACTCCGCTTCACTGGACACAAGCTTAACAGAGCTTTCTAAGGATATGTGAGGATAAGGGGTCATTCACTAACCCAAAGACCAACTGGGTGAACAGAGCACGCAACTCTGGCAAAGAACTGGAGCCAGGCTCAAGTTCCCCTGTGAAGTCTGGAATGATACGTTACGGTTTGGATGACCCCTTTGGCTCGCGGAGGTGGGGCACTGCACCCAGGCCGGGGCACCGGACAGCGTCTCCATGGCAGGAAAGGGGCCGAAGAAAGTGACCGGTGCTGACGCTCAGCAGCCCCCTAATCAGCCACGAACTTTAGCATTTTGTTTCTTTTTCAAGAGTTTGCTACGTAGCGCGGCCTCCCTCAAACTCCTAGTGCTCTCTCTCTGTCTCCCTGGTGCTGAGATTCTAGGTGGACAGCACCATGCCATGAGCTTGTGTTTTGTGAGGCAAAGTGCACTGCAGGGGTCCATAAACAGTTACAAGCACTCAGTGATAACCGAGTCTTGAAAACTTGTGACTGCTCTACCAACAACGGAGTCATGAAGAATCGTCCTAGACATTTTGAAAACTGTTTCTACTACACATAACAAACAGCTTCATAGAGATAAAGTAAACATACAAATAGCCTACAATCATAATGTACAACTCAGAGAAATGCCCTAAGTGCCAGTTGTGGAACCAACAACCAAACTAGAAATGGATCCTTGTCAGCACCCAAATAGACCCTCTTGTTCCCAAGCCGACCACCCAACACAGACGGGACCCACTGAGTCAGACAGCTTGAATCTTAATTGGCATTTGCAGAGAGACTAGATTGTGTATCTATCATCAGAGATGACGTGAGTTTTGAAGGTGAAAAGACCCCGGCTTGAAAGGAGAATCTTATCTATGACCGCACACCTAGCTCAGTCCCCCAAGAAATTAACTACCTTTCACTAGGTCTCGTGCTGTTCCGCACAGTATTTCCAGTTAGGACTTAGTTGCATTACTCAAACTTACAAGCTTACAGATTTCACAAAATGTCCTCTGTGTGTCTTCCTTAAACTGATTTATGGACATTATTACAGATGCCTGCTTGATGGTTGTCCATCATCGGGTCATTTATGCTGTGTATCCTGTGCATTTTAATACTGCCCTGGGGGACTTTAGAATAGAAATTAATTTTGTTATTGAGATGATAGCCAGGACCATTCAACCTTTTACATAAGGTGGTTTTCACTGTGCCGCCGGCAGGATGCTTGGCCGTAAAAAACACATACCCTTGAGGGATGACACTCCCCTGTTTTCTGGTAACACAGTTCCCATTCCACTGCTATTATGAAGGCAAACATCTTGCTTTTTGAATACAGCCATTTTCACTTCTGATTTTATTGTCTTTTAACAATGGAGAATCGTGCAGAATAATATAAAAGCCTCTGGGATGCCAGGCATCTAGGCATATTTGGTTGGATTAGTTCAATATCTGTTCACCATGTCATTGCCAATGAGTTTTATGTCATTTTGGAAAGGAAGGTTGACATGTAATCCATTTAAAGAAACATAACGCTATATTATATTCATGTTTGCCTGTCCAAGACCTTTTGTCAGGAAAAAAATTGTAAGAACATTTGGAAACAGAGAGAGGCTGGGGCTGGCCTGAGTGGCTCAGCATGATCCTCACACCTGTGAGACCCTGGTCACCCCCCGCCAGCGCAGAAAAGTACAGCATATATTCAAGAACTGTCTAAAATGATTGTTTGTGCTCATGGGATTTTCAGAGTGTTCCGGGAATATGGATAATTAGGAGAGATGTAGATAGACTTATTGTCTCAGAGACATCCACAAAAATACCATATATGTGTGTTTTATACTTTATAGGTGGAATTTTGAATTGTCTTATACTGGGATTTGTAATGCTAGCTAAGCATCACTATAAATGAAAGAATGCTTTTGTTTGTCAATTGTTTTCTTTCACATTCCCACTTTAAGATAAGTGTCAAGAAATTTGAAAGCGTTTGACCTTTTTGGCTTGTCTGGTATAAGATGGTGCTAAGCAAAATGAACCCCAAGATAGGGACACAAGAGGTTTTATCTTTGTTGCTATTGTATTTAATGTACTGTGTGATTTTTTTTTGTTTCTTTTCTATGTTCTTCCCCCATGGTATTACCTCTGTTTCGTTTTCACTGTATTTGATTCCAGTGCCCTGCATCTTATATATACATTTTTCTAATTTAGGGAGGGGAAGGGAAATAACAAAATGCTGAAACAAGGATATAGGTTAACCCATTATAACAATGAGATGTACAAGACACTTTGTTGAAAATTAACTTTACAACTTTGGTGGGGGGGGGAGGATTCAAGGAAGTGAGGAGGGGAGAGATGACGGGAAAAACAAAGGAGGAGGTAGCAATGCTCCATAGGAAATGTGCTCATTACCTTACTTGTGTAACTGTAACCCCTCTGTATAGTATCTTTACAATAAACATATATTATTAAAGAAGAGAGTTCTGCAAAAAAAGAAATTTAGAAAGGACAATTTGTACTTAATACTTATTATATCCAAAGGATAATTTTATTGTTACATTTTTCACAAGTTGACAATATGTACCAATCATTTTCACAGAAAGAGACAATCCTTTATGAATATTTTTAAATACAGTGAAAATATTGGAGACTGCACTGATATTGAGTCTCTATGTCATGTTACACATAGGGCAATTGGGAGAAAAGCCAATAGCTCACTTTAGTCATGTCTTGTTTATTGATTTTCTATTTTTATCACTAATTGAGTATTCTACGTTGGCTTTTCCTTTGTACTTGGAGTGATTACCATTCTCTTGGCTTATCCATTTTTTAACTTAAAGTTTAATGCATGTGTATTGATCATTGTGGCAAAATGTGTAGAATAATGGCTGAGAAGCTGTTCACCTCACCTGGGTGGGAACTCGGGAGCTCCAGCCTGGGCCTGGACAGGCAGCAGCGTGCTTGCTGGGCACGGAGGAGGAGTGCCCAGCCCCCCGGACCAGGCAGGGGTGGCAGCAGGAGGGATCTTCAGGAGGAGGAAATTTTAACTCAAGATGCAATAAAATCTAATTAATATTCAAATTTTACAAATCATTAACGGAAAAAAACCTCTTTTCAGTAGATATTGAGTATATTCTATTCCTTTGTCCAGTGTTTAGAAGGCTCAGGAGACCATTCCTGATTTTTACACAACTCACATTGAGGTTTAATGGATGTCAAGGGTAAGAGCAGATTGTTGTCTTTTGTTAGTCTCCTCTGCTGCTCTCGGCCCTGGTTTCTTCCGTGGCCTCCGTGTCTGTCTTGACAGACACAAAGGCCTTAATCCCACGGACCCTCCTTTCCACGTTCTGATGTCCAGTGGGGTCCGCAGCGCCCTCTTCCGGCTCCTGGGCTTGAAGATGCGCGCGCTGCGGCAGCGCGTCAGTGGCCAGTTCAGATAACAGGGACACGGCACGTCAGTGGCCAGTTCGGATAACAGTGCACCGCACATCAGTGGCCAGTTCGGATAACAGTGCACCGCATGTCAGTGGCCAGTTCGGATAACAGGGACACGGCACGTCAGTGGCCAGTTCGGATAACAGTGCACCGCACATCAGTGGCCAGTTCGGATAACAGTGCACCGCACATCAGTGGCCAGTTCGGGTAACAGTGACACCGCACGTCAGTGGCCAGTTCGGGTAACAGTGACACCGCACGTCAGTGGCCAGTTCAGATAACAGGGACACCGCACATCAGTGGCCAGTTCAGATAACAGGGACACCGCACATCAGTGGCCAGTTCAGTTAACAGTGACACTGTACATCAGTGGCCAGTTCGGATAACAGTGGCACCACAGCGTCATGTTGTGGGGGTGTGGTCACGTGGAGAACCGCGTTGCGTCCCTGCCAGGGACCAGTTCCGTCTGTTTGGGTACAGAGACGAGCTAGGAGCAGACTTCCTGCTGCTCCCACACCAGGTCCACTTGGAAACCGGACGCTCTTTAGTTTCTAAGCAGGTGTCCAGTGTCTATTATTTAAGATATCTTCTTTCGAAAATCGTCCCATGTGAGGTGCCACACGAGGCTGCGTTCCTGACGGCGAGGACGCCTCGGGCCTCAGTCCTAAACACAGAGAAAAGAGAACAAAGTGCCAGCTGGGAATTCAGCGTCCCAGCCTGAGGCTGACGCTTGGGGAAGACGTGTGCGGGGAGCAGGGCTGCGGTGGGAGAGGCCCTCGCTGGGGGGGGGGGGGGGGGGGGGAGGCAGCACACACCGCTGCCCGTCTTCGGTGAGTTTGCCAGCAGGAGCTGGGCACAGATGCTGCGTGGGTCAGGTCTCAGCCAGTGTGCCAGGACAGCAGGAACCTACCAAGCCCCCAGATACGGGGTGAACCCCACGCCCCTCCCTCTGTGTCCGCCCCTCCCACAGCCATAGATAAGTGCACTGCACGTAGTGCACAGAACAATTCCCAGACTTCATCTCACTTTATCTTACCTCCAATTAACCTTCAACATGTCATTAGCAGGACTGAAGCCCAAATCGTAGAGTGCTAGCCTTGAGCAAAAAAGCTTAGAGACCTTACCCAGGACCTGAGTTCAAGCCCTAGGGCCAGCCCTTCCCCTGCAAAAACAGACAAACAAAAACCCCTTTTCTTCATTACTATGATGTACAATCTCACACCTCAGATGTCATCAGGGAAAACAAGAAGAGTTGCAAAGCAGAGTTATACCCTGATTACTAGATACATCACAGGCATTTGAAATCTAAGCTCCATAGTAATCACAGGTTTAAAAACAATAATAACAAAGCTCCCAACCTAAGTTATATTTGGAAATTCTTTATTCTGCAGCCATTGTGGAGTAATTAATATCATCCATAGTTTGAAAAGACTCAGAGATTGATGAACAGCATGGTTGGGATTTGAACTTGAAGAAAATAGGTTTCAGGAGTCTGAAATGAATTGTCAGAATTTTTTACATATAATAATGTCAGTTATAGAATATAACATGCTAAGAAACATTCAAGAAAATGTTGTGCTCAACCTCTAGAAATAATTATCACTTTCCTTCTAGCCACTTTTATTCTTTGCACATTTTATGAAGTTCTTACATTTTACTTCATGTTTTTCATTTTGGAATATGTTTTATACTGATTGAAATACTCCCTAATCATAAATTTTGTCTCTTGAATGTTTTTTCTCCTCCCTCATAAGGTTCATCTGTGGTAAATCCTCGGTCACAATAATATCCTCCCTTGTTTGTATGAGAGACTTGGACTGAGAGTGTAAAGTGTTTTTAACTCACCCACTAAAATTTGGTAAGCAACATACATTAGAAAATAACAGTAAAAATGTCCGTAAGCTCCTATTTATATCAAAGAGCGATCTACACTCTTGGTAGGTATGCTACATTCAGTGAGAAGGTCACATAAACTCCAGTATGGATAAAGATTTAATTTTTAACTCTGTGATAGTTACATTCATTCTGGAAAGTGCAAGTGGTAAATTGACTAACCAAAAGTTAAATGTCTTGATGTGAACAGACATGCAGTGTTACTGCGCCTGGTAGAATTCCCAAGCTCAGCTGAGCAATTTCACAAGAGAGCTAGAGTGATGTTTGCATGCATACAACTTACCGAAAAAAGTTAGATTAAGACATCTTTCCATATGTAAAGGACTTTTTTCTGAACTCTAAAATTATATATGGCATGCCAGTTCTCCAAATGGTATGCGTTCACCCAGACTTTGGGTTTTACTGTAGTATGTTGAATTCACTTTTAGGTGCAGATTATCTGAGTATAGTATATTATGGGAGAATTAAATTTATGTACTCATGCAGCTATCCTCAAAGAGCTTCTCAACAAAGCAAAGTTCCTTTATCAGCCCCAGAGTTAGTGAACAGATAGAAAAAATCTACAGGAGGCATAAAATATTTTTAAAATACAATACAAATCCATGTACTAAATAAGTTTGAAAATATGCTTTAAACTGGAGTTATATTTTATAAGGTGCTTTATGCAAGTTAAAGTTCTTTAGGAAATCTTAGCAGTTTTGTACATAAATTTTATTTTCAAATTACACTTTTATAAAATATCCACTTCTTCATAATTAACATCTTATAGGACTAGAGAATAAACCTTCATGCAGAGCAAAAGTGACCTGGTTCATATGAGAACCACAAGTAATTCATTATTGAGAGCTAAAATTGGAGACAGAGAACACAGGAAATGGCATATATAAATTTGGAGAAGTAGTGAATCGATCTTTTGAGTTTCAGAAGAAAACTTGGCTTTTGCCTTGGAAGGGCAAAGGAAATGATGGCCGTATTGGGGCAGGCTTGTGCCGGAATGGCTCAAGGTCACACCTGTGGAGTGCTGGCATGAATCCTGGGCATGATCTGAGGAGGAAGGAGGGCATTGGAGGTGCTCTCTGGGCTGGGGCAGGAGGACTCGGGCACTCACTGTTGCAGAGTGTCCAGGAGAAGCATCTGTGAGGCTGGGAGGGGAAGAGGAGTCCTGAGCTGTGTTCACAGAAGTCCAGGGATAAGCCCATGCTGGGAGGCTTTGTCTGAGTGGAGTTGGGGATGGGGGCAGGTGAAGCATTGTCAGGATGAAGCCAAAGCAACTTGTGACTGAGGGAATTTCCACATTCCTGCTAGTCGCTCGGCAGCTGGACACAGCATTGAATTGCTGCTCATCAGGCATTGGCACCCAGCTCCCCGCCCTCCAGGGAGTTCTCAGTGCTCATTAGGCATTGGCACCCAGCTCCCTGCTCTTCAGGGAGCTCTGTGAGTTCTCGCTACTCATTAGGCATTGGCACCCAGCTCCCTGCCCTCCAGGGAGCTGTGTGAGTTCTCACTGCCCTCCAGGGAGCTGTGTGAGTTCTCGCTGCCCTCCAGGGAGCTGTGTGAGTTCTCACTGCTCCCCAGGGAGCTCTGTGAGTCCACATGACCTGGAAACCAAAGGAGGAAAATCTTCAATATAGCATAATTAAACATTATGGGAAAGAATAGGTTAGGGTGCTTTATGACATTTCGCTAAACATGCTAGCAAGCAAAATGCACAAGTGAAGGTCACATTTGCAATTATTATGAAAGAGTCTATGTTTTAATTAGGTAGCTGATAAATGTCATCCAGGCCTAGCCACTGACCAACTATCATTTTTTTTAAGGAAGAAGAAAAATATTAGCTAGGGAGTCAGAATTACACTTGTGCATTATGATATTAAAAGTTGCAGCCACTACAAAGTGTGTTGGGCACCAATTTAAGTGACTCTGTGGCCGTCTCAACAAAACTGAAAGGTCGGTCAGGCTACTGGGCTTTCACCTGTAAACTGCAGGAGTCTGTAGGTAGGAGGATGGTGGTCTGAGTCTGGCAGCTCTTGGTAAAAATGAGCGACTCTGCTTGAAAAATAATTAAAGCTGCCAGCTTGGGGACGAGGAGACTGTGCATCTCTTCACAGTCTGCCTGACTACATGCTCCTCTCTTTGGTGACTGCAGCTAGTGCTCATCTCCTGCCAGGCCCAATCAGAAATCAGTCCTCCTGCCCGCACGCAGGCTGCCTGGATGGAACCTCAGTTCCCATACTTCCCTGGAAAGATGGAAATAGTTTCTTTCAAAACAACTGAAATTAAGTCTTTCTCTGTGCAGGTCTGTGCTGAGTTTGTCCAGATTCCCTGGAGATAGCCATTCCTTGCAGTCTGTGTTTTTCACTTCTGGGTTTATGAAAACTCTGAAGGCAGAGGTTGCTATTTTGCTACCTCTTGTGTTTCCTGTCACCTTCCTGTGTTGGGTACAGAGCAGACTTCACCTGTGTATCACCGTGTGTGTGTGTGTGTGTGTGTGTGTGTGTGTGTGTGTATGTGTGTGTGTGTGTGTGTGCGTGTGTGTGTGCCATGCCCACTGCCTTTGTTATTAGCCACTTATAATTCCACTGATAAAACCCCGGGCTGCAATTCCATGCCGGGTCCATGGCTGGCGGCGCCCACACCACGTAGATTCTACACAGGACTAACCTCATGAAACCACCACCTTCGCTATTTACACATCCATAGAGTAAACTCTACAATCACATTCCATCCACTTCTTCATTGCAGCATTTATTGCTAAACAATGTCATCTGCTTTTCTAAATTATTACAAATAGTATCTGATCTATTGTAAACACACAGGCAATAAAGGTAGAAGTTAATGTGATCAGTACAGACTTAACACTCCACTGAAACTTTAATTAGCCAAAAATAAAGGGTATTCTTCCATTACAGCCAGCTCCTGCCCTTGCTGATTTCTTATCATGAAGGAAATTTCTTATCATGAAGGAAATATCAATCTAATGGAATGCATATTAGGTTTGTGTCATTTTAAGGAGATATTATATAAATATTATAGAAAACCTGTAACAACTATGAAAAATATTCCAGTCAGTCAAACTAAAAGTATATAATTTTTCAAAATAAGTATCTAATATCCAGTTGAATGTGTAATATTTTCATGACATATCTGAACATACCACTAGGCACTTACTATTTAGAAAGGAAGATAAAGTTCTCCAACACATAAAAAATCATTATGAGTTCAGAGGTAAAGAACGCATTTTCAGAGCAGTAGAAATAATTTAAGATGGTTTCTGCTTGCCCTGAATATCTATTTTTCAATCTTACAGAAAGAACAGTAGAAGTGCAGTGCTGTTAATATTTTCCCTTACGTGTTGATA
Source organism: Dipodomys spectabilis (assembly GCF_019054845.1). Lineage (NCBI taxonomy): Eukaryota > Metazoa > Chordata > Mammalia > Rodentia > Heteromyidae > Dipodomys > Dipodomys spectabilis. Next base: position 10,895,807 of record NW_024870753.1, on the reverse strand, counting down.
CCATTATGCTTTCTGTGTCTGGCTTTGGTGCTTGAGTTTCATTCTCGGGGCTCTGCTCCTACAGCTAAAACGCTGTAAAGTTTACACATAATACATTTCCTGGGGAAAATGCTGAGTTGAGATATAGAGTGTATCTGAATTCGGCTATTTCAAAGATGCCAAGATGCACAAACAAAGTTGAAAGAATGCACAATATTTATAAATTATTAACCGTTTCTAAATGCACTTCCCACGTGAGTCCCCGCCGAGGTGTGAGATCGCTCCTCGCTAGCTCCAGAGAACAGCCCCGGCTAAAGTTGCAGCATTAACATTACCTCTCGCCGGGAGAGGACTGGAGAGGACCGCATGAGCAGTGACCCAGCAAGGTCAGGGATCCGATTTCCTTCTGCAAGGAGTCGGGTGGGCGTGGCCGTGGCCGTGCTGGGCTGGGCGGCGCTGCCCTCAGTGGGGTCACGGGCCTGGCGGTGCTGGGCGGCGCTGCCCTCCGTGTCTTGCCCAGCCTGGCTTTGGGGCTCAGTGGCTAGCATTCACATTCTTAAAGAGCCATGAATCTGTTGCTGTTACAGTCTATTTTAGTCAAAATCAAGCTAGATGTATAGGGAATGAGTGAATCTACATTAGAGCTCTGTCATTCCGAGGATTTCTGGTGTTTTTCCTACCCTCATGCAGCTGTAGAATGATCAGATCATCATGTGAGAAGCTTGTGGAAAGGTTGAAGTACAGAATCCAGTTGTGATATTCTGTCCACATTACCCATCTTTTCAGGACTTCTAGTCCCTTGTGACCATAAATAGAATTCTGAAGTTGGATTGGTATCAGAAAATTCAAGAGTATTTAAAATATTGAAAGAGAGGAAGTGCTCTTAAATGTACCTTTTATTATACTGACATATTATTTTCTTTAATTCATAAATATTGCCACAAGGAAATCCTACTTCTCTATGTCCTAATCTTGTTTCATTAATATTATTTACATTCAGTGGTAATGTCTTACCTATGATCTGACCTTTTCAGTAATGAGAAGCAATGCTGTTATCCCCAAGACTGCTAGTGGTAGCAATGGCGTTTTGACTTAGTAGGCGATGATTTTATTAAATAATCTAACAGCAATGGCCCTGGGTCATTGGATCAGGAAATATTTAATGAAGGCATTCATATTTACTCCCCCGTCTCGGAGCCAGCATTTCCTGCGTGGGGCACTAGGTTAATTGAGTTTCATCACAGAATCTCAGGCCACTTTAGAAATCACTGCATGGCACATTCCCTGAGGTCTCATCTCTGTAGAACGAGAAAATAGAAGAAGAAGCGAGGAATGTGGAAGGGATTCCGCTGACATTGTCAGTGTCGGTGTTTATTAAAGGTGCGCCAACTTTCTCTGAAAGGAAAGTAGCGTTCCTCTCCCTTCCAGGTGCGCATGGAGGGGTGTGGAGCAGGTCTTGCCGTAGCCAGTGCAATCCCATCAGTACAGACAGATGTGGACTGTTCTTTAATCCACAGCTTCCGTTAGTGGCTAAGTGTTTTTGCCTAATTTACTTGTGGAAATATACCCACTAGCAAACTCTACGTGCCCCGTGGTCCACTCTTGCAGCTCCTCAGGAGAAGTTGAGCTTTGGGATTTGGTGCTCAGGCTCCCATTTTGTGGCCCAATCGCAGACTTTACCGCAGTTCCTAAGGCATGAGAGGAATCAGGTGAGGAGCCGTTCGGAGAATAAAGTGGTGACCGCTAGAGAAGAAGGACTAGACCAAGGGAAACAGGACGTGTGAGATTTGAAGGAAAGGGAGGTCTTAGACAGGCAAACGTTTCCGAGTCCCTTAGCTTTGCACTTCTCCCAGACTCCCCCACATCCTGGCCAGGAACTTAGACAGCTCTGACGACCTGCGTCTGTGCGTGATGGCCATGGCCTGATGAACCCAACCCAGCGCTGACTCTCAGTAATGCTCCCCACGGGGAAACGCGTCCAATTCACCACAGAGCCTGGGGATGGAGTGGAGCCACAAAAGGGGAGCGAAGGGCTATCTTTTCAGTCATGTTGACTAGCAGGTGAGACGTGGAGTAGATGTGCTGGTGTCTGACGGTTCCTGGCTGCGGGGGGGGGGGGGGGGGGGGGGAGGCGGCTCCAGCTTGCCGGGGGTGCAGCAGAGCGCTGCTCCCGCTCGTCCGCCCCATCCACCACTCCTCTCCAGGAAGGGCGAGCTCACCATAGCGTCTGTGTAGCTAGGAGAGAACAGACAGAAGGAATTTTCTGGAGACGTGTCTGTGAGCATCTGGGTGGGCTCACAGCCAATGACACCGAGGCTTGTCCCCCTGAGTGCAGGCTGCAAACCACCTGTGGACCTTGGATGTGGGGCGACCCTGGCTTCTAAAACTGCATTACAGTTTTCTAGGCTTTTTTTTTTTTTACTGATTATTCTTACATAGCTTTAAGGACAATAAGCCATAGTTCCCTACTTTATGTTTGGTGTGGTGCGACTTTGTCCTCGTTATAAATGATGGGAGCACACAGTTCAAATGCTAAGCGTGAGACTGCAGACAAGAGAAAGGTTCAGAAGCTACAGAGTGCCCTAAAGGAAAATTAGTTCTCTTTCCATTATATTATCCTCCAGGGGACGGAGTGTACATTTGCTTCCACGCCTGAAGGGAGAGTTTATGTCCCCACCACCTGTCCCCAAACAGCCTGCCCAGGAAAAGTCAGCTGCTTCCAGGGGATTGGCCCTCGCATCTGAACAGCCCAGCCGCACACGCCATGTCTGCTGGAACTGGCCCTTGAGTTTCAGAGAAATCGTATTTATAATTCCACAGAACAGAGCAGGTGCGACGTCACGTGACCCCTTCATGCCCAGTGTGCGCTCTCCGCTCCCACATTAGCGATGAGGCAGCACGGCATTGTAAGCGATTTTTTATTATGAGAGAGTTTACTAACAAAGACAAGATTTTTGTAGTCTGTTAGCAGGCATTAATTCAAATGTTCCCAAGTGCTGTGGAAACTTTGTAGGAATGAGTTCCTGTTTTTGTGAAAATGGATCTGTGTCCCATGCTCCTCTCCTGTGGACACAGGGCAGAGGCGGTGGGCGTCAGTTTAGACCCTGCAGTGTTTTCTATGTTTTCAAATGTCTCAGAAAGCAAACTAACACATGGACAGGAAATTTCTTAGGAATTACTAAGATTGGGAGTTGTGTAAGTTTCCATACTTGATCATGTGAGCTACGTAGATCATAGCAGAGCACATAGACCAAACTCCATGAGTTCCTTTAGACTGCCAAGCTCATGGGATGCAGGAGCTGTAGGTCTTTAGACACATTTCCATCCAAATAATACACGGCAGCTGACAAGGACTCCATCTGTATTGACATTTTCTCAGGCAATGATAAAAATGCACTGAGTTAATGTGTCAAATGGATACTGTACTTATAAGACAGATTCAAACGTTGATTCCCAAATACTCCTGACAGAGAATCATAGGGCTTGACTATTATTACAGCCAGTAGAATTTTAATAAATTATTTACAATATGGAAACATGTTACTTTCCCACTGTGATTGTAGTGTGAACCAAATTGCAACTCCCACAGTTCCTTGAAAAAAAACTAAGCCTTCAGAGATCATTGGTTTATGATTTTCCTTCTACAGAGTATGCCAAAGCTCTTCCTGGCCCTCCTACACCTTATGCTGCTTTATTAAGAATTAAGAAGAGTTCGTCCTCACCGCTCTTTGGTGCAAAGCCCAGACCACGATACAGCAGCCCTGCACTGGGAACACCTGGCTGGCCAGGGTCTCCCCAACCTCGATACTCCCCCATCAGTCTCTACCACTCCTCAGATGCCTTCAAACCAGACGGTAAGCGACAGGAACTTGCAGGGACGGAGTGAAACAGGAAGTAAGTCTTGTCCAGACCCACCGCAATCGGGGGTCAGGTAGTATGACCTGAGGGGGAAGAGGAGGAGCTTGTGATTAGGCCGCCCGTGTTTATTAACTGGTAAATATGTACAATAGATGCCTGTATCACCCAGGCCGGGAGGTGGGAACTTGTGTTTCCTGATTCCATGTCAAATGAGTCAGTACTCATGTGACAGAAATTGCTGGTTTGTAAAAATGGCAGCAGACCGGGACAGCTGCCATCCACACGGCTTACCGCTCTCGTGCCCTGTGAGTGGTCCCGCTTGGGTCTTCACCTGCTCGAAGGCCAGCACACTGGGCTGCCTTGCAGTTCTGAGGATGGGGTGGACACTCAAAGATACCTCGGTTCAAGGAATTAAACTGCTTGGAAAGTTTGTAATGTTAAAGATTCAAATGTCAGTGTAGGAGGTATATAGATTTTTCAGCCTTTTCCTTTTTCAAGGTGTTTGACATAAATTTAAACTTTCTGATTACATTGAATCTGTGTTTATCCATCTGGGAAGAAATGTATCTGTCATTTTGTGTCTAGGCGTCGTCCTGTTGACTTTGTCCTTTGTGTCTGCACGTGCATATTGTGTCTGGATTCACATTTAATGGAAGTCATTTGTGAGATGATGTGGAAGAGTCGATGTCTAGAACTCTGAGTGACTCATATCATTTTTCACTACCAACTAGCAATCTTCTCATTTGTTTTCTTATTCCCAATGGGATACAGTGCACCTCACAATGGTAGAAGAAATAGAGCTAAGAATTGTGAGTTAAACCTATGAAAACGGCATTGGGAGGTACGATGAGCCAGGCGTGTGGTAAACACACTGTCAGTGCTCACACTGGTTGTGATGCCTGGGAACCATCAGTGGTCTATTTCACAGAGCCTGGACCTTAAAACGGAGCAGTAATCCATTAAACTGACAACTATTGAGCCATTTTGTTCTCTGGAGAGGCCTCAATCTGAGGTTATTTTCTTTGGGGACCAATAACCTGAATATTATTTTTACTACAAAAACAATGAGTTTCATCTCAAATAGTACCTACAAAAAGAAGTCATTTTGTGGGAGCTGGGAAGGTAGCTCAGTAGTAGAGTGCTCGCCTAGCATGCATGAAGCCCTGGGTTCCATACCTCAGTACCACATACACAGAAAATGCTGGAAGTGGCAGTGTGGCTCAAGTGATAGAATGCTAGCCTTGAGCAGCAACAACTCAGGAACAGTGCCCAAGCCCTGAGTTCAAGCCCCAGGACTGGCAAAAAAGAGGTCATTTTTCTGTATCTGCACTGTGATCTGACATGTGTGGATCAACATGAGAATCATGGTGGACAACCCTCTCAAAGACCGGGGAGTGGAACTGGATCCCACTTATGGACAGTCTCTGGTCTAGACCGTGCTTTGATTGCCAGACTCTTGTCTGCAAACAACTAAATAGAAGTTAAGCTCTCTGCTGATAAGTTTAAACTATATTTTAGATTCTCTGGAACAAGAGATCATTTGTTGTCCAAATAATCTTCCCCGTTGTTTCTGTACCCAAGCATTCGGTAACTCTTAGCCAGGTGTGACTTCGAAAGCTTTCTCTGTCAAGAGTCTGACATATGGCTTTTGTCAGGCAATTCCCTTTAGCTTTGATAGAGAGCAAACCTGAAGCTGACAAGCTCTTGTGAAAAATGAGAAAACTAATAGAGCATGAGCAGAAAGTCATCCTTCTCCCGCTCAGAGTTAAGTCACAAAGCGCCACAGGAAGAAGTGCCACAGGAAGAGGTGCCACAGGAAATGACACAGGAAGGACCACAGGAAGAAGCACCACAGGAAGTGCCACAGGAAGTGCCTCAGGAAGTGCCACAGGGAGAGGTGTCACAGGAAATGACATAGGAAGTACCACAGGAAGAAGGACCACAGGAAGTGCCACAGGAAGAGGCGCCACAGGAAATGAAACAGGAAGGACCACAGGAAGAAGCACCACAGGAAGTGCCACAGGAAGTGCTTCAGGAAGTGCCACAGGAAGTGCCTCAGGAAGTGCCACAGGAAGAGGTGCCACAGGACATGACAGGAAGTACCACAGGAAGGACCACAGGAAGTGCCTCAGGAAGTGCCACAGGAAGTGCCACAGGAAGAGGTGCCACAGGAAATGACACAGGAAGTACCACAGGAAGAAGCACCACAGGAAGTGCCACAGGAAGAGGTCACAGGAAATGACATAGGAAGTACCACAGGAAGAAGGACCACAGGAAGTGCCTCAGGAAGTGCCTCAGGAAGAGGTACCACAGGAAGTGCCACAGGAAGTACCACAGGAAGTGCCTCAGGAAGTGCCCCAGGAAGTGCCTCAGGAAGAGGTACCACAGGAAGTGCCTCAGGAAGAGGTACCACAGGAAGTACCACAGGAAGTGCCTCAGGAAGTGCCACAGGAAATACCACAGGAAGTCCTCAGGAAGTGCCACAGGAAGTACCACAGGAAGTACCACAGGAAGAAGGACTACAGGAAGTGCCTCAGGAAGTACCACAGGAAGTCCTCAGGAAGTGCCACAGGAAGTGCCACAGGAAGTGCCTCAGGAAGTGCCACAGGTAGAGCAAGGGTTTGTCTGAGAAATGCGAGCGAGTTTTCAGAGCAATCTGGAGAAGCCATCTACTTCTGGTTTTGAATCTTGGCGACAGTCCCAACTTGTATACAGTGAGAAGATAGGTTCCCACAGCTCACTGCAGAGTATCCTTAGAAGCAAAAACTGGGAGACACTCATCAGTCCATCGGAAGAGGCATACATGAAGAGCGTCCTCTCAGCTGTAGAAGAGTTTAGTCACTGATGAAGCAGGATGTGCCTACTCAGAGCCTTGTGCATAGAGTGTGTCATTTACATAAAGTGACTAATAACACATAGTGCGGCCTCTGCAACAGGGAGAACAAGGCTGAGGAAAGTGGTAGAAGAACACAGAGGACCTCAGCCTGGTGAGCGTTCCTTGGGGAGAAGCTGGGCAGACAGCTGGGGCCTGCGTGGGTCGGAGCCCGCGTCGGCCCAGGAGAGCCGCAGGGACCGCACTTCTGCAGAGTGGATGCCAGGATGCGGTGGAACGGGGCTTCTAACCGTGGCCACCCTGTTCCCAGCCTGCTGATCTCTGGCTGGCTGCTACTGATCACAGTCCATCCTGCTACGAGCACAGCTCATGAATAACCAGAAGTTCAGCCCTCCATGTCTCCCTGCACGAAGACTGGACTGTGACCCACTCGCCATGCATGCTCACTTGGTAGATATGTAGGCCACGCCATGTCTGTTAGATCCTGAAGCTAGGCCCCCATCCACGCTCTGTTTCTGTCATCAGATATTTCTGTAGCCCCTATTCTAGGGTTGCTCAGTGTATATACTAGATTCTCTATTAGTACTGGATATGTGGTTAGGAAATGTTTGCTTTTAGTATTATCTTCCTTAGGTCTGCTGTAGAATATGAAACATAAAGGCAATGGTTTTATAGGTGGGTATGTATATATAGATAGATAGCTAGATAGAGATAGAGATATAGTAGTGCATAAATAGTCCAGATGTTTGTCCTCTATTATTTAAGTTCCTACCACTTACTGAAACATGTAATTTGTTAGCTGTTCCTGCTTTTGGAAGTTTGCCTACTTACAATGAAGAGAGAGCCAGGTTCTTTGATATTAATCAAGGGGCTGGACCAGGCTTGCTATTTTGATGAGTCTTGAGGCCTTACCTTTGTGCTTCCCACAGAAAGCGTGGACTACGGGCCAGTGTTCGTGCAGGAGCCAGATGATATCATTTTCCCAACTGATTCTGAAGAAAAGAAGGTAGCCCTGAGTTGTGAAGCTCATGGAGACCCGGTCCCCAGCTACAGGTACACTGACTCCCTGCCAACCAGCACTCTTAACAGTCCCCAGCTGCAAATAGACTGACTCCTGCCAACCAGCGCTTTTAACTATTCCCAGCTATAGGTAGACTAACTCCCTGCCAACCGGTGCTCTTAACCAGTCCCCAGTGATAGGTAGACTGACTCTCTGCCTGCAGGCTCTCTTAACTGGTCCCCAGCTGCAGGACGACTGACTCCCTGCCAACCAGCGCTCTTCACAGTCCCCGCTGCAGGTAGACTGACTCCCTGCCAACCAGCGCTCTTCACAGTCCCCGCTGCAGGTAGACTGACTCCCTGCCAACCAGCGCTCTTCATAGTCCCCGCTGCAGGTAGACTGGCACTCTTAGCCGCTCTCCCTCGAGTGCTGGGGTGTCTCAGCAGTTCTCACCCTGGGGTCTTGCGTGTTTCTCAGATGGCTCCGGAATGGAACAGAGGTGGACTGGGAAGGTGACTTCCGCTACCGGCTGCTGGACGGCACCCTGGTCATAAGCAGCCCCAGCGAGGTGAAGGATGCCGGCCACTACCAGTGTGTCGCCTCCAACACCTTTGGAAGCGTGCTCAGTAGAGAAGCGACTCTGCAGTTTGCCTGTGAGTAAACACACCCTCCCCATACATTACATACACACTTTAAGTAAGTAAAAATTTACAATTGTCCCGACACCATGGTCAGCATTAAAAGTATGCAGAAATGCTTTTCTCCTTGAGATAGTTTGAATTTTCTTGACATATGTGTTGTCTCCAAAATGAACCTGACATACTAGTATGGGAGGTTTAAAAAAATCCTGTTCATTAAAGCAGATAAAATTTTAGAACAGCTACTTATCTGCTTTTTATTCTCCTGCTGTCGGTTGCCTTAACTGTTTCCTGTAGCTCACTCGCAGCATAAAATAGTATTTCCTAGAAACTCCGTAGGCAACCCCGGTGATGGTTCTTGTATTTCAGATTTTTAGTATAGTTGCCCGATAGCCTGACTTTTGTATTAAAAACCCAGAGACCACAGAGACATGTATCCTGTGCTGCGTTGCTGTGCGTCAGCCAGGTAGATGCGTGACGGCGTTCTCGCAGGGCTCCATTGCCTAGCAGTGCCACCGGCGTGTTTTGTGTGACTTCCCTTTTTTATGATATGTGCCCAGTGACAAAGTCACGTGATGCGTTTCTCAACTCACGTTGTCACAATGCGTGACTGTGTAATGCAATATGTGTTTTCTAAAGAGTCTATATTTGATTAGCTCAATAATTCTCAATAAACTCAATTCTCGGTAAACACGAGCACATGCCAATAGAAGAGACGAGCTACCATGTGAAAACTATCACACTGTTTTACGGTACATAATCCTATTTAAATTTAAACTTTTGAGGATTACAATCTTCAAGAAATTGAAGAGGAGGGCCAGAAATCCTTGTAATAAAATACCAGACTGTATCCGCTAAGTAAGTTATCATTTAATGAGGTTTAAGCTAAAATTATAATCTGAAGAGTGAAACAATTGATTTTTCTTGACATAATCTTCCTCCCATAATTACCCTTGAATCCAGACACCTCATTATAGAAGTGTAAAGAACAAAAGAAATGAATTACGGGTTGATGATGAATCCAGTTTGGATAGCAATGAGCCAGGTTCCAGAAAAATCTGAATGCTGTCTTTTAAAGTAGAATTGCCAAGGTCTTCAGATAGGTACATTTATCGATGTAAAATGTATCAAGATAGTAGCTTGAAAATACTGCTTTTATTTTCAGATACTATGTATGGTGTTTCAGAGAGCCTAACTAACACTTTCCTCATGCATATTAACAAGATAACATACTGAATGGAGCCAATAACTTTTTACTCTTCAGTAGAGGGACCTTCTCAAGACAGACACAGCAAAACCAGAAACCATGCTACACCAATAATAATGATCCATATTATCTGACACACTGTAGTTCTTATTAATAGGCTATATGTATACATTGTTTTTCTTCCTACAGTGTTTTTTTTCTGCATGCTTTACCATAGAGATTTCTTTCTGGAGGACCCTCACGTCCACAGCCGGTGCCTTCCTAGGCTTGGCTCCACGTGTGGACAGCTGTCTAACAGTTATCTACTGCGGGGCACGCACTCCCCACCGGGAAGCCCTGGCAGATGACCTTACCTCATCAGATCAAAGCCATCCTACACCTCAGTGAGAGCTGTGCTTGCTTATTTTCACTTAAATATCGGGGGAGACCTACCTGTGCATCGAGTTTGGCTTCTTCTTAGGACACCTCGGGCTGTAGGTTAGAGATGCAGAACTGTGTGTGCCCGGTCAAAGCACTGGGTCACCTGACGTGACCTTGAAATCTGCCACCTGCCTGGGCATGATTGTGTTTGTTTATGGTATTAAAGATTGAGTCCTTTTGGCTTGATCTGCGTGAACTCGTGTTTTTAGAGGAAGGTGTCGGCGTGGGTGATGCAGAGTGATCCTCCTGAGTGCTGTGGGGCGCCTGCCTGGCACCGAGGACTGGCAGGGAGCAGAGGCTGGGACTCACGGAGCGGCATGAGGGAGGGGGCTGGGCGCAGAGGGGCCCTCCGGGCCTCGCAGCGCCATCCCTGCGTGAAGCCACGAGCCAGGTTGATTATCCTGGAGAAAGCCAGGTCTCCTTAAATGTAACGAGGATGAGTCACGAGTTACACACTCAATTCACTGATCAGTTTTTAAACCTACTTTTCATTCGAGCAGCCCACCGATCTGAATACCCGAAGCTCGCTTGCCCCCCGCCATCCTGACGCACCGTTCAGTGTGTGCCCGTGGGGGGTCTGCCAGGTTCTAAATGGATTTTTATCAAAATGGTTCCAATTAGTTACGACTAATACTGTAGTTTAGCATTCATAAGTACCTCACAAGGGTATAGTAAAAATTAATGAGGAGGAATTATGTTGGCAACCTTGTTTTCTAATACAAAAAGACATAAGTGCACATGAAACTGCATGCTCTTGCTAGTGATGATTGGTTACTGGTTATCAGTAAGATTGCTCTTGACACAATATATTGTATTCCGGAGTGTGTGTGTATCATGAGTGTAACCCCTCCCTTGCCTCGTGACAAGCAAGCATACTGCGGGACGCGCTGTCATCTGCCAGCTCAGGGCCACGCGGCCCAGAGCACTGCGCGCCCCACCTTCAGAAACTCAGAGCTCAGAGCAATTTCTCCAAAGTTGGGAGTTTTAGAAATAATTCATGTCAGCAAGTCAAACATGAAATGAATCAAGAAGAAAATCTCCTCATGCTCATGTCTCTTGCTTTAAAAATATCTTCATAAGCAATCTTTGGTAAATTGATAGTTCATATCTGAATTTGAACATATTGCTTTTCAGGGCATGTAGATGATTTAGATCCAGAATATTCCATTAGTTTTTCTGAAGCAGTTGATTAAAATAACCTCCTAAACTTTTGAGAGATTATGACTCATGGGCTTTGTATTTAAGCCCTTTAATTTAACCTTTCATTTCCATACAAAACTCAGAAATTACTTCTCAGGCTTTCCCCTCACTTTTCCTCCTAAAATAAAATTGACCTTAGACTTTGAAACCACACTTTGCTAGTGTTTAACAGGTAATGAAATTATTTGGATAATTGCTAACTCCACAGCATATCCGAAGCTTTATTTCATTAGTCTATGAGCCTTTGTCCATAATAACTTTATTAACTCATTTGAATATTCATCTGAGTGGAAGGAGTCACACTGCTAAGGATGAGCCCATAAGCTGTAAAGTTACCAGGTTTGCCTGTGAAATAATTGTTTTATCTCTTTCTTACATACATAAACAATCAGGTTTTAAAAAAAATAAAATTGACTACTCACAGGAAGACACAGCTTAAATGTCCATTTAAAAAAAACAGTCACTATGGTCATACTCAATGTGTCATTTATGGTTTTGGTTTAAACAAAGTTTAAACGAAGTGGTTAAAGCCAGGCACTGGTGGCTCACACCTGTAATCCTAGCCACTCAGGAGGCTGAGATCCGGAGGATTGCAGTCTGAAGCCAGTCCATACAGGAAAGTTAATGAAACTCCTATCTCCATTTAACCAACAAAAGCTGGAAGTGGAGCTGTAGCTCCAGTGGTAGTGCACCAGCCATGAGAGAAAAAGACAAGTAAGAACATGAAGCCTTGCATTCTAGCCCAATACTAGCACCAAGTTGTTAAGAGTATATCAAATTTGAAAATGGAACGGCCTCAAATCGGTTACTTTGTGTCAATTCTAGATTTGCCAGCCTATGTTTACTATAAGTACTTTCTGAATTTTCTGAATTGTCCTTAGGGAAGATACACAGCCACTCTTAAGACATTCATAGAAAGTCAAAATAAACAACACAGTTCAGACAGAAAAAAATCTTACCAGAAGTGGCGCTGTGGCTCAAGTGGTAGAGTGCTCGCCTTGAGCTGAAGAGCTGAGGGACAGCGCCCAGGCCCAGAGTTCAAACCCCATGACCGACTAAAATAAATAAATAAAAATTTTAAAAACTACTTAAAAAATATTACCAATTACAAAACCCAGAATTGTAAGGGATCTTTTACCATACTTAATTTGAATATAAATAGGTAAATGAGGGTAATTAATTTTGCTGTATAAATCATTTAACCCTAAATAGATGGGTGTGATATTTCTATATTTAAAATGTATAGCAACAGTTGTGAGAGTATTAATGAATGCAATGAATATAAATACAGATGTTGACATTTGTTATTTTGTATGCCCTTGGTAACAACTTTGTATTGGGATAAGTACCTGAGGATGGCTGAGATGTCACAGAGCAGCACCGAACCCTTGCCCGTCTGGCAGGATGACTTCACTGCGGCTGGACTGAGGAGAGGAGTGCAGTTCTAGAATTCTAGCACTGACCCTCATTGGCGCGGGCCAGTGAATGCCCCTGTCTGTTGCGTGGCCTCCTTGAGTTGCAGGACAGAGGGACGGAGCTGAGCAAACAAGCAGCAGCCTTGCTCTCAGGTTCCTGGAAAAGCGCAAGCAAGAGCTCGCTATCCCAAGATGAGTGCCACAGCCACGCCCATAGCAAGGTCAAGCCAGAGACCCGCCCACGGCACAGCAAGGTCAAGCCAGAGACCTGCCCACGGCACAGCAAGGTCAAGCCAGAGACGCGCCCACGGCACAGCAAGGTCCAGCCAGGATGATGCCCACAGCACAGCAAGGTCAAGCCAGAGACACGCCCACAGCACAGCAAGGTCAAGCCAGAGACCCGCCCACGGCACAGCAAGGTCAAGCCAGGATGATGCCCACAGCACAGCAAGGTCCAGCCAGGATGATGCCCACAGCACAGCAAGGTCCAGCCAGGATGATGCCCACAGCACAGCAAGGTCAAGCCAGAGACCCGCCCACGGCACAGCAAGGTCAAGCCAGGATGATGCCCACAGCACAGCAAGGTCAAGCCAGAGACCTGCCCACAGCACAGCAAGGTCAAGCCAGGATGATGCCCACAGCACAGCAAGGTCCAGCCAGGATGATGCCCACGGCACAGCAAGGTCAAGCCAGAGACCTGCCCACAGCACAGCAAGGTCCAGCCAGAGCATGCCCACAGTGAGGTCAAATGGCACAGCCACATACCCTACTTTGGATCAAGCTTCCCGTAGTCCCTGCCACTTGAGTTTATAGCCTCTGTGAGTAGGACAAGCACAAGCTGAAGCCAGCTAGTAACGGTAAAAGGTGCTTTCATACTCTCAAAATTAGGATTTAGGAAATAAGCTTAGTAGTTCAAATTTATGGTCTGAGTTTGCTCTTTTTGGAAGTACTCATAAAAAGTATAATATTAATCTAGTTGTTTGTAGTAGATATTTTCTTAACATAACCTGGATGATGGTATTAAAAACATGGATAAAGCTAAATGAGCATTTAAATGTAAAACACAAAGACTGTCGACCTAATCTTGTTTGCCTTCACAAGCCTGATCATTTCTAATGAGCTTTCCTTCAATGTTGTCAAATACAGGACCGCGGGCAGCTAGCTCAGGACAAGGCATGGTGGGGGCATTGTCTAACCGTGACAGCAGGCCCGCTCGCTAGGGACAGACAGGCATTGGGAATGAGGAAGCAGAGTCTGCCGCGGGCCGCCCGGCGTGGCCCGCGCCTGTGTGCTCAGAACAGCTGTGTGTCTGTCTCCTGGGCCCTCACGTGGAGGTAAATGATCATCTTCGTGTAAAACTCTAAAGTAGAATTGCTTTTCTTGGGTCCTAGTTTATGCAGACTTTTTGTAGACTCATTTTCCCTGTCTACAACCTTCTGTGTGGATAGGGGAAATAATACAAAAGTCCATGTACATTATAACCCAGTACCAACATCATCTCACTCACTGTACCTCTTTTCTAACATCCAATTGAATAGTTCATTCTTTAGATTAGGAATATTTGGAGTAATTTTTGTATTGGGCTTGAACTCAGGGCATGGATGCTGTCCGTTAGCTTTTTTGCTCAAAGATGGTGCTCTACTACTTGAACCACAGTTTCACTTGTAGAATTTAGGTTTATCAATTGGAGGTAAGAGTCTCACAGACTTTTCTGCCTGGGCTGACTTCAAACTCCAATTACAGGTGTGAGTCACTGGCACCTCCTTTCAATTAATTGTAACACGATCAGAATCCCTGGCTAAATCCCTGCTGAAGAAGTGAGATTCCTATTGCGGCATTGTATGGAGGATAGCTCCCTCTAACCTGTGATCACCTGTCTACCACAAAGGTGTTCAGAATTCTCCTTTGTCCCATAGCGACCTTGCAGAGACAGCTCTGATTCAGCCTGTCTGTGGTTGGTGCTGGCTGACCTGGCCTTCCGGAGGCTCTCTGCTGAAGGCCACATTCCCCTGGAGGACTAACAACTGAGAGCGTTTCCTGTTCAAAAAGTGTTCCTGAAGCCCTTTCTCCCGCCATACCCTGTTCTTTATACCCACTCCTAATCTGCTTTCCGTTGTTCTTTCCCTATCTCTGTTTTCTACTAGGGAAATAGATATTGGGAGTTGGGGGATTTTGCCTGGCTCTCCCTCTCTCTCCCTCTCTCCTCTTCTGTCTCTGGGTCTTTTGCATAAATATCTATCGTTATGAGCTAGGTCCTGCACTCTTGTTTTTTTCAGTATTACTTTTCTGGATAAGGAATCCGTATTTCATGAATCCATGTTTTCCTGACTTCTAATCTTTAATCATATTTCTTTTTGAGTTTCTGCTTCAACCCCACAAATCCAGTTCATCCTCTTCCATAAAACCTTCTGACTTCTAAATCATTTTTGTAAATCAAACCTAAAACAACGAAAGTAGGTGTAGAGTTAGTCTCTGATTACGGCTCTTCGCGGAAGGTGGCTTTCACCAGCCCTTGGGTGGTGGATGTCCGGCTCGCGGGGTAGCGCCCGCCCTTCCCTGTTCCCTCCTGGGCCGTTTTGCCCCTGCCTGCACCCCTGCTTTGCCCGAAGCCTTCTCCTCAGCGCTCACTGCGAAGCCGTCCTGCCCAGCCAGGGCCTTCTCCTGGCCGGCCGCCCGTCCTCTCCCAGCACCTCGCGCTGGCCGCCCCGCCCGCCCAGCCTGAGCTTCCCGTGCAGTGTTTTCCCTCAGGGAGCAATTTCACCCTGGGCAGCACTCTCTGAAGCCAAACACCTAGGTGCAAATCCAGATTTGCCCACAAAAATCAGGGCGTGTCCTCTCATCGGCCAACAGGGATGAGACTGCTTCCAGCTCCTGGGAAGTTCACGCAGGAGGACACGCGCTCCGGCCACGCGGCCTGGCCTGGGTCAGAGCCTGCGTCCTCGTGCGCGTCCGGCGACGCTGGCGGCGCTGCCAGGGTGGCGGGGCCCCGGCGCGGGCGGGCCCCGGCGCTCCGGCGTCCCGTCTCCTGGCCCCGGACCCCGCCCCCCGGGCTCTCCTTTCCCCGGAGGCCTCGCACCCCTTCCCGCCCGTGCCGTGTTCTCCCTGCACTGGACGCGGGGGCCCTCCTTCATAGCATCCCAGCACGAGCTCCCAGCACCTGCCCGGCCTTCCCCACACCTCCCTGGCCTGGGACGCGCGCGCGCGGCGGGCGTGGCTCAGGTTTCGGGATGGGGTCTTGCATTCTGCGTCAGTGAGGAAGGGCGGTAGAAGCTCTTCTGTGCCCCCGAGTCCTGTCCCAGGTATCCCACGGTTAGGAACGTTTCCCATATTCCCATACTAAGCACGACCATTAGCATGAGATAAATAAGCGTTAAATTAGGAAGTGAGCCTCAGCTGGGAACCAGCGGTCGCTCGCGCTTTGAGCGCGGCAGCCTCCGTCAGCGGCTTCTGCTTCTTGGTTCTGAGAACTTCACGGCTGAGCGGCCTCGAGCGGCCGCCCCGCCAGCCCCCGCCTCTCGCGGCTCCCTGGGGCCTTCCATTGGTCTGTGGAGGCAAGTTGCTCACCAACCGTACTAGGCCTCCGCTGCGTGGTTGCACATGCCTGAGCGTTTAGGACAGGATTTTAAAATTCTTTTTTGTCTTTTTTATTGTGCTGGTTCTGGGGCTTGAGCTTGGGGCCTAGGTGCTGTCCCTGAGCTCTTTTCCTCAACGCTAGTGCTCTATACACTTGAGCCACAGCTCCAGTCCCTGCTCTTTGGGGTTTATTGGAAATAACAGTCTTCACTTTTACTGGCTGGGCTGGCTTTGAACTGTGATCCTCAGATCTCAGCTTCCTGAGTAGGACGACAGCTGTGAACCCCCCGGCACCTGGCAAATATTTGAATTCTTAAGAATAAACAACAGTCATTGGAAGAATCCAAATGTATATGGTATTGCCAAAAGAGCGACAGGCTTGTGAAAAAAATAATCTATATATTATAATTAAGATGTAGCTCATAATTGAATTATTTAATTTTACAAGAAAAAAAGCTTTATTTTTTTATTGTGAAAATACTGTATAGAGGGGTTACAATTACATGGGCAAGATAATGAGTACATTTCTTATTAAGCATTGTTGCCTCCTCCTTTGTTTCCCCTCCTCATCCCTTCCCAACTTCCCGCTCCCACCAAAGTTGTAAACTTCGTTTTTTGACATAACGAATTGTACATCTCATTGTTGCAATGGGTCCACCTGTATCCCTATTTAAATGATTTGTTTTTTCCCTTCCCTTTCACAAATTATATCAACATTAAATACAGTGAAAGAAGCATGGGGGAGGGACATACAAAGCAACAAAGAAATCATCTTATAAATATGTTAGAAACAATCGCATGAAAGAAAAATCATTTGAGTCCTTATCTTGGGGTTCATTTCACCTAACATTAACTTATCTGACCTTTTCTGCTTGTCTCAGACATATACTAGTTATTGCAAATAAGGGAAACCATGGGACCTATGTTTCTTTGGGCCTGGCTTACTTCACTTAATGTAATTTTTTCCAAGTCTTTCCATTTCCTAACAGATGGGACAATGTCATTCTTTCTGATGGAGGCATAGTTAAATGAATTAGAATGCAAAAAAAACATAGAAAGAATCAACAAAACAAAGAGTTGGTTCTTCGAAAAAATTAACAAAATTGACAGACCCTTAGCAAATCTTATCAGAAAAAGAAGAGAACACACCCAAATAAATAAACTCAGAGATGAGACTGGAAACACCACCACAGAAACAACCAAGATTGAGAACATTATAAGGGAATACTTCTCAAACCTTTATGCTAATAAGTTTGAGAATCTGGCAGAAATGGACCTTTTCCTAGCAAATATTGACATGCCGAAACTAAACCAAGATGAGTTAAATCATCTTAACAGGCCCATATGAAGCATTGAAATAGAAACAGCAATAAGAGACCTCCCATCTAAGAAAAGCCCAGGACCAGATGGTTTTACAGCGGAATTCTACAAAGCATTCAAAGCAGAGCTTACGCCAATACTCCTCCAACTCTTCAATGAAATTGAAAGAGAAAGTTCACTACCGAACTCATTCTATGAAGCCATCATAACCCTTATCCCAAAACCAGGCAGGGACTCATCAAAGAAAGAGAACTATAGACCCATTTCTTTGATGAACATTGATGCAAAACTTCTCAACAAAATTTTGGCCAATCACCTTCAACAATTCATCCAAAAAAAATCATACACCACGATCAAACAGGATTCATTTCAGGGATGCAAAGCTGGTTCAATACACGCAAATGAATTAACATAATTCATCACATCAACAAGAGCAAGGATAAGGACCACATGGTCATCTCAACAGATGCAGAAAAAGCATTTGACAAGATCCAACACCCCTTTATGATGAAGGTTCTGGAAAAATTAGGAATCCATGGAACATTCCTCAATATAATAAAGGCTGTATATGACAAACCTACAGCCAGCATTATACTTAATGGTGAAAAACTAAAGCCATTTCCTCTTAACTCAGCTTTATTGTTTATAAACCTCTAAATATAACATATGTAATCTCAGGAGTATAATGAGTATTATAAATTAAGATAACATATACAAATATAATTTGACATAAATAATTGAGAAATATCTATTTTAAATAATTTACAGTGAAGCACAAAGGTCAAATTATTATACAAAATTAGCCACAGTAAATTAAATGTATGTCAAAATTACCAAAAACTTTCTGTTTGAGCTATAAAACAAAAAGTTTTATGAGTAAGCCACCTGGAAGTATTTCACATCCCATTAATTAACAGTGGTGTGTGATTAGTTTATTTCATTTTCTACATCTCATTAAATCTGGGATTACAGGTTGCAGCTGGCTTTGGCTTCACTTGTTTTAATTATTTTTTGACGATTTAAGACACTAGCCATATGGATGCAAGTTCTGTTTTGCTTGGTTTATTTTTCCTGCCCATGAAACAGAGCTGCTCCTGTTCTCATTCATACGTAATTTTTAAATGCAATAGTTCTGCTTGAGGTTTGCTGCTGGCTTCCTTGTCACCAGCGTGGAGACGTGGGCGTGAGCACGTGATGCTCCGGGGGTCCGTGCTGAGCTCACGGGGCGCCCGCTTCCAGACACCTCCAGGGCTGGAACCCCGGAGGGGGTGTCTGTCCACATTCCCAAAGAACATGGGCCTGACGCAGCCAGCAGCATCTTCCAGGGTCTTTATCCATCTCTAACTCGTTTCCCTAGGTGCAGTGCTTTATTCTCCTAGGTTATTAGAGTTTATTTCCTTGTCCACTTAAATAA
Organism: Dipodomys spectabilis; assembly: GCF_019054845.1. Lineage (NCBI taxonomy): Eukaryota > Metazoa > Chordata > Mammalia > Rodentia > Heteromyidae > Dipodomys > Dipodomys spectabilis. Next base: position 10,876,950 of record NW_024870753.1, on the reverse strand, counting down.
ATGTTTTCTTTTTGCTGCCTGCCCTGTGCTTGGAACTGGGAAGTCTGAACATGTCACCCAGGAAAGCCTTTGTTTTGTCCTGGCTGCTGCTGGGTGTTGCGTCCACGCTGCTTCCCGGGGTGTCTGAGGACTTGCTGAGTGGCTGCTGCACGCTCCGTGGACTTTGGTACCCGGGGTGTTTGAGGACTTGCTGAGTGGTTGCTGCAGGCTCCCTGGACTTTGGTACCCGGGGTGTTTGAGGACTTGCTGAGTGGTTGCTGCAGGCTCCCTGGACTTTGGTACCCGGGGTGTTTGAGGACTTGCTAAGTGGTTGCTGCAGGCTCCGTAGACTTTGGTACCCGGGGTGTTTGAGGACTTGCTGAGTGGCTGCTGCAGGCTCCATGGACTTTGGTACCCGGGGTGTCTGAGGACTTGCTGAGTGGCTGCTGCAGGCTCCATGGACTTTGATACCCAGGGTGTTTGAGGACTTGCTGAGTGGCTGCTACAGGCTCCGTGGACTTTGGTACCCGAGGTGTCTGAGACTTGCTGAGTGGCTGCTGCAGGCTCCGTGGACTTTGGTACCCGGGGTGTCTGAGGACTTGCTGAGTGGCTGCTACAGGCTCCGTGGACTTTGGTACCCGGGGTGTTTGAGGACTTGCTGAGTGGCTGCTGCAGGCTCCGTGGACTTTGGTACCCAGGGTGTTTGAGGACTTGCTGAGTGGCTGCTGCAGGCTCCGTGGACACGTGGTACCCGGGGTGTCTGAGGACTTGTTGAGTGGCTGCTGCAGGCTCCGTGGACTTTGGTACCCGGGGTGTCTGAGGACTTGCTGAGTGGCTGCTGCAGGCTCCATGGACTTTGGTACCCGGGGTGTCTGAGGACTTGCTGAGTGGCTGCTACAGGCTCCGTGGACTTTGGTACCCGGGGTGTCTGAGACTTGCTGAGTGGCTGCTGCAGGCTCCGTGGACTTTGGTACCCAGGGTGTTTGAGGACTTGCTGAGTGGCTGCTGCAGGCTCCGTGGACACGTGGTACCCGGGGTGTCTGAGGACTTGTTGAGTGGCTGCTGCAGGCTCCGTGGACTTTGGTACCCGGGGTGTCTGAGGACTTGCTGAGTGGTTGCTGCAGGCTCCGTGGACTTTGGTACCTGGGGTGTTTGAGGACTTGCTGAGTGGCTGCTGCAGGCTCCGTGGACACATGGTACCCGGGGTGTCTGAGGACTTGTTGAGTGGCTGCTGCAGGCTCCGTGGACTTTGGTACCCGGGGTGTTTGAGGGCTTGCTGAGTGGCTGCTGCAGGCTCCGTGGACTTTGGTACCTGGGGTGTTTGAGGGCTTGCTGAGTGGCTGCTGCAGGCTCCGTGGACTTTGGTACCCGGGGTGTTTGAGGGCTTGCTGAGTGGCTGCTGCAGGCTCCGTGGACTTTGGTACCCGCTGTCCTCGCTGCTCCTCTCCGCTACCTCCTGCACATCTGTGCAGAACACGTGGCTGCTCAGGTAGTGCAGTGCACGGAGTCCTGGGACATACACATAACCAGAGGATTCCAGAAACCATGATTAGTGATGCAGTTGTGGCGCAGATCACAGGGATCTGCTCTCCGGGCGGAGCGTGGAGCTGAGCGGGCTCCAGGCCTGCTTGCTCCCACACAGCTTTCCTTAGAGAGAGTGAAGAAGCCAACGCAAGAACTGTGAAGCCAAGCAGCATGGCTCCCAGGGCCTCCTACTCACCCCACAAAACCCTTCCTTCACCCCGAGAGCAACGCTCATCATGAGGAAGCTGCGGTCTCCCCTGACGGAATGGCTGATACCTAATCAATCAGTGATCAATGAAGGGATCGCTGCAGCCTCTCCCACTTGGCAGACCTCGGTCGGCCTCTGCATATACCATGTTAAACCCAGATTTATGTGGCAAAGACGAATAGAAAAGACACCTCCTCCCTCAGGGCTCGCTCTTAAAATGTCACAATTAAAATGTTCTGGAAAGTTTGAAGCAGTTTAGCCTCCTGGTTTGTTCATAGTACTGTTAGCATAAGGTTGCTGTCTGTGGACAGAAACGCCAGTCCGGCCTAATCCCTATCTCCCTGCCCGCCCTGCCCACCCCCTGCCCACCCTGCCCACCCCTGCCCTCTCTGCCCACCCCTACCCGCCCTGCCCACCCCCTGCCCACCCTGCCCTCCCTGCCCACCCTGCCTGCCCTGCCCACCCCTACCCGCCCTGCCCACCCTGCCCACCCCCTGCCCGCCATGCTTGCCCTGCCCACCCCTACCCGCCCTGCCCACCCTGCCCAGCCCTGCCCACCCCCTGCCCGCCATGCTTGCCCTGCCCACCCTGCTCGCCCTGCCCACCCCCTGCCCGCCCTGCCCACCCTGCCCAGCCCTGCCCACCCCTGCCCTCCCTGCCCTCCCTGCCCACCCCTGCCCACCCTGCCCAACACTGCCCACCCCCTGCCACCTGCCCGCCCCTGCTCGCCTCTGCCCGCCCTGCCCGCCCCTGCCCTCCCTGCCCACCCCCTGCCTGCCCTGCCCGCCCTGCCCAGCCCTGCCCACCCCTGCCCAGTCCTGCCCATCCCCTGCCCGCCCTGCCCACCCCTGCCCTCCCTGCCCATGCCCTGCCTGCCCTGCCCATGCCCTGCCTGCCCTGCCCACCCCTGCCTGCCCTGTCTTGCCCCTGCAGTAGGGGGAAAGGCACCAGTGCCTGCATTTGCCCAGGGAGCCCGAAAGGCACTGAGTGGCTTTGTGACTAGAGATGGACACTGCTGTGTCCAGACTGATGAAGAGGCTTCGCTGTTTCTATGTGGATGAGATTGTACCAACAGAACATGGAACCATGGGGCTTATGGAGATGAGCGGCAGCCTCCATGTTCCTAACCATGGCAAGAGGCAAACGCAACCGTCCCAGCCCCACCCCGCCCACCAGGACTCCTCCAGAGGCTTCCCAACCCACTGGGCGAGCCAGTGAGATCTGAAACACAGCCTTCAGTATAATTAGGGACAGGTGGGAAACACGTTAGGAAGCGGAGGAGTAAACAAGTCCACCAAAGCCATTATACCATCTCCCACTTAACGTCTGAAAACATGAGTGGATTGTAGTACACCTTGCCGCCCTGGCCTTGGGAGGCTAAGATGATTCCAGCGCTCTGCTTTAGCGTCATGGAAACGGAGAGTGAGCCGGAGTTGGCCCATGGGCAGTGAGCAGGAAGGCTCAGGCCCCGCAGCCCCCAGCAGCCCCCTGGACCCACCTCAGCGGAGGTAAAGCTAACATGACTCTCACCACAGACACAGCAGGGCTCTGACTGTGGACAATTGGCTGGAAGTAACCGTTTGCTAATCACAGGATCAAAGTTATTTCAAAATTGGCAAGTTTTATGCAACTGCCAAATAATCTGATAGAAATACTCTGTTTCTGCTGTTGCTTCCTTGAGGCGTGGAATATAATTTCCGAGCCCCCTCGGGCTCTTGTGTTGTTATGAGTTTGTTTCCATGGGGCAGCCTGAGCGGCGGTGAGCTGGTACTTCAGGCTCCCTCGTTACGGGATTACAGGCCTTCAGAGCAAGGGGCGACGTTCAGCCGGCTGGATTCACAATGAATCATGACCTTAAACACGGAGCTCCCTTGCTTCTTAGTGACCACAGAGATGGATGAGCATGGGCCGCTTACAACGGTCACCGCTCAGCTGCATGCAGCAGAGCCAGTCCAATCCAGCTGCTTCAGCTACAAATAATTGCCGGTCTTACTTGCCGGTAACTTAGCCAAACACGGTTTTCTTCTCCTTCCAAACTGATCGTCAGCCTGACTCTGGGATTCGCGTTGGCTTATGGAAGCAGGAGACTTTCCCTCAGAGCTTCAGCGATCCCACACTTCTTCACATGGGGACCAGCAGGTGTGCTTCGTACACGCCCACTGTCTCAAAACAGCAAGCGGGCAGGAAACCGAAGGGAAGAGCCTTACAGCGCCTTTGCTGACTTCATTCTCTTTTTACTCTTCAGCCTTCAGTTTATAATCTGAGAAAAGAAAATAATAAAGCTGAAAAAATGCTGTGTAAAATGTAAAGTTGATTTTTCATTTAGTTTTGTGCCCATACTGGAGCTTGAGCCCAGGCCTGAGGGCTGCCCTCCACTTGGGCCATGCTCCGCTTCCTGCTTTAACGATGGTTAGTTGAAGATAAGAGTCTCGCACACTTTGAACATTGATCCTCAGATTTTAGTTTCCTAAGGGCCTAGGATTACAGGTGTGAATCACCAGCACCCGGCTGTAAAGTTGATTTTCTTTCAAGAGGTGTATGCATAGATACCTGAAAGCCAAATTGTTTTCTTCTGATCAAATCTAGTGACTGAAGTTATTATTAGTTCCTGATGAATTGTTAAAATTGCCATGATACATACTAGGGTTCTTTCTCTCTTTCTGCATACATCTATACATATATCTTCATACATCATGCATGTATGTGAGTGTGTATGATATCATATAACCTAACTGTGATTAGTGCCACATGAATGAACATATTGAACAAACACGAGGCAAACATGCGTGTGAGTGCCATATTCTTTTCTTACTGTAGTTTACCCATCATCTGACATCTGCAGAGATCATCGAAGCTATTCAAAGCCTTCCCCTGTCCCTGTAAGTGACTCTGAGTTCACTGGTAAGATGAAGTGGCACACAGTGCGCCCTGGAGTGGGAGGGAAAGTCGGCGACTTCGCTCGGGCTCCCCTGCGCCAGCGAGAGCCCACACTGCAGCCTCTGTCACTGCCAGCGCCACCACCGCGTGACCGACTCCAAAGGCACGCCCTTCAATGAACACACATAAAACAAACCCACAGCCTGCCATGCGGAAGCGTTGGGCTTCTGTTTGGGAGGAAATTTCATACCTCCTGCCCCAAGGAACACGGAGTTTGCTAGACAGGCTTCAGTGAGGTATGCCAGCACGGAGCGCGCCTCAGGGGGGCAGCTCAGGTGTGAACAGGGGGAGCCCAGGGCGACGTTGCTAAAGTGTCTGTGCCACAGTCTCAACACGCTTTACACACACACACACACACACATGCGCACACATACACACATGCGCACACATACGCACACACATATGCATACATACACACATACACACACACACACACCCTGCATGTCTGGCCACCATGGCGCACTTCCTCACGGCCCAACCTCGGGACAACCACACTCGACTTCGTATTTTCTCTGGGTGACGTCTGTTCCTGCTGTCTTCCAAGATGGATGAGGCTGGTTCCGGGTGTTGCCAGTTCTTCGCCCTGACTGTTCCTCCCCTTTATCCCGAATAGGAGCTGGTTTCTGAGTAGCAGAACAACGACTATTTCACAGCTAAGGAGTATAACCAGGGTCCGCTCGGCCGTGTGGCAGCCCCTGCTGGGCTCCTGCGGCCCTGACTTCAAACCTGGGCTGGAGCACATTCTGTGCATGTATTGACTTGATTTTTATTTAGTTCATGGATTTTATTGAATCTGGACTGAAATCTTGATTACTAGGAGACTCTAGCTGAAGTAGAATAGCAGAAGTATCTGTTTTCTCCTATTTTGTTTTATTATAACTTCCATATGCTTCTCTTATTTGCCGATGAGCAATAGGAAGGTCATCGGTTTCCATTACACTAAGGAATTAAAAACACTCACACCAGCTGGGATGTGCCCTTCTTGGTTCTCCAGGCCCCGTCTCCTCAGCTCAGCCCTGTTGCCTTGAGCAAACCCCTCTGGTCACTCACGTTGTTTGTCCTAAGTGTGCTGCACACATTCGTAATAACCCACACAGACGGTGTGACCGGGAGGCTGTGAGCGTGGGTCTGTCCTTCTCAAGTGTGAGCCAGGCCTTGGGTGGACACTCGGCGCACACCCAGCATTCCATAAGCATGATTATCAAAAACAAAGCAAAATGCCGTGTGTTTATCAGGTGATTTCTGGGCTCAAAAAAATGAACGCAAAGTTTAAATACAAAGTGTGCTTCCTCCCTCCCTCCCCTCCTCCTCTCTCTCCTCTCCTCCCTTCCCCTTCTCCCCCCCTCCCAGCTGTTGTAACTCCCCGGGGTGCCGCAGCCCTGGGGGAGCAGGGCGGGCTGAGCTCTGTCCCTGCGCAGAGCTGTCCAGCGCAGTGCACTGTCTCTGTCCCAGGCGCCCGGCATCCCTGGAATTTCTGCTGGCATCCAGGCTGTTCAGGGACCCCGCTGGACCCCAGGGCGTGGGGGTGCGTTCCTGGCGCCACCCTGCTGCGGTACCTCAGCTTCTGGCTGCCAGCTAGGCCCTGACACCGGGACTGGGGGCGCATCTGGTCCTGATCCCTGGCCTCCTCCCCCAGCGCTCCTCCACACAGAGCTCTGCTCCGCAGCAGCCCCAGGGCCCAACTCTCCCTTCAGGCTGGAGGCAGGGTGTGTGCAGGGAGGGGACTAGAGAAGCAGCGGGAAGCTCATACACTTGGCGTACTTCACAGTACACAGGAGACCTTCTCGCGTCTGGCTGGGTTATTCCTGAGCCATGGATAACCCCTCAGAGACTACCTTACAAGGACAGCAGCACTTTTATAAAACTTCCCACATATGCTCTCTCAATGTGGCCAAGCCTTTCAGTAACCCTGAAGAGAGAAGAGAGTTCACACAGGATCAGCGGCGGGCCCCAGCCCTCCCGGCCCCAGCAGGGAGTAGAGGAATGTCAGGCCCCTCAGTGAGTGACGTCCACTCCTCTGCCCCATGGGCTGGTGCTGACCAGACTTCCTTTCTCCACTGTGCCTCAGTTTCTTGGAGCCGTTAAGTGATTTTCTCTGTCAGAGTGTGTTAACTATGTAAATTGCTCTGAACTCCCGGGGTAAAAAAATAGAACTGTAGGAGTGGTAATTAGATGCCTTGGTATTATAGATGTTTTTAAGTGGAGTTGAAAGGTTCATGGAATGAAATCCTTTCCATATTTTCATTAATATGGATTTTTAATACCCATTGGAAGTTAACCTGAAAAGTACGTTCCTTCTTTTAGAATACAAAGAGGAACTTTATTCTCAACTCTGAAGTTCTTTCTAACAGAAATTTCTCAAGTTTTGTAAAACTCAAAAGAAGAAGCAGTGGTTTAAAAACCCTGCCTGCCGCCGGGTACCTCGTCTCTCATGCGGGGCCCGCAGCAGTGGGCAGAGCCGGCCATCCAGCGAGAACCGCCCGTCCAGCAGAGCCGGCCGTCCAGCAGAGCCGGCTGTCCAGTGAGAGCGCCCGTCCAGCGAGAGCCGCCCATCCAGCGGGAGCCGGCCGTCCAGCAGGAGCCGGCCGTCCAGCAGGAGCCGCCTGTCCAGTGAGAGCCGGCCGTCCAGCAGAGCCACCCGTCCAGCGAGAGCCACCCGTCCAGCAAGAGCCGCCTGTCCAGTGAGAGCCGGCCGACCAGCAGAGCCACCCGCCCAGCGAGAGCCGCCTGTCCAGTGAGAGCCGGCCGTCCAGCGAGAGCCACCCGTCCAGCGAGAGCCGGCCGACCAGCAGAGCCACCCGTCCAGCGAGAGCCAGCCGACCAGCAGAGCCGGCCGTCCAGCGAGAGCCGGCCGTCCAGCAGGAGCCACCCGTCCAGTGAGAGCCGGCCGACCAGCAGAGCTGGCCGTCCAGCGGGAGCCGGCCGTCCAGCGTATTCCACGTTTCATCGCTGATGTGAGGTCTGCTGGGTCGGCGGCCACGTGCTCTGCTCACCCTGGCCTTTGGAACTTACCAGAACCGCAGGACAGGCTCCTCTGCTGCTTTCCACAGCACCTGCAAACTACAGAAACAAATTAATTCTGCATTTCATCTTTGATGCTCCATGAAGAACAAGCTGATTTTTATGTATGTCTTTCTAACAGTTCTTCGGTGTTAAAGCAGCCCCTGCACAGAGCTGAGATGTCAGGTGCACACCTGCAACTTCGTATTAGTGCAGAGGGCCTCAACGCCGTGTCCAGCTGGCCTCGGCCGCCTGCTCTCCTCCCCAGCTCGCTGAGGAGCTGGTATCACAGGCATGACGCACTGCTCATGACCGCTCTGATTTTCTAGCACTGCGTCCTTCATTCAAAAAATATTTCTAGCTATGACTGAGTTTGTTTACTATACTTAGATTTGTTTGTAGCCGTGTCAAGTAGTATCAGCATATTTTTCCATGTAGCGTTCATCTTTACATGAACTAAGAGAAATTATGTAGATACGTACATTCTACAGATGTGCAAACTATAGAGATGTGTGCATTGTACGTAAGTGATATCCGTCGTGCATTACACAGAGGGGCGGGCAATCCAAGGCCTTCCTCACGATCACTGGCCCCGTGTGCTGGCGGCTGGGTGGAGGGAAATCCGTCTTCTGTGAGCCAGCGCCTTGGCTTTCAGAGCAGTATTTACTTCAGACTTACTTTTGCTCCTTAAGAATGAAAAGTAAACAAAACCCAGATTGATTGCACTGTGTGAGATCTTCCCTGAACATGATGTGCGTCCCCAGTGGCAGGCCAGATCCCCTCTCCTCGCAGTGTTCTTCCTTTTTCTCTTTTAAATAGATTATATAGCCCGATCTGCCCTCCAAGCCAAGGTCCTCCTGCTTCGGCCTCCAGATGTTGAGGTTATATGAATGCACTGCCATAAGCAGCCTTTGCTGGTATTAAACTAGGCATCACACCCAGATGAAGAGGAAAGATAAAGAGTTGTGAGCTATGACACCCCCCATACACCCGTAGAATGTTGTTTATTAATATCTCAAATGCTGAGGCCATTGAAAGTAGTTTAAATCAGAAAATACCAACTCAAAACACCCACAGAAGCAGCATACGTACGTACTGCCACTGCTGGAATGGCGGCTGTCCCTCCCAAAGTAATTTAAAAGTTTAAGCCACAAAGGCAGTGAAATGTTTCCACAACACTTCTCAGAGAATCTTTCTCTGAAATCGTTCAAGCTCCTTTTGTGTGACTACCAGGGCGATTACACAATAATAAACCAGCAGGACTGGCTCTGAATTAAAGTAAATGTGCTCCAAAAGGTTCTCAGAGTTGGCGAAATCCTTTCCTCATGCCAGAAACGGGTCTAAAGAGAATGATATTTGAGCTGCCTGTTGGCTCAGTTTTACAAACATGCAAACCTGAGTGTTTATATACCCATCTTCTGTAATGCTGCACATAACTTTAAATCTCCACAGGTTAAATTGTTTGCTTCCCTGACAGATGGTGAGTTGTTTGCAATCATTTTTCACTGGACACTTCCAGTGGACATTGCTGTCCACTACTAGGGATTGCCATCTTTGCTTAGGTATAGAAATGCTTTTGAGACAGACAGATTACACATACACCACCGCCTGTGTGTGTACGTGTGAGAGCGTGTGTGCACTCGCAAGCAAGCATGGGCTTGATATATGAAGAGAGAACAAGTGTCACTTTTGGAAGCAAAACTATAAAGTATGTCAGGAGCGTGCCATGCCTCATTAGATGCCATCACTCGGGGAGAGTGAGGCCAGCGATGAAGGTATTAATTGAGGTAAGGAAGCAGGCCAGCTTTAATTAAACGCGGTGGCAGTTATTTAGCAGCAGCTGCGCTTCATCGGGCGCTGTGGCAGCTGTGCAGCCGCCGCGTGGCCGTGCTGGCGGCGTGGAGTCTAAGGAGACCCACTCCGCGCCCAGCGGGCAGCAGCTGCCGGCAGCGGCGGGCTGCGTCCACACTGTGGGCCCTGGAGAGCGGAGCACGTGGGGGAGCCGATGCTCTGAGCTCCAGCAGAGGAATTACAATGACTACACACAACAACACTCCTGCTCCAAACCTGTAAAATTACAGCCAGAAAGGGGAATTTCTAGTGCTCTGCTGAGCGATGTGTGTGCGTTTATGATTCCTCACACGGGGCAGCTCCTGAGGAGGAGCTCTGATTCCACGTTGCTGATGCTTGTTTAAAATTCGTAGAAATCATTATTGTGAATGTCAGCATTGTTAATTTCCACCAATCGTGTGTATAGGTCAAAGGGGACTGAGCGCTACCTAAAACAAATACGCGGTTCATCCGGTAGCTGTACTGGCCACAGCGTCATTATGTTTTAGGGAGCTAAAGGGGAAGCTGGCTGGGCAGCTCTGTGGAAGCTGAGCCGGCCCAGGTGCCGCATCCCTACCGCTGGCACTGGCGCCTGGCCGCCGCTGGGACTTATAACAGAGGTGCCCGCCCAGCTCCACGCACGGACGCACGGCCAGTCTGCACAGCAGTCACCCCTGCAGCGGCTGGTGGGAGCGCAGGGCTGCAGCCTGGAACTGAGGTCAGCCTTACCACCCCACCTAAAGCCACCGGGACTGGCAGAGCCTGCCTAGCATAGGCAACAGACACAATGCCAGAAGGTTCTGTCGTGAAGACAGTCTTAATTGCAAGGTGACTGCATCGCTCACATTCCGGTGTGATCTCTGGCTTTTACCTCAGGTGGAGCTTTCGTCAGTAAGTAACTGAGGCATTTCTGGGAAGTTGCCCTAATAGAAAACAGTTATTGTTCACCTTTGTTCTGAAGCATGGTGAGCTTTTAAGAGCACACTCCCACAACTCACTCATCTCCCCCTCCCTCCCTAAAAGTGCCCTGGTTTTTAGATATAGAACATAAAATATATAGGAAATAGAGAAAAGAGCAATATATATATAGTAAAAAGGAAGAAGTAGTAACCAAAATGCTTTCCAAATTGGTGAGAGATTTTTAAAGGAAACCTTCAAAAAAGAAATATATCAAATAAATTACAGAGTAGAATAATTACTGTTGATTACAGAGAGAATAGAACAAGTAGTGAAAGAACAAATATCTGAAGGAAAAATGGCTGAGAGTTTTCTAGAATGCCTGAGAATGACCAGTCCACAGGCCCTGGAGACAGGGTCTGACCTCACAGCAGGACACACAGCGGGACACACAGCGGGACACACAGCGGACAGTGGGACACACAGCGGACAGCGGGACACACAGCGGGACACACAGCGGATGGACAGCGGGACACACAGCGGACACACAGCGGACACAGCGGGACACACAGCGGGACACACAGCGGACACACAGCGGACAGCGGGACACACTGCGGGACACACAGCGGACACACAGCGGACACACAGCGGACACACAGCGGGACACACAGCGGGACACACAGCGGACACACAGCGGACACACAGCGGACACACAGCGGACACACAGCGGACACAGCGGACACACAGCGGACACACAGCGGACACACAGCGGACACACAGCGGGACACACAGCGGACACACAGCGGACACACAGCGGGACACACAGCGGGACACACAGCGGACACACAGCGGACGGACAGCGGACACACAGCGGGACACACAGCGGGACACACAGCGGACACACAGCGGACACAGCGGACACACAGCGGACACACAGCGGACAGCGGGACACACAGCGGACACACAGCGGACACACAGCGGACAGCGGGACACACAGCGGGACACACAGCGGACACACAGCGGACACACAGCGGACACACAGCGGGACACACAGCGGACACACAGCGGACACACAGCGGACACACAGCGGACAGCGGGACACACAGCGGACACACAGCGGACACACAGCGGGACACACAGCGGACACACAGCGGACACACAGCGGACAGCGGGACACACAGCGGACACACAGCGGACACACAGCGGACAGCGGGACACACAGCGGACACACAGCGGACACACAGCGGACACACAGCGGACACAGGGCGGACGGACAGCGGGACACACAGCGGACACACAGCGGACACAGGGCGGACGGACAGCGGGACACACAGCGGACACACAGCGGACACACAGCGGGACACACAGCGGACACACAGCGGGACACACAGCGGACACACAGCGGACACAGGGCGGACGGACAGCGGGACACACAGCGGACACACAGCGGACACACAGCGGGACACACAGCGGACACACAGCGGACGGACAGCGGGACACACAGCGGACACACAGCAGACACACAGCGGACACACAGCGGACACACAGCGGGACACACAGCGGACACACAGCGGACACACAGCGGGACACACAGCGGACACACAGCGGACACACAGCGGACACACAGCGGGACACACAGCGGACGGACAGCGGGACACACAGCGGACACACAGCGGACACAGCGGGACACACAGCGGACACACAGCGGACAGCGGGACACACTGCGGGACACACAGCGGACACACAGCGGACACACAGCGGACACACAGCGGGACACACAGCGGGACACACAGCGGGACACACAGGGGACACACAGCGGACACACAGCGGGACACAGCGGACACACAGCGGACACACAGCGGACACACAGCGGACACACAGCGCACACACAGCGGGACACACAGCGGACACACAGCGGACACACAGCGGACACACCGGACACACAGCGGGACACACAGCGGACACACAGCGGACACACAGCGGGACACACAGCGGACACACAGCGCACACACAGCGCACACACAGCACACACACAGCGGGACACACAGCGGACACACAGCGGACACACAGCGGACACACAGCGGACACACAGCGGACACACCGGACACACAGCGGGACACACAGCGGACACACAGCGGACACACAGCGGGACACACAGCGGACACACAGCGGGACACACAGGGGACACACAGCGCACACACAGCGCACACACAGCGCACACACAGCGCACACACAGCGGGACACACAGCGGACACACAGCGGACACACAGCGGACACACAGCGGACACAGGGCGGACGGACAGCGGGACACACAGCGGACACACAGCGGACACACAGCGGGACACACAGCGGACACACAGCGGACGGACAGCGGGACACACAGCGGACACACAGCAGACACACAGCGGACACACAGCGGACACGCAGCGGGACACACAGCGGACACACAGCGGACACACAGTGGGACACACAGCGGGACACACAGCGGACACACAGCGGACACACAGCGGACACACAGCGGGACACACAGCGGACGGACAGCGGGACACACAGCGGACACACAGCGGACACAGCGGGACACACAGCGGGACACACAGCGGACACACAGCGGACAGCGGGACACACTGCGGGACACACAGCGGACACACAGCGGACACACAGCGGACACACAGCGGGACACACAGCGGGACACACAGCGCACACACAGCGCACACACAGCGCACACACAGCGGGACACACAGCGGACACACAGCGGACACACAGCGGACACACAGCGGACACACAGCGGACACACCGGACACACAGCGGGACACACAGCGGACACACAGCGGACACACAGCGGGACACACAGCGGACACACAGCGGGACACACAGGGGACACACAGCGGACACACAGCGGACAGCGGGACACAGCGGACACACAGCGGACACACAGCGGGACACACAGGGGACACACAGCGGACACACAGCGGACACACAGCGGACACACAGCGGGACACACAGCGGACACACAGCGGACACACAGCGGACACACCGGACACACAGCGGGACACACAGCGGGACACAGCGGACACACAGCGGACACACAGCGCACACACAGCGCACACACAGCGCACACACAGCGGGACACACAGCGGACACAGCGGACACACAGCGGGACACACAGCGGGACACACAGCGGACACACAGCGGGACACACAGCGGCACACAGCGGGACACACAGCGGGACACACAGCGGACACACAGCGGGACACACAGCGGACACACAGCGGACACACAGCGGACACACAGCGGACACACAGCGGGACACACAGCGGGACACACAGCGGACACACAGCGGGACACACAGCGGACACACAGCGGGACACACAGCGGACACACAGCGGACACACAGCGGACACACAGCGGACACACAGCGGACACACAGCGGGACACACAGCGGAAGGACAGCGGGACACACAGCGGACACACAGGGGACACACAGCGGACACACAGCGGACACACAGCGGACACACAGCGGACACACAGCGGGACACACAGCGGAAGGACAGCGGGACACACAGCGGACACACAGGGGACACACAGCGGACACACAGCGGACAGCGGGACACACAGCGGACACACAGCGGACACACAGCGGACACACAGCGGACAGCGGGACACACAGCGGGACACAGCGGACACACAGCGGACACACAGCGGACACACAGCGGACACACAGCGGGACACACAGCGGACACACAGCGGACACACAGCGGACACACAGCGGACACACAGCGGACACACAGCGGGACACACAGCGGAAGGACAGCGGGACACACAGCGGACACACAGGGGACACACAGCGGACACACAGCGGACACACAGCGCACACACAGCGCACACACAGCGCACACACAGCGCACACACAGCGGGACACACAGCGGACACAGCGGACACACAGCGGGACACACAGCGGGACACAGCGGGACACAGAGCGGACACACAGCGGGACACACAGCGGACACACAGCGGGACACACAGCGGACACACAGCGGGACACAGCAGGACACACAGCGGGACTCACAGGGGACACACAGCGGACACACAGCGGACACACAGCGGACAGCGGGACACACAGCGGGACACAGCGGACACACAGCGGACACACAGCGGACACACAGCGGACACACAGCGGGACACACAGCGGACACACAGCGGACACACAGCGGACACACAGCGGGACACACAGCGGAAGGACAGCGGGACACACAGCGGACACACAGGGGACACACAGCGGACACACAGCGGACACACAGCGGACACACAGCGGACACACAGCGCACACACAGCGGGACACACAGCGGGACACACAGCGGGACACAGCGGGACACACAGCGGGACACACAGGGGACACACAGCGGACACACAGCGGACACACAGCGGACACACAGCGGGACACACAGCGGACACACAGCGGACACACAGCGGACACACAGCGGACACACAGCGGACAGCGGGACACAGCGGACACACAGCGGACACACAGCGGACACACAGCGGGACACACAGGGGACACACAGCGGACACACAGCGGACAGCGGGACACACAGCGGGACACAGCGGACACACAGCGGACACACAGCGGACACACAGCGGACACACAGCGGACACACAGCGGGACACAGCGGACACACAGCGGACACACAGCGGACACACAGCGGGACACACAGCGGGACACACAGCGGACAGCGGACACACAGCGGACACACAGCGCACACACAGCGGGACACACAGGGGACACACAGCGGACACACAGCGGACACACAGCGGACACACAGCGGGACACAGCGGACACACAGCGGACACACAGCGGACACACAGCGGGACACACAGCGGGACACACAGCGGACAGCGGACACACAGCGGACACACAGCGCACACACAGCGGGACACACAGCGGACACAGCGGACACACAGCGGGACACACAGCGGGACACAGAGCGGACACACAGCGGGACACACAGCGGACACACAGCGGGACACACAGCGGGACACACAGCGGGACACAGCGGGACACACAGCGGGACACACAGGGGACACACAGCGGACACACAGCGGACACACAGCGGGACACACAGGGGACACACAGCGGACACACAGCGGACACACAGCGGACACACAGCGGACACACAGCGGGACACACAGCGGACACACAGCGGGACACACAGGGGACACACAGCGGGACACACAGCGGACACACAGCGGGACACACAGGGGACACACAGCGGACACACAGCGGACAGCGGGACACAGCGGACACACAGCGGACACACAGCGGACACACAGCGGACACACAGCGGGACACACAGGGGACACACAGCGGACACACAGCGGACAGCGGGACACACAGCGGGACACAGCGGACACACAGCGGACACACAGCGGACACACAGCGGACACACAGCGGACACACAGCGGGACACAGCGGACACACAGCGGACACACAGCGGACACACAGCGGGACACACAGCGGGACACACAGCGGACAGCGGACACACAGCGGACACACAGCGCACACACAGCGGGACACACAGGGGACACACAGCGGACACACAGCGGACAGCGGGACACACAGCGGGACACAGCGGACACACAGCGGACACACAGCGGACACACAGCGGACACACAGCGGACACACAGCGGGACACAGCGGACACACAGCGGACACACAGCGGACACACAGCGGACACACAGCGGGACACACAGCGGGACACACAGCGGACAGCGGACACACAGCGGACACACAGCGCACACACAGCGGGACACACAGCGGACACAGCGGACACACAGCGGGACACACAGCGGGACACAGCGGGACACAGCGGACACACAGCGGACACACAGCGGACACACAGCGGGACACACAGCGGGACACACAGGGGACACACAGCGGACACACAGCGGACACACAGCGGACACACAGCGGACGGACAGCGGACACACAGCGGGACACACAGCGGACGGACAGCGGGACACACAGCGGACACACAGCGGACACACAGCGGACACACAGCGGGACACACAGCGGACACACAGCGGGACACACAGGGGACACACAGCGGACACACAGCGGACACACAGCGGACAGCGGACACACAGCGGACACACAGCGCACACACAGCGGGACACACAGCGGACACAGCGGACACACAGCGGGACACACAGCGGGACACAGCGGGACACAGCGGACACACAGCGGACACACAGCGGACACACAGCGGGACACACAGCGGGACACACAGGGGACACACAGCGGACACACAGCGGACACACAGCGGACACACAGCGGACGGACAGCGGACACACAGCGGGACACACAGCGGACGGACAGCGGGACACACAGCGGACACACAGCGGACACACAGCGGACACACAGCGGGACACACAGCGGACACACAGCGGGACACACAGGGGACACACAGCGGACACACAGCGGACACACAGCGGACAGCGGGACACAGAGCGGACACACAGTGGGACACACAGCGGGACACACAGGGGACGGCAGTGGTGAGAGTCTAGCAGTGTTATGGGGACCGTGGCAAGCATGGGAAAAGACAAGGAGCCCTCGGGGCCAGAGTGCGCAGGCGGGGCCGGCCTGGAGCGCCGGGCAGGTGTCCCGTCTGCTGGCCACTCAGCAGGTGCGCTGTCAGGAACAGACTTTTTATCTCGTTTGCAAATGGAAGGAAGACAGATCTTCCCACCAGTAGTTTTAAGCGAAGGAACGACACAGAAGATGTGTCGGGACGTACTGGTCCAGTGTGAAAGGTGCAACAGTAACCAGCCGAGGTTGTATTCAGCCTCCCTGTTAAACCGGCATGTGCGTCAGAGCAGAGACCAGGCGTGGGCCTCTGGCCCGTGATCGCTAATGTGCTCCGCGTCTCTGTGTCGCCCGGTTTACAGGGATTTCAGGAGAAGTCTGTCCCAGCTTGTAAGCCACACCAGACGCTGGGGTCCTCACACTGTTGCCTGGGTCCCCAGTCCTCAGTCCTTGACAAATCACACAGAAAACATGAACATACCGTTTTTGCCTTCTATAAACGTCAATAAAGCACACACCTGTGGAAGTTTTTTATTTTCTTAATATAAAAATATATAGCATGCTAAATTAATATAAACACCCAAAATACATGAATCTCTACAGAAGTTTCCTAGTTCTCTAACGAGTGTCTCAAAAAAGGATCGCTTATGTTCTCCTGTATATTAACATTGTTAGCAACATGCACGGTGTTGGCAATACGGCATTTAACATGATTATATTTTTCTAACCAGTAGGAATGCACACTAATCTATCAGGAATATTTTGATGATGTCACTACTTTATAACCAATGTGCAGCATTTACAAAATATCAGCTGGTTAACAAAAGAAAGTCAGCTTTCTGTTCACACCGAGATGTAAATGCTCTCTCCTTCTGTGTCTTCCCTATTGACGGAGCCCAGCTCACTCCAACCATTTCATGCAAATAATTCTGGCTTTCATCAACCAGAATTTTGTTGGTGGCAAAGGCCACTTTTGCATTTTCTGTAGTGAGTTTCAAATTTTCCTGGGAAGTAGTTAAATAGGAAACACATTCTCCTTGCATCTTTCTTCTGTACTGAAGATCGAACCCAGGTCCTTGCACGTGCTAGGCAGGGACTCTACCACCAGAGCCATGCCCCAGGTCTATTTTTCTCAAAAGAATGCTGTTTTATTATTTCTCTGTATGACTTTATGAAAGACAAAAGGTCTACTTGTAATTGAAAAGCATTTTTTGGTGCGTTTTTGCTGCTGGAGTTCCTAGGAAATGACACAGAGACAATTCCACAACAGTGTCTTGATTGTGCTTTTGTGAGTAGCCGATACAAAATAAAGCAATTGCAGCCGCCTGTGATCTTCCAGGGCATTGTGAGCTCAAAACACAGTTCAGGTCACAGTTACTCTGTAATGGTCTTTCTGTGTGTGTCTAGTTCCTAAGCAATGTGAATATTATACACCAGTACCAAGTACTATCCTAGAATTCATTAGTCCGATGAGGATAAAGCAGACAATTAATCCAGTGAGGAAAGCAGACCTTCAGCCGTCGCACCCAGGGCCTCATTCCACACACAAGCGTCCTTGTT
This sequence comes from Dipodomys spectabilis, assembly GCF_019054845.1. Taxonomy (NCBI): domain Eukaryota; kingdom Metazoa; phylum Chordata; class Mammalia; order Rodentia; family Heteromyidae; genus Dipodomys; species Dipodomys spectabilis. Next base: position 10,858,432 of record NW_024870753.1, on the reverse strand, counting down.
GCGACTGGAGTAAGGCAAAGACAGATAAGCTAGGACTCAGGCCAGCTGCGTGCTCCTGTCTCTCAAAATCAATGGATCTGGCTAGTGGATAAATTCATGAGTCACCTATTTGTTGGCTTCAGGCACAAAACTGTGCATACTTATGAAGTTCCCAAAGAGGCACGCAGAACGTTTGGTAACAGAGATCAAAGAAGTAGTGCCAGTAGGCTATCCACCATTGAAAATCAATGAGCTTGATTTTACCATGACATTGAGTGCCTGGGGTTTTTGAGTAAGCGTCTCACCCCAGGAAGCATGCTGGGGTGAGGTTGCCCCATCCCCCTGGCTTTGTGACTGTAACAGCCGACTTGTTTGCCAGGAAACACAGAGGTGTATATAAAATCCCAAGTCGTTTCTCAAGCATAAACCCGGCTGTGTTTTTGGGCATCGCATCTTCCCTGCCACTTCTCCATCGCTGTGGCTGCTGGAGAGGAGATCTGAGCAGGAACTCGGCAAGTCAGCCCGCTGCCCCCTGCAGAAGAAGTTCATGTGGGAGATTCCCCGGAGGTCACTGGAGACTCGCCAGCTTCCCCTTTACATCCCTCTAGTAGATGTTCTTGATTAACTTCCTCATCAAATTAAAGCTCTAACTTGTATGGCTGTAAAAACACTCTTTGTAGGGTGAAACAATGAAAAGCTGTAAACATCCCTCGCAATGAAACACTGTGGCAGGCGTGACCCGCTGGTCACCATGGAAACGTGACTTTATAGGCACAGAATTCCAAGACAATGTTTATTAAAACAAAAAAAAAACATCTTTTCAAGAAGCAATACTAAGATCTGTGCCACCAACCTAGCTCAAGGAAAAGGGCGTGGGTACTATGTTTGGCCTAGATTATTAATCAAGGTCATATTGATAATCGAGATCAAATAAAATCACACACCGCCCCCTCCAGACCACCTCCTTCCTGGACAGCATTTTCCAGTCAGACTCTAGAGCTGAGCCCTTCTGCCCGGATGTTTTCTGTCACCATGTCTAGTCCCAGACTAGACACAGAGGGGTGTAGGGAGTCCGTGCAGCCCATTTGAGGCTGGATTAAAGTGAGGTAGTATGCCTTCCCACCCACTCTTTCAGGAAAAGAACATTCTGTGCCCTCTCTGTGTGCTGTGGAGTGTGCGCATCTCTCCAGGTCAGGAAACCGCCTCTCCACACGCCGTCAGCCTGGTCTGACGAGCCAGCAGGCGCCCAGGAGGCAGGGGGCGGCCTCTGCTCGTCATCTGGCCGAGAACGCGGCCTTTCCTGAGAGGAAGGTCGGTTAATAATAATGTGTGAAGACACTGTACGGGTTGGTTTCTTCCTAGACCAGCAAATGGTATGCACGGTGACTGGAACTGAGGAATGCGGTGTTTCTGTGATTACTGTAGATTCACTCAAATTGTGGTATTTGAAGTTGGATGATGCAGATTTATTTATAAAGCATTCCTCTTACTGTGAAACAAAGCAAAAAGAAAAGCGTGGCCAGGGTGATGTTGAAACAGTAGGAGATGTGTTAGTGATTCTCCAAGCCCCTCTGCCTTGCATTGAAATGCTGTATTATGTTGACAGATCTGGGAAATTTTAGTGGCCGGACGCGAAGCGCGGTCTCCGTGAGGGACGGCCAGGGGGTCGTGCTGCTGTGCTCTCCCCCTCCACACTCGCCAGGTACGGTGGTCCCCTTCCCTGCCGGGGCTGTGCGCGTGCTCATGGGCGGTGGCGGGCCGGGCAGGCGTGGATGGAGGGTGCATGCTGGCCTGGCCGGAGGAGTCAGTGCGGGGAGAAGCGGGCGCTGAGGCTGTGGAGCCCGCCTCCCGAGGGGCCGACGGCTGTGCTCACGCTGGTGCAGCCTGTGCACGAGGAAAGCGATCGACGGAGCCAAGGCATTTGAAGTGTCAGATCTGAGTGAAACACACCAGTGCGCATCTTGTCTTGGAAGAGAAGCTGCATGCTTGCTGCCTGCTCAGAAATACTGTTTGTGTGGATAGCTTACGTATCGGCTCTTCCTTCCCTTTGGGGGCACTACTTGAAGGCTTGCTTACGAAAGTCAGGGAAATAGGTAAGTATTTTATAGGTTTAGAGAAATAGAACAGTAAGTTGTACTCGGTATTTTATACCCTTTTGGAAACTCAAAGCTAATTATATTCATTTTGCTTTAGTTCTACAATTTAAGACATATTCTTCTTTGCACCTTAATGTATGTAGTGCTTCTATAATACAATTTAAGAGATGCCAACGTTAATCATAATAGAAGAGGGGAGGGAGAGAGAGGAAGAGGAAAAGAGTAGTACATAGACTGTGTCAGAAAAAAAAAGACTATTTAACCACTGCTCTGGAAAGAGAAATTAGTGTCCAGATAGCCCGTCTAATTTCCCTTATTTAACGTGACAGCCATATTTGTTTCAGTGAATTCACCTGTTTTCAAGGTACAGTTCATGGATTCTATTAAACATACACAGTTGTTCCACCCTCACTGAAACTCGCTGTTCAACTCCTCCTCCCTGTCTCCAGGCAGGTACCCATCTATGTATCTGTAGGTTCACTTTTGTCTAGACTTTCCATTTGAATGCAGTAATGCGATGTGGGGGGGTCTGTCTATGTCTTTGGCTTCTGTGAATGTCTTTGGCTTCTTTTACTTAACACGACTCACCGATTTGCAGATCTTTACGTTGATGGATGCTACTCTGTTGTGCGGATACTCCGAATTCTGTTCTCCATCCCTCAATCGTGGCCATTGGATCGTTGTCAGTTCTCGCATCGACAGGGTCCCACATTCCTGGTTTGCCTTGTAGACATGTTGCTGTCCGCTCGCTGCTCCGCTCACTGGGATTTCTCATGGTTGTGTCAGGCTCCGCCAGAGCTAAGCTCAGTGCCTGGTGATAGACCCTCACGTCACCAGCCACCCTCTGCCCACTTGCATTACTGGAAACTCCACTTCTTGCTGTTGATCTTATAGGACCTTCTGCACCTCTCACTGCGAGCGCCCGCACCGGTATCAGCGATTTGTTGGTTCTTACGCAACACCTTCTGTAGCAGTACCTTCTTCTGTGAGGAAGTCTGCCTGACTTGCATCCGCCCTCCCCCTTGCTAGCTTGTGGGTTGGCAGTTCAAGTCCCCTCCTGCAGGGTCTCAGAAGCTAGGCCAGTCCCTATCTCCTCCTCCTGCCGCTCGGCCCGCCCGGCCTGGGTGCCGGCCCCGCCTGGCATGCCCCTCCTCATCCCCACAACTTTGAATCTGGCCTTCCTTTATCATTTCAGCTTCTCAGCTCCTTTCTTGATCCTCTGCTTGGTATGTTTTCCCTAGGAGCCCTCATCCCTGCAGGGTAAATTTACTCAACTGTTGAGTCTCTGTCAGCTTTGATTAGCAGGTAATGTCCATTAGGAAGGAAATTCGGTTTTGTCCACTTGTAGCGCAGGTAACTAGTACAGGACTTGGCACAGAGTAGGAGCTCACAAAGTATTTATTGACTAAATCTATGCAAAATACTCAGAAATAAAACAATGAACCATGATTAAGACGTTGGGAGACTAACCCTACACAGACTGGAAGAAATAGCTGGACGTGTGTGAAGACTCAGGGTCTATGTTGAGGGGGCAGAATGAGGCAGGCTCCGGCCTCAGGATTATCTGAGGACTGTGTTTGAGTATTAGGAAAGCTCTTGGCATGTCGGGCTAGAGACGGAACATGTTCTCTCTCCCTATCTCAAAGCACATGTCACAGACTCCTGGGAGCTGAGGAAGTAGCTCTTCTGCTTGCTTAAGCATAGATGAACAGCTGGTCAAGGATTTTCCTGAGATTGGAGAAGTGGTTTGAGCTTGCTCTAAAATAGTTTAGATAATAATATACCAAGACATTGTCTCATAGGTTAAGTAAAAACGTATCTGTTGAAATTCTTTGTATGAATGTCTCCTGACTAAATCTTGGCAAAGATAATGCTTGCTTGTCTTTCAATACCCACTAGCAATAAAGCACAGTATGCAGTGGCAATTGCTGTTTGCGCTCTGCATCCCCTGTGTCCTGGTGATTTTGTGACCCTTAACCAGGGACCCCAACGCACTAGATGTTGACAGACATGGAGGAAGAGAATCTTCATAATTTATTTCTGAGTGAATTTTCTGTGTGCAGCATAAAAAGAAAATGTGAGTAGCATCATCAACATAGAAGAATCGGTGTGACAGTTTATATTTTCACCCCAAACGGCCCCTGAAACCTGAAGTATTCACATTTATTAATTGAGAGTACAGTCATATTGAAGAGTGGCGATGTAACTCTGGGGCCTTGCTTCCGAGCGCTTACAATGAAGCGCACAGGGGCCACATGAGGGAAGAAGATGGCCCAGCACTGAGGCTTGCTTGAGGTGGTTTTTACAAGCCATGGTTTCTTTTTCTGGGTGGGATAGAGCTGAATGTTGTGAGCTCAGAAAGTCAGTGGACGCTGCTGCCAGCCCCGCAGCTCAGTCCCGTCCACACAGGCGCAGCACACGCCACATGCACGCCTCTCCACGCCACGCCGCCCCCTCTTAGTCTTGCTTTGCCTTCCTTTCAAGTCATAATTATTTATCAGAGCTTTATGTGAAGTAAAGTGTCAGAAGTAAAACTTACTGAGCTTTTTATGCTCCGTAGTGGGTCACCTGTTCTTCTATGGCGTGCAACTTGCCTTGTTGCAATTTATCTTCCCGTATTGAGTGCCGACACCGGACACCTGATGGGTCTCCCTCACGCGCCCGCAGGTAACCGAAGAGCGCGTGATCCCCACCGTTGGCTTTCCGAGGGCCTCGACAGTCCTTGCCAGTCCTCAGCGATTAGTTTATTGCAGCCCACATCTGTGCAGGTATTGGGTCATTTCATACCACATTCAAGTATCATTCTTTCAAAGCATAGCAATGCTGCCATTCTGTGGTAGCTGTGAGGAAATTGAACAGCTTTTACATGAAAGAAGATTGAAAGTACTTGGAAGCAGCCCAGTGGTTTAATTTCTTAGTGCCTGAAGTAGATATATGCAGTATACAATTAGCATTGAATTCTTTTTTTTTTTTTTTTTTGGGGGTCTGGTCGTGGGGCCTGAACTCTGGGCCTGGGCGCTGTCCCTCAGCTCTTCATCTCAAGGCTAGCACTCTACCACTTGAGCCACAGAGCCACTTCCGGCTTTTTTTCTTTTTGCTTATGTGGTGCTGAGGAATCGAACCCAGGGCCTCATGCACGCAAGGCAAGCACTCTACCACTGAGCCACCTTCCCAGCCCCTAGCATTGAATTCTTGAATTTCTTTTTTCAATGCTCACAAGATGAGGTCAATGTGACTGGCAATATCTCTCCGGCCTGTGAGTGGTTACGTACCTACCAGGAAGCCAGTTAATACTTCAAGATTATTAAACATATACTTACAAAATGATTTTTAGTTACCAAAACCCCTCTAGCACTTTAAAGGTTTTGCAACATAAGACTACATGGTAAAAACAGCTACGAAAATGTAGAAAGATTCCTCATTACAACTATGACTAAGTAAGAAATTGTCTTCTGGTCTAGAAGCTACAGACCCTGATACTTTTTAAACAGAATAGTACTTCCTTGCTTCAGTGAAATATGAGTGAACTATCTACAAGAACACTCAGAAGCTGACACCAAGGGAGAATTAAAGTTGGTGAGCAGAGAACAAGCCCAGGGCAGCTGGTAAAGGTCTGACCCGGCACAGGCCAGACCCTGGAATCAATCTCCAGCCCTGAAAAATAAGCACAAGCTACATCCTCAAAACTCCTACTCACTACTCAGCAGAAAATTCGCCAGAACTGGAGGCCTGGGTCAAATGGTAGAGCACCGGCTGTGAGCAGAAAAAGCCAAGTGAGAGTACCAGGCCCTGAGCAGCCCAGAACTGCACGAAACTGGCAGGAATAAATGTCTCCGTGGCTCCAAATGACAGATCTACAACTGCGACAAAAATCACGGCGCTTTTCTATTCTCTATTGTACATCATCGTAAGTGAGCAGTTGCCCCTCCAGGCGGCGTGCTTCATTTTGTAACAAAAATCAAAAGCATTTGCCCTAAACCGCCTGAGCGCGGCAGTGTCCTCCAGGCGCTCTCTCTCTATCTCGAATCTCAGGCCAGCTCTTGTCTCCATCCTGCAGAGGCTCTTGACCATCTGTGCCAGTAACTTTGCTCCGAAGTTTGCTCGCAGGTTTCTTCACTGGTTTCTGAGCGTGACTTCGTACTGCACGGATGGTTTCATGTTGCATTATACCAGTGTTTCGCAAATCAGCAAACCGCGTGAGATTGGCAAGATGCAAGCAGACTCTAGGAACTATATTTGGGTCAGAACTACTTTTAAAATGATCAATTAATTTGTCATTCTCATGTAATTAGGATTTTACTTTCTAAAAATAATACCCTGTAACTGGGAGACTTGAGTCCCATTTTTTCTGGGGTGGAGAGTTGAGCTATGTTTTAACACTTTCCTTCTGAACAATATTCTAGCAAACAGTGCAGTCAGAATTCCTACCAAGCACGCTCTCCATGGTGAGCGCTTCATCTCCCACATACCCTCCTCCTCAGGTCAGAGTCAACAACGAAGAACACCAGCAGTAACAAAGCCATCCCCTCGGTACCTCCCACCACATTAACCAGTTTTAGAAAATGTAAGTAGTTCATCCTAACTTGACTTTCTCCACTCCATTCTGACTGGCTGTTCGATCACGTTGGCCAAACCAAAATAGAGACCCGTATTACTGTGACGCTAGCGTGTAGGAGACCCAGGTGGCTTGAGGAAGTAACTGGGGTGGCTTCCCCCCCCCCACCGCCTCAGGCTCCCCCCAGCTGTGAGCATTTCACAGAGGCAGACAGAAAGCCTGAGGCATCCTCCGCCATCCCGGAAGTCACATAGACCAGAGTTTCTCCATCCAGAAATCACAGCGCAGTGAAAGGCATCGGGAGGAGAGTCACTGTGACATTCTAAGCCTTTCCCTTCTGCTGCGCCTAAATATTCTAACGCAAACTCCGGGTATTTGCTTTGTGATCAGATTTTGTCAGATACAGATTGAAAACACATTTAGCTTTCCTTTCCAGTGACAGCTAAAGAATGTATTACAGCAAGGTAGCACAATGCAAAGAGAATAAAGACATCTATTTAAAAACTGACCCATGAAGGCTTTAAGAGAATGTCAAAAATGCACCGTTTGATGACAGCCTAGTTCTGGTAAACAACTATTTAAATCTCTCGTTGCAGACACTTCCACAGACAGCACAGTTTGAGATGAAGCAATCTTTTTCTGGGTAAATTGAGGGTATAAAAACACTAGTTTTTACTCATGCTGGAAAATATAACTAACAAAAAGATCTCCTTCTTATATGTCTCTTTTATTTCTTCCAATTTCCTCCATATTCTCCTGCTATCTTATCTGGCTTCTAAATAATTGCTAAAAATAGATCCTTCATTTTTTTAATTGGTAAGCATAATAAACATTTTTTGTAGTTTTCTCTTGGTGCCAGTGCTAGACTAAACTTAGGGTCTCTGTCTTGGCTTTTGGCCAGTTGCTCAAGACTGGCACTCTGCCCCTTGAGCCACACCTGCGCTTCTGGCTTTTTGTTGGCTCTTTGGAGACAAGAGTCTCACAGCTCTGTCTCCCTGGTCTGGCTCCAAACCAGATTTAATGAGCTTGTGCAGGCAAGGTTTGTCACACAGCAGTGATCACAGGGTAGAAACGCTGGGAGGTGGCGACTGCGACCTCCCTCCCCTCTCATCTTGTTAGCACCAATTGACAGGGAAGCCTCTTCCCGTGTCCTGACCCCACGTCCCCTCCCCCAGCCCCTGTGCCACACGCCATGTCTGATGTGTTACTCCGTGTGAGTGCCCAAGTCAGGCTTCTGCAGGCTGCCAGCAGTCTTCCATGTACCGACACTCAGTGAGTGCCGGCTTTTTAAACCAAATGAGACCCATGCAACACAATGTTTTCTACATTTAACCAAGATAATATTATCACTCTCCATTATTTACAGCCAAGAAATCAAGTGTGGTGCTCTGCTTCTTTAATCACCCATGCTATAAACCTTACCATAGAGAAATAGACACACATATAAAGAGTTATCTACAATCAGGAATCTTAATTAAGGCACCTGATTGAAAAATTAACACGAGTCAGTAGTTTTTTTACATTACCTGTAACTGTAGTGAAGCATAGTTAACACAATGAGGATGAACACATTTTAGTGTGTAACTCGCTGAACTTCAGAAAGCAAAGTCATGTAACCACTCACAGTCCGGATGGGGAACATTTCTGTCACCTCCCAAGGTCCTCTCATACCCCAGCCTGAGGCATGGGATTTCTCCGTGTCCCTGAACTGGGTCTTCTCCCGAAGTTCCCTTGGAAGAAATCACACAGCATTTCTTGTCTCTGCCTGGCTTCCTTTCTTTAAGATTTATCCATGTCATATATGTGTATGTGTGTGTGAACACATATACACACATCTATATAGGTATGTATGCATGTAGGTCAATGTATATGTATGTCAGTGTATATATAATGCATATATACATGTACATTATACATATATATATATATATATACATTGACCTATATGCATACATACTTATTCCTGATTCTCTACAGTGTAACTTGTTTTCAGCCTTTTTATCATGAAGCTTTTAAAAAATGTGTTGTTGCTGCTTTTTGTCTTACCATCGGTCTATGTGAAAGTTTGTGCATAACTTTAAGGAGAATAACTATTATTTGCTTCATTTTGGAATGACATGGGCATTGTCTTTTCCACAACTATGAGAACTTTATGACATACATTTCATTCCTTTCATAATTAAGATTCATTCCATTTCTATTTTAAGAACACAGGCAGAGGCATAGCAGAACCAAAGCCATTGCAATGACAGTAAAAATCCAGAGGTTATTTTTCCTTTCTTTTTTGTCTCTTATTAGAAAAATATTTTTCTTGACTCAGAGAATTTACTAATGTCTACACAGATATAAAGTTCAAGATTGCAATCAAGTATCTATACTAATGAGGCATGTATTTAGATTTTAATAAAAATCGACAATTATAATGACTTTCATCTATGTTATAGGGTCATGTACACATGACCTAAAAAAATCAGAATATAATTTTTATATTTACTCCACATAAACACACTCTCAATTACCCTTACTACTCTCCCTCATCATCTTTTAAAAATGTGAAATAGTTTTACATGTGCAGTAACTAAAAAATAACCTATGAAAAAGTAAAAAATAATGCAAATATATCTTGATAATAAAAGGTTATTGATCCTAAAAATATAAATGCTTATAGTGAGAAGGGAAGAAATAAATCTCCAATCTAGTCTCATATCTACATATGTGAGTATTTATATCCATGGTTATATATTTATGCTTTGTAAGATACATGGAAGTAACTCAGTGCTCACAGCTTCCTTTATGCATGTTCTATTATTTTTTGTAGAAAAGCATGGCCGGAAGTCTTACTAGATGCTGCCCTTTTCTCAACAAGTACACCACAGCAAATCCCTCCCCGACAGAGCCTGTTCCTCAGTTCTGCCAAGGTGTGGTACTGTGCTCCTGAGCCCCAGGAGCAGACACTAAGTCAGTGCATCCCACACAGGCCAGCCACATTAAGGTTTAGATGTGTTTTGCACTGAGCAATGGAATATTACCATGGAAAGCCCCAGTGTCTGAGTCACGCATCCCTGTCAGAAAGGAAGTGGAGATATTTTAGTCTCCAATTGATAATGTCTGCCCAGTATTTCAGAGAGGGGCGCGATGTACTTCAGCTCTACTCTGTTAGATTTTTGTTACCTTTTAAAGAGTTCTGTATTCCTGGTAGTGAAATTTTCTTGTGAAAGAATAGTAAAGGTGTTAGAGAGCCAGGGCCGGTGGCTCACGCCTCTAATCCTAGCTACTCGGGAGGCTGAGATCTGAGGATCAAAGCCAGCCCAGGCAGGAGAGTCCATGAGACTCCTATCTCCATTTAACCACCAGAAAACTGGAAATGGCGCTGTGGCTCAAAAGTGGTAGAGCGCGCGCCTAGAGCAGAAGAGCGGGGGTCAGCGCCCAAGCCCCGAGTTCAAGGCCCACGACTGACAAAAAAGAAAATTGTTACACATTGTCAAAACGTCCTTCACACATAGCAGTGTGGACACGCACGTCAGTGTGTGGGTTTGGGCACCAGCCCGGAGCCTTTCTCGGGGCCGCACGCGAGGGAGTCTTACACTTGGGGGGGGGGGGGGGGTCTGTGGAACCTTCTGGGCTCCAGGCCCTCCCCCACCTCCTTTACCCCCTTCTCCCCACGGGGCCAGGGACCCCGTCCTTCCACCACCTAGCTCAGAAGGATTCTTTGCAAAGTAGGACTCATTTCACAGCTCTGGTCAACGCTGCGCAGCAGTCATGAATTTACCTCCTGCGCCCGCCCGGGGACAGCGAGCTGAGCCTGGGACGCGGGGAGGGGCGCGGGGAGGGACGCGGTCAGAGGCGCGTGGCGCCCGCCCGGGGACAGTGAGCTGAGCCTGGCAGCGGCGCCCGCGTCCCCAGCTTGCTCCGTGGCGCCCGCCCGGGGACAGTGAGCTGAGCCTGGCAGCGGCGCCCGCGTCCCCAGCTTGCTCCGTGGCACTGGAGGCGCGTGGCGCCCGCCCGGGGACGGTGAGCTGAGCCTGGCAGCGGCGCCCGCGTCCCCAGCTTGCTCCGTGGCGCCCGCCCGGGGACGGTGAGCTGAGCCTGGCAGCGGCGCCCGCGTCCCCAGCTTGCTCCGTGGCGCTGGAGGCGCGTGGCGCCCGCCCGGGGACGGTGAGCGGCGCCCGCGTCCCCAGCTTGCTCCGTGGCACCGGTCTAGCCGGTAGCGGCGGAATCGCGTCCTCTTCCTCTGCTCACAGATCGCGGGGGAGCTGCGCGAACCGGCGTGGAACGCGGGTGCCCTTGGACAGGGCGGCTCGCCCCCTGGAACCTCCTCCCCTGGCGGAGCGGAGGGCTGGAGAGGGCGCTGCCTGGCCTGGCCCAGTGAGCCGGCTCCCCGTCAGCAGCCAGCCGAGCCCGCGTCCTGTCAGCTCGCACGGTGCTCTGCGGCTCCCTGGGACCGGAGCTCCTTCCGAGCCTGGCGCAGCTGCAGCCGAAGCTGGACAGACGGCCAGGCAGTGGACGGCACAGCCTGTAACGGCCTCTGCTCTCCGTGGACCCGGCCACGGGCCTGGGCCTGCGGTTCCACCGCGGCCAGCCTCGGGCGGCCTGGAGGAGGCTCAGCCCGCATGGGACCCACCAGAGACCCGTCTCGCCAAAAACGCTCCGGAGGGAGCGTCCGTCCGCTTTCGGTCCGGGGCAGGCGTTATCTCATGCAGACGGCCCCTGGCACTTAGGGAAATGACTCTGCCTTCTGCCTTCTAAGCACAGGGTCCAGCAGCGACCGGCAGAGTTGACTTAGAGTGGACCTGAAGGAGGGAGGGAGCCATTTGCTGGGACCTAGTTTCCAAATCTAATGCACCTGAGGGGATGCCCGCTCCAGGCCTGAGCACCACCAGTAGCTCCTTTCTCCTGAATTGGGGCCATCGTGTTTCCATTATCTTGGATTAATTTAGATAGGATTCATTTTTATAAATTTATACATCTTTATGGTAGTACATATTTCACTTTAAAATAGGGAAAATGGTTAACCTCAAAATGATTGAATAATATTTATGTGGGATCAAACAACTAGAGAGCTCTCATAACTAAAACTCTTTTTAAAAAAGTATATACATTGTAAACTTCTCTATGAAGAAGAAAGAAAATAACCATCTGCTAGGCTGCAGATTGTATCTTGCAACGTGCAATCTGTTATGTATTTCCAATTATTTTGATAATTAATAGATTATGGCATGAAAAATGATCAGAATATTAAGATATATTTTGACACACTGAATACGGTTAGGACCTTAGCGCTAGTTGAGTTCAGTGAACTCTACTGACTATGCACGGCACGGCACATGTAGAGCCCCAGGACACTCCCTGCCCTCAAAGGCAGGGTGAAACCTGCGGCTGACGCAGCAGTTTCCATCCGCAGTTTGTGTAAAGTGAAGCACTAGGGACCTGCAAGCTGTGTGGTTGGTGGCGAGAGTCTTTTCTCTGGCCACCGAGGTCTGCGGCTCTCACCCAAGGCGATTTTCACCCTAAAACCCTGGTGAAGGCTAAAGATGCCACGTCACTTTGCTCTTCTCTTCCTTCATTTCCCAGTTTTGCTTCTGGGAAGTAGAAAATCATTCGTGTATTGAGTGTATTTCTGTGTGAGAGTGGTATGTGTGCTGTGCAAAGTATTTCTCTATGAGCTGCGACAGGGCCAGGGTAGTGGGACGGAGCCCTGGCATCTCTCGGGAGTGAGGCTGCCGACCCAGCAGGCCGACGTGCCCACTCCAAGCGTGCTGAGAGAGGGCTGGCCTGACTCAGATAGCGCGGAGACCATTACAGTATGACAATGCTCCATCGCAATGGAAAATGACCGTTAGGCCATTACACTATGACAACGCTCCATCGCAATGGAAAACGACCGTTACACTATGACAAGGCTCCATCACAATGGAAAACGACCGTTAGGCCATTACACTATGACAACGCTCCATCCCAATGGAAAATGACCGTTAGGCCATTACACTATGACAATGCTCCATCGCAATGGAAAACGACCGTTACACTATGACAACGCTCCATCCCAATGGAAAACCATGTGTTTTGTTGAAGTACTGAGTAAACCAATGAGTTACAATTTTGTCACTAGACTATTAGAAAAGAAAGGTGTGCAAAAAACGTGGAGGCCTGTGGCGTGGTGGAGCAATGATTAACACTCGAGGGCTCCCCCAGCGGCAGCTCCCAGTGTTCGCAGAGTCGCAGGTCCTCCGTGGGCCGAGTGTCGGTGGAGTCGCCTCTGCGTGTGCGTCCCTCCCTGCAGGGCGGTGGTGTGCGAGGCTAGGCTGGTGCCGGGCACTGGGGTGAGCCACGCAGCTGCCTTCTCCCCCGTGGTGTTCACCATGCAGAAACCCACCAGAGAAACTCCATGCCCGCGTTCCCGCCCAGACCATGCCCGCCCCTTCCGTGCAGTTCCTTTCCAATAATCAGCACGTAGAACTGCAAACTTGCTGAATAAGGCAAAAGCACCAAAGTCTGGAAAAGCTTTCCCACAGGAAAGGAACCGTGCAGTTTTTGTTTGTTTTTAAGAAAAACAACTATAAATCAATTGGCTGAAGTAGATGAATGGACAGTGCCTGTGGGGTCTTGTGATTCTCATTTAGAAGAATTTGGTTTTGTTTATTTTCTCTTCCACGCCCACGGTTTGTGAAGGCAGCTGGTTAAGAGGTTGATGCTTTACGCAAAGTCTGGTTCCTTGCTACTAACATGGATGTGAGGCGGCAGTGCCCAGTGTGAATTCTGTTGGTGGTTTTATCCTCCACAGTCTATGTTTTTGCTTCATGGCTTGGAGCAAGAAAACCCTATGGATATATGACTGAACTTGGAAGCAGAATACTCCCTTTATGACTGTATTGTTAAGTAACAGGCTATGTTTCATTGGCTTTTTAATAGGGGTAGTTGCTAGATTGATTTTGCTTAGAAGGTAAACAGCAGAAAAATCTCTCTCTGTTACAGTCGCTTATAGGTGTACACAAATATTTACACATGCACACCAGTGAGCTATCAATCTAGAGAACCAGTGCCATTTCTGAGATTATGTTAATATCTTCCCACGAAACTACTGACCTTTTTCACACAGGAAGAGCGGGCATGAGGTCAGATGGCTCTAGAGGCCGGGCCGCATTGGGTGGGGAGCCTTGTCGTATTGCTGGTCATTTCCCAACCTGTGCTCCCGAGTTGAGCCCCGGGACTCTGCTCCTGGCGAGAACTCCCACAGAAGCAGGAGCTTAGTGCTGTCCAGGTCCCACTGCTAGGATATGGCTTGGGTTGTGAACACCAGGGCCTTCTTTTCCCCACCACAAATAATGGATAAGTACTTGCTTGCTTAAAAATAAATGGATCTCTGAGCCTTCTCCGCCCCCTCACTGATCTTTCTCAAATTCCACGCTAGCAATTGGTGTGAATTCACAGTATTCCGTATTTGCACTCTGAACAGTGAGCTGCCAAGGGCAGTGGTTAAATGAAGTCTGCTTAACAGGCATGTCTGTTCTTAAAATTTGCAGAAATCCCTTAGACCAACCGTTTCCTGTTGCATAAAAGGATAACATTGTAGTTCTTGTAGTCTTTAGTTTTCCAGCAATGTGCCTGAGTCGGTCCCTGAAATTATCACCCAACAAACGAGGAAGAGCTGCTCAGGAAGGCAAGCGCATCACTGATGCACATGGCGCATGGGAGCAATTGATCTGCAGCAAAGAGGTCTGGCCACGTTCCGGGTCCGAGGAAGTGATCCCGCTGTCTCTGGGAGTTAGAATGTGGAAGATTACAGCAGTATAGGCACTGGCCGAGGGACAGCCAGATGAGAACAATGAAGTGTGGAAATCTGTGGTTTCCAAAAACACACAGGAAGGGAGGAGGATGAAAAATACAATTGAGAAGAAAGTCAACAGTAATGACTACACTGAAGCCTGTTGTTCCCATTGTACAGGAATTCAGCTCATCTCTGAGAGAACATGAATAGTGGGGTCAAACTAATGACCCACTCAGTTACTTGGTTTGTGTGTTGTTTCTTGGTGAGTCCCGGGGCTTGAACTCCGGGCCTGGGCACTGCCCCTGGGATGTTTTGCTCAAGGCAAGCACTTGAGCCACAACTCTGTTTATGGCCATCTGGTGATTGATTGGAGATAAGAATCTCACAGATCTCCATATTCCAGCCAGCTTCAACCTGTGATCCTCAGATCTCAGTCTCCTGATTACTTACTTTTAATACACCACTTTTTTTCAAGACACATTTCCCTTTCTTTGTGTTCTCTAATTATTCATAAGCCCTGCTTCTTCAAAACCAGACAGAATCATAATATCTGCTTCACAAATACATGTTAATTTAATAAAATTAACTATATGGAGGCTGTTAAAATCCTGAGTATTAACATTTTAAACCATTTGACTTGATAAAAAAACCTTAAAAGACAAAAAATCAGTTTTTATGCTGTTCATATGATTAGCACAATTCGTACCATATTTTCTAATTTTTCAAAGAACTGAGCTAAAAAACATCTAGCCAAAAGTTTCACATTATGTGAATTTGAGTAGAAATTTGAAGATTTATTATGGTGACTATATATCAGCAGTGATAAATATATGTTTCCTGATTAGGATTTTTTATCTGAAGAAAGTGAGCCATGGGGACATACTCTCAGAGCAAAAAATAAACCACTGCAGAGTGTTTTGATAAATAGACAATATCCATATTCCTAGGTAGCATGTGGCAATGTGACAAATAAATTATTTTTAATAAAATCATTAAAGATTTTCATGAAAGATTAATGAGCATTAGTTAGGCTATAAAAGCATGAAAAGCATGTACAAAAAACAACTTGTAGTGCAGGAGGAAGTTGAGAGGCAATCTTGTTAGCATAATTGATCTCCTCCCTCATCTCCTGCACTGCGCCATGCGTGGAAGCAGCCCCAAAGGCTCTACGTCCACATTCAGCATCCCAAGTGAGGCAGAGCGCAACTCCAGAAGGTTCTGTTGCTCACCTAGCAGGGCAGGGACCACACTATAAAACTCATATTTGTTTCTGTTAATATTTGTTCTGCAACAAATATGAATATTTCATACCATAAAATTTACATAGCATGAAATGGAAAGGACTAAAGATACCTTTTTAAAAATCTCATCAGTAAAAACGTTGAGTGTGCTGAATATTTTACCAGGTGTATATTCTTCCACTTTCATACATAGGGCAAAATTAAAATTTAGTTTTCTATGTTGTATATAAATGACAAATATCTTTTGGATACAAGGTCACATTTTATTACATATGGGAAAACGAGAAAGATTTGTCTTTCTAACCCTTGTTCCCATTTTCCTATTACCCAAGGTTAGTCCTTCCTGTTCAGCAAACAGCGGCATTCCGTGGATGATTCTAGAGAACACAGGCTGGCTGGCTTCGTTGGTAATCTTTGGTACTATTGATCACTGAGCGCACATTTCCTGGCGTAAGGGGCGGGGGCGGGCCAGTCTGTGCGCATGCTCCAGTCTGCCCAGGCCCACACTGTGTGCTGTTTGGCAGGCAACATCGCCACGTCCCGAATAGCACGTCCTGCCTTGGTAGTTTAGTTTCAGGGTGACTTAGGGGTTCGTAGGAATCATTAGCAACCTGCTTTCAGCCTCAAGCTTCATTTGCAAAGTTATAGTCTATACTTCAATAGCTAAATCCAATAAATATTAGAAACAACTGTTAGTCACTCCTTTCTCAGGCAAAGATCTATGCCTGGCCACCCTTCCTTTCCTGTATTTACCCCTCTATGCACGCAGAGAAGTTTCCTCATCTGTGAAACGGGGTTATGCATTCTAGTAAGAACGGAGTGAATACAGAGAGCCAGGGACACAAAGAGCTGAGGGCTTCCTTGAGCCCCACTTCCCCCACCCAGAGCTCCTCACCCGCTCCGCACCCACCCAGCAGTCTGTGGACTGTGGCCTCCTCTCCAGCCCCCAAAACACCCTCACCAGAAGAACTCCATACTTGGATCTTGTTGCACCCCAGCCAGAGGCCAGCGGCCGGCCCTGCGTCGAGGACACCAGTGGTTTTATCTTCACGTATGAGTTCCATAGGTAAACGTGTGCCTGGGAACTCCAGGTAGGGCCAGCCCTGTGCAGATGCACCACAGCCCAGCTGAGCCCGATGGCTTCCTTATCTCACCCTGCTTCCTTCCGTTCCTTTGCCGGAGCATCCCCTCAGGTAAACCACATCCCACAGAACCCTTCTCCCTCGGCACCTGCGTGGGGAGTGAGGGGGACGCACACACTCTCCACTGTTGTCCTGTGCTATCCAGTATTCTGATTTGTTGAGGAACAAGCTGACAGCCAACCAGGACCGTGCCTAATGAAGGGTACGGCTTTCCCACAGTCCCGTGAGTCTCTGTGCATATCTGCTACTAGGCACAGCATCTCCCGGCCCCGCTCTGTACAAAACAGAGGTGTTCTCCCTTTGATGACAGTCTGGGCTTTCCTAATAAACACAGCATGCCTTGAGGGATGTTTTCCATGCATAGGTCAGAGCCTGGATTGAATTGGGCCACTGATCATCACACAATGTCAAGTAAATGCCAGCCCAGACCTGACCGAGTTTACAGTTCAAGACAAATAATTGAAAGCTCCCTTAGCAAAGCAAGAAATTCAGGCTGTGGGTTTTCTGTGTTTTTTTTCTTTTAAGAATTACCCATGACCTTTACATCTGCACCTCCATGGCATAAAACACTCCACAGAGAAAATGAAAATAGCCACTGCCACCAAGTTGAGAAACTCCTGAACTCTAGAGCTCACAAGTCTGCAGCTATTTGATTTAGAAATCCTGGGACTGTGTGTTTACTTTTGTGTCTATGATAAATATTCTTTTATCTTCTGCTTTACTAAGAGTATCTTTAATTATATGCACATAAAATTCTATTTTGTCTTAATGACATATTACATTCTGAAGCAGAATTCTGCTTCTTCTGACTTTAGGTAATGTAATGAAAATACATATCTCAAAAATGAAAAAAAAAGAATTAGTGCTTTGTTCTGTTCACCCAAGATGACTGGAATTTAATGTAGTAATACAGCCTGCTTTTGTATTAAGGTAAATTCCATTTCAAAACACATGATAAGTGTTCTCTATTGCATTCTTCATGACATATTTTAAAATACTGAGAATCAGACAGCTTTACTCTCTTTGTGACTCTGAGGTTATCTAAGGCTGTTTGCTTTTGGATGTGTTTTATAAGAGAAACTTTTGACGCTGGTAGAAATTAAGCCAGTTGTTCAAGGGGCAAGATGCATTTGCATTGCAGCAGTTCTGTTAGGCTGGTCATTTATCCTGAGCCTTCGAATGGCCAGCGGGAGCAGCTCCACCACGTTGCAGATTCACAACCTCAGCCCTCCCATAAAATACACATCAAGCTCCCGTTTTCTGGACAAGGAAACCAGATGCAGAAAATTGGGTCATTGAATCAGGAGAACATAAGCTGTGACCCAGAGCGGGCCAGCAAGGCCAGCCCGGCCAGTGGCTGTGTGCCGCGTCTGACTCCCAGACCTTGGCGCCAGAAATCCAGCCTCCCCGCGCCCGGGGGAAGAGCCACCCGGTCATTTCTCACCAAGATCCCCCGGCCGCCGTGAATGCCAGTGTGTGGATTGAAGGGTCACAGCTGTTAGTCCATGCCGCGCTCTGGTCTCTGTGGTTCCAGAACCCATGGTCTCACCCATTCCCCACGTGCCCTTCAGTGTGTGGGGCGGAGAGGCAGAGGAGCGGCTGGGAGGCGTCTGGGCATACCTGCGGAGCTCTCACGGTGGTGCTTCCCTGCCCGCTTCCGTCCCTGTCTGCGCAGCCTGTGCTTGGCATGCCACGCCTGGCCTGGTGTCCCCTCTGCCTCAGTCCTCCTGCGCCTCGCCCCCAACGGGCCGTAGCTTGAGCGCCCACCAGCTTCCTCAGGCACGCACCAGTTCACATGTTGGTGCAGAGGCAAAATGCCAGCCGGTGCTGCCTGGCAGAGCGTCACAGCAGTGGCTCCGGCGCTCAGGGCACACGGGTGCCTCACGTGGCCAGGGCGTCACCTTCCGAGGACATGGGGTCACGCTCGGACAGCCTGCCCTTAGCCCTGTGTCTGCTCAGCCCTGACCATCGCTACAAGATGAAGGCTGAGGCTCATGTGCGCTTGGTTGGTACGCTGAAATAGAATGCAGTTTGGTGCGTGGGGAGAGGGCTTTGGGCCAGATTTTAACACTGAAGTATAGAAACAGATGTAAGCAAGACTTCTCAGCCAACACCTCCGTGTGTTCATCCTGAGGACTTGTAAACACAGCGCGAACCACAAATCCTAAAGCCTCAGGAGCGACAATCGCGTCGGGTCAGGGTCCGGGCTCTGGGCCGTGTGATGTGGGCTCTGGGCTGTGTTTAAGTGTTTGTGTTACAAAGAGTTTCCTGTTGAGTATCTAACACACGGCTACTGCACGGTGGAATTGAAACACCAAAGATATCCGTAAGGACTGATTCCTCTCTGGGGAGCACTCGACTCCAGCAGTGATTAAGTCCTTCATTCCAGAGAGGGATGGGCTGCATCAAGGCTGAGGAGGTGAATTGTGTGTGGCTGTACTACCATTGCATGGACGGTTGGTTGGGCCTTGTCAGTTGGTTGAGTGACCTGTGCCTTTCAGCAGCTGAATTCTGTGTTTTCAGAGATCGTCTACAGCTGGGTGTTTAACGAGTTCCCTTCCTTCGTGGTGGAGGACAGCCGGCGCTTCGTGTCCCAGCAGACAGGCAACCTCTACATTTCCAAAGTGCAGAGCTCAGATGTTGGCAGCTATATTTGCCTGGTGAAAAACACGGTGACCAACGCCCGGGTGCTCAGCCCTCCGACCCCGCTCACTCTGCGCAGCGACGGTAAGTGGCTGGCCTGGCGGCGCCTCGTCCTCTCTCCCCTTCATCCCTCTTGTCCCCCGCTGCCCCCTCATCCCCAACGCACACAGCTAAGCCGGGGGCCTGGCTGGGCCTTTGCACCCAATAACAAATGAAAGCAGAAAGCACACCCCGCATTTAGAACCACGCCAGGTGTAGTCTGAGATGGAGCAGACAGAAACTTTTCATAACGTTTTAAGCGAGGACGATGACGACGAAGATGGGTGAATGAGAAGCACCCACCCTCCTGCTCCTCCGAAGAGGGGCCGGGTGCGCAGTCCCCACCTGGCCCTCTGCCCTGTGCCGGGGCACAAGCGGCGGCTGCCACCGCCTGTCACCTCAGCGGCCTACAAGTTGAATCAGCAGCTTTGAATAGTGCTTGGTACAATTATCATTTTCATTATTTTTTCCAGTAGTAGGAACAGTTGGAACTTTAACTTTTAAGAGCCATTCGGGCAGATACCATGAGGCCATCTATCTGAAGTATCTTACATTTAAACACCTCATTTGCATTTAGAGACATTTACCGTCAAGCATGGCATTAGGGGATTCAGGTGCTGTGTTAGAGTTGATATGCAGCGTGCTCTGTCATGCAACAGAAATTATCTATGAAAGCATTATGAGGGGTGCTTGAGCATTCTGATTGATCTTGAAGTTTAAGAATGATGTATTTCAATACTGTCATTTGCTTTTTAGACTATATGGTGCTAAACTGTATAACTAGAGCTGTGTCACAAGAGTTTTACTTACAATTTAGTGTGTGTATGCATGCATGTATACACACAGTGAAGTCTGTGAGACTTTATAAAGACCATAACTATGAGTGGTGATATATGCTGTATGTTTTAGTAGTAACTCTACCGGGTAGAGTGCAAAGTACCTGTTTAGGGATGGGAACTAAGCGCTTGGTTTGCTCTCTCTGACATCAAGGAATCTGTAACTTGAATTCATCTCCCCACGCCCCATCCAGCTATGGCTGAGGTCGATGGACTGAGGGTTCTTATTAATGAGCTCAGGAAAAGTAATCAGCTGATATTGCATGTGTATACAAGGTGTTTATTTTTATGGCAAGAACTGTGTCAACAAGGAGAGTGTACACATAACTACCTAATCGCATAATCTACGAACCCAGCCCATTAATCCACAGTTGACTGACATAGGTCCAAGGAGCAGGGGGACAGGAAGCGGCAGGCCTCAGAGGCCGAGTCCGGATTCTACTTCCTGGGACTGTCGCTGTGGCCCAGGAGCTACGCAGTGGGATGAGGTGAGGGTTGGAAGTGCAGACCCTGTCCCGGGACATCGAGAGGGCCCTCAGTGACGCACGGTGGCCAGGCAAGCAGAGCGCCAGGAAGCAGGCAGAGTGATGCTGGGTTGGTGGAGTGGGGTTACAGTACAGACCAGGGCGAAAATATGTCAAGACTTCCACCAGAATCTAGAGAGAGCCGAGCATGGCTCCTCCCCAGAGAGTATAGCCCCTCCCCAGACAGCATGGCCCCTCCCCAGACAGCATGAATTCCTCCCCAGACAGCATGACTCCTCCCCAGACAGTATGACTCCTCCCCAGACAGCATGGCTCCTCCCCAGACAGCATGGCTCCTCCCCAGACAGCATGGCTCCTCCTCAGACAGCATGACTTCCTCCCCAGACAGCATAGCTCCTCCCCAGACAGCATGGCTCCTCCCCAGACAGCATGGCTCCTCCCCAGACAGCATGACTTCCTCCCCAGACAGCATGACTCCTCCCCAGACAGCATAGCTCCTCCCCAGACAGCATGACTTCCTCCCCAGACAGCATGACTTCCTCCCCAGACAGCATGGCTCCTCCCCAGACAGCATGGCTCCTCCCCAGACAGCATGACTTCCTCCCCAGACAGCATGACTCCTCCCCAGACAGCATGACTTTCTCCCCAGACAGCATGACTTTCTCCCCAGACAGCATGACTTCCTCCCCAGACAGCATGGCTCCTCCCCGGACAGCATGACTTCCTCCCCAGACAGCATGACTTCCTCCCCGGACAGCATGGCTCCTCCCCAGACAGCATAACTTCCTCCCCAGACAGCATGACTCCTCCCCAGACAGCATGACTTCCTCCCCAGACAGCATGACTCCTCCTCAGACAGCATGGCTTCTCCCCAGACAGCATGACTCCTCCTGAGAGCATGACTCCTCCCCTGACAGCATGACTCCTCCCCAGACAGCATGACTCCTCCTCAGAGCATGATTCCTCCCCAGACAGCATGACTTCCTCCCCAGACAGCATGACTTCCTCCCCAGACAGCATGACTTCCTCCCCAGACAGCATGACTTCCTCCCCAGACAGCATGACTTCCTCCCCAGACAGCATGACTTCCTCCCCAGACAGCATGGCTCCTCCCCAGACAGCATGACTCCTCCTCAGACAGCATGGCTCCTCCCCAGACAGCATGACTTCCTCCCCAGACAGCATGGCTCCTCCTCAGACAGCATGACTCCTCCCCAGATAGCATGACTCCTCTCCAGACAGCATGGCTCCTCTCCAGAGGTGACCAGGGTGGCTCCAGCCCAGGCAGGCCTTCCCTCTTGCTTTGCTCCAGACAGAATGGCCCCCGTGACCTTGGCTGACACTGTCATGGATGTGTGCTTACAGCAGGCGCAGCACTGTGGCTTGCATGTCCCCATCAGTGGCTTAGGTGAGCAGTGAGCACCAGAATATCTGAGAACACCCAGGGCCACTCTCCACCGAGCGCCGCCCCTCACAGGTGGGCTCCTCACCTGAACCCAGGAGAAGGTGCTCCCAGCCTCTGTTCACAAGTTTTAATTTGTAAACTGTTCCAAGGGGACTTGGAGCCTGCTGAGAGGAATACTCCAGTGTGTGTGTATCCAGAGGCTGAACTCCACAGGAACATAGAAACTTAGTTAGCTTTTTATTAATCTTTGATTTATTTTGCTCCTGTCTCTACAGAAGCCTTAAAATCTTGATATGAAATACATTCAGTGAAAGCATCAGAAAATCACTAGTTTTGAAGTAAAATGAGTATTTCATTTGTTCAGATATCCTTCACAATCCATCAAATCACTTTTTCTTTGAGCAGACTTACACAAAAGATTGGAACTCCTATCTACAGAGATAAGAATTTTTATCACGAAAAGCAATCTACACCAGTGTTCATCTGTTCTCTTACTATGTCCCAAGAGCTTGGAAGAATTACTTCATAAGTACTTACGAATTAGATAAATTTTTAAAATGTACATAAAACAAGTTTGGTTTTTCAACCTGAAAACCCGTCTTTATACACATTCTAACCAGTCTCATAGAACGCTAACTTTCGGATGCTCACACTGCGTGTGCGTAGCACAGGAGTGAACTCTGAGTCCCGTGTCCTGTCTGTCTGTCTGTGTGTTGGCTCCACGTCTCCGGCTGCACGCAGCCCTCTCCTCCCCTCACACCCTCGAAACCCATCACCATTGTGCTCACCTCGGTTGTTAGTCTTGGCCTTTGCATTGCTCTATACGTAAAGCACAAGCGTTTGCTTCCTCGATTTCGGGCAGAGTTGTGTTCACAGCTGTGTGTGCCGTCCGGCCTGCCACTGCGCTCCCCGTCCAGCGCGGCGCCTCCTGTCTCCGGACGCCCTGGGGGCTCTGCACGGCGCTGTCCGTCCGTCCCCCGCTCTGTCTGATCCCCCGCTCTGTCCGTCCGTCCCCCGCTCTGTCCGTCCGTCCCCCGCTCTGTCCGTCCGTCCCCCGCTCTGTCCGTCTGGTCCCCCGCTCTGTCCGGCGGTCCCCGGCTCTGTCCGGCCGTCCCCGGCTCTGTCCGTCCGTCCCCCGCTCTGTCTGGTCCCCCACTCTGTCCGTCCGGTCCCCCGCTCTGTCCGTCCGGTCCCCCGCTCTGTCCGTCTGGTCCCCCGCTCTGTCCGTCCGGTCCCCCGCTCTGTCCGTCTGGTCCCCCGCTCTGTCTGGTTCCCCGCTCTGTCCCTTCGTCCCCGGCTCTGTCCGTCTGGTCGCCCGCTCTGTCCGGCGGTCCCCGGCTCTGTCCGGCCGTCCCCGGCTCTGTCCGGCCGTCCCCGGCTCTGTCCGTCCGTCCCCCGCTCTGTCCGTCCGTCCCCGGCTCTGTCCGTCGTCTCCTCTCCCGGTCTCTTCGCCCCTCGGTGACAGCACGATTCTGCTCTCGCCCTCGTGCCCGCGTTCTCCTCCGGCCCGGCCCGCGCCGGCCTCGTGGCCGCGGCAGGAAAGCCGAGGGGCTGGGAGGAGCGGGCGGCAGCGCGCGCCCCGCGTGCCTGAGGCCGGTTCCATTCCTCCGCACCGCGTGAGCAGAGAAGGCCGGAAGCCGGAAGTGGCGCCGTGGCTCCGGGGGTAGAGTGCCCGGCTGGAGCTCAGGAGCCATGACCGACAAAAAAGCAGCAGCAGCTAGGAAAGCTGAGACAGCAGCGCGGCGGCGGCGGCGGCGTTCTGAGCAGGCGCGTGGCGGCGGCGGCGGCGGCGTTATTCTGAGCAGGCGCGCGGCGGCGGCGGCGGCGTTATTCTGAGCAGGCGCGTGGCGGCGGCGGCGGCGGCGTTGTTCTGAGCAGGCGCGCGGCGGCGGCGGCGAAGGCGTCGTTCTGAGCAGGCGCGTGGAGGCGGCGACGGCGTTCTGAGCAGGCGCGTGGCGGCGGCGGCGTCGTTCTGAGCAGGCGCGTGGCGGCGGAGGCGGCGTTGTTCTGAGCAGGCGCGTGGCGGCGGCGGCGGTGGCGTTCTGAGCAGGCGCGTGGCGGCGGCGGCGGCGGCGGCGTTCTGAGCAGGCGCGTGGCGGCGGAGGCGGCGTTGTTCTGAGCAGGCGCGTGGCGGCGGCGGCGGTGGCGTTCTGAGCAGGCGCGCGGCGGCGGCGGCGGCGTTCTGAGCAGGCGCGTGGCGGCGGAGGCGGCGTTCTGAGCAGGCGCGTGGCGGCGGCGGCGGCGTTGTTCTGAGCAGGCGCGTGGCGGCAGCGGCGGTGGCGTTCTGAGCAGGCGCGCGGCGGCGGCGGCGGCGTTCTGAGCAGGCGCGTGGCGGCGGCGGCGGCGGCGTTGTTCTGAGCAGGCGCGTGGCGGCGGCGGCGGCGTTCTGAGCAGGCGCGTGGCGGCGGCGGAGGCGGCGTTGTTCTGAGCTCCGCCTGGAGCCGCTTGTGGCTCCCGTGGCCCGGATTGCTCCCCAACTGGAGCTGATGCGCGGCGCGCTCTGGGGAGGAGACGGGGCAGCACCGGCCTGCCTCGGAGGGTCCTGGAGGTGAGCTCAGGCCCACGCAGGGCCCTGGGGAGGCGCTCCGCGGGAGGGCTCGGGGCACGCGGTCCCCGCCGCGCGCCACCGCGGGCCTTCGGTGCTCACGCCGTGGCCGCGGGGCCTCAGCCGACGGCGGGGCCGGGTGGCGTGGGGGTGCGCGGCCGCCGTCCTCCGTGAGACGACCCCTGACGGAGTGGGCACCGCGGAGCGGCCGCGGGGCAGGCAAGAGTGAGACCTCCCGATGGGACTCCAGAAGCTTCCGTATGCGCGTTGCCTGGCGCACCGGCGCCGCCATGGCTGGACTTGGACTGAGCCAGTAACGAGCCGCCCAGCCCGGGGGGGGGGGGGGGGGGGGGGGGGAGGGGGGGAGACGGAGCCCCTCCGCCCAGGGGAAGGCTCCGCCTCTCCCCATCCTCTGACCCCAGGCGCTCCCTGGGCCTCGCTTGGGGGGGGGGCTCGCCAGCCCCATGCCAGAGGCTGCGGGACCAAGCGGGGCCGCCCCTCCCTGAGGACGGCTCCGCACTTGCCCCGCCCCTCCCTGAGGACGGCTCCGCACTTGCCCCGCCCCTCCCTGAGGGCGGGCTCCGCACTTGCCCCGCCCCTCCCTGAGGGCGGCTCCGCACTTGCCCCGCCCCTCCCTGAGGGCGGGCTCCGCACTTGCCCCGCCCCTCCCTGAGGGCGGGCTCCGCACTTGCCCCGCCCCTCCCTGAGGGCGGGCTCCACACTTGCCCCGCCCCTCCCTGAGGGCGGCTCCGCACTTGCCCCGCCCCTCCCTGAGGGCGGGCTCCGCACTTGCCCCGCCCCTCCCTGAGGACGGCTCCGCACTTGCCCCGCCCCTCCCTGAGGGCGGCTCCGCACTTGCCCCACCCCTCCCTGAGGGCGGGCTCCGCACTTGCCCCGCCCCTCCCTGAGGGCGGGCTCCGCACTTGCCCCGCCCCTCCCTGAGGGCGGGCTCCGCACTTGCCCCGCCCCTCCCTGAGGACGGCTCGGCACTTGCCCCGCCCCTCCCTGAGGGCGGGCTCCGCACTTGCCCCGCCCCTCCCTGAGGGCGGGCTCCGCACTTGCCCCGCCCCTCCCTGAGGGAGGAAGTTATGATTTGGACTGTTTAGTTCTCCTTGGAATCACGCCCAGGCTCTCAGGCCGCTCAGACCCTCCTCCTGGGAAATGATTTGCAGTCTTCGGAGCTGTCTTCCGTGCTCACCCCAGCAGGCATTTGCGAACGAACCACAAACAGCAGTCTGATCTTTGAGCAAAGGTACTAAACCTTGAATGTAAAATGAGCGTCAGGCCCTCGGACAGACGAGCCGGGAGGTGACTCACCTGCGGCTGCGATTCACCTGGCTGCCGTGTAAACCCGGTCTCTCCAGAGTGGAGGGATGGAAGGGGGGCCTGGCTGCTCCGCCCGTGTGCCTTCAGCCACTCAGCTGTTGCGACACGATGTGTGTGTGCGTGCACGTGTGTGCGCGCGCGTGCGCACACCAGTACTAGGGGTTGGACGCAGGTCCTTGCGTGCTCTCTCTGCGCTTTCACTCATGGCCGACACTACTGGTTGAACTGTACCTCCAGTCCAGCATTTTGGTGATCAATTGGATTTGAAATCTCGCAGATTTTTCTGCCAGATCTAGCTTTGAACTGCAGCCCTCAATGTCAGCATCTCTGAGGCTAGAATTACAGGTGTGAGGACCAGCTGCCAGCTACTAACGCAGCCTTTTGAGCTCATCTTTCTTTGTAGCTGTGGAACCATGGGTGTGACAGGTCACTAGCAGGCCCCTCCCCTGGGCAGGTCTGACCCCTACCCCGCATGCCCAGCCCTACCTGCCACACCACAGTGCATGGGCCCAAGGATAGAGTTGGTGGCAGATTTGGAGCAAAAGCTGTGACTCTCAGCAACTGTCCTCTGCACCCTGTGAGCCGCCCCTCACCAGGTCAGCACCACCCTGGGTGTCACATTCCATTCGTCTCCTTACTACTGCTGGGAACCAAACCTAAAGAGTGTGGTTAGTGTCCTTACAGAAGCTTCTTCCTATTCCATTGGAATGTTACAAAGGCTGTTCTAACTTTAGTAAAAAAAAATGTGTGAAATGAGACAAAGCACAAGTGGTAACCCACTTAAGTAAAATCGGGGTTATGCTGATCTTTGAGAATGACAGAATTCATCTTTAGAGAATGTAAGGTTGCCTGTTACACGGTGTGTTAATTATCTGTCAGAATGCCTGTCAGGAGAATACAGAGTCTAATTTTCTTCATAATTAGTAAGGTCTACTTACTATTACACTGTGCTGTTTTCTCTTTCAATGTCGATTTACTTTAAAAATGTCAGACTGGTAAAAAAAAAAAAAAGTTATTAAAAAAAAAGCAAATGAGGCTGGGCTGAGTGAGCAGCTGAGCAGTGCTTCTGTTGCTTGTGTCCATGCAGGGAGGCGCGAAGCTGCGTGCCGCGGGGTGACGGGGCCTGGTGGTGAGGGCCTGTGCACCGTGAGTGCATGGAAGCAGCTGCCTGGCCATGGGTCACCGTTGCCTCGGGCGCTCTTGATTTTGCTTCTGTTTAAATGAAAAACATTTCATCCAGAAGCTTTTAGAGTTTGAAATTCAGAAGTAGGGGAAGAAAACAGATAGAAAAAGAAAACAGTAGAAATAATTTAGAGACTGTGGGCTCAGAAATGGGCCCTGGGGTAGTTCAGACCAAATGCAGCCCGCCGGCACTGGAGCCTCCTTGGCCCCATTATACAACATGCCTCCCAGGCCGAAACTCCACTAAGGACAGGCGTTTAGGTGACTGAGCATGATGCAGCCTGCGCTAATGAGACTACAGAGAGCTGGGAGGAGCGGTTTTCACTTTGGTGTGGATCATCAGCTAAAGTTTGTTCCTCGTGCAGAGACACTCCTGGAAGAGAAGGAGTTTGGTTTTTAGAAGGAATCAGGGTGGCTCAGTGGTAGAGTGCTTGCCTAGCATGCATGAGGCCCTGGGTTCAGTTCCTTAGCACCACATAAACAGAAAAAAAACGGAAGAGTGCTAGCCTCGAGTTGAAGAGCTAAGGGACAGTGCTCAGGCCCTGAGTTCAAGACCCACAACCAACAACAACAAAAGCAAAGGCATCAGGGCAATAGGAGGTACAATGCTCAGGCTGATAGGAGGCGGTTGTCATAACTTTAAACTTGTATTCATTATATGTATCTGTGAGTCTGGTAGAGAGCAATAAAAGTAAGAAACAAGGTTTTGAGGATTATATGTTAATATAACAAATTAATTATAATTTAATTTAATTGCATACTTAAAAAAAAAACCCTTGATTTTACTCAGCCTATTTAAGCCCATGAAACTAAGAACCTTGTCAAACAGGGTTAAAGTAATGTTAATGTATAATGTCAGCAGAGATCTCCAGAGGCATTTCAGAGTTAGGGACTTGGTACTAGTGGAGCATATTCTACAGTGTAGTCCAGTCTCGCGGGCTCTGAAAACCTTGCCCCACCCTTGTAAGTATGCCAGGCAGGGTGGCCGTTCCCTGCCGGGTGCCCTGCTCGCTGGCTGCCCGCCCCTCCTCCAGAGTCTAGTGCATTTCTCTTCAAAGCTGCTGTTGCTTTTTAATATGAAGTGATATTAATAATTGTATTTATTTGTTGTCAGAAGTCTTGTTCTTATTTTGATTTAATGCTACATAATGTATTCAGTAAAGAGATAAAAAACAGTGATTTTAATTTGGTCTACTTGCTGTGTATTGCCAGAAAGGGATTCTTTATGAAAAGGAAGACTGGAAACAACTCAAGCATATTGAGATGTTCCCATCATTATTAGCAGATGTAAGATGAATCTCCATTCCTCAATGCTAAAACCTAAGGTTAATTGCTCTAGTGATTAAATCATAAACGCAAATATATTAATAGGGCAATCTATTTCTTTAAAGTATTATATAATACTCTTGTCCTGAATGCATGCATTTGTCTATCCAGAATAAAAACCTGAAAAATTCAAAATTCTCCCTAAATATAATATTTAATCTGAGTATTTGGAGACATTTCTAGAAATGTTTTCTTCCAAGTCCTGAGTTAATCATCCTTTAAATGTATTTGCAAATTAGTGCACATAGAAGGATATATTGATTCTTAGTTACTAGCTCTTATTATGTCTTGTAGGAGATTATGTGAACTAAAATCATTGTGATCAGAGACTGCTTGAGCCTAAGTAAAAAGTATAATGGCCTAGTCCATAATAACTGTATGTCTCATTATAGATTCAATACGTGAAATAACAAAAGTTTAACAAAACTGACTAGAGATGAAAACTCTGAGTGGTGTCACTGTCCCACAGAGGCCCCCAGCTGTGGGGTGCTGAGGTGTTGTACAAGGCTCCCAGTTGGAAAAAGAATTAGATGATCCTCAGTGGTTAGCAGAGAATATCTGAATCAACATATAACTTGATAATGTCAATGCAGCAAGTAAATGCAGTAAGTGCCATTTTGGAAACAGTCTGCCTAGAAAAGCAGTAAAATAGAAACTGATAGCATTAGGGCATTAAGTGCCAAAATAAAGCCTTGAATTCAATCAATAAGGCAATGGGAAAATGACCGAATCATTAAGAAACAAAAATAGATGATGAAAATCCTCTTTTTGAAAGATTAAACTGCGTTCAGCGTGCAGAGTGGATTGAAGGAAAAGATAGCAGACCCAAACATAAGCAAGTGAGGGCCCAGGGGAACTGGAGGTGGGATTCAAGAACACACGGCTCGGGGAGCCAAGTACAACAGCGATCAGAGCCTGGGGATCCAAGTACACCAGCAATCAAGGCCCAGGGAGACACGTACACCTGCAGTTAAGATCCAGCACGCCAAGTACACCAGCACTCAAGGCCCAGGAGGGCACGTACACCAGCATTTAAGCCCAATACATAAAATCCAGCAGCAATCAAGACCCAGAACGCCGAGTACACTGTCCATCCAGGCAGAGAATCGAGTCTCAGGACGTCAGGTGTATCCACCATCACAACTAAGGCAGTGAGGTCCAGGTAAAGGAAAATAAGAAACATGCTCAAGAAGGATGAGAGAATATTCTGAATTCCTTGGCTTGCCCTTGACACACGCACACATTTCTAACACTAAAGAAAATACCTGGCAGGTAGATTTAAAAAATTGAGAAATGAGGTGAAATGAAACCTTCCACTGGCTCCCTTGGCCCACGGAGCAGCCCAGCCGGTAGACCCAGGCACAGGACTGCAGGTGCAGGACTGAGCTTCATTCCTCACCACCAGAAACAGCACAGCGAGGGGACAGACAAGTACATATCATTAAAATGCAATGAGATCGGCAATAAAACCACATTCTGTGTGCTGTGGAAACAAAGCACAGAATGAAATTAATTCTGAAGATGAGATAAAATTTGAATGTGATTGTGAGGCTGAATGCAGTTCACTAAATACTGGGAAAATGCTGAAAGGATTTCCAGACACATCCATACACGACAGCTTCCCTGAGGGAGTGGAGGAGCTAGCGCGTGGCGGGGGGGCTCCGCGTCGGGAAGGGGCACAGAACACAGCCAGGGCACCCGACGTTATTCTAAAGAACATCACTGAAAGAAAGTACCCTCAGAGTTTTCTTAAGGCTTGGTGTTTGCTCACTTATTTGTTCCTCACACTGCAACTCTGGAAGCAGAAGAAATGGAAAATGAGTGGATGGAAGTGAGACCTGGGTATTGAACTGACTTCCACCGTTGATAGGGCATGGGAAAGCTATATTTCCTTTTGACAAGCAGAGTGAGGATTTATGAAAACCCACATGTAAAAGAAGAATGCGCTTATCACACTAGTGATAAGCTAGTGATGCGCTAGTTCTAAGGGTGCCTTCTAAGACATTAGGAGCAGTACTGGCCAAGGTAAGGTTTACCGGTGTTCATTAGCAAGGTCCTCGAAGGGTTATACACAGTAACTATAATACAAGACAGAGCATGACAGGTCCTCAGCGATCAGACATCCTGGAGTCCTGCCCTGGGGACAGAGTTCCTTGTGAGGGAAGTGATGATAAAGCACTTTGGGGACTGAACTCCCAGTGCAGCACAGGACCCTCTTTTTCTCTCTCTCTCCTGGGTGCACGTGTTGTGTATAGCGTGTGTATTGTGTGTGTGTGTGGTGTATGAAGTGTGAAGTGAAGCTTATAGAAAGTGGGTGTCTGATGGGTGTGACGACAGAGCGTCTCGGAATCTCCAGGGCAGCGCAGACTTGGAAAGTCGCCAGCCTTGTGTCTTCTGCCACCCTGGATGCCGGGAGGGGAGGTGGGAGGTCCAGTCGGTACAATCAGGACTGGAATCCTCAAGCCTTTGAGCAGAAATTTGTCAGTTCCGCAGAGTAGTTGTCACAATTACAAACCTCCCTCATCCTCCTGGCTCAGGCTTCCTCATTTAAAGAAGGGATTGTTATGTCAACGCCTTGGTGATCCGGCCTTCATGGAGGTCCAGGCACTCTCCAAGAGCCTTGGCTGTTAGCCCTTCCTCACGCCTGTGGGCTTAGCCAGCAGCCGTGACAAGCAATCCTTCTCCCTTCTCGAGAACCCCACCGCAGTGACCGCCTCCGGCACAGCTAAATACTTCTGTTCAGTGCTTCCTATGCGAGCGATCGTCCTCCCACTGCCCCCTGCTTTCCCAGCCCCCACCGCCGTGACACCTCTCACCCTTCCAGCTCAGACCCATGTGCTCCCCTCCCCCGGCAAATCCCTAGCCCCAGACTGAGTGTTGGACTCAACCATGGCTGTCTGCACAGCTCTCTGTTGATAGACACAAGACCCAAACTCATCAAGCACAGGCTTACCTTAAATTTACCTACCTTCTAACAGCTCTGTCCAGACCCAGCTATAGTAACTCACCTGGACCTCCACCTCCACCTGCTTCCTTCTCTCCTAGTACGCCCGAGGAGCCGTGGTTCACAGCCGCCTCACCCAGCTCAGAGGCTGGCACCTGCCGCCAGCCCTGCCTCCTGCAGACATGGGGGGGGTTCCCACTGCATGCACCATCGTTTCAGCGGTAAACCTGACAATATTATGAGACGCGGGGCCACCCTTTGTGGACCCCTGCCCTCCCGCCCGTGGTCTCTGCTCTCCTGCGTAGACAAGCCCTTTGCAAGCATTGTCAGAGTCGTTTTACCATCCATCTTGTATCTAAATCCAGGAGGCTTTAGTGGCCAGCATGTTTGCAGCGCTCAGCACATTGCCGATGCTAATGGGCTGGATAAAGGAAATGCGAAGCAATGAAAAGCAGGATGGAGACAAAGAATGGATGGAAAAGACTTAGCAGAAGCCAAACTGACAGGACTTGAGGCTGGCTAACTGGAGCAACGAGTGGTTGTACACTCGGTCTGAGGGAGGGAGCCCCGGGCTGCACATCAGTGCTCGTCTTTTTACAGCTCAGGACTGTGGAATGTCGACCGCTACCATAGTCCTTTTCTCTCATTCAAAACAGGGACAGCCATGTGTGCGCCTCTCGTGCTGTGCGTAGTCAGTCAGCTTGAGGTGGCAGTTGGCCGGCCCTGGCTGAGCAGAGCGCCTGGCTCGAGGCAGGTGTTCAGGCAAGGCAAGCTCACGGCCGGCCCAGCCCAGATGCCTAGTGAGGAACTGCAACACCAGCCTTGCCCCTTTGAGCGAGTCAGCAGAGGAGTGGCTGACAGCAGATCTGGAGCTGGCGGCTAAGCATCTCCAAGGCGACTGGGAGCAGCAGGGCGGCCAGCGTTCTCAGTAAAGAGACGGCAGCGAGCAAACAACCGGTGCAGATGGAAGTCCAAAATCAACTTCAGCAGTGGTCCAGGGCAACTCATTTGTCAGGTATTTCTCCCAGAGTTAGACAAGCCGCAGCTCATCCGCAGAGCTGGCAGCGAGAATCCGGGGAGTGAGAGGCAGCCACGCACAAACGCGTCTCCTGGGGGGCAGTCCTGAGCGGGAGAGGTGGGGGTGAACGGTAGCTGAGAGCCTGAGCGCCTGGGGCTGGCCTGGGCAGCGCACGGTTCCCTGAAAGGGAGGCGACCTGGGAACCCAGCCCAGGCAGGCCCCAGCACGGCAGACGCCCACACGGACGCCCATCCGTGCCGGCCGCCTGTGTTGACTGGCGCCGCCCAGAGCCCCACGCGGCTGTCCCCACCCTGCCCTTGCTCCGCCTGGAGGGCCTCCCTTCGGGAGTGCCCAGGACCCGGGTTTTCACCCCGTCACCTTCACAGTGGCCTTGCCGCCTCGTTTTACCTAGTGAGAGCCTGACCGTGGACATAGCGGTTTGTAATGCGTGTGGTCACCACGTTGGAGCACTTTATCTTTTGAATGAAAGGAATATGCTGGTAAATGTGCGGGGGGGACATCATGTAGAAATCCTAATTTCCAGTTCAAATGAGCAGAATGTTTAGGGAGCCCCAGCATCTTTGGTCACGGAGCTGAGCACTGCGGTGTGTCTCGCGCATCACTCTTCATCACACATCTGTATTGAATCCAGACGGTCACGCACCACTGCTGAAGCCCGGGAAGAGCTGGGCAGCGAAGGTGGGGTCTGCCTGGAACCCCATCCACACAGGCTGCCCGGAGGCTCCTAGCAGCCAAAGTGTCAAATGGTTTCCTGGTAATCAGAAAACTTTTTAATATTACAAATTCTGTTTGTATGCAGACAGGCAGAAAGACACCCAGAGATGCCTCACAAAGTCAAACATTAAAACATTTTTAAGGATTTTGTTATGTATTTATTATGAAATGGCTACAATGTAGTGAATATATGTGTAGAGAAGGTCCTATAATTGTGTAAAAACATTGTCCTCTTATGACAAATTCCTTTTTCTTAAAGGAAAACAGTGCAGACTCTCACTCAAGATCAGTCTACAACCCTTCCTTACCAAGTTTTGAAACCTTGGTCCATATCTGTGGTACTATTTCCATGTCAGAGGAGTTTATGTGTTGGGGAAATATATAGTTGCTTTCTCTAGGCCTTAATTTATAAGATCTTTTTTCTACAATATTGCTGCACATGGAATGGGCCTTTAATAGCAAGGCGAGAGACAGGTGCATTTCCTTAAATCACAGTGGCAAGAGCAGAAAAGGAGAGTAAGTTTAAAATTCAGTCATCAGAGGAAAGCAATTACAGTGTGCAACTGCTCCTTGACCAATTTATTCTTGATACTTGGAGGGAAAAGTAAATCTATTGGTGTTCTGATTTTTAGAGTATACATAACAATGATAAAACCACTTTCTCCTAATGACATAGCTCTCCACTTTCCATGTCTCTCTACACAGAGGACACTTGTGCTGCATTTATCTGTGACCGCTCAGGCTCTTCTTCCTCTTGTCAGGAGACCCTTCAATCCCTTTATTACATGGCAGAGACCAGCTCTGGAAAGGACTCGGGGTATACACCTCCAATGCGTTCCTTTCCATCCAGGCCTTCGAAATTGGCTTTTTATCAATCATTCATTAGGGAAATGAAAAGAAAGTGGACATGTTTCTCAGTGACTCAAACTTCTGTAAGTTTGAAAGCAGTAAGCAAAGAGAAACATGTTGAATAATACCCCTGTGTCACGTTAGATTTCTCAGTCCCAGAAGCTTGCTGTTCACTATATCTGAGAGCAGAGCCAGGGCAGTGCTTGCGAATCGTGTCCTTCACTTGGAAATCCCAAGTTGGCACGAGTCCTGGGCATCTGTACGCTGGTCCTATGAGGAGGAAGAGGAGGGCGGGGGAGGCTGCACACCCAGCACAGCACCAGGATGTGCACAGGGCGGTGGCCCCTCCCTCCCTCCCCCCCCTCTCGTTTTCATCATCACCATTCTTGTGGCTTGTTTGTTGTTACTTACTTAGACTCCTTCTTTCCTGACCAGAGAGTTTCCATGGCACTGTGCTCTGTATTTGCACTCAGGCTCTTCAGTGCAGCGGCAAAAATAAATAACAAGCAAAACATTCACTGAAACAAGTATTGTAATGCATGAAACTCTGATAGCACATACACTTGCAGTGAATTAAAAGAAAACCTCAAGGTACTCATTAAGTAATTCACGTGGTAATCCGGCCATCACTTTGATGCAGTACACCTCCCCAGGCACTGTCCACCTTCTAGACTCTCCCATGCCAGGAAACTCCCAGATCTGCAGCGGCCAGGACAGAACCGGACGGCCTCACCCATGCCGGGAGCCCCACAGAACACAGTGTGGCTGCAGACCTTCCATGTGCCTTTGTTTTTCAAACATGTGAGTCTGGTACACATATGGTAGTCTAGAATTATAAGTAATGTGACTAAAACCAGAGATACAGGAGGTCCAAATTTGGGTTTTGTTAGCCCAACATAAAAAAAAAAAAACCCACCGTTACTAGTCTTAGAGTTAGACCCTGTGTTTGAACATGGTAACTGGCTGACAAGACCCTTCTGATGTCATTATTTATTTCCCCATTCTGCAATATGCTTGAGGAGATGATGCTCTAAACTGCGCTTAAAGAGATGCACCTTGGCTCTTCTCAGAGCCAGGATAAGTAAGAAAGTCAACAACCATAAAAACCTACGAGGAGAGGACCCTCCTGTCAGCCAGAAGGCTTCGTGTGTGCGGAGTTGGGTGCATTGGGGTCTCAGCACATGGGTCTAAAGCAGAGCAGCCGCGGACCGGGGTCCAGGCAGAGGAGGTGCGGGGTTAGAGGAGGTGGGTGAGTGGCTGGACCAAGAGGGGGACTCGCTGAGGGTCAGTGGGGTCGCCTGCCTGAGGAGACACATCCAGCATCGGATCTCCCATCTGGAGTCTCCTGGGCTGCCGCTCCTGCAGCCTCAGACCAACCAGCGGGGAAAATCATGAGCCGAGCTGCCTGTGACCCGAGAGGCTCATAAACCACATAGCTCGGCTAGGTCCACTGTGGCTCTCACTTAATTACCCCCATGAAACACAAAGCAAAACTTAATTGCTGAATTTGATCAATTGGTAACATGCCAGACGTGTTTAAAGAGCTTTCTCGCCTCTACTTATGTCATGGCTCTCAGAGTAAAACTAAAAGGAACTGGCTCTAATTCCTTGTAGTGCAGCTCAAATTAGTTATTGCAATCTAAAGCCTCCTAATCAAGCTTTTTCATTTAGTTTTAATGTACAGGTTCACTTTAGCTGCTTCTTCAACAGAATGCAAATGTGTTCGTATAACATTGAGTTCTAATGGGAGTTGGGACAGGGAATCAAGATAAATTGCTAGATCTTTGGAGATTCACACCCCTGTCTTCTGAGATTCTTTGAACTCCAAGGAAAGATTTGCTAAGTTAGGACTGACTTCTACAGCCTCCGTGCCAGCCCTCTGTGCTGGTCGGTAGTCACGAACTCCCAGGAGACCCCGCCATGCCGGGCTGAGGCTTAATAACTGATAAATCAGTTGTCATTGAATCACCAGATTCATGGGAAGAAAAGGAACAAGGACTCTACAGAATCAACGTAAAAAGTGTTAAAGGTAAATCAGCAAAGGCATTGACGTTGGCTTCACTGGAGCAAAGTTGCCCAACCGACCGGAAACCTGAACCACCCTCATGTCGGCGCTTGACGTAATCTCCCCATACTAGGCACCAACTATGCGGGGCTCCTGCGGATCTCCTGCTGTGTAAGCAGCTAAGGGAGATGTGGAGTAAAAAGGGCACAATGGAGACTAAAGGAAAAGAAGTTGACACTGTGGCAGCAGGCTGGGAAAGAGATTTGAAAAGGCGATGGAAGAGAGCATCAGTGCGGAAGTAGCAGACAAGTAAGCATAGGTCGTGGGTGACCAGGTGCATTGACCATGAATTCGCTGGGCCTGCCAGGTTCATTACACTCAGGAGCAGGGCTCGAGTGGGTCTGTTAGCACAGACTTTACATACATGAAGGCTCCCTCACACCCTCCGTTGACAGATTGCAGCCCTGACTGAGATGGTGCAGTCTCTTCATTAGCAGAGCCAGGTCTAGAAGACCAGTTTCTGCTATGAAAATATCACTGATGACTTCTCTGCCATCAGCTTGGCCAAAACAGCACAAAAAGCCAAGATAATCTTCAATGAGCTTACACATGACAAAAGGGGCAAACGAGCATAAAGATGGCCCTTGCCCACACCCGCTCTCTCCCTTTGCACATGCAGCGATTCGCACTTTGCTGCCTGGATCCCCTCCCCTCCTCAGCCCTGCACCTGCACAGAGGCCTGTGCTCAGGGAGCTCCTAAGAGGATATAGAGAAAGAGATGAGCTCAGGCTGGCCTGCATTGGTCCTCTGTGACAAAGGCCTTGGACGGTGCAGCACACCCCAGCCACCTCTAAACCGCGGGCCGTGTTCCCCCATCATGTGGAGCCGTCTGAGCCTCATTCTTGTATTTGCTTGATGTGGTCAGTTGCTTCCTTACGACGTTCTCTCTGGTTTCACAGTTAGAACTCCTACTGGAAGGCCATCAGCTCCCTGCTGTAGCTGTGTTCCCCCTCCCCCACGCCGGAACCACGCCCCCCCCCCCCCCAGTGTTCCTGCTCACAGCGTCCACTCCATTGTCAGCAGAGGACATGGTGTGCTGTTCTGCCATCTTCACTGGTTTTACCCATCCAGTCTCCTTCCTCTGTTGACTGTGATTCAAAGTCTGGCTTTTATTCCTTGTGACTTGGAATATTGAGTAATGTGATTGGCTCACCTGTCTGGACCCTGACCACACATGAAGAATACTACCACTCCCCAGGTCAGAACCCAACGGCTCCACGCTAGGTGCAGATCACCGTCCACACCTTTTCCTCTGATGGTCAAGCATTTCGCCATCTACACTTGCAGGTTTACCTCCTGTCACTTTTTTCACGTAACATACCAGAAAAACACACCCTCCGCTTTTTCTGGCATTTTCCTCTTTGTGTTACTTTTGTATAGCTTCATCTCCTTTGGTTCCTCACTTACCCCGTCCCGACTGCTTCGAAACCTCTTTGCCTTGCTGGGTGGAAGCCCTAGCCTCATCACTTCCTGTCCCGGAGAGGCCCGCATGGCCCTCACTTCCTGTCTGGGAAGTACATCATTTTAAAACAGAGTTTTCACCCTGTCTTGAGGATATGTTGTTTTTCTCTCTTGAGTGCTGAAATCATGGTACGTGGCCAATTAAGCAGAGACCTCTAGATATCTCAATAAAATATCTTAACATGCGGTGCTTAAAAATATGACTTAATAAATTTTGGTTACCTGTCAGTCATAATGTTCTTCCAGCTTCTTTTTAGAAGTCAGGGGTTTACCAGGGGAAAGGTTTCATCATTATTTACATTGTAAGACAATCAGTAACTGAACTATTAGTGCTACCCGTTGAACAATCATCACTTTAAGTATTGAACAGGTACCCGACGCAGACCTCAAGTGAATCCAGAATTTCATCACAGTGATTGAGCCTAAATATGTTTTGTATTTCAATGCATCAAAAAAATTTAGCAGTAATCAGGCACACATTAACAACCAAGCCACAGGGATTTTCCACACATTTTCAGAAAGAAATTGTAACATTCCCTTTATGCTTAAAAACTATTCTTCATCTCCCAGGTGTGATGGGAGAGTACGAGCCGAAAATTGAGGTCCATTTTCCCCCGGTGGTAGCAGCTGCGAAGGGGACGACGGTGAAGATGGAGTGCTTTGCACTGGGCAAGTAAGTACGTAGCCTGCACTTAGACGCCACCCTCCTCGGATGGTGACGCGTGGGTCAGGATTGTTCGTTTGGGTAGTTTTCGTGTTCCCCGAAGCACCACAGTGGCTAGACAGCTTGTACCAAAGGACCAACTGGGGGCGGAGAAAGTACCTAGGCGTAGTACCTTCCCAGTCATTTCCATGGTCAGCAGTGGCTCTCATTTTGCTACTTAAGCATAAAGGAAACCTTAACCTTAAGAAGAGCTTTACATCTTTTGCCTACAATTTCAGTATCATCCTTAGAATTCACTCAGCCATGATATAATTAAAGGAGGACACGATGAACTGTCTGCTTGTCCTGTGCACAACGTAGAAGAAAACGACGTAGGACTGAAAGGGCGATAGGTCCAGGGAGCCAGCTGCTATTCTGTCCTCCCAAAACAATGGGATAGCACACGATTTACACCCCATCCTCACGCCTGCCGTGCTCAACGACTTCACACTGAGGATTTAAATCTGACGATGTGCAGTCACTGCCATGGTGTTTACAGTGTGGGCATGGGGGGCAGAAGCAGGGCAGAGTTTTGATCACACTAGATTGCAGTATTATGATTCATTTAAAAACACTGTTATTTTTTAAGACGATAAGACCTCAGGGTCCTTTCTAGACTCCATAATTGCAATTTGCATAATGCATCTCTATCAGAGTTCCTAATCACTTAACTTCAGTTATGTGGAGTTAACTCCCACAACGTAACTATGAGGATCTTGGAGATCAGGCATAACATATAAATGTGTTTATAACAGAGGGTTAGCTTGTGGGCATGGAAAGTATCAGTAAATGTGAGAAATTCAGCTAGTAAATGGAGATTTAGAAATAAACAGTAAGTACCAGATGCTGCAATTTCAGCATTAACTGAAATAATGCTGTTCTCCTCTGATCGAAGTAGAAACAAGGTCATAACACACTAAAAAAAGCAAGTAAGTTGAAAAGCCCATATCTTAAGAAAATGATATCCATATTCATCTGGGAGATATTTTAACAGATTTCCTAGGAAGCCTTCCAAACCCAAAAATATCATTTAAGTGGATAATATTGAATAAAACCTTGAAAATTCATGTCTTTACCATTTGCCCATTTCATAGTATCAGCCTGAAAAAATCCCCAGTAAGTTGCTTAATTTTGATAAATGTAAAAATAATGTATTCTGACTTGATATCAAAAGTTTCAGAATATCCTGAAGTTAAATAATATTTTAAGTACCTGAATTTATACCACAGCCACAAATAGAAGGAGGTCATATTGTAAGACAAATTAGAAAACTAGATTTAGGGAGGCAAAACAATGCAGAGTGTTTCCCCAGGCAGGCTTATTTAATAAGTTAGATGCGGTTGCTTCTGGAAGCCTTGGCATCGGCTCGGTAATGGGGGCTTAAAGTCCCGTTTCCCCGAGGTCAGGTCCAGCAGTCAGAACGTTCCTGTTCATTTGTGTCAACTTCCCACTCTTGCCTTCACCACCCTTCCCCTCACCAGAGCAAGTGAAGGAGAGGGTGAAGGAAAACGCACCACTGCAGTCTATGAAATGTCACAGTTACGGAAAAAAACACATAAAGCCATCATCACTGCCTAAAAACTAACCCGCCACCCTCATGAAAATACAGACTGAAGAAGCAGTGTTTTGGCACGCGCCGGTCCCATGATCCCACGGCAGCCTGTGTGTGCCAGGAAGGCTCACGGCGCAGGCCCCACACGCTCAGACAGGCAAATGCAGATGGACCGTGAGCATCTGCTCAGCATTCTCTCTCTGCGTGGTCTCCGTGGGCCTCAGGCCCCCTGTGGGCTCATTGCCCCCTCTCAGGAGACCCAGGTAGGAGGTGTCTAGCTGGCCCCCCACAGACGTGTCAGCAGATTCGGGAATCTGCTAACAGATGGCGTGGAACCTGGGACGTGGTTGGTGGCTGTTGCTCTTTCTCCTCTTGCCCTCATCTTCCAGGGTGGCCTTTCCCAAACCCTGTCCTTCACTTCACTGCCAGTTCAGCAGAGGTGAGCCACCACGCGCGGTCTGACGCACGCCCCGTGTGCTGCGCCTGCAGGCATCTGTGACGGCCTCTTCCGGCGTTCAGTGCCGTTGGAAGTGTGGACACAGGTGCTCCAGCACTGCGGACGGGCGTCGGGCCCACGTGCGGACAGGGTCCCCCGAGCGTTCGGTGGATCGAGGGGAAGATCTGGGAGGAAGCTGAGGCATTTGTAGGCAGAGTAGCAAGAATCCCTTCTCAGCTGTGAGCAGGAAGAGCAGTGTGCCGGGGAGTAACGCTGCCAGGCCGGCGAGCTGGAGACTCGCCAGAGTGGGCGGTAGAGCTGCACCGCCTGCAGCCACAGGAACAGCTCAAGAAAGATCTGGAATCTTCCCCCAAGCGGCTCCTCTAACAACACGTGGTTACTCTCAGGAAGCGTGAAATCCATGTTGTGAATTAGTGCTTGAAGTCCTTTCCTTCTATGTAAGACCCAGCCGCCCCGTCCGCTATTCTTTCCATCTTTTACCTCTTCGTCACTCTTCCTTTCCTCTTCTCTTCCAACACTAACTATGTGAAAAGGGACCCGTCCTGCCGCCGGGAAGCAGCCGGGGGTCCGGGGAGCAGCAGAGGCACCACGGGGCTGCAGCGCCGAGCGGGAAGAGAACCACGCAGGGGTGCGCATGGAACAGCGTAGTGCTCACCATTTGGCGAGAGTCCCAACCAGCCCTCATGGTGTGCTGAGGCTGCCTTTCCTGGCATCTGCCACATCGTTGGTGCTCGGGAAAATGTCTGCTGAAGAAATGGTCAACTCAGAAATGCTGAGTCTACTTATTAACCGACTCCACTATTTACATTAACTGATAATGAATGAAAACGCTGCCGTTTCTTCCGTCATGCGTCCGGATCTGTGTGTCCGTGCACGACACCTCTGCCTCTAGCCTCACTGTCCGCTCGTCCTCCATCCCCCCTTGCCCTGTCTCCTCCCTCTCTCCATCAACGGTGTCCTCGTCTTAGACTTGCTGTGTCTCCATCTCTGTTGCTGTGGTGGTGGTGGTATGACTGCTTTCCGTGAGCTCCAGCCTGTTAACCGATATCTTAGTCCTTAAGTAGAGACGGTTTGCTCTGAGTAAGTGAAGGACAGGGTGGAAACTACCCGTCACACAGAGTCGCCCTTGATGCAGAAACAGCTTGAGGGTTAAATAGGGAAACGAGTATAACCACGCTACCTCCAGCTTTGCCTATTCTTCCACCATCCGATTTCCTGCTGGTAATCCCCATTTTCCTCACATTGCTAACAGAAACACATCCTAGGTATACTACTTACTACTTGTACCAAGGAAAAATGATACAGTCCTTAGTGTACATGTGACAAAAAGCAGCAGTGGGTGGGATGCAGGTGGCTCACACCTGTCAGCTGCTCAGGAGGCTGAGATCCGAGCATCCACGGTTCAAATCCAGCCCAGGCAGGAAAGTCCGTGAGACTCATCTCCAATGAACCACTGGAATCCTGTAAGTGGCACTGTGGCTTAAGTGGTAGAGCACTAGCCTTGAGCAAAAGGGTTCAGGACAGTGCCCAGGCTCTGAGTTCAAGCCCCACAACCAACAAAAACAACAAAGCAGTAGTAGGCTTCAGGACGTTCATTTCACGGCTGAAGGACCCACGAAGTCAAGGGGCAGCTGAGGGCTGGGAAGCGGGGGTGCTGGCGTGTGCTGGCCACCAGGATCTCCATCTTACAGAGATGCTCTTCTGTCTCCTGAACCTGTGCAGATCCAGCACCACTCCCGCAGCAAGCGGCGTGAGTTACCTGTGAGCTCGGCACCCGCTGGCCACGCTGACCTTGCCCCTCCCCCACCCCACCTGGCTGCTGGAGACAGTCAGTGCACTTAACAGTAATAATAATGACAGTAATAACAACAGATTTTTTTCTTTGAATTTTCTCTGACTGTGACAAGATCACATGAAACCCGATAGTTTAAGCTAGAAACTGTCTTTAGTTGGTAAAGAATCATACTTTAAGACATGTCAGGGTTCTGTGTCATTGCTTATAAGCCATTTTATTTCTCTTCAAAATTGCCACTTTTTGATCTGTCCTTGAAGGTGTTCAGTTTCTATAAATTGCAATATATAAATTAATGCACATAGATAATTTTTAAAAATATATGCTCCACTCTTTTCTATATTCTTGAAGAAAAATGGAAGAAAGCAAATGTTGGGTAATCCAACTTCACTCTCTCCATAGTGTGAATTTTCACAACCTGTCTAATTTGAAGCTAAGTCAAATCAGAGAACTGAAAACTTGGAGTTCCTTTCTGGAGAAACCTCTACTGGAATCTGAACTTGGCGAATTGAGATGTGTCTCTGCAGCCCGGCGGACCGGTTCACTCAGAGCTTCAAACAGAATTC
This sequence comes from Dipodomys spectabilis, assembly GCF_019054845.1. Lineage (NCBI taxonomy): Eukaryota > Metazoa > Chordata > Mammalia > Rodentia > Heteromyidae > Dipodomys > Dipodomys spectabilis. Next base: position 10,815,725 of record NW_024870753.1, on the reverse strand, counting down.
ACGAAGGGACTGTGACATGGCTGTGTGTGATATTGGTCAGTTCTGCAAAGTTAATTCCAAGAAAAAAGAGAAATGCCTAAGTATGATCCACATAGGTGTGAGATGACTTGGGAAATACAGCCAGGTGCTAAAAAAAAAAAAAATGGAGGGGGATTAATTACTCTGGAAGAAAAAGGCTGCTTTAGACATATGGAACACTATTACCAAGAGATTGCTCACAAGCTGTTCTTCAGTTTCAAGGAGGCAGGGAGGGGCAGAATTCCAGCGGAGTGGCATGAAGCCTGGGAATCAGACAGGACTCCTGTAGATGGTCTTGACAAAAAGAGTTGTTAGAGAAAACAGGCTGTCGGGGGAAAGGCTTGGAAGGCGTTGGCCCACACCAACTCATGGTGGTAATGACGTCCATTTGTCATGGAATGGTTGAGATGCAGTGTCCCCTGAAAGGAGACAGTGGTCTAGGGCAGATGGGAAATGAAATCCTGAAGCCTTCTTGTTTTCTGACCACTCAGCCACCCACCCTTGGGCTAAATATTAGGAGCATAGGGTCAGAATCCCAGGCAGCGTCTTCCTGTGGCTTGGTGTTAATGTGTGCTTGATTACTGCTAAATTTTTTTGATGCATTGAAATACAAAACATATTTAGGTCCAATCACTGTGACGAAATTCTGGTATTCATGTGAGGTCTGCCATCTGCATTTCCAAAGTCATCTTTGAGTTTCGATCCAGCCACGCGAGCTTCCCGTCTACGGCTCTGAACCCTGCTCCCTCCACCTAAAACATGCACTATCACGGCTATTCCGCCTGCTGCCTTTCTTGTGAGCCAGTCTCTTACTGGCAGCCATGTGCAGGTCACATGTCTCCCTCTTGGGTTCAGGTGTAAGGAATGTGGTCCATTTTTCACTAGAAGGTGGTGCTACTGACTTTGGTGTAATCTAACCAATGTCTCCAGGTGCCATTCACAGTCATGGCCCTGAAGATTCTCACCACACTCAAGCTGGCTGCAGGTTTCCAGCAGATTTCACTGGGTGACCTTTCGTGGTCCCCAGAACCATCACTAGGTTTGTCACACAGCTACCATCCACAAAGATGCTTAGCTGACCCCACACGTCAGGTTGATCTGTAATAAAAACTTGGTTATTCTGTAATAAAAAAAAATTAAAGTCGTGTGCTGCAAAGCAACATCAGCTTATCTCCCACGACAATTGTGAACACACTGTAAGTGCTTCAGGAAGATTGTTTTCCACTTTACGTGTTTCTTATCTTGCTTTTTCAGCCATCAGCACACAATCAGATCAGCTGTGTTTAAAGGCCTTGAACCAGTTACTGTAATAATTATATGAATGACCTTTCTAAGCCTGTCTGAAACCTGGCAGTGAGGTGGGAGGAAGAACACATTCTATTCCTGCCCTTTTTAGTTCCTGTATCTCTCTCAGACGCATTTACAAGTCATCTTCTGTTACCCTCCATCAAATGCCTGTGGAGGAACCCGGAATCTCAGGGGCTTTTCCCCTGTTTCTAACGTTTTACTTGAAATTAAAAGGCACCAGTTACTCAGTTTAGAAAGTCATTCCTGCTGTGGTTTGTGCTTTCTTTTCCTCGTTGTCTCAAATGGCTGCCCGTGCCCTGTTGTTCTGCGAGAATGACAGACATTCCCCGGGGACTCCTCCCCGGCTGCAGTTGGCAAGTGCTCCTGAAAGAACCTGCTCTTTAGTTACAAATTGATGATTTATTAATACTGTTTATTTGGCTCTGCCAGTCACTCCTGCTGTAAGAATGGAAGGTGAATTGGAGTTGTGTGGTATTTGTCTATCAAACTAAAATCAAATTACTTCATCATCATGCTGACAGAAGATCTGGGGATGGAAGTCAGCTGCTGGCCGGGATCAGTGTGCACTGGGCCCCACGGGAGCAAGGACGGTGCTGTAACCTTGTGAGCTGGCGGTGGCTTTCGTGTTTCTGAGACCAGGGATGCGCCCTTACTTTATCCCCACATCTGTGTATCGGTGGGAGATCTGGCAAGTGCCTAGATTCTGCCCTTGTCCTTTCTAACCCTATCATCTCTGGAGTGGAAGATCTGTGCATGTGCTTCGAAAAGTTATTACTTCTAGGAAAACAGACCACTTTATTATTTACATTTATAAGCACCAAAAAGTGGCATTCTATTTATAACTTTGTCTAGAGGTATCTTAGGACCCCTTCATCCAACCCAGAGAAAACAGAGATGGCTAGAAGACAGAAAAGGCCAAACCAGAACCAGGCCTCCTGCCCACTGTCCCCCCCCCCCCCCCCCCCGCTTGCTTCCCTGTCTGCTATGGTGCTTCCATGTGATCCCCAAAACGCTTGTTTTTTCTGGATGCAGTAAAATGTATCCATATGTGTGGAGTGTGTGTGTGTGTGTGCAGGTAGGTTGAGTATCAGGAATTCCATTCTTAGTACTCCACTCCAGTAGAATGGTCCACTCCGCAGATAACTCTAATGTGACTGAAATCTTTACTTGGATCCATTTAAACTTGTCCAACAGCTGTAGTTTCAGTAATTCCATAAAATTACCTCTTCTCTAGATGTGGAAAGTGAGATAAAAACTGGATATTGAAATCCGTGCAGCTTCAATCTGCATCCACCCCCGTAACCCCAAAGAGGGTCAGGGCTCTTGATGCTTGAATGAATCTTCATCAGAAAGTTGTGAATAATCTCAGGATGTGAGAACTAAGCTCCAGACCAGTAATAGAGAGTTCTGTTTCCTGCTTGATTCTAACTATTGCTCTAAAACGCCTGTCAAAGGGCAAGGAAAACAGTGAATCTAGGCCAATTTTGTGTTCTCTCTAGCCTCAGTTTCCCTCAATGAACTCTCATTCTGGGGGGTTCATGTCATCTCTAGCCACAAATTTCCAATGAAAGTTTTTGTGACATTTACGTGAAATATTTTCCCAACATTTTTCTTGAAATGCATGTTAGCATCTATATTGCGGGGCGGGGCACGCTAATGTTGATTTATGTAACAAGAAATCCTCTAGAAATGTGGTGGGCATTTTCTGAGAGCTCGTCTGAGCCGATCACTTTCACAGAGATGTGGCACATGAGTCTGAGAGCTTTGTGTCTCACCCTGTCCAGAGCCTGCCGTGTGTGTGTCCATTACCATCACCTAGCTGATAGCCGAGCAGTGGGCAAAGCAACAGATCACGCCCAGCACAAAGATCAAGTCCCATTTTAAAAGTGGTTTTCCCATGCAACTCTAAGAACCATTGATACTAAGTTGGAAATTTAGACATGAAGCGTTAGGGAATTCATGCCATTCAAACATTTGGTTTTTAAATTTTTGTATTTATCTCTTAATTGAACTGCTGAGTATATGTGATGACATTCTCTCTGCCCCGTTGTGCATCCTGCTCCCCACCGAGTCCCCTCCCAGTCCTCCCCCTCCTCTTCCCCATCCACTGTCCCTTCCCTTCCCACCCTCCTCCCCGACCTCGCTCCCCTCCCCACCCTTCCCATCCTCCTCCCCACCCCCACCCTGTGTCCAGCTCAGCCTCCACTGGGGAGATTCCTCCCTGTCTGTTTCTGTAGGTCCAAGCTCATCACCTGTTTGTATATCATTCCCTGGCCTTCCTCCCTGTTTGATCACACTGCTGCCCATCCGCCCTGCTGTTTGTCTGGACATGTGATTTGGTTGTTCACACCAGCTTTACCTCATATTTTAGTCTTTGGGATGTCACTCACTCCCCTTCCACAGCTGTGGGTCCAGAGGGGACCCTAGAACTCCAGCCCAAACTCAGCTCCCTGTGTGCAACCCAGACGCACCGCCATCCCTGGAGGTGACGGGAGGCAGCCACCAGGACAAGGAGCTCCTTGCCGTCCCTCCCCCCACCTCCTCACTGTGTCCCTTCCTGCTCCTCACCATCCCTCCCCTCCCCTCCCTGTCCTCCCCTCCCTGCTGACCTCCACCTGCTGGGAGAGGAGCACTTGCTGAGAGAGCTGCTCACTCATCAACAGAACAGGCCAGGGGAGGCAGGAAGATGCCAGTGAGTTCTAGGAATTCTAACCCAGGGCACTATGAGCAAGGCAGGGCCAGGCCGCGCCTGGGGAGCCGCCCTGGCGGCTCACTCGGGATGTCTTCCTCCTGCCCGCCTGGCAAAAGCACTCTCACATTGACGTCGGCTCTCCTGCAATGGAGCTGCTCTGTGAAAGTCAGTCTGATAAGCCAGCGTGGTGGCCCCCACGAAGAAGAGCGGCAAGGCCTGTGGCCATGAGCTCAGTCAGCATTCCCTCCTGGGCCCTGAGCCCCAAGGCTCCTCTTCTCAAACGCCCTTCACAGAGAGGGTGTGCAGCAAGCTTGGAAGGGCTAAAGATAAACAGGATTACTCCCAACGTCCTCAAGGTACTTTTCAGTTATGAGGATGGTTGGGATCTGGCACGGGTGTCATGGGGTGTCCACGGTGTCCTCGGCATGGCACAGGGGGCTGAACTCCACCCTTCCCTCAACAAGTGCTGAGGAAAAGGGAATCTCAGGTCTCACACAGACATGGCTCGTAAGCCTGTGTCTTCTGGGAACCAGAAGCTAACTTGTATTTTTTCCTGAAGCAATATTTATCATAAAACTTTGCTATGAAATTAAATGTTTTGCTATAAATCCAGTAGTTCCATTTAAGTATGTAATTAAATAAACACTTTGCACACACAATGTGTAATCAAAGTGGTTCTGAATTGCTCATTTGTTGAAAGATCATTTTATGATCCTTATTATGTTCCAGCATTTTCTATTTCACAGGACAGTAAAGTAGTACTTTTCATTGCATATTTTTAATTTGGTCAGTTGTCCGTTAGTTTTCTGTGTTTGCATGCTTGGTTTTCAAAGGTAGGAGTCATAGGTACATCGTGGTGTCTGCTGTAATTAGACACGGTGTATTTCTTCTGTGAGAACATCCATGTGTTACATACATGTTTGCATGTATGTAAGTGTAAAAATCCAGCGAATACCCCAAGATAGCCAGAAACTCAGTATCTGTCATCTTCTTTACCTTGCTGCTTTTTGATTTGAAATAAAGCAGAGCAGTTCCTACTAGTGTTCTTAGTTACATGGTTTCATGTCCTATCTTTTTGATGATAATTCCTGGACTGGAGAATTATTTCCACTAGTAGCCAATAGACAAGAACCAGTAGGGATACCTCTGCTGCTGTTTTATGCTGCAAAAGGCAAATGACAAGTACTTATGGCCATTTCTGTTCCTTACTGCTATTTTCTTTGGGAGATTGAATCAACCTACTTTACAACTTTTAGAATGTCTTATTTATGACCATGTTCTCTGAGGAAGGTCCATTATAAAATCAGGTCACTTGCTTTATAAATCCCCACAGAGAAATGCAGCCTCCCAACATCTCTTCGAGAGTGGGAGGGAGTGCCGAGGGAATGTAGGCGTGTTCGCTCGCAACGTGCACAGACATCTTTCTTCCTGGAGTAACACCTACGTGTGGGGCCCCTAAACCAGATGGCAGGAGTAACCGAGGAGCTGCCCGGCTCTTCTCTGGCATGACTGAGTACTTAGCATCCTCTCAGCATCAGCACGAGAGAACGCAGGCTGCCCCACATCTCAGCTTTGTAATTAGAATAGCATTTAGAGCCCAGCGTTTGGAGATTAAACAACCAGTAACTGAAAATATTGAGTATGTGTTTATCTGCTTGTTTGATACTGATGTGTTTGGTTCATATTGTACCCACATTTCAACTATGCTATGGGTTTTCTTGCTATTGAGTTTTGTGAGTTCTTTAAACATCCAGGGACTAAGTCCCTGATCCTAGATGTGCCTTGTGCATATTTTCTTCTGCCCGTGGCTTGCCTTTTTATTACCTAGGCATTGATGGACATTCTGTGGGGGTCATCCCCCCCGATCCTCCTGTTGGGAAAGAGAGGCCCTCGCTGACAGAACCCTACATCTCCTTTCAGACGTCCAGTCCCCTGTCTCGCTGCCTCAGTATCCCCAGATTCCCCGCTCCACCTCCCTTGGCAGCTCTGCCAGAGTCCCCCTCCTCCTCGAGCCCAAGCTTGGCCAGACACACCACTAATGACCCCATACGTGTGTGTGATACGTCAGGACTGACACTCAACGTCAGTACAGTTCTCCCAAGGATTGGTTGCTTTCTCCTTGTTTCAAATTAAGTATTAAAATGTAAATGAAAAGTAAAAAAGTAAAGGTTGATTTAAACTGACAGGAACCATCTTTACCTACAAGGAAGGTAAGATCAGGAGAGAGAGCAGATTTCAGCTGTCTTTATGTGATGAAGTTATACATAAACTCTGGCAACAGGAAGGTAACAGCGTAGATCTTTGACTACATCCTTCCTTGGACAGCATTGAAAACAGGACAGTAGAAAAGAAAAGTTAATTTCTACCAATCATTAGCAGTTTGAGAAACCCATGATTTTGCTATTATTGAATAAGTGTATTTTCAGAGGCAGAACTGTGAAGATTGAATAGTCCCGATTTGAGATACTTCTCAAATTTTCACCACCGGCATAGCACAGGATGGGTTTCTATCTTGGAAGCCCATTCTCTGAATCTCTAAAGGAATAATGTATTAGCAGTTGGAGTTGCAATTAGACTTCTCCAAGAGCATGCATTCATATGATGAGTCCCACATACACATACACGTGCACACACACACACGGTGTATTTCATGTGAGCCTGTTCACCTTGCTCTGTGGAGCACTACTTTCTGAAATATTTACTTGCAACATTCTGTTTCTTTGTGAAATACCTTCCCGGATCCAACCCATTTCTCCCGCACTTCCTACAGCAAGAATTCCAGCCTTCCATCTCTCTCTGTCCAGTGGAGCCACTCAGCTCTCATGGTTTCAATCGAAAATAGACGGCAGAGAATTCACTCTCCAGCTTTCTACTTATAACTGCTGTGTGCCTGGCTCAGCCAGAGAAGCTCAGCCTAGATATGAAATGCTGGGATTTTTGTTCTGCTTTATCTTCCCAAGTATTCTTTTTTCCCTGTGAGTTGAAAGAGTATTTTGTAGAGCTGAGTTTTCACATTAAGTCAAGGGTGACATCTTACTCTGGTACTGCTCTTAATATTAAAAATACTTTATATAATGACTTTAGCATCACATTTGGCATATCAATCTTAAAGAATTTCAAGAGTTAACAATTATAAATGCTAAAGTCCATGTGTCAGATATTTAGGAAAATATATGTATTTTGATGAAATACATAAATACCAATCCATTCGTTTTTCTGGTATAATGAATATTTGGAGATACATGTGACTCAGATTATGAAAAAAAAGGGCAAAACAAAAGAGCTGAGCCAGTTTCTAAGAAATATCCTTATTCTGAGTACAATATGGCCTAGAATCTTCTATGCTTAAAGAAAAAAAAACCTTAGCAACATTAAATCATTAGGTAGCAGCATTAAATCATTAGGTAATATCAATAGAAAAGAACACAAGTAGGAAGTAAATATCACTACAACTCAAAGAAAATATTACTGAAAGGTAAATTTGAGTTTTTTCTTCTGTAACCGAGAGTGAGGATAAATCTGCCCCCTTACAAGAAATGATTAATGAGCCAGTTTTGCTGCTTGGCTTTTGTGGGTTTTTCCTTTTAAATTAAGTTAGTTAACATTAATAAGTAATGTTCATTTTAAACACGTGAAGGTTAGAAATGAATCTTCACAACTGTTCAGTTTAACTTTATACCAAAATAATGACTAAGACTGTCCATTAAGGAGCTATTCAACGTCTGTTTCAAGTTTTCAGTTTCTTTGCTTTTCAGTGGTTCTGGCGCTTGAACTGAGGTCAGGGTGCTCTCCCTGACCCAGGGTCCTTCTCTCCTTCCACCCAGTGCCTAGATTGAGGATCTGTATTTTTAAATTAGGGTAGTATTACTGGAAACGCATAGTACTCAAAGCCCTGTGGGCTCGTTCCTGTAATCCTGTCTATTCCGGAGGCTTACATTTGGAGGATCATGGTTTGAAGTCTACCCAGGCAGATTCCCTCTCCAAAGTAATGAGCAAAAGTCTGGATGGGCAGCACAGCCAAGTAGAAGCGCATGAGCTCTTGAGAGTGAGGGTCTGAGTTCCTCTGCTGGTACCAACACAAAAACAGTCATGCTCCGTGAAAATCCACTAATAAACTGAGTAAGCGCTGGCCCTCAGGAGTGGACCTGCGCCGTACTTTTGAGTTGTAGCGTTAGGTTTTGGATTCATAAGACAGGGTAGGAAGGAAAAGACACAATGAATCTGTATCAGTGTAAAAAGGCCATGTGTGGGGTGCCATTTGCAGTATCTCCCTAATAGCAAAGCAGCAGGGAACAGAAGCAGGTAAAAGCCAGATTTCTCTCCTTCACATAGCGTTTCCGCAGCAGGGCCTCAGCCTCCCGGGATGAAGGCCTGTCAGGGTTGTGTTTGCTCTGTAACAAAGGCCACACGGGTGTCCTGGGGCCTGTCTGTCGATGATCCTCTCTCCCGCACCACACGGGTGTCCTGGGGCCTGTGCTGCTCACTGTCCTCTCTCCATACGAGACAGAGCCCATTGCATGGTCCACACGGCACAGTGTCAGGCCCGGAATGGAACAATGGTGTTGCAACAATGGCTTTGGGTGACTGTTGCTTTCTCATAAGATTACTTAATCTCTTCTTCAGTTTACTTGCCTGTAAAATCCAGAAACACAGCCGGCTTTAGGCTTCTGGGGAGGTAAATGGTCCACTGTTAAAACCCTGGAGCCTAGCCCCAACTCCCTGGATCATAACTCCATGGTTTATTATCCAAAACTCCCAGGCTGGTCAGGAGCCTGGAGGAGCACTGGTCCTGAGCACCTTCTCCTCACCGCTGGGGCCTGGGATAGAAGTGCAGTAGCGGCCGGGCACTGTGTGCCACGCTCTCACAGGGCCACCAAGGTCTCCCCGCAGCACCGCGTGCACCCACATCAGCTGGCTGAGCGGGCGTGGGCCAGCTGTGCACGGCGCTCATCCATGGGGAACACGCCGCAAGAGGCGGCCATGTGACTCACAGGCAACCGGAAACCCATGACGTCCCATGCGCCCAACTCCAGTGCACCTGACCCCACACTCAGCCCAGTGTGAACCAGCCCGGAGTGGGTGCAGGCCTCTCCGGCGAGAGCCGCTGTGAATGTTGTCATGGCAACCTGAGCGACAGCAGATTATGGCATCTAGTCAGATGTACTAAGGAGTGTGGCTGCGACAGCAACCAATGAAGTGGGGTTTGTCATCATGTTAAGGAGCTACATCTTCCTTACCAAGTACTGTAGTGAATAGTACCCGCTCCGGCTTACCCTCTTGATACTAGCCAATGCAGGATGTGACTCAGAATGACAAAGGTATACAATATTTTTAAAAACTTCGAAATGTTCTAGAGAAAAATACATTTTTATAGTTTCAAATTTTTAATTAGCAAGGACAATATGTGAGCATCTTCAAGTTTATCGAGGCTGGTACTGTGCAGAATACCCAGTCCTGCACCTCGTCCCCGTGAGAAGCCTGACCTGCAGAGTGACCATCGTTTACCCACAGCATGAGGCGTGAGGGGCGCGGGGGAAGTGTTCACTCCTGCTCTTTGTCCGGGTGAATCAGAGAGGTCCCCTGGGTCCTGCCGGCATGCTCTGGTTCAGGGAACTCACTAGCGGGCAGGCGAGCTCAGCTGAGAACGCAGCTGAATTGAGCACCCAGTTCCCTGTACAGAGAACACAGACTAGTCCTGGGACAAACAGGTTCAAATGCTATACATATTTTTCTATTTTTTCTTTCTTTTTGTTGTTGGTGGTGGTGGTCGTGGGGCTTGAGCTCAGGGCCTGGGCACTGGCTGTGAGCTTTTTCCACTCAAGGCGAGCGCTCTACCACTTTGAGCCACAGCACCACTTCCAGTTTTCTGGTGGTTAATTGCAGAGAAGAGTTTCAGGCTTTCCCGACTTTGAACCGGGATTCTCGGATCTCTAGGATTACCAGCGTGAGCCACTGGCACCTGGCTTATACCAATTTTTCAAATGGAAAAAAAACTGTAAAATTTTGAAAACAAGTAGTAAAACCATGAAGGCCACAGCAGACCACAATCTCCCAAGAGCTTACTAAGATTTTCTTTGCCTGAATTACGATCTTTGCCTCAAATAATTAAAAGTGATGGTAAGTACTCTTAGCTGTGACTCTTAAGTACTAAGCAGACTTAATGCTGCAGGAAGGCTGTGCGTTCATGCACCATCATCCATTCCTAGTCAAGACTCATTAAGCAGAAAGCGAAGCTTATACTCAAGGAAGATGCACTTAATTTCTTTTCCTTAAAGGCCAATCAGCCCCCTCATTTGGAGGCTGTGCCAGTGCCTTTGCCTCCAGGGAGAAGTGCTCTAAGCCTCCTCCTGTCCAAGAGAGAGCACATGCATCTCCTCTGCCCTGAAGTGTCCAGACTTCTGTTTTTTTTTTTTGGGGGGGGGGTCCGGTCGTGGGGCCTGAACTCTGGGCCTGGGTGCTGCCCCTCAGCTCTTCAGCTCAAGGCTAGCACTGTACCACTTGAGCCACAGTGCCACTTCCGGTTTTTTTCTTTTTGTTCATGTGGTGCTGAGGAATCAAACCCAGGGCCTCATGCATGCAAGGCAAGCACTCTACCACTGAGCCACCTTCCCAGCCATCCAGACTTCTACAAAGGAAACCTTTGCCTTCAAACACTTGGAGCATTAGATAGATAGCAGTGATCATCTGCTTTAGAAGCTGACTTTCCCTCTTTAGTTTTTGTTTTTGTTTTTTGAGCTAAAGGATCATAAAAGAAAAAAATCCTTTGGCTCAATAGCTTTTTTTATTATGGTTTTTTATGTGCTTTCTTAGAGAAAAGTTATAAAACTTGGTCCTTTCAGTTTCTAGAGGAGATATACAATGTTCCCTTCTCTTTGTGCAAGCCACCGTGGAGCCATAACTGTATATACTTTCACATCGGATGTAAAATTCATATCTCACTCATGAGGCATGCAGGGAGCACAGGAAGCACCGTAGACGGAACTGCAGTCTGTCTGAATAGTGATTTGTGGTCGGGGAGTACTTTTCTTCGAAATCATTAAATCTTTGCAGCTAAGTATTCCTATGCAATGACAGATTGTACGCATGACTTCATCGTCTGTATGAAAATGATCTCTTCAAAAGTGCCTGCAACGATGCTAACGATGGCCCAAGTTCTCCCAGTGTATCACCAGGTGATGCTTTCACCCTGTCACAGTGAAGGGTTTATGTCAGTGTCCATGGCTTCCAGGGGCTCCATTATTAGTAATAGATATTCTTTTTTTGGGGGGGGGGTCCGGTTGTGGGGCCTGAACTCTAGGCCTGGACACTGTCCCTCAGCTCTTCAGCTCAAGGCTAGCGCTCTACTACTTGAGCCACAGCACCACTTCCAGCTTTTTTCTGTTTGCTTATGTGGTGCTGAGGAATTAAACCCAGGGCCTCATGCATGCAAGGCAAGCGCTCTACCACTGAGCCACCTTCCCAGCCCCTTGAGTCAAACGGAAATACCACAGCATTAACTAGAAATCTACCTTCTTAAAGTCACGTTGCTCGTTGTATGTAGAAGTCATGCGCGTAGCTCAGCAGACTTCCAAGGGAATGGAACAAGGGGAAAGGTGCCATTTTCCTTTCCTGGCTGTCAGAACTCACATCTATGCTTCTTTGTCCAGCACACTGAAGTCCTCTACGCTTTACCTTTTGTTGTTGTTGTTGTTGTTGTTGTTGTCAGTCATGGGACTTGAACTCTGGGCCTGGGCGCTGCCCTTCAGCTCTTCAGCTCAAGGCTAGCTAGCGCTCTACCACTTGAGCCACAGCTCCACTTCTGGTTTTCGGGTGGTTCATTGGAGATAAGAGTCTCATGGACTCTTCTGCCCGGGCTGGCTTTGAACCACAATCCTCAGATCTCAGCCTCCTGAGTAGCTGGGATGACAGGCGTGAGCCACCGGCGCCTGGCTGAAGTCTTCTTTATGCCATCACATTCAGGTTATTAAGGTGGAGAAATTTGTCTTGGATAATATTGTCATGTTACATGTTTCAAAACTTGTTATGCTAGCCGGGCGCTGGTGGCTCACGCCTGTAATCCTAGCTACTCAGGAGGCTGAGATCTGAGGATCGCGGTTCAAAGCCAGCCTGGGCAGGAGAGACCGTGAGACTCCTATCTCCAATAAACCACCAGAAAACCGGAAGTGGCGCTGTAGCTCAAGTGGTAGAGTGCTTGCCTTGAGCTGAAGAGCTGAGGGACAGCGCCCAGGCCCAGAGTTCAAGTCCCACGACCGACAAAAAAAAAAAAACTTGCTATGCTCTCTGATACATTTTCTGTTTTTAGTTAACATATTATTGTGAAAAGGGATTTTATTGTACAATTTCCATGCCCAGATATAATTTACTTTGTCAACTATATATTTTAAACCTCAAGTGCTTACCAAAAAGGTGAATAAGTCAAGCTATTTCTCTAAGTTGTCACAGAAAGCATAAATATGGGTTTCCAAGATGCCTGGGATCCATCAGCATGGCCCACAGCTCTGGACCGGCGTCATTTAACACTGGCTCTGTAATTCAGGAAGCTGACCCGGTGAGTGTCTAGGCACTCATCGGTGCTGGGCCATGCTTTCATGCTCCAAAGCTTCTAACAGCTCAGATGCAAACAGTTTAGGCTACTAGCCTTGAAGAGTCAAGAAAGGAAGGAGCAAAAGCAAGTTGCATGTCCAGGGGGAAGAAAAGAAACGTTTAGCTAAAGCTGAGCTTCACCTGTGCTCTGTGCTGCATTTGCTTGGAATTTATCTTCTGGTCAGTTTTGCCCTTTGTATTAGTCACATTATCGATATTACTATCCTTACTGTTATAGTATATCTTTCACCATTCCTGCTTGAATCTTACACTTTATTTCTTGAGTCATTTTGCACTGATAGTCTGTTAGAGACAGACTTGCCCAGAGTTTTGTTTAAATCTGAAATGCTTCCATTATTAGCAGTAAGCGTGCAAGATGTAAACTTGTATAGCTTTATCATTTGTATAAAAGTGCGCCGTTTTCCCTCTCCCCCGCCGCGTGCTCTCGCCTCCGCGGTGGCTCTCAGCGTGGGAGTGTCCAGTCCCCCCGCAGGGTCTCTCCGCCCGCCCCCCCCCCCCCCCCCCGGCTCCTCTTAACAAATGTGACCAGTGTTGTGTGTCTTCGCCTCCTTCCTCCCTGATAGGCGTCCTGCCTTCCGGATGGCCAGCCATTGTCGTTTCTCAAGAACATGCCATTGCTGTTAGGATGCAATGCAGCTTCTTTCTCTCCGGCCTCATTGTCTCTGTGTCCTTCTCTCTCTCCGTTCTCCCCTTCTTGGCTCCCTCCCTCCCGGGAGCCCCTCTGTCCTCGCTGCTCTGTGTGCTGGACGTGTGCCAGACATGTGCCCCTGTCATCTGCAGGCCTGCCCACTGAGGCCACCTTCCCTCCCGCTCCCTGCTTCCCGCGCAATGCACCTGCTGGCTCATTCTGATAGGAAGCACTGACCTGTCTTCCTTGTCAAGAAATACTCTCTTCAGTTGTGTGTGCTTTTATATGTGTAGCACATTATAGTTTTATTGTCACATTCTATTTTATTTTAATCGATGCAGTTATTTTTATAGTCATTTAGAAGTATTAACATCTTATAGATTTCTTGATCAATTTTAAATCCATAATTTTAATTCCTAGCCTTATTGCTATTAACATCTATTATGAAAGTATGCATTATTCTGTAGTTGATAATCCCAGATGACGGAATAAGAATAATTGAATCCACTAGAACAACAAAATTAAAGTCAAATTTGACTGTTAAAATACAAAGATTGCCAAACATAGTGTTTAACTGAAAAGTGAAGTCTAACTGCCAGTCATGTAGGAGGAACAGATCAAAACAAAATGACAACAGGAAAAAAACTAAAACCCACACAAACTGTGAAAGTAAAAGGACAAATAGAAAAGGAGCGGGGGTGGTCCCAGGTGCCCCCATGACTCAGTGAGGCCTGGGCAATCTCCCTGAGACCCAGGGTCTGACAAGCTCTGCGAAGTTAAACAAGTTAAAAATGAGAGAGAATATTAAAAGCAAGCAATTCAGGGAGTGCCGAGCAAACCTGCTTAGAGTCCAGGGAGAGATTAAATAAGCAACACAATAGCCTTTTTAACCCATCAGTGGCCAGGAGCTATCCCAGTGCCGGGTAACGCTGATGTGGTGTGAGGAATGGAGACTGGGGTCAGGCAGCTGTGGGAACCACTGCTGCACTGCTGAAGACGACGTGGCAGTGCGTCTTAAAACGAAAACTGCTGGTGGCCTTCCTCCACAGAAAGCGAACTCACAGGGCATGCTTCATGCGCCACGTTGCTTATCATAATGGTGTATTACTGGAAAAACAGAACATAATCAGGTACCACATTGAAAGCCTGATAGAGGTGATTGGGTATCCCACTGCATTTCTGCAGTGGGATAATATGCAGCTATTGCTCAGAAGAACCCAAAACTCTATTCACTGTTTATGGTCTTGTGACTAACTTAAAGGTAGAGATACAGGGTTGACATTTTTTGAAAGATGATGAGGGGAAAGCTCACACAAATTGAATTGCAGCATGGGGGCAGCGTGGAGACGTGAGGGGCGGGAAGAGCCCCTGGCTTCTTTAATCCACACATCTGTAACCTGATTCATTACAATGAGTATGGATTGGCAACTTCTCCAAGTCACTGTTGTCATTTAAAATACAACATCTTTGCAAATAAATGGAATGTGACTTTGGACTGTTTGGCTGGGCTGTGGAAGAAATGGAGCCTGTCACTGTAATCTCACTGTTCCCCGGCTAGCCACCTAGAGGGTCAGCCCAAGGCCGGCCACGTGAGGGGTCAGCCACTGAGAGGGTCAGCCCGAGGCCGGCCATGTGAGGGGTCAACCCGAGGCCAACCATATGAGGGGTCAACCCGAGGCCAACCACGTGAGGGGTCAGCCCGAGGCCAACCACATGAGGGGTCAGCCCAAGGCCAACCACGTGAAGGATCAGCCCAAGGCCGGCCACGTGAGGGGTCAGCCACTGAGAGGGTCAGCCCGAGGCCGGCCATGTGAGGGGTCAACCCGAGGCCAACCATATGAGGGGTCAGCCCAAGGCCAACCATATGAGGGGTCAACCTGAGGCCAACCACGTGAGGGGTCAGCCCGAGGCTGGCCACGTGAGGGGTCAGCCCGAGGCTGGCCACGTGAGGGGTCAACCCGAGGCTGGCCACGTGAGGGGTCAGCACGAGGCCAGCCACGTGAGGGGTCAACCCGAGGCCGGCCACGTGAGGGGTCAGCCCGAGGCTGGCCACGTGAGGGGTCAACCCGAGGCTGGCCACGTGAGGGGTCAACCCAAGGCCAACCACGTGAAGGGTCAGCCAGAGGCCAACCACGTGAGGGGTCAGCCCGAGGCTGGCCACGTGAGGGGTCAGCCAGAGGCCAACCATGTGAGGGGTCAGCACGAGGCCAACCATGTGAGGGGTCAGCCCGAGGCTGGCCACGTGAGGGGTCAGCCCGAGGCCTACCACGTGAAGGATCAGCCCAAGGCTGGCCACGTGAGGGGTCAGCCCGAGGCCTACCACGTGAGGGGTCAACCCGAGGCCAACCACGTGAAGGATCAGCCCAAGGCTGGCCACGTGAGGGGTCAGCCCGAGGCCAACCACATGAGGGGTCAGCCCAAGGCCAACCACACGAGGGGTCAACCCGAGGCCTACCACGTGAAGGATCAGCCCGAGCTGGCCACATGAGGGGTCAGCCCGAGGCCGGTCACGTGAGGAGGTCAGCCCGCGGCCAGCCACCGAGATAGCCTGAGGCCGGTCACGTGAGGGGGGTCAGCCACGGGTCCTCAGTGTGACTGCACTTCCCTGCACCCCATGGGCTGCACCCCTCGGTCCCCAGGTGGCCAGAGGGGTGACGGCTGGTGGCGGGCCGGCAGTCCCGGGCCGGCGTGGTAACGGTGTCTGCATTCCCTCCCGCAGCCCTGTCCCCACGATCACGTGGACGAAGGTGAGCGCGGCCATCCCTGGGAAGGCGCGTCTGCGCAAGTCGCAGGCGGTGCTGGAGATCCCCAACCTGCAGCTGGAGGACGCGGGCCTCTACGAGTGCCGGGCCGAGAACTCACGGGGCAGAAACACCTTCCGGGGCCAGCTGCAGATCTACAGTGAGTGTCCCCGCATGCACATGTGGCCGGCAGTGCCCGGAAGCTGAGTGTAATGCATGATAAAGCATCAGGAAATGATCCTGCACAGAGAAACACTTTAACTCGGTCCGCACCCTTCATTGGTGTGTCATTTTCCTGGTAACAATTCTATAAATGTCACTAACTTATCCTAGGCCTCAGCTTAGGCCGAGACTCACAATCTCTGTGGCCCACGCCCTGCCCGGCCAGTCCCCGTTTTCAAGTTGTGCCTACCTCTTTAGGTAGGCCTCGCACGGTACTTTAGCTGTAGAAACACCCATGTACTGTAAGAAGTGATCTAAAGTTGTAGATTTTTGAAATTTGAAATTTCTTGCAGAAGAATTGAGCTGTTACACTGAATTGAGCTGTTAGGAGAACTGAGTCATGTATGTGTTCACACTTCCAGAAGCTAGTGAAGTGGAGGTAAATAGCCAGTCCTGATTATGGTGGGTTCTGTGAGCAGCCCGTGGTGGTAGCAATTACTCTACACAGCTTACAGACAGCACTCGAAGTGGAGGAACTCGAGCAGGGGGATTCCTGTACTGCACTTGAACCCGTCTTCATCCTCTGCTGAATATGTTTCCAGCATAGCACATTACTTCTCTGTGTCTGGGTGAGAGTCCTAAGATGAAACCTGATCTGTGTGGTTAAAACACATTGACTCCTCAACCCTTAGGAGCAAGGGAGAGGCCACCATGTCTAGCATTCATCAGCAGAGCTACAGAAGGCCTAATGACATGAGATACAGAGGGAGAGTTCTCTGTACACACATCCGTTCCCTGTAGGGAGGTGTACCCAGGAGACAGATCGAAGCTCAAATGCATTGCATCTGGTGAGCTGCTCATGGCTTCCGAGTTTAAAGGGCCATGCGTCTCCCTGCACCCAGCCTGGGAGAGGTGCCTGACAGAGCCAGACTAACGAAGGGCCCGGGGTGTCATCCCTCCAGGTGGGTGGGTTCCCCACAGTGCAAGCCCGGTCTGTGTGTGACGGCCACACTACCGATCAGAAGCAGGCCCCGGGCTCTTCGTTACCTGCACCCTTCTAACAAAGTTGCTAGCAGAGCCCTGTGTGTTTTAGATCTCTCATAACTGTCCATTTTGTTGTTCTAAATATCTGCTGTGCAGCCTTGTTCATAGGATGGCCTGAGACAGACCCTTTCTTGGTACAATCAGTGTGTGGCAATGTTTTTGTCTATCACTGTCCTTTTGTGTGGTATGTTTTAGTTTTGGGCCTCAGAGTAGCTCATGAAATAATTTGCCGTGTTTAAAAGGAAGCTTTGGTAATGCCGACCCGATCCTGTATGAAATGCAACCTACATGTTCCAGTATGTCACAAAGGATGGCAACTCACATTAAACCACCTTCCTGTTCATGCAGCGTGATGTTCATGCAACAATGACATGGAATTGATTTTCGGATGTGGAGCCTCACTTCATTCTAATATGATCTGTTAACCCCCCCTCACTTGGGTGGGGCAGTATGAGTGTGTGTACTTGAGAGCTTTTCTATGAGGGCAGTTAGCCACAGCTGTGTTCACCGCTGTGCGTGCATCCAGAGACACAAATGGAGCATGGCGTGCCGCACTGTCTTGGTTGCTCTCACTGCTGTGGACAGGAGTGCAAGTACAGATGGCCAGCCCATTGCTTGGCACAGAGTTAAACCAGGGCTATCCCAGGGCAAAACAGCCACATGCGAGACACCCACCTGTCACTGCCAGAAATGCCAGCAACGGCGTGCTGAGAAGCTTCAGCTGGTCATTGCTCAAGCGACCAGGAGTTGAGCTGATTAGCAAAGGACCTGGGGACTCCATGAGGTGGCCGTATACACCAGATACTCACCAGGCTTATGCTGGACCTTGAATTGTAGGTAGACATTGGAACAGACAAGAAGAGAAGCCGGAGGTTTTGTGTGGAGTGGGTAGTATAAGGAAAACAGAGTCTGCTTGGCAGTCGGCCACGAGGACTGTGCAGAGAGTAACCGAGGGTGGCCGAGGGGGGCCGGGAACCAGCCTGTGACAGGGGAGTCCTAGGACCACCAGCCTCCCCCTCCCGCCCCACTCCAGGGCCACGGTGGGAGACTGTGGGGAGGCTGATGGCAGGACAGGCGCAAAACCCAGGAGCTGCGTGGGAGCATCGCTGTGTACAGCTTTAAAATGGCAGCTCGGAGGCTCAGAATGAGCTTGTTTCATGGCCACTCGATGCCAAACAAAAACAAGCACACGTTGGCTACAAAACCAATGAGCTTTAAACAAAAGCCCGCAGAGCAGAACTCCTGCCCGAGACCAACTGCAGGGCTCGGTGGCCAGGCTCTGCCCACCAGCCACGCGCTGGCTTGGACAATGGAGACGCGGAGCAGCCTGTCCTTAGTCTGGAGATCTCGGAAAACGAGTTTGACTGGGGCAGGGCAGGTCCGCAGCTAGCATTCAATAAGTGAACTTTCTTCTCTGCCTTCTGACCTGGCGTGGAGCCGTGCTGGCGCTGTGCTGTCACACTCCCGCACTGGAGAGAGGCCTCGGCTGCGCGGCCGAGCCCCAGCACTGAGAGAGACAGCCGAGCCCCAGCGCTGAGAAAGGCCCCAGCACTGAGAGAGACAGCCGAGCCCCAGCGCTGAGAGAGGCCCCAGCACTGAGAGAGGCCTCCGCCGCGCGGCTGAGCCCCTCGCCTGGGCCTCACTACCCGCCTCCCTGCCTCCCACGTGCACAGTCACCAGCAGCCTCCTCGAAGCTCCCACTGCCCCAGCCCTCCACAGATGATTTATTTTGTTACATTTTTATCAAAATAGAGACTAGAAAGAAAATTCAGTTAAGTATTTCATGCTTTTCAGCTGTTTCCAACAGACAATACATACCTGGAGGAAGAACTGCTTTTGTTCAAAGCTTTCACTCTGAACGCTGGCCGGTGGAGGAAAGGCCCTGGAGCCCACACCTCACAGATTCTGTACAGGGATTACAGCTTCACCTTTTAGGAAAGGAATTTCTTTTCCTCTGCTAAACTTTTGAGAACCTTTTTTTTTTTGTCAATCGTGGGACTTGAACTCTGGGCCTGGGTGCTGTTCCTCAGCTCTTCAGCTCAAGGCGAGCGCTCTACCACTTGAGCTACAGTGCCACTTCTGGTTTTCTAGCAGTTTATTGGAGATAAGAGTTTCATGGACTTTCCTGCCCAGGCTGGCTTTGAACTGCGATCCTCAGATCTCAGCCTCCTGAGTAGCTAGGATTACAGGCGTGAGCCTCTGGCACCCAGCTTTGAGAACCTTTTTATAACTTACATGGGAAGTACGTGTATATAAAATTAGGAAAAGTTTTGTGCTTAGTAAGATTTGCATTTATAAGTTAATCTTCTAAACCAGTTCAGGTTCTGTGAGGAATAAAGCCAAAGCAGAGAACCTGCTCACTGTAGGGCTGTGCGGTTCGTCTGTCTGTGCCAGGACTGCTGTGGTTCTGTGAGAATCCCACTGCCCCGGAGCAGGCCCTGTGCTGGGAGGCACTCCCAGCTACCGGAAGTACACACACGGGCACATAAACACGCGTGCACACAGACGCACACATGCATGGACACATACACAGGAGACACGTGCACACAGATGCACAGGTGCACACAGGCTCACACCACAGCCACATATGAAGCACATACAGGCCTGCTACCCACACACACAGATTTGCATCACCTGCCCACTCTGTGAAAGTCTCAGGTTAAAAAACGTTTCACGTCTCCTCTTCTGTGTTGGTGTCATCAGAAATGCAGTTCTGTGCAGAACTCCGTATTGTGCCTCTTGCCTCTTGCAAGCACCTGTGTTTATGTGAAATGCTAAACACACAATTAAAGCCACAATGGAATTTTCCATGTGAATTTTGGCCGTGTTGCAGTGTTGGACCTGGACTCACCTTTCTTGAACGCTTGCTCCTCACAGCCTATCCGCACTGGGTGGCGAAGCTGAATGACACGGAGCTGGACAGCGGCAGCAGCCTGCGATGGGAGTGCAGGGCCGCGGGGCAGCCACGGCCGGCCTACCGCTGGCTGAAGGACGGCGCCCCGCTCCCGCCCCAGGTACGTCTGCGGGCGGGCGGCGGGGAGCAGGGTGTGCAGAGAAGTGCACTGGCATCGCTTGGCTGCACAAGGCGGTCTGTCTGTGACATTCCCACACGCGCCTCTGTGCCCAGTCACACGCACCTCTCCCCGGCCCTCTACCAGCCGCTTCCTCCCGCTTTCACACACACACACAAAGTACTGTTCTACCTCACACGCGTGCATAAAGCATGGCTGTGTGTCCCTCCTTCCCCCTCGGCTGCCCCCTCCCTGGGACCCAGGACAGCCTGTTCTGCTTATTGGAAGTCTCTTCCTACTTCTGTCTTCTCATAGATTTGAAGTGAGAAATAAAACAAATATACAAGTAAGGATTCCTTCTCAAGTTTTTTGAGTAGTACATTAAATGTGAGTGTTTCAGGCTGTCACTACTTGGGACCCTTCAGTAAGTACCATGGTGACAGTCTGGTGGCTGAGGGTCAGTGCCGGAAGCCTGCTGCCCTCTCTGTGTGGGACGGCCTTACTCTCCCCAAGCGCAGGACTAGCCTGCGTCACGGACTGGTGAAGCAGGACTGCAGTCCACCCCGCGTCCTGCGTCCAGACAACTTGTACCTCCCACACGAGTGCCCCTACCACGTCCGCTGCACTGTGGAAAACCACTGGGGTGCGCTGGGTTTAAATTGATTATTACCACCTAAGTGCAGAACGATGACGACAAAATTTTAACAGCTCTGTGCCTTGATTGTGGGCAGGAAGGGGAGAGAGAGAGAGAGAAACAGGCCACTATTACTGACAAAATGAGGACAAGTGTACAGTTGAGACTGAGCCCCAGTCCTGCCCTGGGATCTGCTGGCTGAGGAGCGGTGCTGCGCCCTGCCTCTCACAGCCTCCCGTCCTGTTTATAAGGAAGCTGGATCACACCTCCATGCCACCGTTTTGTCTCTAACACCCTCTATTCTAAACCCAGCTAAACCTATAAATAAAACACAATTGCACAAGAAGCCAGATACACAGAAAACAAAATGGAAAGCTCTGAAGGCAAGCGAGGGGGGGGGGGGGTGGTTACAGCTCTTTAACTCTCCCAGGCTGCCCTGGGAGGAGCCCAGCTGGGGAGGAGGAGGCCAGCTGGGGAGAAGGAGGCTGGCCTGGGAGGAGGCGGCCCTGGGCAGAGGAGGAGGCCCTGGGCGGAGGAGGAGGCCCTGGGCAGAGGAGGAGGCCCTGGGAGGAGGAGGCCCTGGGAGGAGGAGGCCCTGGGCGGAGGAGACCAGCCTGGAACGGGGAGGCTGGCCTGGGAGGAGGAGGCCCTGAGAGGGGGAGGCCCTGGGAGGAGGCCAGCTGGGGAGGAGGAGGCCAGCTGGGGAGAAGGAGGCTGGCCTGGGAGGGGGAGGCCCTGGGAGGAGGAGGCCCTGGGCGGAGGAGGAGGCCCTGGGAGGGGAGACCCTGGGAGGAGGAGGCCCTGGGAGAGGGAGGCCCTGGGAGGAGGAGGAGGCCACCCTGGGAGGAGGAGGCCCTGGGCAGAGGAAGAGGCCCTGGGAGGAGGAGGCCCTGGGAGGGGGAGGCCCTGGGAGGAGGAGGCCCTGGGAGGGGAGGCCCTGGGAGGAGGAGGCCACCCTGGGATGAGGAGGTCCTGGGAGGGGGAGGCCCTGGGAGGGGGAGGCCCTGGGCGGAGGAGGAGGCCCTGGGAGGGGGAGGCCCTGGGAGGAGGAGGAGGCCCTGGAGAAGGCGCTGCCCCTGTCCCGTTTCCAGATAAGGTGCTTGCTAAGTGAATGCTTTGTTTTGAAAACGTTCTCAAATTCTTGACAGCTTCGTTGATCAAGCACTGCTCGCTAACATATTTTAAACGACTTGCTTCTTATGAAGTGCCAGACACCTGGCTCTTTAATTATATTTTAGAAGTAAAATTCAATTGTTGAAAGTCACTCTTTGGTCTGTTTATTTCAGTTTGTACCTGTCTGGTCTTCTGTCTCTTGTACCCAGTTTCTTCTTTTAATGGTATCTCCTGACCAATAATTTTATACAACCCAACTGCAGGGCAGTTTCTATTTGTGCTGGTTGGGAAGAAAGAAAGGCAGCTTCTTGGACCAGTGGTGGAGGGATTACCATGGCCTGAGTCCTTGGTGACTTTAGACCTAGGTCTTCCCCCTCCACCCTCACCCCTCCTCTGCCAGAGCCTACTGCTCCCGCAGGGAGAAATGGCTCCAGGAGAGCCTCAGCTGCAGGTCCACCCAACAAAGCCTGCTCGGAGGAGCCCCGCAGCCCTGCTTTCTGTGTGTGTGTGTGTGTGCGCGCGCGCGCGCGTGTGTATAAAACATAATATGTAATTTACTATAATGTACAACAGACAGCAGGACAGTCAACAGTAAATTTGCCAAATGATGTCTTACTACAAATTGAGGCCTTTGTTCCTTGGTCCTGGAAGTTGTGTGCATACAGTATACTGTAGCTGCATCTTCTCTGGGTCTGGTTTTTCTCCCCATTACAGAGTAGGGTTGATATGGTCAACGGAGTGCTGACAATCCACGGAGTAAACCGATCTGATGCGGGGATGTACCAGTGTCTGGCTGAGAATGAATACGGAGCCATTCATGCCAGTGCCCAGCTGAAGATTCTAGGTATGTGATTTCCAAGCAGATCAATAGGGGGAAAATGGCTGCTGCTCTTCATGCTCCACTTCTCACGATACTGAAGTTTTATGATACAGTTCTAAAGGCCTACTTTATGACTTAACAAGAAATATTGTGTTGTGCTGTTTCTGTAAACTGTAGAAGGCAGTTTACTTTTGTCCTGTTGACCCACATCTATGCTATTTATATGGTGTTCTAACTGTAGTTTTATTCTTAGATGGGTCATACAATATAGCTTTGATTTAGAATTAACAGTCAGGTTTTACAAAGCCAGGTACCAGTGATTTGTGTTTGTAATTTTAGCTACATAGGATCACCATTTGGGGCCATCCCTGCCAGGAAAGTTGACAAGACCCTTTCTCAGCCCAAAGTTGGGTATGGTGGCCTGCACCTTGTCTTCCTAAACTAGACAGAAGATGAGACTGGGAAAATCAGTGCTCAGTAAATACAAGATTCCATTTCATTTTCCCAGATATTTTAGAAAAATCAAAGATTATTTCTTTTGTTAACTATTACTCTTAACGTCTTGGAGTTAAAAAGCCGATTTCATCCACACTCTGTGATTTTCTTAGGAACACTCCCAAGCCTTCTTATTCACTATATATATGCATTCAAGTTTATCTTTAATTCTATTCACCGTAAGCAACCAAAGATGTTACCTGAATTATTCCCGTAAGTCCCTTCATTTTTCTTCAGTGTCTTCTGTCTGTCAATGAAATAGATTCTTTTAACATATATACCTTTTTATATTGTTGTTAATACTGGTTAATGTATCTTTTTAAGGTTGTGTCACACATTCTGTTGGTATCGTATGAACATAAACTATGACTGAAATGCTCAGAGAATTGTTACATTGATATAAAGCAGTGCCCCAGATACCTTCACACAGAAGGATCTTAATGTCAGTGACTTAGATGAGTAATTGCAATAGCCTGAATAAAATTTAAACTGAAATTACGATAATCCTATTTCTTTTTAAAGTAACATGCAGTTTGTGGGACTTTTCCAATAAAACATGGATCAAATTAAGTAGAGTGGAAAGCCAGTGCTCTGGCTTGCCCTTGGAGTGTACCAAACTCAGGAGACTAAAACCTGGAGGATTGTGGTTCAAAGTCAGCCTGGGCAGAAATGTCTAAGAGACTTCACCCCCCAATTAGCCAGCAAAATGCCATATTGGAAGTGTGGTTCAGATGGTAGAGTAGCAGCCCTGAGAGAGATAGATGAAGGAAAGGTAAAGCCCCAAGTTAGGCCCCTGTATCAGTGTTAATGAAGCACCAGTACTGATTAAGGTGGGAAATGGAAGACACAGAATTGTCCTAGGTATTCCCTCCATCATCGCAAAGAACCACTGAGAGACATCCTTAGAGGGCCCTTTGACCTCTCCCCAGGTTATCCATCAGAGCGGGTCCTTTGACCTCTCCACGTTATCCATGAGTCTTTCACAAGTGGAGCTGGTATCACCAGTTAGCAAGCTAGCTTCTGAAATGGCCTTTATCTGTGAACTCCACATTGTAAGACGCCATTATCTCCTGGCAGCCAGCAGGTATCTCATTGTAGTAATGAATCCCGTACCCGTGCCATGGAGGTTTTTTCTGTGTGGTTTGATGACACTGGATAAAAGGGGCAGGAATTGCGGCGTGCCGCTCGCTGGAGAGGACGTCCCTGCCTCCAGTGAATGGCCTTTCCTCCCGCACAGCCTCCCCTCCCACCTTTGCGCCAAGTCAGCTGAAGAGGACTGTCGTGGTCACCAGAGACCGGGAGGTGGTCCTGGAGTGCCAGCCCCAGGGCTCTCCGAAGCCGACCATCTCGTGGCGGAAGGGAGACAGAGCGCTCAGAGAGAACAAAAGGTCAGAAGCCGCTTTGTGTTCCGCTCTCCTCACAGCACCAGGCCTCTGAGGTCGAAGGCGCGCAGAGGCCATGAGTCCTACGACCCTGAGATACTTCCCCACCCGGTTGAAGTGGACTTTTGTTTGACGGGTGCGTTTTCAATGTAGATAGGGTGTGTGTGTGTGTGTGTGTGTGTGTGTGTGTGTGTGTGTGTGTGTGTGTGTGTGTGTGTGTGTGTGTGTGTGTGTGTGTAGTACAGATAGATGGTAGACTATAGAGAGGTCAAACTCCCTTCCCTCCATTGGGTTTCCTGACTAAGAAAGAATTGCACTGGGTTTTGAAGAAAGCGAGAAATGTAATTGGCCAGTGGGTTTTGGTTTGCATTTTGTCCTTTGTACTGGAATCCCCAGTGACCTGGGCCCTGATGAGGGTTGTGTTTTCGGTGGTTGTTAGCATTAACATAGCACGAGCACATTCTGGGTCTGCTGGATAGTTCTTTGATTATGGGATTGGTGCCGGGTGAACTCCAGCCAGGCTTTGCCTTTCTATTTTCAATATGGCCAACAAAAATAGTGCAGGCTGCTTGGATGGCCACGGGCAGCTGTGAGTTGGGCAGCAGCCCATGCTGCATGTGAGCGTCAGTCAGTGGCCGGCAGAGGCCAGGGTCGCACAGGAGCGCAGGGAGGACGTGAGGACAGGCTCTCCGCGTCCGCTCCTGCCGCCGTCATCAGCGACGGTGCACTTTGGTGTGGTACTCGGCCTGGGAGGAAGTAGCATTGCACATGGCTCACTTTCTGTGAGCTCAAGTCAGGAGCTCAGATTGTGATGTTTTGTGGAGGTAAGTACTCCAATACATAATCTCTAGGTCAACATTTAGGTTTGTTTAAACCTAACACTTGAAATCTTTCTTAAGGCTTTTGCTTCCTGTCAGTAGTGAGATGCACTGGTTTAATTTGTTTGTTTATTGTGTGGAATGGTTTGCTTAATTATTGGCTGGGCTCTACCCTGAAGATCTGTGCTGTCCTAGTGAGCACTGTAGACTCTAACCGTAGACTCTATCCACTCTTCTCCGTGTGAAACTGGAGTTGGGAGAACTCTATCCACTCTTCTCCGTGTGAAACTGGAGTTGGGAGAACTGAATGAAATTCTGCATAGAAAATACACGGGCTGGTGTTGCTCATTCTCATCGCGAGATGATGATAGTGATGATGAAATGATGTTCATGATGATGGTGGTGATGACGGTGGTGGTAGTAGTAGCAGTGGCGGACATAATGACTGCTATTTCAAACTTTGACCCTTGAACTTTAGCCTCCATTTTTCATAGCAAAGTCATTAAGATTAAGTGATTAAGAAAAGAATGTGCGAGGGCCAGTCTGGGACGACGGCGTTACTTGGGTGGAGGGTGTGAATTGGCTCTTGGTTTCCGGGAGTCCCTGAGCCTCTGTTTCCTGTCCTCCCCTTCCCTCCGCCCTGGTTCCCTGTCCCGGGTGGGTTCCTCCCCTCGGGCTGGGTCTTTCCATCTCCCCTCCTCGGCGCGGTGAGTGCATTCAGTGCCTGAGGACTAACGGAGAAGCAATGAAGCCTCTGAAGACGTCCCTCCGCTTGGCAGTGCCCAGACCTGGCCGGGGTGCGTGTGAGGATCGCAGTGCACGGTCACTCGGCCTCCTACGAACGCTGGAACTTGTCCGGGCGCCGGGGCTCGGAGCTCCGGGGACTCCCAGCCTCGTTCCTGGGCTCCGCTCATCACTCTCCAGCTCATTATTTCCATTACTTGGCCATTAACTTCTGTTCAAATATAATCATCCCGAAGCTCTCCAGCAGTGCACACGCATTAAGTCTTCACCATCGCATGCTCGACTTCTGTACTTTCTGAGGGCAGTCTTGGCTGAAAGGAAGAATGAGGAGATCCGGCAGGGAGCAGCCTACTATATTTTGTTCAGGGCCCGCCTGGTACATTTTGCTTCCTTTCTGCCAGCCCTTGTGAGCCATCACTGAACATCTCCAAATATGCCACCTGTGTTTCAAAGATACTTTGAATTTTTGACTTTCAAAAGTACTTCAAGCATTGGTTTTCATATCTAGGTAGAGATGGAAAAAGGAAGCATAACTCACTGGGTGATTAGGAAATCCAGACCCACAAAATTATCAGTTACCTGTAGAAGGATAATATTCAAGAATGCTCTTCCTTTTACGAGTCTGTAATCTAAGCACAGACTTGCCCAAAATTCCCTGCACTGTTTCCCTGCTCACCAGAGGAGCTCAGAATCCTAGACTTTTCCGCCCCTTTAACACGCTGACTTCCAGTGGGAATCCACGTTGTGTTTATTAGGCAACGGCGATCAAGCTCACATACTGACTCCCAGACAAACAGAAAAACGTATTCTTCATAACAGCCCTACAAGACCATCACTGGGGAAGCTGCCTGCACATGTCGGGAAGAGGATTCACGGGTGTGATTAGGACTGGTGTCCTGCTTGGCCCCCAGCTCCACGCTGTGTCCGCTAACGAGCAAGCTGCGCGGCTCTGTCCTCCTGACAGCGTCTTTTACATATTGGGAACATAAAACAGCACAGACCCTGGAGGTCGCGGATTGTGTTAGTGTCTAAGCAGTCGCATAATGAGCACTCCTATGTCAAGAACGCATCGTTTAACTTCCTTGGTGATTTAGAACGTTTCCGAAAGCAATGAGATGGTCAGAATGGCTTTTTTCACCTGCAGGGCGGGGGGGGGGGGGGGGGGGGGGGAGCCTCCTGAGCAGTGACAGTCCTGAGCCGCTCACACAGTCCCACGTTCCCCCAGACGTGGAATGCTGGGGCCACAGGAATGGGGACAAAGTGGCTTCACACTTCCCATCGCCAGGCTCATGCTCAGTGAAAGGCGGCCACCTTCCTCAACTTCCCTTTGAAATGCAAGTAAACAGGCATGCAAAAATAGGACAGTCACACACATGGGATATTAGCTCTGTCTGCGAACTTTCAACCTGTCGCAGAAACTGTCCTTAGGTAGAGACGGTAATTAAGAAAGAACCAGGGCTCATTCAAGTGTGTACCTCTGATACGTCAAGAAACTCGGTTTCCCCAGCACGTGCCTGGGGCACCTCGCTCTGGGGAAGCTGTGGATGAGGCAGGGAGATGCCGGACACGGGACCCACCCTCCCCACGCGCGGCCCACCAGAAGGAAGAGTCCACTGCCCCAGCCAGTCAGCGCCGAGTCTGGCCGCCGCTCCTGCAGTTCCCACTGACTAACAACAGATGACAGGCTGTGCTGCTGCTTTTTTATAGTGTAACTTATTTTTAGGGGCTGGAGGCATGGTTAGCTGTGTAGCACCAGCCTAGTCGGGCACAAATCCCTGAGTTGAAACTGCTGGACACAACACAGAAAATTTACTTCTTACAGGTTACCATGTGGCGTTCTGATCATGTATCCGCCTTGTAAATGTCCCTGCAGACACTTACCAGGTATTTATACTGAGCACACAATCATTTCCTCTAGCTGTTGAAAATATGCAACACCTTCTCATTCTTTGAAATCTCTGCAGATCTCGCTGCCAGCCTCCAGAACCTTCGTCCATCCCATAGCTTTTTGGACTCAGGGCCTTACACTTGCTAGGAAGGTGTTCTACCACCTGGTGCAATCTCCCATTCCCTTTTACACTGCCTATTTTTGAAATAAGGTCTTGTTTTCTGCCTGGACTGCAGCTCTCCTGCTTGTACTTCCCCATGGGGCTGAAAGGCCAGAAGTGGAGCCCGTTCCCAGCCTGGAGCCAGGTGCCAGAGCTGAGCTGGCTCACACCACCCTGTCCTCACAGGGCTCGAGACGAAGGCCCGGGAACCTTTTCTTGCTGAAGCTGGTCTCACACCACGGTCCCTCCCCAGCACCAGTGCAGAGGCTTGCTGTTTGTTTGGCTGATCAGGATGCGTCTTGTTTCTGATTTTCCTTAATTGTGGCAGAGCAGGCTGCCACTCCAAAGGGAAAAGCGACAACATCATAACTCTGGCTCTGTTGTTGCATGAGCATCTCCACTTCGTGGCTTTACATCTCCAACTAATTACCAGTTGAGCAAACAGTTCATAAATTCTACTTCTAACTACGGTTCATTTACCCAGTTGCTATAAATGGCTGCACCACTTCCCCGCCTCTGCCCCTCGCACGGGCACAACGGGACGGAGCAAGCCATTAATTGCCTAAAGGCTTCTCTTTTCTAAAAGCCCTCCAGACTACAACTTCCAGCTTAATCTGTCCTTAGTACAAACAACCTCTGAAATACTTGGGAACTCAAGCATCTAAGTACATGCCCCTGACTGATCCCATCGCCTCCCTAAGCGGCTCTCGGAGAATATAAAATAGAGAAGAAAGACGATTTGGAGGATGTTGAGAAAAAAAGTATTTGACTGAGGAGGTTTCTAGCTCCCGCTGAGACTTACATAGTCACTTCTTCTCAGCCTTTGCATAAATCAAGGTCCGCTTTAACCAGGGTCGGTTCGTCATGGGAATTCAAGGGATGGTTACAAATTAGTGACTCGAAAACGCGGACTTGACTGGGGGAAAGAGCCCACGGGTGGCCTCCATCAGAGACAAACCTGAGCGAACGCAATCTTCAGCATGCATCCTTCTCTTCGCTCTACTAGCAGTCATCTGGAATTGGCATCGGTGTGTGCACACGCACACACGCAGCTTCCACGCACACCGGGGCTCTAGGTGACCCCATGCTGGCACTCTGGCAGGACTGGGGTGCTGAGCTGACCTTGCTTCCCCTGGCTCCCGTTCTGAACAGTAGATGCCTTTATTCTTCCCTTCCGCTCAGCCAGAGGGGCGGCTGAGGGTGAGGGGTGGTGCTGGGAGTGGGGGTCAGTATGGACACATCAGAAAGAAACTCCCTCATACCATTCCTTGATGTCCATGAAAACGCAAAGGAAAGGAAAATTCCTAATACCACTACATCTGAAAGGATGCTGCATCACCAAGTTATGCTTCACACAGCCACTGGCTTAACCCTGGAAAAACCAATGAAGCTTCCCGCCGTAAAGATTAAACAAGGGAAACATGTCATCTTGATCAATTATAACATATTTATACTTTAAAAAATCTCCTTGTGCCTGCAAGCAGAAAGAGAAACTTCATTGAATTTGTAAAGGTATTTTAAAAAGTAAAAATACACAGAAGCAAGCATGGAATGCAAAGCCACTACGCATTTCCCTCCGGAGCTCCAGGCAGCACCGGAAGACCCGCATGCCTCAGCTTCCCGCCAGCAGGAAAATCCACCCCACGAGCAAGGAGAGGCAGAGGGCAGGACAGAGGCCCTTCAAGGGCATGGCTCTGGGGACCACGTCCTCCAACCAAACACGACCACCTAAGCCTCCCCACGCATCCCAGGAGCGGGGAGCCGGGGCCAGGAGATTCCCGCACCAGCACGACACGGGACCCGCACGGTGCCATAGCAGGAAGGACACACAGAAATCCTTAGCATCGTGAGGAGAGCCAAAAGAGGAAAAGAGCTACGGACATGTCTTAAATTATGTTTTCAATATTAACAATAGCAAAATCAAAATGGCTTTTCCAAATGAGGAAACTAAAAGACTGAGAAAATCATTTCATGGCATCTATGGCTGAGTCTGAACAGGGTGCACTGTAATGTTCTGTGGAGAAGATAAAGACTTGCAACAAGTGAAAGAGTCCTGATTATAAATTCTACAGTCAACCCACATGTTTGAAACTTAATAGTTCTCCTGGAGTCCGACCCCCCACATTTCCCATCTCCCACATTTCCCCATCCAGCTCCCCCCCGCCCCCCACATTTCCCATCCAGCTCCCCCCTGCCCCCACATTTCCCATCCAACTCCCTGTCCCCCACATTTCCCATCCAGCTCCCCATCCCCTACCACATTTCCCATCCAGCCCCCCCCCCCCCGTCCCCCACATTTCACAGGTGCCCTGCTGAGGCCCTGCTCTCCCAGGCCCCGCATGAGGACTCTGCACAAGGCTGCTTGGAGATGGCAGATTGTGTGGCTTCGGTTCTTGTTTAGCAGTTCAGAGGTGTTTGCAGTCCTCCATGTGAGCAATGTGTGTGTCACCAGTATGAGGTGTGTGTATGGGGGTGTGCCTACACACTTACAGACAGTAGACCTTTCCAGATGTTTTCTTTGCAATGTGCGTGTGTGCATGTGTACACACATGTGGTACACAGGCAGAAATGGAAGACAGTATGCAAGGAGATAGACCTGCTTATGGCATTGTTTAGGGTTTTCTAGAAAAATACACAAAATACTCGTGATCTATGTATAAATTGTGTGCTACTGGTTCCTCTGTTAGGATCAATCATCTAATAATACAGGCGTCTTTCAGGGCTTTGGTTTTAATAAGTGTTAAGAGACGAGCTGTCATACATACGGTAGAGTTTCTACATGCATACAGATACGCACATCGAGAAGGAACTGACGTGGTATTCAGGAGGCCTTGGGTCCCTCGGCCTTACAAGTTCCCGGGGTGCCCAGGGCTCACTGAGCCATTGTCATCCAAGATGGCACCTCCACGGTGTGCACCACTCACCAGCCATCGTAGCAGAGAATTTCAGGGATGCACATATAGATTTGATGTGCATGCAGAGATGGATGTGCACACAGACACGGATGTTCACACAGACACGGATATTTACCTTTTAGGTCTAGATTCTGCACATGAGCCAAACCACGTGACTTTTGCATCTGAGCGTGGCTCATCCCACACAGCGCTCCTGAAAGCTTGTGAGCCTCACACCGGCCCTGCTTCCTCTTATCCTTACATATTTTTAGGACTCCACAGCCCAGCGGGGGTGTGGGCATGAACAGTGCAAGCTGCGTTTTAAGCACCGGCAGAGGCCATGTCCCCGATGCTCTGAACTTCCTTCAGGAGGGTACTGTACGAGCAGTGGACTGTTGGGAGTGCTTCGTGGCGTCAGCTCGGGGTGTGAGGCTCCCGTCAGAATAGCCTCCCATGCAGCAGAAGGCGGGGAGCAGAAGGGAGACCAGTTTTCTTTGCTTGCCTAACTACATTTAAATCCTGTTGTGTTTTGTGATAGCTTAAATTCTGGTTCTCTGGTCAGTGGAACTTACCAGAACTGGCAGTAGATTAACAGGAGCAGCAGTATGCTTTCCCATCCCTCCTCACCTCCCCAGGAAGGAGTAGCTGGAATTGCAGCCAACACCCAGTGGAGTTGAGCCTGCATTTCCCAGCGACCCGTCTCCCCGGCCACCTGTCCGTGCCCAGACTTTAAACCCCATCCATAAAGCGCAGCTCAGAACACCCCTCTGCAAGCCAGTTAATGCTGTTCAAAACCACGAGCAAGTCATCTTAACCAAAACCTTCGCTACAGTTCTGCTCTCCAAACTGCCCCTGCGTGATTTTAAACATGATGTTAGTTTAGAGCTGGCACACCACATTAGAGCAATGGTGTCGGTGTGAATCATGTGTGTGGAATGAGCTGTACTGCACCCCGTACTGAGGCCAATGCTGAGAATCTCACTGTTTATCACGTGTGTGGATATGAACACGAGTGTGTGTGTATGTGTGTGTGTGCCTGTCTGTCTGGGGAGGAAGGGACAGAGGGGGGCCAGGTGCTCATACCCGTGTGCCTGGCGGTGGTGCTGTGGTTTCCAGCTTCCTTGCTCCAGCAGTGAAGGACCACATCAGCCTCCTTTTGTAGCGACTGTCTTTGAGTAGAGTATTGACTGTACTCAGAGGGGAGGGGAGGGGAGGGGAGAAGAGAGAGGAGAGGAGAGGAGAGGCGAGGAGAGGGTGCATGGCACTGCACATCTTAAATGTTGTTCATTCCCACATCCTCATGTTGCTTATAACAAAGTGAGGGGAGAGTGGAGAGGACGGGGAGGGGAGGACAGGGGGAGGGGAGGCGTCTGAAGTATGGTTCATTCCACCTTTCTCATCGCTTATGACAAAGCTGAGGGAGAGCAGGGCAGCGATTTACTCAAACCCAGGGGCATGTCTCCTAATTTTCTCCCAAGTGTCT
Source organism: Dipodomys spectabilis (assembly GCF_019054845.1). Classification (NCBI taxonomy): domain Eukaryota; kingdom Metazoa; phylum Chordata; class Mammalia; order Rodentia; family Heteromyidae; genus Dipodomys; species Dipodomys spectabilis. Next base: position 10,783,086 of record NW_024870753.1, on the reverse strand, counting down.
TTCCCAGAATATCTCACCGCTCTTGTATAATGAGGACCAGGTTTATTTTTCATGAGAATAAAGGAGGTTCCAGGTAGAAAGAAGGCGTTTCTTGATGCAGAGTATCATTATACTATGTAGAGGGAATGTTCATAAAAATGGGAATAAAAAAAACCCTGTACCGAATAAAAGAGGTTATTCCTGGCAGTTGACTGAAAAGGCATGAAATCGTAAAAAGCTTGACTGACAGGCAACTGAATAATGTGATGAGATCAATCAAATTTTGGCTCTGCTGAGATCAAAAGAAGAGAGGAGAGTGGGAGAGCAAAGAGGATGTCTGGATTTAACATTCATTTGGAAATCGTTTAGAAACCTGGAGATAAAAGATTTTCCAGAAATACTAAATGTGTGCTACTTAAATTTTTAGAGACTGAGAGACTTGTGCATTGTCAGAAGAAGTTACTAAAACACAGCTTCGTTTTTCATGTAATGAGATAAAATGCACTTCTTCCATTGGTGCCAATTAGACCCTCAGTTCTTCCCATGTATCTTCCTTCAATAACAGGTAGCCAAAATCATGAGCAGCTCTTCACGAGACAGACAGAGATGGACATTATGAAATAAGTGTAATTGGGAGGCAATTTAAAGAAAAGAATTTTCCCATTGTCAGTACTACCAAGATTCTGTAAGACTGCGCCGGTACACCCCATGTCCGCCTCTGTGGATGGGCTGCTCACCTTCTTCCTGGGCCCCGACGTCGGTGTTTAAGTGCCAGGTGAGCACTGCAGGATTTTAAACTTGGAGTTCAGTTACCTGGGGCATTTTAGCTTAAATTAGAGGTATTTGTGAGCAAAGAGATTTTTGTGGAATCAGACTATAAAGTGAATGGAGTATTATCTGTCTTTTGTTACAGTCAAGGATGACACCAGGAGGTGACATAAAGGAGAAAAAAATTATCATTATCACAACACAAGATATGTTCAGACACTCATGCCTTCCCATTTTCATTCGGTTGGATTTGTCATGTGATCGTGTTTCTGATTTATTGTTTTGTGATTGAAATATCAAGTTTTCATTCATGTAACAGAACTTGTGGTATTGCCTGTAGCTGCTCTCCACTGAATTATTTCTATTTATTGGATACTTATTCGCATCTAGGCCAGGAAACACTTCGGGAGGCAACTAATTTTATCACCTGAATTGATCATCAAAAGACACTGAGACTAAAAATGTGAACTCATTATACAAGGTAGTTTAGCAGGAAATAACTAACAATTATATTTCAGATTCAGGAGCTGCATCTTTTGAGAATTTAAATTTATTTTTATTTATCTTTTTCTTGTGGTGTTGGGCTTGACTCCAGGGCTTCCCACAGGCAAGGCTAAAGCTCGCTACATCTCCAGTCAAAGCTTTACTTTTTATAATATTTTACTTATTAATTAATTTACTCATTCAGTCACTCATTTAGTGCCAGAACCAGGCCTTGAACTCATGGCCTGGCTGCCTTGCTTGACTTTCTTGATTATAGCTGGTACTCTGCCACTTGAATCTCACCACCTGTTCAGTATATTGCTGGTTGATTATAGATGTAAACTCCTGGTCTTTTCTGACCAACCTGGGTTTGAACCATGAACCTTTAGATCTCAGCCACCTAGGTAGCTAGGATTACAGCTATAAGCCTGCTTCATTGTTTATTTTTTAACTGATACATAAAACATGAAACACATTTTTCAACAGGGTTTCCTGTAATGTTTTAATAGATGTAAGTATAATATCTACAGTAAATACTTGTAGTAATATAGTAAATACGTTATATTTAAATCTAGGGTTAAATCAGGTTAAAGGCCTCACTTATAGTTTATGATGAAAACATCCAATATCCTTTCATGCAGTGCTTTCAGATACGCAGTAAGCCGCTACCTGTGGCTAGGTTTACTCCTCGAGGTGAGATGCGTTCAGGTCTGTGCAGCGGTGCTTGTGGGTTGCACAAGCAGGAGCATGCCCGTCGTCCAGCAGGTCTGTGGCGGCATCTCCACTCCTCCCCGGCCGTGCAGAGACCCCTGAAGCGGCCTGCGTCCGCCTCCCTCCACAGATGCACTGCACGCGGCCGCCACGGCAGTGACGAGGGAATGCTCGTGGCCGCCAGACCTGCTCAGGCTCCAGCCGAACATTGTGAAAACTAAGTAAACTCACCCAGGGCTGTAAGCCGGCAAAGTGGAATGAGTGGATTTGGAGTGGCTGCATAGACATTAGCCAAGTCAACTACTAATAAACTTGGACTAATAAAAGGACCCCAAGACCACTCCCCCCGTGTGCTCGTAAATGAGGGCTTGATTTCCTTCATGCCAGCCAGCCTGCAGATTTGGAGGAAAATAAAAGCCCCTGGTGTAACATAAAAAAGTTTCTGACAACCAGGAGATAAATTCTTATTTATTAAAAATAATTTCTCTCTTAGCATGAGGTCAATAGACTTAATGAAAAAATTCATGGTATAAACAATATTAAAACATTCTAATGACGGCCGCCGCGGAGGCCCCGGGCGGCCGCCCTGGACCCAGGCTGCTTCCAGATGTGGAAGCTGGAGTTTAATGATCTTTATCCAAACATCTCCGTGGTTCCTAAAATTAGGCCAGACTACAACGGGATTTAATATGTACTCGGAACCATACTGACAACCAATTTTAAAAAATGAATTAGTGCCTGAATAAAACCAAACAAAAAGCTCAGTTGTGTAGATGGCGTGGGGGGGAGGGGGGCTCTGCTGTCAGCCGCCTGCTGTTTACTCAGTAGCGCCTCGGCCGCACCAACAAATTCTTCTGGAAAATGTCTGTCCACGACCTTCAGCAATTAGTGACCCAGTGATGTCTATGTGTGCTCGTGCATTTTGACACACAAGCATCTACACATACACATAAAGACATGCATGCGTTTCTTTAATATAAAAAGACATTAAAGCAACACAGAGCGTTTGCGTCCACGGGTGTGGCGTGGACACGGGCCTCGCGGGAGCGCAGCTCTGCTTTGGGGCGGCTCAGCAGTGTGTGGAGCGGATTGGCCCCGCGGGGGTGAAGATGTGTGTGGAAACAGAGCGGCCGAAGGTGACAAGAGGAGCCGAGGGCCTGCTGCGGTGTCCCCGGGGCCCCGGCAGGCGCTGCCCTTGGCCTTGTGGGCGTTTCTAGCAGTGCTGTGGGTGTCCAGGCGTGAGCCTGGACAGATGGACTGCTTGTACCGCCTGGCACAGGACGCATAGAACGCAGTCGCAGGGACGCCACTGCCCGTGGTGCCCACGAGAACATGGGACGAGGTGGCAGGAGGGGGTGCTTGTTCCCTGGAACGCGGGGTGGGCAGAGGGCTGTCGGGGGGAGAGGGACAGTTCCCAGCTCGGTGCTTCAGTCGCTGCGGCAGGGGGTAAGTGTGCACCTAGCAACACGGACTTTCTCTTTCCTGGAGGCTAGCCACCTAAGAAACACTGTGGCTTGTGGGGCAGCAGTCTTGGAAGTGAGATTCCGAGGCCAGGAGCGCCTGCTGGGAGGGCCTGGCCCGCACGACTGCGGTGAGAGGCAAGTCCACGTCCCCCAGGACACGGGACTCGGACTTCCTCCTGTGTGCGCTTACACGGAGGTTTGGGTTTGCTGAAAACAACATGTGTTCAAGTTTGTAGTGCAAACATAAGCTTGGATATGAAATTTCTCATTAGATATTATGCACTAGAGAAGAAAAGGAACAATTTGTAAATCATATAACGTACAGCAAAGTATCTTAATTTGAAATCTGTGGTGGGGACTGTAATCTTCTATGATGGCAAAAACAGGCATGCAAACAGTACCTTGAAGGGCTTTGCAGTTGGCTAAAGGTCCAGGAGAGACCTGATTGTGTCCTCGGAGACGGGCAGAGCCCGGCGTCGGTCCTGTGGCCAGTGCGGGTTCCGAGGCCCCTGTGAACCGTGGACTGCTGTCTGTGCGGCCGGGGTTCACTGGAAGATGTTGGAGGAGAAGCATCAGCACCGTGTTAGCTGTTAGCTGTGTGCATTTGTGCACTTGCTCCGGATGATGCTACAGGATTTAATTACAGGATATTTCAGGCAGTATCCTTTATTAGAATATAAGAGTTGTTCCAAAAGTGTCCATATGAAGGTGTAAAGCCGCAGTAAACTCATGACCCTCCACCTCCCTGTAGGAGAATGTGTAGGTGTATGAACATCAGACAGACAGACAGACAGACACATTAGATATAATGTTGGGCCTATCAGTGTCAAGATTGTTTGGCTCCTGGGTGTGGAAAGGGGAAAGTTTAGATCCATCTTTTCTTCTTAACTGACTCTCTCGGGACCATGTAATGTGTGAGTAAGTGGTGCCATTCACCGTGTCCACTAAATTATCCAGTTAGCAATCAATTCACTTGGGAAAGTGACGGCGGAACAAGGATAGAGAGACTGTGGGAAGCATTGGAGAGACATTTCAGACAGGACAGACATCTGCCGGCGGCCTGCACCTCGGTGACCCAAGGCCTAGAAAAGACACACGGGCTCCCACTGGGCACAGCTGGCGAGGGAGGGCCAGAGTCCCACGGCCTCAACCTCCTTCCCTGTTCTACACCTCCAAAAGGAAAGGCAGGAACAGACTCTCATCACGCCCCGCAGTGTTACTTCGTCTTTTGCTTTCTTGCAGCAGCTTTTGCTTATGATTTAAGGAGATTCTTTAACTTCTTGGTATAATAACAGTTAACAGGCCACCTATCCTCTTACAATATGTAAGTGGAAGAAGATACAAACACTGGATGGTATTTTTAACCATGCCTGTTTCTTACTAATTTGGTCATAGAATGAAAAAGAAATCACTGATATAAAATGAAAATGGCTCTTTAAGTCAATACTAAATTACTTGTCACAGTCTTCAATAATAAGGAATTGACTTGAAGTGAGGCACCATCTGAAACTTACCTGTGCTTCTCAGCAGGGCTGAGTTAATGAGCACTGGTAATTGCTTTGGATTTCAACTCATACATCCTTCCACTTGAAAAACAGATTTTATATTAGTGTCATATTTTATGTTTACCCAATTACCTGACCAAGCAAGATTGAAAGACCATACCAAGGACCTACGAATACAAGCAACCATTTTAATAAATAGAACAGGCTTTCCTTTCTACAAAATATCTACCTTGTTTTCAAATGGTTAAGAATTTGTTTTTTTTTTTAATTTTTAAAGAGACACGGTGCTTTGAGCAACTAAAAAGGATTATCCATATAATGTTCTCCATATTTTCCAAATTACATTGTTTACCTAGAAAACCGTTGAACACTGTGGCTGGTATTAAAATTCTCATAATCCAGAGAAACTTTCCATGTGACCCTCCACTGTGTGGAGTCTTCCATCTCCTTTTTAAAAGTCTGATCAAAAAGAAAGGAATATGCTTCCGGACATTCTGTGCATTTTACCCCCCGAGACCACGTCTCTGGGAGTGGGGGGTGCTTGGCACAGGACTCGGGCACACCCCCCCAGAAGCTGTCCTGGGCTGCCGTGGCACCGTCTGGCAGCTCCCGCATCCTCAGGTAGACACGGCCCCACCCGGACACACGTGCCTGTGGCGGTGGGTCAGCTGTGTGGTCCGCTCGCTGATGGCCTCCCGGGCCCCTGAACGAGCACACAGATCAGGCTGGCCTTGCTGTGCACTACTGCTCCTTGGAAAAGTACAAGTTCTTCTCTTCCCCAGCAACAGCTCTTCCTAAGCTGCCCAAGATTAATTCCTCTGAAATACTTCCTGGCGGAATCCTTCTCTAGAACTGTGTGAGGATGACTCGGGGGGGGGGGGGGGGGGGGGGGAACGGCTGGATTCTTAGGCAGTGGCTGCACTGGAAACAACTTTAGAAAAAGAGGTGAGATGTGAATCCCTGCTTCAGAGAATGTCGGAAGGCCAAGAAAGGAGAGCCGTGGGCTGGGGAGGGCAGAGGGGAGGCTGAGCCCCGACAGACAGCTGCGTGGGGCCGCCGGCCGCGAGTGCGTGAGTGTGAGTGAGGCCGTCCTGAGCGGCCGAGTCCCACACAGGCCCTGTTTTAACCAAGTGACTTCACAGCTGGTCACGCTCCACAGTCAGTTTCTTTTCCAACTGACACTATAAAGAGGCCATTTACTCCCTTATTACCCCAGCAAAATCCAGTAACTAACTCCGCTTCGTGCTATTTCTTACTTAACCAGTATTCTCTTTCAATTCACCTATGTTTTCATCTTTGCATTGTAATAAGCCGTCTTAAGGGGAGATACACAGGCATCACCTGCCTGGGCGCCTGCCTTCCCTCCCACCCAGCAGGGCCTCACTCCCCTCCGCCCCCGGCCCCTCCCCCGGGGCCCCACCTCTCACCCGGGTCACCACTCTGGGTCTCCATGACAGTCATTCTGTAGTTTTTGATTCGCATCTTTCTGGTGGTTCAGGATGGCAAACACTTCTTTATTCATGTGCTGGCCATTTGTCGCACACTTTATTTGAAAAGTATCTCGTTTTCCCGTTTCCTGACTGGAGAGTTACTTTGGTTTAAATGTCGGAGCTACGTATTCTCACTGTGAGTCCCCTGCTAGGCGAGACTCAGCAAGGGTTTTCTCCCACCGGCGGGGCTGCTCTCTGCTGCCTGGTTCTTTAGCTGGGCAGAGCTTTTTCATTTGATACATCTCCATTGACCTGTTCTCACTCTCCGGAGCCCTCCCTGTTCAGAAGTCTTGGCCTGTGCTTGGATCTTGGAGTGGTTTCCTCGACAATGCCGAGGTAGCTTCAGAGTTTCCGGGCTTACGTTGAAAGGGCCCAGGATCCGGTCTCCTCAGCTCTTGTCTCGTCTGCAGTGTCTGTGTTCAGAACCTTTGTCAGGAACCAAATGACAGTACTTGCTTGGGTACATTTCTGGATCTTCTAATTCCATTCACTGGGTTAGAAATATGCGTTTTTGGGTTTTTTGCTTGTTTTGCCACTTGGTAGCTTTTAAATGGTGGTGTCTTCTGATTTGTTGCTATGTTCAATCCAAAAGTTTGTTAATACACCTTGCATGAGCAGGGGTTCACTAGCCCATACCTTTTATGAGACCCATTTGCCCAAACAGTCCTGCGTTGTTGTCCCTGAGTGTACCCATTTTTGTCTCAAACTCAGGAGCCCGATAGAACTAACTACCCAGCTTTGATGTCAGGAAGCCAGCCAGTCTCAATTCCTATCCATTAAGTATGAAATGCTTTTACCATCAGGTTTTTCTTCCTGTTAGATAAAAATCAGCACATTTTTTACATCTTCCTATTTATCTGGCCTTAATGTTTCATGCCAAGGAATCAAATTCATAAATCATACACCTCAACCTCCCAGTATGATAAACATCAATAGAGGGAATTTTTATGCTGATCATGAAAGGAATGTACATCACTTTATGTAACTCTTGGTATCATTTTAACTTTTATAATGCCTGTTGTACGTTAAAATGTTTAAATTAATCATTCTTCCTAATTAAAAAAATTCTTGCCTAAATTTGTTAACTAACTCAAATTCCTAAGGCAGAGATTGTTTCTGTATATTAACCTGATTCAAATAAACTGCATTTTAACCCTAATTCAAATAAAGTTTATTTGAACCTGATTCAAATAAATAGTGGGACAGTAATTTGAGGGCCAGAAACGAATCTAATGGAGAGGGGTATCTGGCTTGAAGAAGTTAGCACACAAGATTAATAGCAATGAATGACTAGACTGCAGTTTGTTCAATAGATGGCAATCTTACAGGGTTACCGGAAGTTACTGATAAATGAGTCAATATGTATTGGACACCCACTGGCACTAAGGTGTTTTTTTAATTATTATCTGTGGTGCCATCTGACAGAAACACACAAATTTGGCAGTGGTTATGTGATCGTGCACTTCGCTTGAATCTACACGGGTATAGATGAGATTGTCTTTGGGTGAGCCCAGCCTGTCTCCGGCCCCACAGAAACCACCGGTGTTCAGTGCTTACCTCCGGCCAAGTACTGTGGGAAGCACTTCACTTGTGCGCAGTGTCTGGTTTAGTTTTTTCCAGAACCCTTCTGGAATCCTAGCTATTGTCCTCATGTAAAAGATGTATTGTACACAATCCTAATTTGTACAGATTTCCTATTGGTTCACACCAGACCCGAGGACAGGCATAGGGCCATAGAGAAATATGCAGGTGCCCCTTTCTTCCAAAATATTTTAATAAGACCCTCCCACATCCAGAGCCAAGCTCACTGAATCCTCTAGAAGGGTGCCATTCTAGCGCTGCTGATCACCAGCCATGCCAGCTGGCTCACAGCAGGCTTTGAGCTCTGGCCAGACCCCAGCTCCTCCTCCAGTGGATTTCTGCGTCCTGGTCCCCTTCCGCAGGCTAGTCCTGCTCCACAGCCTTGCGCACTGCCGGGCTGTGTGCACGCTCCCCGTGGCAGCCTGACTGTCCCCCCCCCCCACCGCCACTGCAGCCCAGCACTCGTTCACACATGGCGCTAAATGAACGAGAGCAGGCAAATAAGTAAGTGTAAGACAGAGAAACTCCCCAGAGTACAGGTATTGAGACTTGTTTTAAATCAGCCTAGACTAGTTGTACCAGGGTTTGCTTTCCTGTCCATCTGTGTGTACAGTGTTCGAACCTTGATCAGACTCGCCCCCACCCCCGCCCCTCCCACACCAGCTCCACAGGCCTCTGCTCCAGTGCCAGGCACATCCCAGCCCCCCCCCCCCCCCCATGCCACCAGCGCCCCAGACAGGACTGCTTTGCATTCCTATTTTCATTCCTTAAGTGTATGCTAATTATTCAAGTCTGCTCTTGATTGTTTAAGTTTTTTCATTTTAGAGTTTTTAAAAATATATTTATTGGCACTTGTAGCTTATTTTTGCATAGACATTTCATGGATTGGCCCATTATGCACAGTCTTAAAATAAACTTTCCAGTTCAGGCATTTCAGCAATCTGCATGAAAGACATTTATCTTTTGAGAATATCATGTGATGTTGTAGTTAAATTTTTAGGAACTAAGCAGTAAAATCTCCATATGCACTTTGTCAAGCCAAAACCAAGTGGTGCGCTATTAATATAGTAGAGATTTTAATATTAAAGAAAGACAACCACTTCACCAAGAACGTATATTTCTTGAACATAACTTAACTGCCTTGAAAACTCTAGTAGGTATGAATATCTCAATTTTTATTTTCAGTACAGAGCAAAGCTAGTGCTCTTGATTTATAATTTACAAATAGAGAAGCTACTCATTTTAAAATTTTTTAGTGTTTTTCTCTATGCACTTTAGAATTTAATTATGGACTATAAATTAGGAAAACCTTTATAAAAGAGCCAAGCTTAGATGTTATTAGTATTTTTCATTATATTACAAAATGGACACATACATGAAAGACATTTGGAAACCTTCAGGAGTTTTATCAGCACCACAGCCACGTGGTTTAAAGGAAATGGCTCTGCAGTGCCGCGCAGGCACGCGATTAACAGTGACGGGAACCCACATACCGGAGGGCAGTGGGGGAACTCAGCCCCGCACCCCAGGAGCACAAAGAAGTGCCAACACAGAGCGCTCGCTGCCCATCCAGGGCTGCCGCGATTCACCTCAGTGTGTCACACGCAGTCTCCTTCCCTTCAAAGTATAGCTTCCACAGTGGGTGGGCAAATAACCCGGAGTTGGAAAATTCAGATTCCTTGTTTATTTCTGGCAATGCAGACCAGCGTACTTTTACATTGATCCTGTGTTTTTAACAAGCTTTTGTAACCATTCACCATTCACCAGAAGCCACATAGAGTAAGTTTGCCTGCACCGAGTGCCCAATGCCCTTGGCCAGCCCTCCTGGAGGGGGCAGAAGATCTGCCCTTTGTCCTTCCTGATACTGCTTCTGGGGGAAGTTACCAAGGGAACATCACCAGCCATGGGCTATAACAAGGGCTCAAACTTGAACAAGATACTTTGCATCTGGTTTCAGAGATGGTTCTCCCCAAAATAGATGGATTGTAATGTTTTCTTGTGATAACCACTAAACGCAAAAGTGAGTCTAGCAGGTGAAATGTCAGAAATGAACAAAGACAGCCACAAGTGGACTTGGAAACGCTCAATGCCAAAAAACACGTAAATACTTCTAAGGATTCAAATAGTAGATGCTTAAACTCTGTAAGTATATTAACAAGGAGATAAAGGAAGTACAGTTCTTAATACTAAAGACTGACAGCTGCTTCTGAAAATTCAATTATGTTCAAAATTCAGCTTTCTACACCTGACTTTCCCCGTTGACTGAGTTTTACGACAGGACACACACGGCAAGCCAGGGAGGCAGTCCACCTGCAGCACCTGCTTGGGGAATCTCTGGCCCTGGGCCGGCTGCCTCCGGCAGAACTCAGCCTCCTCGTCTTTCTGCTTGTCGCTGGGCCCAGCGCTCCCCACGCCTCCCTTTCACGTGTTCTGGAGTGAGGAGCAGAGATTCAAATGAGGTCATCATAAAGCGTTTGCTTCAGTCCCTGGCATGTGACTGATGCCCAGCAAATGATTGACTGTCATTTTATTATCAGACTCTGTTTACGGTCACTGGCGTCAGTGGGCAGGACTCTCCCGCAAGAGGCCATGTTGTGCTCTTGTTCATTTTCCAGGCATGACCTGGTGCCAGTGTGTGGTAGAGGACCAGAAAACCCTTGCAACAAAACCGCTCATTCTCGTCATCAGCTTGAAGTGCTAAAATCGCCAGCCCCTGCTGATGTGCCTAGAGCTCTGCCTCTCAAGATGCAGCCAAATAACCAGCGTCCCGAAAGCCCCTCCCCCACCGCCCCACTGCCCCCACTCCCCCCACGCCTGCCCTGTGGGGCGGGGCACCGTGCTGGACGCCGGTCCAAGCCCAAGGACGCCGCGATGGCTTGTCCCTGCCCGCGCGCCCACCTCCTCACGCGCTTTGCTACGTCTCCTGCCTAGAGAATTCTCCGTGTGTCCTGGCTTAATTAATTGCTAATTGGGTAATGGATGGAGTTGGGGTGTTATGAAATTAATTACTTTATTTTCTCCAGGGATACTAAAGACAAAAGAGACAACATGTTCAGCTGGTGCTGAGGAATATTCTCATTCTGTGTTGGGTCTGAGTTCATCCGTGTTGGCACTGAGGCTTTTTACGTATATATTTCAATCTCCCAGATAAATCCAGTGTTCGTTCTTACTATGAAACTATGAAGACTGTGGTAGATCATTCATTTAACTCCCTTCTGTCACTGATCTTCCTTACTAAATAACGTGTGTGTGTGTGTGTGTGTGTGTGTGTGTGTGTGTGTGTGTGTGTGTGTGTAACGTCTCTGCTGACTCAGCACGGTTCACCGGGCTCAGAGAGGACAAAGCCCCAGCACCGTGGCATCGGCTTCCTGCCACAGGGTGCGAGTCCACTGTGCCTGGCCAGTAAGTGTGGCTGTCGTTACGCTGCGGTGGCTGACGTTACCGCGTGGCTTTTCACCTGGCGTCTGGGTTGAGGACCTGCGGTGTCCGCGGGAACTCCAGGCTGTGCCAGCATCCTAGTCGGTCACCTGCTGAGTCCCGTCTTCTGCTCTCTGCAGTTGGCCCCGCCTCGGGCTGCCCAGGACTTCCTGGGTCTGGGTGGGTTGTGATGTGGTCACCATCATCTGGACCGTCGTGCTGCTCATGGGGTATGGCCGCCTGCCTGCCCGAGCACCCTGACTTCACACTGGGAGTGTTCACAGCACAGGACTCACTGAGCACTGTTGGCCCGTGGGGTTTGGAGGCCCTGGGAGGGGAGCAGAGGAGGGGCTGTTGGATCACAGTGTAATGTGTAGTGTGTGTCACACCACAGAGACCCCTGGGCTGTTCCTATTACAGTGTAATTACGCATGTGTCACACCATGGCACACCCCACCCCCGTAGAGCAGTGTAGGGAGGAGGGGTGCGGGGGGGAGGGGCGCAGGGGAGGGGCTGGGGGGAGGGGGAGGGGTGCGGGGGGAGGGGCGTGGGGAGGAGGGGCGCAGGGAGGAAGCAACCTCCAGGGTCTTGTTCCCACAGCACACCCTACGGTTCTTGTAAAAAGCAACCTGGGCTTCCCTGCAAATCAGCCCTGAGGGCCCCGTGAAGAGTCTCCATGGCGCCCTGGCCCAGCCGCCTTCCGGCTCCGTGAGGGCTGTGGGTGCCGGGCACCGTGACACCCAGCAGCAGGTGTGCGGGCAGCATGGGAGGTGTGCCCCAGAACGGGACGGTCCCGGAGCCTCTGGGGAGACATCACTGCCTAACAGGCTCCTTAGCCAGGAGTCAATTAAGAGCTGGTGTTTGCAAAGTGCTTTGCTGTCATTGTTTACCCTTTGGTTCCCGCGGCCCTGGCTATCAGCTTTCCCAGCACGCGGAGATGCAGGAAGCCTTACTGACTACGGACGGACGGACAGGCTTTGTCTACAGAGCCAGAAATCCGAGCCCTCCGGGGATTCGGTGTCTGCACCCGCCCTGTCAGTGACTGGGCTGAGGTGGAGAGCCGCGTGCACACGCGTGTGGGCCAGCACAGAGGGCTGTGCCGATCCCGGCCACCCCCCAGGGCCTGGGCCTTCGTCCCGCTCAGCTGCTGCCCAGGGTCAGAGCAAGACTCCCTGGATCAGAGCGTGGGGTCGTGAGCTAGTCCCACACGCACCTGCGCACAGCCCTGCTGCCGGAGAGGGGGCGTTTCTCCTGCTTCCTTACTATCGGGGGCCGCGGGCCGCGGCCGCAGGGCACGCGAGGCTGGGTTCTGGCGGCAGGAGCTTTGCGGCCTATTTTGTGTAAATCTACATTGAGTGGTGTTTTTCTTAATAGCCTAGACAGAGCCACAGTTCGTTCACACAGGAGGACGGCCTGGTGGAAGAAAATACGCAGTGGGGATGCAGGTGCTGATGTACAAAACACTTGGTGTGTAGCGGGAAAGCTATGTGCCCAAAAGCAGGAGACGGACGGTGGAGTTCCGGAGGCGCCACGCCGCGTGGACGGTCCGATGGTAGAGGCGGCGTCCACAGCCCTCGGCTGTCCCTGGGGATCAGCTGACCACCTGTGCGCCTCCTGGTCTGTAAAGGGCCGATCTACGTGTAGATGAGTCTCTCTTCATCTAAACAAATGCAGCTGCTTTCTATCCCAAGGTGGCTGGTGTGAGGATAAAAAGAACGTGTTCCAGTGTGGGCTCCGTCCATGAGCTGACCTTACGAATGGCTCCGTGTCCTCCATCCGCAGCAGTGCAGTCCCACTCAATATCAACTGCAGGCAAAGCAGGGGCGGGGGGGGGGGGCACCTGCCTGTGAGCACGAAGCCCGAGTCCAGTCCCTACAACCACCAGAAAGAAAACATTTAGGGACAGCTTTGGGAGAAGTCAGAGGCCCCGTTTCACTCGTGCAGAGTGGAGACGTCTGGCACAGTTTGACGTGGATGTGCAGATATGGGGTTAATCTGCACACCAACGCGGATGCCCGCATCTGGAGAGCAGGGGCCCAGGAGAGGCAGCCAGAGGCCGAGAAAACCCAAGGTGGTGCCAGGCCCCCGGAGGGGGGAGTGAGGACCGGCAGGCGGGCACAGGGACAGACAGGGAAGGAGGGAGTGCGGACAGAGAGAGACAGACGGAGGGAGAGAGGGAGGAGGGAGGGCAGAGAGGGACAGACGGAGGGAGGGAGGGAGGAGGAAGGGCAGAGAGGGACAGACGGAGGGAGGGAGGAAAGGAGGGAGGGAGGGAGGGAGGGAAGCGGGGCTTCCAGGATGGTGAGCCGCCGAGGAAGCAGGTGCAGGTGAGGGTGCGCCTACACAGTGCGTGCCGTGGCGTGGGGCTTGCCGGCGACCAGTGACGGCAGCGGCCGTGTGCCTGGCCTTGTTGGGGCAGAGATGTCCTGTAATGAGTTTTAGAAGCAGATGCGAGGGACAGAGGGCAGGAGGACCTGGCCTGAGGGTTTCTGAGCAGGGGGTCTGGGGAGGCAGGATGGGTGCTGAAGGAGGGAGGGAGGGAGTTTTTCCAGTGGAGGACTCTGGGGGGGGGGGGCGTGCCCGAGACCTTCCCTGGTTCCCTGAGAGGATGGAGGGGCAGGCACCGATCTGCACCCTGTGCCCGGGACAGGTGGGGGTCATCAGGCCTGAGGATTCTGAGGAGATGCTCAGGCCAGGACCTGCCTCCCAGAGCACGAGGTCAGGAGGTCAGGAAGGGGCGCTGCAGCCAAAATGGTAGAGTGCCAGCCTTGAGCAACAATGCTCAGGGACAGCGCCCAGGCCCTGAGTCCAAGCCCCATGACCAACCACAAACCACGCGATCTCCTGGAAGGTTGATTTTACCCATAAGGCACGTGTGTCTGTGGGTGTGGTGAGCAGGCCTGTGACCCCCGCATGCAGGGCAGAGGGCACACCGGCTGCGCACTGAGTCTCAAAACAGAAAAAGAAAACAGAAAGAAAGGCATTAATTTTTAATGACTTAACCACAAAAAGAGTTTTCCCATAAAAGTAATAGCAGAATGAGGCAATAAAACTGTAAGTTTCTGTCCGTCTGACTTATGAGAAACGGTAAATGCAATGGCACTGAGCAAGCACTTAAAAATCAAAAGCCAGCTGGGCCCTGGCGTGGCCAGACGGTGGTCATGATAGATACTCGGGCGTTACAACGCTCACGTTACGTCATAAGACGGTAAACCCTCCCCATCAGTGGGGACCCGCTCATTCCCCAGAGGAGCTGACTGGCCAGTACATTCTTTCCTGGCCCCGGCAGCAGTATGAAAGCATTCGCTTCTCAATACGAATGGATTATGTAGAATCGTCAATAATTCTTTCCAAATTTTCAACATTAGGTTTATTTCCTTGAGGTGAAGGAAGTGCTACTCATGACCAGAGTTTACAACACACGGATCAGACATGCGGGTTTGGCTCTGCGTGGTAGCTTTGCTGAAATGACCTGGCAAAGACACATAGACGCGCCCGTTGTAAAAGCCAGGCGATTTTTCTGATGATCAAATGGCCTAAGTGCCAACCTCTCCTCCCTGGAGAGTGAACGCAAGAGTTCCCAATGGCTTGTTGATGGATTCCACCAGCCCCTGAGTCACCTCGCGGCCACCCTTCCATTTCCCGGCGGCTCTGCTGCCTGCCCGCCGGCCCGCCGTGTGCTGTTCTGCCCTAGCAGCTGACAGCGCTGTTTACTCCAGAGCTCATGGCCTCCGCCGCTGAGGGTGCTGAGGGATGCGGCATTTCTTGAGTTCCAGAGGGGCCGGGCACCGGCAGGAGTCTCACAAGGAAAGGGGGTGCAGTCCACAGAGGGATGGAGTCCTGCATGGTCCTGGAAGTGCTCTGCTCTGAAGTCATGTGCTCCAGCGAGTTCTGCGCAGGGGAAAGGCCACCGGCATGTGACTTGGTAAACGTTTAGGTGGGCGCTGGAAGCCCTAGGCAGGCGCCGGTCTCCACGCCAGGCGCCGCGTGGCCAGAGGAGATCTGCTCCCTGCTCGTCCCCTGTGCAGTCTGGCAAGGCCGGCCAGCACCAGCTCAGCCTCACATATGCGTGGGACACGTGCGGGCCACCCCCCCCCCCCCCCCCCCCCCCCCGTGAGCTTTGCCTGCCTGTGGGGCAGACAGGACAGGGCAGGGTGGGAGGGGAAATCACCAGGAGACATTCCAGGAGATCACCGGGAAAGACGCTGATCCTAACAGGCTTCGCAAGGCCAGGCAATGGCGGCACTGCTTCCATGTGGAATGTATCCTTGCTGATGGAGGGGGAGATGGCGGGAAGCCACCCCCCACCACCACGCGGGTGAGCCGAGGGGCGGGGCGGCGGTCAGGACCAGAGGCCAGACTCCGGGCTGCCGTCCCGCTACTCTCCACCAGCCAGCAGTCACAGGATCCAAATCAGCACCGTTGAATGAATGAAGAGATCACTCAGCTCATACCTTCAACCCAGGCAGCTGGGAGTGAACGCCGAGGGCTCGAGCCGGCCAGGACGCGGGGAGACCCCAGCTCGGCACACGCGCCTCATCCCAGCCACGTGAGGTCGGAAGAGCTGCAGCAAAGAAGAGAATTCTGTGAGACTCGCTCTCAGTAGAAAAGCCCTCCATCAGCCCTCAGCCTGCGTGCTGCGCGCGCAAAGGCCAGCCAACGCGTCCTCCTGCGTCGGCTCACTGCAGAGGCCTGGGAACATTTCACACAGCCTCCTCCACACCCACGAGCTCCTATCCCCCGGTGGGCCCAGGCTTGAGAGCTCCAGTTCTGGTGGCTCTCAGTGTCAGTACTGGGCATTAATTATGCTACAAAGTAACACTTAATTTGCGGACAACAGGATTAATACAGAGAGGGGACTGAAGGTGGATAAGTAACTGATGACGTAATAAGCATCAGCCTTTTGGACAGGTCTTCGCCATATTTCTGCTCTACAATATAATTTCAGTAAAACAGAAACTATCTCTCCAATTGTTAAATCCAAGTTCATGAATAAACACCAAATTAAATGGAAAAATTTGAGGTATGAGTACACCTTATAATTTTAAGATTCTGCAGTTCCATTGTGAGTGATAATGTCTGTTTGCCCTGGGTGCAGGTACACAAACCGTCTCCCGTTCCTCCTTGGTTCTCGTAGAAGTACTACAAGACAGACACCCAGAATGGAAGCCAACAGAGTCCCGCATCAGAACTAGAAAGAAACCGCAGACGGGAAGTTAATTTACTTCCTGAGCTTTCACATTAAGTCTGTATCACTGGATGGCACTCTCCTGAGTTAGTGACTCTTTGACTTGTTACCATGGCAACCGCTGACCTTAAAATGGCCACCTTTGTAGTTACCTACAGAATGATTACTAGCAGATGCTCAGTGGTTCGAGTCCATTTAATTAGTCCTAGCAAGCCAAAAGCAGCACTTCCAGTTCATTAATCCTTTAACTGTAAAAGATGTGTGATGCGTGGATGCAGGCCATGACCTATGATAAATTTTTTGGGATTGAATAAATACCTATTTTCTTTCTTTTTTCTTTTTCTTTTTCGTCAGTCCTGGGGCTTGAACTCTGGGACTGGGTGCTGCACCTAAGCGTTTTTGTTCAAGGGTAGTGCTCTACCGCTTGAACCAGAGCTCTGCTCTGGCTTTCGTTGGTTAATTGGAGATAAGAGTCTCACTCATAGACTTTCCTGCCTGGGCTGGCTTCAAACCATGATCCTCAGATCTCAGCCTCCTGAGTAGCTAGGATGACAGGCGTAAGCCACCTGCACCTGACTTAAATGTGTATTTTCTATGGTGTCACTGGGACTTTATACTCCAGAGCACGACTGGAGACTAAGGCCCACTTTACAGTGGTGTTTAGTAGAGAACTGCTGTCTGAGGCATGTGCAGTGACTTGGGGAGAGGGGGTGCAAGTTCAAGGCCAGCCTGAGCACAGAGGTGGAGAGAGCAGAGACTCCATCCCAGCCGAGGGCAGGGGCCGTGGGGCCTGCCTGCTGTCCCCAGCAGCACAGGTGACCCACGCCCAGGACCACCAGGGCATAAAGCCAGGCCCCCTTCAAAAAAGGGGCGCGTGTGGCAGAGCACCTGCCTGGCAAGTGCGAGGCCCGAGGTCACGCACGCCACTGTCACACTCGAGAGCACACTCAGAAGTAGAAAGGCGTTTGTGCTCTCTGAAAGACACAGAGCTGCTGCTCGTTCCTACCATGGAAGGCCAGCGTCTCTGATTCACCTCCAAGCAAGCCGCGAGTTCGCACAGGTGGTTCCTCACGCGGATGCTAATTACGTCAGGAAGAACTTTTTAAATTAACTCCGGCTCCCCTCCGGGCTCCCGTAAGTAATGTAAGTAACGCAAGGCTGTTCTGAATGGGTGGGAACGCCGCCCGCGCGCCAGCGGAAGGGGCAGCTGGCCCGTGAGGGCCGCAGCGCAGCGGGTCTGCCCGCCGCAGCGGCAGCTGTCAGCTCTCGGAACGGAGACCCAGCCTTTCTTCTCCTAGGGCTTGCCGATGAATCACCTCAGCCTAGAATGCTACGGTGTGAACAACAGAAAGACAGGAGAAGCTGTTAGACTGACTTCCTCATTGTAGAGTGGAAGGAATTGCGTTGTAGTGAAATGGCTTGCTCACGGCACACAGCCAATGGGGCAGGAAAAGGATCGGACTCCGCAAGCCCTGATTTCTGCCTTGCTGTTTTTGTCATGAAGGAGTTCGTAACTGTGCCACGGTGTAAATTCGTGTCATCTTCAACTATTCAGAGTACGGCTGTCAGCCGGGCTCTGCCTGCCCAGCCCGCCTGGCAGTGTCTCACGCCACACCAGCTCACCCTGGGTCCCCACAGAGAGACGCGACACCAAGCCAGGGGCTCCCCAAAGTCAGCTGAGCTCACAGGCGGTGCTGCGCCTCACCCTGCCTGCAGACCGTGAGGAAGGCCTCTCCAAGCGCCACACGGCTTCTGTCTAACAGGAAACTCGTGTGTGCTCGGTACTCGGGAAGCCTCCCTCCCGTGGATACAGAGAAATCGAGTCGATGCATTTTGTGAAGAAAATTGAGATGACAAGTGAACCTGGGGGGAGGGGGGGGAGGGACAGCCCCCACCCTGCTCTCCCCTGCAGGCAGGTAACCCGGAACTCTATGGGAAAGCGTTCATCCATCTTCCCGTAGAAGGAAATGCGCACGCGCGCGCAGCCGAGGCAGGAGCAACACCGTGAGGACTGCGAGGCCCGCGGCAGAGCCTCCCGGAGCCCGAGGGCCAGCGCCACCCTGCAGCCACGGCTCACTGTCTGCTGAAGCGTGCCAAGGAAGGTGACCCGCGACGGTGATGGCCTTTCAGCTGAACTGCCCGGCCGTCAGTCTCAGTAGGGGTCTCCCTGACATGGCTCCACTCCCCGCCCTCAGCGCGCCTCCCCGACCCAGCTCGGTGCCCACCGCCATCCCCAGGCCTGACCACCCCATACTCCGCGCGGCCCACACCTGAAGTGTGGAGAGCAAGTCTGCCTCACCGGGCAAAGGTCTTTACAAAGACACTGCAGGGAGAAGAAACTTCCAGGCAAATTCAGAAAACAAAAAATAATAAAGCAGACAGACAGATTGAGTTGTCCCAGGACCATTGAAAAGAAAGGTTAGGAAGGCGGCCTGGAGGGAGAAAAACCCTCAGACTTGGATAAATAGGCAAAGTATCACAAGGCCAAACCAGTCTCCTTATCTTTATAGATGTGGGAAATGAATGAAGCCGAGACTTAAACTAAGGGTCCGTTGAGGAGCTCCGCCAGACACAGCCTTTGCGCCCTGTCCCTGGTCCACAGCGCCACACCTGAAATTCAACGAAGTGAAGTCATCTGCTTACTGCTCCACAAGGGACAGGAGCTGCATGGCCGAACAGCTGTTCTCTGAGGGAGAATAAATAAAACGTATTCTTGAATATTAAAGAGCTGAGCTGCGGTCAAGCTTTCTAATTAGGTCAGCATAATTTAAAACGGACTGAAACGCGTCTCAGGTGGGAATAGCAAACAGTGGTGATTTTGCCCTGGATGGTGTCCCTGGGCCCGCAGTGGTTTGTGGAGAGCCCGGGGGTGGCGGGGGGAGCTCGTGTTCACCCTAGGGCTGGTCGACGGCGCCCGTCCTCGGTGCCACCGCCCGCAGCTCCCCGTGGGACTGCGCTGGTGGTGAGCGACTGGTGACCGTCCCTGGCACGGGGCCGATGGGTCTCCACCCATGCCAAGCGTTGCTTCTTCTCCAGAATGTTCTCCACAGCATGTTCTGTTTTAGAGGTCGCTCCCTGGAAAGGTGTTGAACCCGCCTCGAAGTTCCTCCAAAACCATTCATCTGCCTTCATTGTGTTTGGTTTTAATTTCTTTTTCTCAGAGAGATCAATTTCTCATTAGTGCTAAGCCGAACGCTTCCAGGGAAAGATGGAGAAACGTATTTGGTGGAGACAAGCTTTATCAAATTCAAAAGCCTAGAAGAGAAAAATAATAGAAAATAGAGAAAGATCCTGTGAACACACAGTTTGCCTCTAGCTGTCAAGTGCTTTTCAAAAAGTGGGACCAGTGGAAGAGTGCAGGGTGCTCAGCGATTAGGGGGAGGGGGGAGGGAAGGGGGGACCGCCCAGGAAGGGCTGGAATTCCAGCACCAGGGGCCCCTCAGGTGCCCCTCCCCCCCTCGCTCAAGGAACACGTCCACACTCGTGTGTGCGTGCTGGAACACCGAGGAACATACTAGAAGGACAGAGAAAGACTAAGACCGTGTGCATGCACAGATGCTAACTGCGCTGAGAACAGTCCTCACCGGCCAGCGGAGGGGGCCGGGGGACGCCTGGCCGGGGAGTGCACGCTGGCGAAGGATACTGGGGAGGTGGGTTACGGGGGAGGGTGGGCTACACGGGGGAGGGTGGGTGTGGCCCTTGGGAGTAAAAGCATGTAGAAGTCTGAAATTCAGTTGGGAAGCTGAAGACAGCGCTGTCACGTCAGAGTCCATCCACGCCGTGGTGGGGAGGAGTCCGTGGCGGTGGAGTCCGTGGGTTCCAGGGCCGGGTCTGGGGCTCCCCCCTCCACCCCCCTCGGCGCGGGCACTGGCACGCTCCCTCCTGCGCTCCGGAGCCAGGGCTGCGCGGTGGTTCCCGAGCCCGGGGGCAGAGCGCACGCACAGAGTGCCGGCCCCAGGGCTTGTGAACCACCCGCGTGTCCACGTCGGAACGGGTCTGGCTAGAGGTGGTTGTGGGTAAAGCCACAGGGTGACATGGCACGGCGCGTTTGAGATGCGGACGGACGGACTCAGGCCTCTCTCATCTCTCTACAGTTCCATGGTCCCAGCACACACGCATGCGCACACGCGGGGTTCTCTGCAGTGTGCGTTGAGTGAGCGGCTGCGGGTGACGCGAGAGGCTGCAGCGGCGAGGGTGACGGGTGGGTCCGGAGGACAGAGACGGAGAAACCACTCAGCCGAGCGCCGGGGCGGCCGGCACACACGCCGTCACACACCCAGCCCGGCCGGCACACACGCCTTCACACACCCAGCCCGGCCGGCACACACGCCTTCACACACCCAGCCCGGCTGGCACACACGCCTTCACACACCCAGCCCAGCCGGCACACACGCCTTCACACACCCAGCCCGGGCGGCCCACACGCCGTCACACACCCAGCCCGGCCGGCACACACGCCGTCACACACCCAGCCCGGCCGGCACACACGCCGTCACACACCCAGCCCGGCCGGCACACACGCCTTCATACACCCAGCCCGGCCGGCACACAGGCCTTCACACACCCAGCCCGGCCGGCACACACGCCTTCACACACCCAGCCCAGGCGGCACACACACCTTCACACACCCAGCCCGGCCGGCACACAGGCCTTCACACACCCAGCCCGGCCGGCACACACGCCCTCACCCAGCCCGGCTGGCACACACGCCCTCACCCAGCCCGGGCGGCACACAGGCCCTCACACACCCAGCCCGGGCTGGCCACCGCCGTCTTCGCGCATCGGAAGCGGCTCGCCCTTGTACGCCGCCCAGCACAGACTGTGCCTGGGAAAGAGGGCGCGATGCTGATTTAACTGCGTCACACTGTCTGGTCCTTACGCACACGCCCCTGGTCCTCACTCCGGAAAGAAGCGAGTGTGAACCGGCATGCAGCACCTGGCCGAGCCCGGCGGCCAGGAGGGGGCGCCGGCGATGCGATTCACCGCGCCTCGGGGAGGCAGGGGAATGAGGACCCGGCACTCACGAGATTTGAAATCCACGAACTCCTGTCACGAGGAGCACACAGGAGAATGTGTCACCTCATTTCCCCTGAACCTCTACAACGCTTAAGAATTCTTTAGGTTTTCACCGTTACCAGGAAAATGAAGGTCCACCTTGAGCGAGGGTCTTGTGGGGAGCGAGGGCCTCCGAGCTGACCACATCCCGAGCTTACAGAGAGCCGGAGAGGGGCTGGGCAGGGGGCTCAGTGGTAGAGTGCTTGCCTTGCATGCACGAGGCCCTGGGTTCGATTCCTCAGCACCACATAAGCAGAAAGAGGCCGGAGAGCGGGTCACCTCCTCGTGTCCTGGGCCAGGGGCAGCGAAGGGAACACCACAAATCACCTCTCGCTGGGAACGATTAATTTTGTGTTCTGGACTCGTCCCCCTCTGTGCTTTTTATGCTGTTACTTTTTATATTTGAATTTTGGGTCACTCTTGGCTTGAGGTGAAATAGTAAAATACTGCCGGGTAGTTACAGCAGCCCACGTAATCACCAAATTCAGGGGTCACCTTTCCCCACAGTTTTAAAATTGGCTGTCACCAGCTGTCACAAGAAAAATGAACCCGCAGCCCTCGCTCCTCTGACCGTGAGAAGAGCCGCGTGCGTGGCGAGCGCGCCGCGTCTCCCGGGCAAAACCTCCCTGGATTCACCCCGCGTTTGCCACGGCCCTTCATCTCGCTTTATTCCCGACACCGAGCAGTGCTGGCAGCCTTCAGCAGAGCTGCGTGTCTCTCCGTTGATTTGCAGTAAAAGAGGAAAAACCTTTTTTAATAATTTTCAGAATAGCTATTCTTCCAGAGGGAAGCCTGCAGATCCTGAGCGCGTCCAGGGCGGACGAGGGCGCCTACGCGTGCCGCGCGGAGAACAGCTTCGGCACGGCAGAGATCCTCGCCTCCCTGTGGGTCAAAGGTGAGGAGAAGGGGCTGCGTGCGGGGTGGGGGGGAGGGGGTGCCGGGGGCGGGCGGGTACCTGTGCGCGTGCGTCTACACGGATGCACAGTGCATTGCACTCCCAGCTCCCAGCCAGCTCCCCAGCATTTACACACACTAAGAGGAGGAAACCCATGGTTGGTAGAAATATTCAAATTCTGCCTTGCCAGAACAATTGAAATGATAACACCTCAGGAAGTTTCCTTCCCGGCCTCAGCTGCTCAGGCATGCAGTGCGCAGCCCGGCACGCTCTGAACCACGCACAGAGTGTGTGGGGAATGTGGGGGAGGGACTCCCCCCCATGACATCAGCGGCCGTCGGGGGCTGGTCTGCTGCCCATCGGGTGTGGGACGCAGGAGCTGGCGGGAGCCGGCCGACTCCGGTCTGCAGCCTTGGACTTCACACACATTTATGTTTCAATAGAATTACTATGTTCTTCATTTTCTAGTTTGAAATTAGATGCCCAGAGTGTTTTTGTTTGGCAGCTAACAAGTGACATAAAATCTTGTATCTCAGCAGCAAAATCTCTTCAGGTCACAAAGGATATTTTTCACAACAGAGGTGTGTACCTAATTTGATTTTATTTCACCACCAGGTTCCTTACAGAAAATTGCATTAGGCTATGAAAATATTTTTGAAAATTAGGGTCAGCACTGCAGATGTATGCACTGCTGACAAGCTGTCCGCTGATGATGCCAAACCGGTCATTTTTCTCTGTCTTTGGAAATAAAAATGTACTGTAGATAGCCACAGTGGAGCTTAGAAAAAGAGCAAACGTTGAGGGGAAAGGTCAGAATTTAAAAGATCTTCACCCCGTCCCCAGGGCTCCCTCCCCCTCCTTGGAGCCCGTGGGTCTTTTGCATAATGAAACGATGCTGCCGAATACACCACCATTTTAGACAACACAAATATTAGTTTGTCGTGAGTTAGACAGAACATGCCCTAACCGTCCCTCCTCTCTGAGCTGGGAGGACGGCATGGTGCCTCCCTGTCTTCGACGAAGCCGGGACTCGGCGGGCCTGGCCGCATGGCACACGGCTCCCAGCACCTCGGGGACGCCCGGGGACGCTGGCACGCGAGCGAACGTTTTCCCAGGCCCCGCTTAGGAGGACCGTGGAGGCAAAGGGGTCTTCTCCGTGGTCAGGAGCGGTGTTTTCTCAGACGGCTGGAGTCCTGCACGGAGGAGAACTAGAAGAGCTGCCCTCCGCTCCTGGGAGCGCTGGGCCCAGTGCCTGCGGGCGCACGCAGCTCCGGCCGTGAGGAAGGCCAGCCCTGCTTCATCCCCTGCACTTCGCATGCCGCGCTCCACCCTGCACACAGCTCTACCGGTCCTTGCTGAGTTGCTCTGAACCCATCAAATGGCTTTTGAAACTATGGGTCAATATGTTTGCTTAAGAAACATTTCCATTCGGCGTTATTGTCTTTCTTACACCTCAATTAAACCAACCACAAGCAGCAGGTGCTATTTCATAAGCCGAAGGATGGCTTCTGCTCCTCTGCCTGCAGAGGGCGCCGTGGAGCCCAGGGCACAGGGAGGACTGTGCTCCTCCTCCACGGAGATGGTGGGTGAAGGAAGGTACTGCCCTTGCCTTACAGCCTCTGGGCAAGGGCCTGGCCCTGCACTTCCCCTGAGACGCACAGCACTGGTCCCAGAGCCCCTTTTGTCTACTTGAAGGGCCTCCTCCGGCGGCCAGAGCAGCCTGCACGCCTCTCATTTCCATGTGAGCTGCTGCATCAGCCGCAGCTCTAAATCAGTTGTGCTGCACCCACGGGTGAGCACAGCACCCGCCCCTCTCGAGAGGCGCCGCCTCACCCAGTCCCCGGTCAGCAGCCCAGCCCCGGAGCAGTCACGCCATGCACACCCTCCGGTGCTTGCAGCTAATCAAATGGGATTGCCGGTGGGTGGGGCTCATCCAGGTGCTCTTCCTTCCAGAGCCCACGAGGATCGAACTCACTCCCAAAAGGACGGAGTTAACCGTGGGAGAGAGCGTTGTTCTGAACTGCAAAGCGATCCACGACGCCAGCCTGGAGGTGACCTTCCACTGGACGCTCCGGGGGCAGCCCATTGACTTCGAGAAGGACGGCGGGCATTTTGAAAGCATCAGGGCTGTAAGTTTGCACACTACTTATTACTTGTTGCATAATGATTTTAGAAATGTTGACTCCCATAAGAACGTTTTGTCCATGAAAAGCTAAGGAAAATACAGGGAAAAGTCAATGCGATTAAACAATTACTGTCTTCCTACTGTGTCATGTCAAACTGAAAATAGTGATTTGAACCGTCCCCCCCAAAGAATTTGGGAATCCATCATGAGTCTGTGCTCTGCCATTTTGCTATTCTTCTCCGCAGTTCTCTGAGGTGGCCTCTGTGTCCTTTAAAGAACTGTTAGAGTAGCTAGCATCCCGTCCTTCTAAGGAGCAGTAACTGAGAGAGGACCGTTCGCTTCCCACAGCCACCAGCCAAGCCTGCAGCCCGGCCTCAGCGCCACAGGCCCTCAGACAGCCATGGACACGCACGTTTCTTGTACCATTTTACTCGTGTGTCTACATGGCAGCCAGCAAAAGACGACCCAACCCATTCCCCTGCCACAGTGCCTGCCCTGGTTCCACAGAGACACAAGAGCCCCTCCCCGTGACTAGCTGGCAATGTAAGCGCGCAGCAGAGCCAGCGAGACAGAGAGGCAAGGGAAGGGGGGGGAGGGCGTCTGGAATCTTTCCATGATGCTCGGAGAGTGAGAGCCAAAAATCCATTTGAAAATGGTGTCACTTATTAATAATGTCAGGCTTCTTCCTCAACACCTTGGGAAGCACTGGAAGTCCATAGGTCTCACGAGCCCAAACTAAACTCATTTGGGATTAGAATGTAAGATTCTTTGAAACAGCAAAAAAGCCCTGGGCCGAGAGGACTTCCAGCTGAATCCGGTCGGAGCCTGTCAGCTGCGTGACCCCACGCCCAGGCACGAATTCACCCCACAGTGAGGTACGGGGTAACCTGCCCCCGCCTCGCTGAGCCCCTTCTGCCGTACACCCCAGCAGTCTCACAGTGAAGGAGTGGAGAGGAGCTCTCGCTGCTCGTTTGCCAGTGCAACCAAAATTAAACCTTTTCATCTTAGTTTACCTTGTAATGAGCAAGAGAGACTCAGGAAGAAACAATTATCCACTGCGTTACTCACCTCATTAAATACACCCCAATGGTCTGGGCTAAATTATATGCAAAATATTTGGACTGTGGCTTTCTTTCTCTCTAATTGACCTCACTTGATCATTTTGTTTTAGAGATTTTGTAATATCATGAAGTAGAAAGATGTGGTGCAGAAATACCATCAAATATAGATTGTCTCGGTCTTTTCCATTTGGGCTGATTAGATGCATGAAGGATTTCTAAAATGACTAAAACCTGCCATAGAAATAAGCATTCTCCACAATTCTACCCGGAAAATGAATGAAGGTGATTGTAGAACTTTTGTTCTTGCCTTTTTACACATTCCTCTCAGTGCCGTCCATTTCTTAGGCGTCTCTGATCTTTTTCACAAACACCTGCTGCATCCCTGTGGGCATTGGCTGGATTCTCACCTTTGACAGTGCAGACCGGGCCTTGCCCAGGCACAGAGCCCGCTCAGCACACACAGCCACGCCGGCAAAGCTGCCTGAGGAAGCAGGCGACCTCAGCGCGCCCACTCTCCGCACAGTAAAATGCTGTCCAGAAATAAGCGCACACCCGACTCTCCCGCTACCTCCAAAGTGGCCTCCCCTTTCCCTGCTTGCTTCAAATACTGGTGGGCTTGGGCTGACTTTGGGACCCAAGATAGGTTAGGGAAGGGCAGCAGAGAGCTCACTCTATCTCCCCTGCCCTCTCCGGGAGGTGTGTCTGGCTGTGCAAGGGAGGAGGGGGAGGTGCTGTGCTTGTGAATGCCCTCTTCATGAGGACAAGAAATATGAGTCTGCAACACAGAGAAGAAGAGCAGAGCTCAGAAATCCAAGGAAGTGTAGCTGATCTGCTCTGGGCTCCGAAGGAGAAGCGTCAGGGACGGAGGAGTCCAGTCCAGTCACAAGGCCAGCGGGCCCCAGGGACACAGAGCAGAACACACCTCTGACAGCAGTGCTCCCCAGACCCCACTGTAGTGCTCCCCAGCTGACAGCAGTGCTCCCCAGCTGACAGCAGTGCTCCCCAGACCCCACTGTAGTGCTCCCCAGCTGACAGCAGTGCTTCCCAGACCCCACTGTAGTGCTCCCCAGCTGACAGCAGTGCTCCCCAGACCCCACTGTAGTGCTCCCCAGCTGACAGCAGTGCTCCCCAGCGCTAACTGCAGTGCTCCCCAGCACTGACAGCAGTGCTACCCAGCGCTGACAGCAGTGCTCCCCAGACCCCACTGTAGTGCTCCCCAGCGCTGACAGCAGTGCTCCCCAGCTGACAGCAGTGCTCCCCAGCTGACAGTAGTGCTCCCCAGCTGACAGCAGTGCTCCCCAGACCCCACTGTAGTGCTCCCCAGCTGACAGCAGTGCTCCCCAGCGCTGACAGCAGTGCTCCCCAGTGCTAACCGCAGTGCTCCCCAGCGCTAACCGCAGTGCTCCCCAGCTGACAGCAGTGCTCCCCAGCTGACAGCAGTGCTCCCCAGCGCTGACAGCAGTGCTCCCCAGCTGACAGCAGTGCTCCCCAGCGCTGACCGCAGTGCTCTAGCCTGCTGCCTGGCCGCACAGTGGCCAGCAGTGCTCCCATGGGCGGAGTGGTGAGGAGGAGCCCCAGGGCAGAGCTGCTGGGCAGGTGGGGAGGACAGGAGACGCTGTGGAGGAGGGGCGGAGGAGGGGGCCCCACAGGCCCCACGGGAGCACCGTCACGCCCACTCCTCAGTGACCCCACCAACCCTCCTCCTCTTCCTCACCCCCCTCCTCCTCCTCCTCACCCCCCTCCTCCTCCTCACCCCCCTCCTCCTCCTCCTCACCCCCCTCCTCCTCCTCCTCACCCCCCTCCTCCTCCTCACTGACCCTCCTCCTCCTCACCGACCCTCCTCCTCCTCACTGACCTTCCCTTTCTTCCTCCCCCTCCCCTTCCTCCTCCTCACTGACCCTCCTACTCACCCTCCTTCCCCTTCTTCCTCCCCCTCCCCTTCCTCCTCCTCACTGACCCTCCTCCTCCTCCTCACCCCCCTCCTCCTCCTCACCTCTTCCTCCTCCTCCTCACTGACCCTCCTCCTCCTCACCCTCCTCCTCCTCCTCACTGACCCTCACCCTCCTCCTCCTCACCCTCCTCCTCCTCCTCACTGACCCTCCTCCACACTGACCCTCCCCTTCCTCCTCCCCTCTTCCCCCTCCTCACACCGACCCTCATCCTCCACACATATACCTTCCTCCTCTTCCGACGCCCCTCCCCCTCCCCTCCTCGTCTTCCTCGTCCTCCCCTCCCCCTCCTCCTCACACCGACCCTCCTCCTCCTCTTCCAACCCCCCCTCCTCATCCTCCCCCCCTCCTCTGCGCTGACGCTCACAGGCAGATCGCTGCCCTCAGCCGGCAGCAGGAGTCTCGGCCTTGGCGGGTGTGGAGCTGACTCAGTCAGGTAATGCGTCAGGCCTTCGCGTGTGCAGACCTGGCCGGCCATTTAAGTGCGGTCCAGCCTCATCCGTGACAGCGACTTTATCCCTGTGCTGCACTTTCAGAGCGTGACAAGTGCTGTGATTACTGCGTCCTCCGGTGGGGTGTATGTGCTTGTGTGTGCAGAGCTGCGTCCTCCACTGGGGTCTGTGTGTGTGTGTGTGTGTGTGTGTGTGTGCATGCAGGTACAGAGCTGCATCATCCAGAGGGGTCTGAGTGTGTGTGTGTGTGTGTGTGTGTGTGTGTGTACACGTGGGCAGAGCTGCGTCCTCCAGAGGGGTTTTGCATGTGTGTGCAGATCTGCGTGTCTCTTGGGCTGCTGTGGGACTGTGTATTTTGCAGGAGCAGAACACAAAAACTTGTTGACAGGTAAAGACGACTTGAGTCGTGGCCCTGGCGGGAGAAATCAGATCCATAGCTTGGCTTCCGTGGGCTCAGCAGGAAATGGAAGTGCTGTACTCGTAGACACATGGGATTTTTCAGATTATTGGCTCAGGAAAGGTGGAAATGCCCTCCCTCCTGATAGAATGCCTGCGTCTGGACTGCAGAGCCCGGAGTTAAACGTGTGACCCACTCAGCTGCCCCAGACACCGAGACTCACTTACATGCATCTAGCACTCCAGCGGCTTTCTCTTTTTCCCCAGAGTTATTTTTCTATTCCATGCATATATGAGCTCAGATGAGATTTTCACAATTCTTATTCTCTCTGGACTCTTTTTAATCAAACCAAGAGATTAATTTATCTGGAATGAAGTGTTGGTGTCTTTGGAAATTGACCATGAGTACCACTATTGGTACTGTGTTTCCCAACTTTGACCATGAAGTCCTGATTTATTCATGTTTAGTAAACCAAATTCTCATCTAACTCCAGGTCACTCTTAATAACTTTTGCTTAGACCTGTTAGTCTTTCTAAAATGCATGCATAACATAAATTTCTACTAATCATCCAGTAAGTGGACATTGAAGCATAATCCGTAGATCTCGACTGAACCACCTGCATCTTCTCATTCTGACAAGGACTTCTTTTGATGAGCCAGTAAATCTTTATAAAGTTTTCTATACCATAAACCACTCAGAATGTGTCAGTGGAAAGCCAGCTGCACCGAATCTGCTTCCCAAGCAGCTGGCATTACTGTGGATAAAGGAAAATCACGGTGTAAGACTCAGGCAGTCACTACTTTATTAGATTTTGTCTCAAAGACAGGCTGGGCATGGTGGCCCAGTCCTACAGTCACTGCTGCCCTCGACGCCATCTGAAGAATCACCGGAGGGACAGGGTAGGGTGCTCGCCTGAGGATACCGAAATGAGAGATGGGTGACTGAGGGTGAGTATAGTTAGTGGTGTTGGGGAAACAGTGACTTGCTCTGCGGGCCCTGCGTCATTCTGAGGGAATGCCAGACGCTGCCGTGTGCCGAGATGTCACTGAACCTGCAGAGGAGTTGCGCAACCTCATGAAACCCTGTCAGGAGGAATGATAGGAGAGGCTTTTCCTTTGGGTTTGAGAGCTAGGAACATAGAAGGCTGTCCCGTTACTTGCAGTGCGTCCGTTTGTGCTTGGCGGTTTGAACCGCTGCTGAGGCGACCACGTCAGGGATGGCTGCAGCGGTTCTCAGTGGTCTTCAAAGGCTGGGAAACCATGATTTCCGAGACTTCTTTGAAATTCTGCCTTCGTTTCACAGTCTCTTTCTGCAGCTGTTTTGTGTTTGGTTCTAAAGGATCCTGAGTGCTAGGATGTTTGGCTTTTAGCTTCTCAGACCCCTGGCTGCTTCCAGGGGCCATTTGATCACGTGACAGTGTGTCAGTCGCACTCTGGTGGGTGGGTCTGGGTTTGATCACGTGACAGTGTCAGTCGCACTCTGGTGGGGGCGGGTCTGGGGTTGGATCACGTGACAGTGCCTGTAGCACTCCGGTGGGCGGGTCTGGGTTTGATCACATGACAGTGTCAGTCGCACTCTGGTGGGGGCGGGTCTGGGGTTGGATCACGTGACAGTGTCTGTAGCACTCCGGTGGGCGGGTCTGGGTTTGATCACGTGACAGTGTCAGTCGCACTCTGGTGGGGGCGGGTCTGGGGTTGGATCACGTGACAGTGCCTGTAGCACTCTGGTGGGTGGGTCTGGGGTTGGATCACGTGACAGTGTCAGTCGCACTCCGGTGGGTGGGTCTGGGGTTGGATCACGTGACAGTGCCTGTAGCACTCTGGTGGGTGGGTCTGGGTTTGATCACATGACAGTGTCAGTAGCACTCCGGTGGGCGGGTCTGGGGTTGGATCACGTGACAGTGTCAGTAGCACTCCAGTGGGTGGGTCTGGGGTTGGATCACGTGACAGTGTCAGTAGCACTCTGGTGGGCGGGTCTCGGGAGTTTTCCCCACAGAGAAAAGGGAACTGGACAAATGGCCATGAGCCGGCTTGGCAACGACAAGGCCAGCCGTGAGCTAGGGAAGCGGCCTGTGAGCGTCAACGCCCAACCAAAGGGCCGCGTATCAACGCTGACCCCAAACTCGCGTGAGCGCCACGCTGTCCACCGCCCACGGGGCTCTGGTGGGCTCCCGAGGGGCGGAGAGGGGATGGAGACCCCAGAAGGCCGCGTGGCATCCCCGCCCCGCCCCCGGGGGAGGAGCCAGCAGAGGAGGAGCCAACCCGGCCAGCCGTTGGCCACGCTGTCATCCCCGCCCCGCCCCCGGGGGAGGAGCCAGCGGGGGGAGGAGCCAACCCGGCCAGCCGTTGGCCACGCTGTCATCCCCGCCCCACCTCCGGGGGAGGAGCCAGCGGGGGGAGGAGCCAACCCGGCCAGCCGTTGGCCACGCTGTCATCCCCGCCCCACCTCCGGGGGAGGAGCCAGCGGGGGGAGGAGCCAACCCGGCCAGCCATTGGCTACGCTGTCATCCCCGCCCCACCCTGGCCAGCCGTTGGCCACGCCCCCGAGCACACAGGCCCACCCGCGCCGGGGCTGGGGACAGGCCGCTCCTCCCCTCACCCCGCGCGGGCCCTGGGGAGACGCCGCCCCGCAGCCGCCCCGGCCTTGAGGCCGAGGCCATGAGGTGCTGTGAACAGTCAAGAGGAGACGGCCGCGGGAACAGCTTCCCACCTCCGGCAGAAGAAGGTCCACCGAGAGCCTTAAAGGGAGGAGCGCGAGGGGGACTGGGACGGCGAGCTGGGGCCGCGGGGGCGCCTCTGCTCGGCCACCCGACGGACACCCCGCGGGGGAGGCCACGGGGCCGCGGCCGGTCTGCACGCGCGCAGACCAGGCACGCACCCCGCGGACGTAGGCACGCACACTGTGCACATAGGCACACACACTGCGGACGCAGGCACGCACACCGCGGACGCAGGCACGCACACACTTAGACGTAGGCATGCACATCGTGCGCGTAGGCACTCACACCGCGGACGCAGGCACGCACACCGTGGACGTAGGCACGCACCGCAGACTGCTGCGGGGCTCAGCCAGAGAGGAGACGCACATGGCTTTTCCAGGAGGATGACTAAACTAGAGACCGTGTGGAGCGAGAAAGGCTGAGTCCAGACGACCAACCAGCACCGTTCTGCTCATTTGTGAGCACAGAACTGCAGGGGTGGTGGTGATGAAGTCAGTGGTGCAGATGATGATGCAGACGGTTGTGGAGACCCGGATGGAGACAGTGGTGGAGCCAGTGATGGAGATGGTGGTAGGGATGCTGGCGAAGATGATGGTGGAGATGGTGATGGAAGTAACAATGGAGATGGGGGTGGGGATGGTGGTTGGTGGAGATGGTGGTGGAGATGGTGGTGGAGATGGAGGTAGAGATGGTGATGGAGATGGTGATGGTGATGGAGATGGTGATAGAGATGGTGGTGGAGATGGAGGTAGAGATGGTGATGGTGATGGAGGTAGAGATGGTGATGGTGATGGTGGTGGAGATGGTGGTGGAGATGGAGGTAGAGATGGTGATGGAGATGGTGATGGTGATGGAGATGGTGATGGAGATGGTGATGGAGATGGTGGTGGAGACGGTGGTGGTGATGGAGATGGTGATAGAGATGGTGGTGGAGATGGAGGTAGAGATGGTGATGGTGATGGAGATGGTGATGGAGATGGTGGTGGAGATGGTGGTGGAGATGGTGGTGGAGATGGTGGTGGAGATGGAGGTAGAGATGGTGATGGTGATGGAGATGGTGATGGTGATGGAGATGGTGATGGTGGTGGAGACGGTGGTGGAGACGGTGGTGGAGGTGGTGGTAGAGACGGTGATGGAGATGGTGATGGAGATGGTGGTGGAGACGGTGGTATAGATGGTGGTGGAGATGGTGGTGGAGACGGTGATGGAGATGGTGGTGGAGATAGTGATAGAGATGGTGGTGGAGACGGTGATGGAGATGGTGATGGAGATGGTGGTGGAGATGGTGTTGGAGACGGTGATGGAGACGGTGGTGGAGACGGTGGTGGAGACGGTGGTGGAGACGGTGATGGAGACGGTGATGGAGATGGTGGTGGAGATGGTGGTGGAGATGGTGGTGGAGACGATGACGGAGACGATGACGGAGATGGTGGTGGAGATGGTGGTGGAGATGGTGGTGGAGATGGTGGTGGAGATGGTGGTGGAGACGATGACGGAGATGGTGGTGGAGATGGTGGTGGAGATGGTGATGGAGATGGTGGTGGAGATGGTGACGGAGACGGTGACGGAGATGGTGGTGGAGATGGTGGTGGAGATGGTGATGGAGATGGTGGTGGAGATGGTGATGGAGATGGTGGTGGAGACGGTGACGGAGACGGAGACGGTGACGGAGATGGTGGTAGAGATGGTGATGGTGATGGAGGTAGAGATGGTGATGGTGATGGAGATGGTGATAGAGATGGTGATGGTGATGGAGATGGTGATGGAGATGGTGATGGTGATGGAGACGGTGGTGGAGACGGTGGTGGAGATGGTGGTAGAGACGGTGATGGTGGTGGAGACGGTGATGGTGGTGGAGACGGTGGTATAGATGGTGGTGGAGATGGTGGTGGAGACGGTGATGGAGATGGTGGTGGAGATGGTGTTGGAGACAGTGATGGAGATGGTGGTGGAGACGGTGGTGGAGACGGTGGTGGAGTTGGTGATGGAGATGGTGATGGAGATGGTGGTAGAGACGGTGACGGAGACGGTGACGGAGATGGTGGTGGAGATGGTGGTGGAGATGGTGATGGAGATGGTGGTAGAGATCGTGATGGAGACGGTGGTAGAGATAGTGATGGAGATGGAGATGGTGATGGAGACGGTGATGGGCATGGATGTGAAAGGACTGTCCAGCAGGGAGCCATCAGGAGAGGGAACGCAGGGGATGCTGGGAAGTGAGAGGATCAAGGAATCAGGTGTTACATATTTGTACGTGAAGACGGTGTTACAAACCCCCAGTGCTGGTGGAGATACAAGAAAAGAGACATTACAGCGGCAATGTAATTAATAACTACTCTAGATTGCAGTCATTTTCTCCTTTCCACTGCATTCTGCTTCTGGAGTCATGCATCTATATGGATTATTGTGCAGCTGTGATAACAGACCACACAGGACTTGCACACATTGCACACTGGCTATGACTGCATTCTTAAAGCTTAAACTTTGAGAATTAAACTGTTTTTTTCAGAACAGTTCAAATAGATGATCAGAAGGTAAGAGCAGAGGTGGGGAATGTATAGTAAGGCATTGAGACGTGGGTTAAACTGCGTGGACTCAGACGTGGCCTTTGCCCTGGGAGCGCCGCAGCAGCACGTGGCTTCCACAAGCCGCTTTCAGCAGGCGACACGTGAGTTCCACCATAGTTGGTGCACACAAAACGAAGGAGGCTGCAGCCCCCACCACAGCCAGTTCACATGCAGGCGGTAGACAGGCTGCATACAACACCTCCGTGAAGATAAGGTGACCAACTGTGACATTTCTAGGTGTCAACACATTGTAGAATGTGTTTGATTAAGACAAAAATAGAGAGTGCGTTTTTGTGGTGTTGTTTTTGTTTTTTGTTTTTTGCTGGTCCTGGGCCTTTTTGCTCAAGGCTAGTGCTCTACCACTTGAGCCACAGCTCCATTTCTGGTGTTTTTGTTTGTTTAATTGGAATAAGAATCTCATGGACTTTCCTGCCTAGGCTAGCATTGAACCACAGCCCTCACATCTCAGCCTCTTGAGTAGCTAGGATTCCAGGCGTGAGCCACCAGCACCTAGAAAAATTCACCCTTTTTAAGAAATAGGTTCAAAATTCTCCATGGTATGATGATAACCTACTTAACAACCTTCCTATGGAGGTGTATTTCTTCCATGTATGGAGAGACTTAAGGTCAGTGCTATATTCTTGCACGTCAACAATCTTTCTATGGGGCAGATTCCCAGAAGTAGATCATGAGGCTAAAGATCAAGTTAATTTTTAGATTTTTTAATAAAGGCAGAGTCATAGACTAACTTAACAGAATAGGTTGGGAGCAAACCCTCCTATCTGCAGCCAACCGGGAATAAGGACTCATGAGCACCGATTGCCAGGACGCAACTGTAAATAAAAGCCCTGCATACCAAGAGCCATTTGTTAATATAGAGGAGAGGGCTCTTGAATCTTTCACCATAAAGAAGTGATACATGAGCAAGGTGCTTGTGGCTCATGCCTGTAGTCCCAGTGACTCAGGAGGCTGAGAGTTGGAAATCATTTCAATGCTAGCCTTCACAGGAAAGTCCTTGAAACTCAGTTGGCCAAAGAACTTGTAAAACTCCAGGCTAGTGGCATGGCTCAAAATGTAAAACATCTGCCAAGCCAGCATGCGACCATGAGTTCTAATCCCAGGACTAGAAGACAAAACAGAAGTGATAAGTGTTTGAAGAGATTGATATATTGATATATTTCACCATTTCAACTGATTTGATAAATACACACAAATGTACATCAACACATACGCATGTTTTGAAACATGACAGGGCACCATATTGATCTATTATCACTATCATTTTTGTGGTTTTATGCATTAAAGATACCCTTTAAAACTGAGCTTCCTATAGCAAGGTGTCTTGATTCGTTTTGAAAATATCAGTTGAATTTGACTCCTTGACCTTGAACTTTTCAAAGTCGGCTTTTGAGTGACACATTTATCTAATTCTACCTTTTCTCTTCACTGAACTTTTCTTTCCATATTCGACTCTGGTTGGAAAGTGGCTGCCATGGTTTGCGTTGTCTGTCCTGACATTGACGGGCTGTGAGCTCCTCCACTCAGTATTTTTGAAGCTGATTAGAATCTTCCTGCCTGGGAAAGACATGACAAAACAGAGACTACAACCCCAGATTCCTTCTTCTGTAATGAGATACTGTTAATTCAGGAACTTTCTTCTTTTAAGCATGAGTAACTTTCTAAGTAGGGCAAAAGAATTCTCAGTATCAGACATGAAGCCATGAATGGAGATGATGCCGCTAGCCTAAAGATTCTGGTCATTGAAATACTCACTATGGTCACCTCAGAAGTTGTGAATATCTCACAACCCTAAATTTAAAAATAAATTGCGAGAACATTTAACCTGCTCGCAGACAAGGCCCGGCTCCTGGCCCTGGTTTCTACACAGCTGCACACACC
This sequence comes from Dipodomys spectabilis, assembly GCF_019054845.1. Lineage (NCBI taxonomy): Eukaryota > Metazoa > Chordata > Mammalia > Rodentia > Heteromyidae > Dipodomys > Dipodomys spectabilis. The sequence goes on along the minus strand of NW_024870753.1, from coordinate 10,747,381 downwards.
GGGCCCACAGGCGACGGGTATTGATCCCTGCACGCTCAAATCATTTTCCTGCTGCCATTCCTGCACTATTTTAACACAGCCCATCACGCACAGCTAGCTGTTCAGCTCTCACGGGGGTCACACAGCACGCTGCTCTCTGCTCTCTGGTCATGTGGGACAAACGGACTTGTCTCTGTGACACTGTGGTCCACCGAGACCCCAGGGGCAGCCACAGACGCCTGTGGCAGGTTTCAAAGTGTCACTTCCTGTCTGGACAAGAGACACAGGCTAGGGAACGCCTGGTGGGTGCGTGCGCGTGTGTGTGCGCACGCGCGTGTGTGTGCGCACGCGCGTGTGGGGAAAACTTGCAAGCGCAGCGATTGCTTCTGTGCCGTGGCTGTTCTAGAGCTTTCCTGATGGTGGAGCTGTGACTAGCTCTGTCACTATAGATCCCAGGCTGAGGCGGAAGTGAAGCAGAGCCTCTCCGGCTGGTCCTCTCCCCATCTGCCTCCAGCACAGACCTACTGAGGAGGGGGCTTCGTGTGCTGGGGTTCGCAGCGGCCCTGCCAGCGCCGTGTCCCGGAGCAGCTGTGGGCCGGGCACTGCTCAGATACGATTGCGGGAGTGTGAGGCCCCGAGGCACCATCTGCCCCAAACAAGTGCCACCTTGAAACCGCTGCAGAATTCCTCACAGGCCAACACTGCGCGCACCGCTGCCCGCCTGGACCCCCGCAGCAGACTCCACCGCCACCCCCTCCTCCCCGGAGGAGCCGGCCAGCCCGGCGGCTCCCAAGCCCTCCGCCTCTCACCACCCACGGGAGAGGACAGCGCCCAACACAGTGAGGGACACACAGGCGCTATTTGAAGAGACCGCACACACAGACTGACATGGAGAATACACACACACACACACACACACACACACACAGACTGACATGGAGGATCCACACACACACACACACACACACACACACTGACATGGAGGATCCACACACACACACACACACACACACACACACTGACATGGAGGATCCACACACACACACACACACACACACAGACTGACATGGAGGATCCACACACACACACACACACACACACACTGACATGGAGGATCCACACACACACACACACACACACACAGACTGACATGGAGGATCCACACACACACACACACACGCACACACACAGACTGACATGGAGGATCCACACACACACACACACACACACACACACACTGACATGGAGGATCCACACACACACGCACACACACACACACGCACGCACTGACATGGAGGATCCACACACACACACACACGCACGCACGCACTGACATGGAGGATACACACACACGCACTGACATGGAGGATACACACACACGCACTGACATGGAGGATACACACACACACACACACACTGACATGGAGGATACACACACACACACACACACTGACATGGAGGATACACACACACACACACACACACACGCTGACATGGAGGATCCACACACACACACACACACACACGCACACACACACACACACACACGCTGACATGGAGGATCCACACACACACAGTGACATTGGGAGAGGCCCAGACATTTGGAATCAATCTGAGACCCAGAAGAAATTATCACTTTGAAGATTTGCACACAAATGATCTTAAGAGCTTTCTTTGTAATAGTTCAAATGTGAGTGGATAAACAGACCTGTCTGTAAGCAATAATGATAATAAAGGAATAAAACAGGCTGGGAAGGTGGCTCAGTGGTAGAGTGCTTGCCTTGCATGCATGAGGCCCTGGGTTCGATTCCTCAGCACCACATAAGCAGAAAGAAAAAAGCCGGAAGTGGCGCTGTGGCTCAAGTGGTAGAGCGCTAGCCTTGAGCTGAAGAGCTGGGGGACAGCGCCCAGGCCCAGAGTTCAAGCCCCACGACAGGACCAAAAATAAATAAAAAATAAAGGAATAAAGCAAGAGACTCACTGCTCATCCTCTTAGAACTGAGGAAGACACGGCTTTGCTTGTCATCACCACACGTGGAGAAAGACTTCCAGTGACGCGTCAGGGGAGTGTGGCTGACACAGTGTGTGTCAAGGCTCGCCCATCCTCCGCAGGCATCTGGGTTGTGAGTGACCGCAGGGACCCCCGCGTGGACGGGCGGTCAGCACGGCGTGGACACAGCCACGGAACATGCCTCACGCCCAGCAAAGCTGCCGTTAGAAATCCGAAGGCTCTGGGTCCTCCACGCGGGCGGCCCTGGTTCACAGAACCTTTCTGAAAGATGAGACGTGAACAAAGAATCAGCACAGTGTCCACAGAGACGAACCGCGTGAGGAAAGAAGCAGAACACACTTCCCAACACAGAAACAGCCGGGGCCAGGCGCAACTAGCAAGTTAGGCCACCTTGCAGTCCACACACGGTGCACGCACGTGTGCAAGGAAGTGAATGAGCCCCGTGTCAAAGACGGCTCGAAGTAGACGCGGGAAAAGGAGGGGGCGAGGGGCTGCGGCTGCTGAACCACGCTGGGGAACCACGCACGCATGCTCGTGCAGGACGGCCAAGTCCATGAGGCCCACGGAGAGAAGACAGCTTTCCCCACGCAGCCTCGGTCCTGTGAGCCAGGGGAGACTGAGCCACTGCGCCCCGCGCCACCGCCGCCCCACCTACCTCCGCCCTCCCCCCTCCGCCCCGCCCCCCCTCCACTCCACCCCCTCCATCTCCTCTGCACCCCACACGGCCACACCCCACGCCCCCTCCACACCCGGGCAGTGTGAAGAAGCAGCTCCGTACAGCCGCCCCCCGCGTCCCTGCCAGCTAGCCGGGTGCTGTGCACGCAGACAGGGCAGACATAGTCAGCACCAAGCTGTGTAAGCAATGCAAGAAACATGACTGCAACACTCATGGTAGTCACGTAAGACCGACCAACAGAAAAGGGAGCCGAGAGCATTGTCCAAACGCAAGGGCCACACGCGGTGTGCTCGTGGCTTTCCAGGCCCGTTTCAACTCAGCGGCAGATGACCCGTGAGTGGTATTGCTTGTCTTAGAATGACATTGTACGCCCTTTCTTTTTTGGCAGGGTGGTGTTTTGTGTTTGTTTTTGTTTTAAAACTCAGGACCTTGCACCTGCCTGGCGGTGCTCTATCACTCGAACCGCGTCTCCAGCCCCTGGCTCTGCCCATCTCGGAGGCCAGGCCTCACTTTATGCCTAGATCGGCCAGGACTAGGACTCTTGCTCCTGTGGCTGGGTGGTCAGAATGCCTCCTGGGCTGTGCTAACCGTGAGCCTTGGCCTCGCAGCATCCTGAGAAGGTGGCGTTCCATGGGCCGGGCTCATCCTTGTTTTCAGTGCCCAGTCTTCCTTTTCATCAAGCCAGTAGACAGACCGTGACTCCAGACTTGTCATCTGTCACATCAAATCCTCTTTCGTACATCTTGTCATCCTAAGTTTATTAAGGAGTCAAAATGTGTGTCCTCTTTCATCTGTGTCATCAGCAAAACTGTTATTTCCAGTCATCAAAACACATCATTAGAGAATGTGTTGAATGTCAGCTGTCAGTACCCATATTGAGTGTTGAGTGCATTATTGGACGCATTTAATATTTTATCAGAAAAGACATAAATGCTGTTGTCAAATAAAATTGTGTGGGCTGGGAAGGTGGCTCAGTGGTAGAGCACTTGCCTTGCATGCCTGAGGCCCTGGGTTCAATTCCTCAGCACCACATAAGCAAAAAGAAAAAAGCCAGAAGTGGCGCTGTGGCTCAAGTGGTAGAGCGCTAGCCTTGAGCTGAAGAGCTGAGGGACAGCGTCCAGGCCCAGAGTTCAGGCCCCACGACCGGACCCAAAAACAAAAAAAAATAGCATGTGTATTTACTAGTGGTAATTAATATTTCTACCTCAGATACTATATCCACTTATTTATGTATGTAAATTAAGATAAACTATTTTCTAAAAACAATATCAAGCCCTACATCATCATTAATTTAAATCTTCTGTGAAAGTTTAAAAGAAAACTGTTGAAATATATATATATACATCTGTACATAAAGTGTGTAATTTCTTATCATAGTAGGGTAATCTAAATCTGTTCTCTGAAGGGTTGTCCTGCTCCCTGAGTGGACGTGCCTAGAGGAGCCTCCCTGGATGTAGAGATCTCTAACTACAGTTGTTATTCTTCAGCTAATTGCCCAGCTCCCAAGAAGAAGCAGTACTTTGAGCCTGCTTTGTGTTCGGTGGCTTGTTGACGAGATGTAGGCTGGCCTGCTTTCTGACCCTGGAGGTTGCAGGAGGAATGAGTCTGTGCTGAATAAAGACAGACTGTGTGGACCAACCGTCTGTCACCTAAGCTCTGTCTGTCTGCATCCCACCGGTCCTTAGAAAAGGCACCATTCAGTAAAGCCACATCCGTGACCTTTACACAGCCACCTTCTCAATTAATTTCCCGCAAGTCAGCACCATTTTCTCACCACTGAAGTAGGCCTGTCTCTGAAGAATAAAGCAATCATTTTCCCTACTGATATTTCCTATCTTGTGAAGGATATGATCTGTTTGTATATATCCTAATAACTCTTAAATGTCCTGGATACTAAATCTTGATATGCAGTACTCAGTGCTTAAAGACTTCATTGGGAATTGTTTAAAGACCATAGCTTCCATGTATTCTTTAAGATGGGGAATGTTTGACTTCGGAATTGTTGTCATATACATTGTAAAGCCAAAGATGGGCCTTTTGACTGAACATCAAAGTCCCCCTCCCCAAACCACCTGAACCCAGACAGTTTGCAGCGTTTTAAACTGGTGCTTCATCCCTCTTTCAGCAAGCATCCTCTGCAGATTTAATGATCAGAAACATCCTGCTGGTGCATGCTGGGAGATATGGCTGCAGAGTGCAGACCACAGCAGACAGTGTGTCAGATGAGGCAGAGCTCCTTGTTAGGGGTGAGTATGCTCCGAGTGCAGTAGAGACACGGCCACGCGAGTGGCCTTCGAGGGACTGAGATGCATGGCCTTGAGGCGCTGTGATGATGTGTGTCATTTGTGCTCAACCTTTTGCCTTTGAAAGCTTACATGGGAAACTCTTCCCTAGTCACAAACAAGGCCTGCAGGCACAACATCCGTGTCCAGAGCACTTTTCTGTAATGGTGGTGGCCACGTGTCATGCCAACATAATGGCAAACAAATTCTGGACAGTAAGACAGAGACACTTGGCATACAGACAGAAAATTTGCCGGTGTGGATGTGGCTTTCAAATGCAAAACTGGTAGAGCCCTCGGACAGTCTTGTCTTTTCCTCCACTAACTTGTAAGTCTAGCTTCCCAAACCAGGAAAACTGCATGTGTGAGAGAGCGACACTTGCGATGGTTAAGTGACAAGTCTGAAAATGCCGGCACACAGCCTCTCCACAGCAGCAGTAGTTACATGTTTCCTCATTATGAGCTGGACAGCCAGATTCTGGGCCCTGTGACGCTGTGTTTATTTCAGTTAAGCAAATGGGTAGAGTAAGAAATGCAGCCCTAGCATGCACTTTCCCGCCCCTTTCCCTTATCTTTCCTCCGCTTCTTTACTTCCTTGTCTTTCCCTCCCCTTTCCCTTTTAGATTTTCATTACAGTATAATATACCTGCAGTCATTTTCTAAAATCATGAACGTGTATGTGCACAACTCCACATAGGTGACAGGAGCCCTCTGCATTCCAGAAGACAATACGGCCAGACATAGCCAGCCTGCCTCTCCTCCCTGATCTGTCTTGAATGACACAAATGCATGCGAACACCCCTGCACAGTGTCTACAAGTTAAAATGTTACATCTACAATAAGAGATTACATTTTAGATTACTGCTTCTCTCAACCACCTGATGAATTCTAGTTTTATGTTTAACAATTCGTTGTTGTAAAGGTCATCCAAGTGAGCATAGAGCGAGCATGGCCAACTCTTTAATTCCTACGTCACCAAATGCGTGTTCATCTTTGTGCATCCGTCATGGGTTCATCTAAAACGAGGGTCTGAGTGAGTGGCGGCTTCCTCAGTTGTTTTGGGTTTTTAGGTTTTTGTCTCCATTCCAAGGTTATTTGCTCTTTTCTTTGGTTTTACACCAAGGCTGTAAAGCTCCAGCTTCTTAGGGGTGAGTCTTCCACCACAGCAGTTCACGCCCTAGCCACACCCCTGGCCACGCCCCTTAGTGCCTTCTGAGCAGGTGTGGGCCTTGTACCCCTGTACCCCCCCCCTCCCCAACGAGGTCCCACTTACACTGTTCTCTTGCCATAGTCTGCCTTTGCTTATGAATGTGTGTTGTGTGCGCTTGCCTGGTAATTTAGAATGATGTTCCCAAAATTGGAGCCTTCCAAATGAATACAATTCAGACACTGATAACAAGAAGCCAGGTATTTCCACAGGCCTGCAAGGGGCAAATGTAAGTGGCAAACTAACATCCTGCTTTGTAAGGAAAATTAAACCCGGCAGGATTTAGAACATAATTCAGGTTCTGCTTTTTCATGTTCTGCTCTTTTAGCCTTTGGCTTTATGCCTAGGAGATGATAAAATGCATAAATCTTGGAATTACACCCAAAAGCAATTTCAAACAGGTTGCTGTGGTCTGAATATTCATGGAGCATTCAGCTCAAGCTTTCCTGTGAAGTGAGCTTGATCCAGTCCAATTTTCGATTATGTACTTGCATTGCATTTCTAAAATTAGGAAAAAGAGCTTTGCTTTGCCTGCCTGGCGAAAGGCTTAGTCAGACTTTAAAACTAAACTAAGTTTTAGCTGCGGTTCTTCTTATTGTTATTATTAAAGTCGGCAGCTCCTGGTAATTGAAGGAACTTGCAAATTGCTCTTTTGAACGTTGAATTATAAAATAAAACCCCAAATAGTTCCACTCCGGCATCCTCTTCTCCCTCCTCCCTGTTCATTGGTTTATGAACTCAGGACATTGTTCTAGCATAGGCCATAAAACCAACACTGAACAAACTAAATTGAGTTTTTTCTGCGTCTGCTACCACAATTGCAGCAGGATTCTGGGATGAGTTACTCGGTGTATGCCACAGACCCGGGGGACTGCAGGAAGGCCCTCCATTGTGTGCAGAAGCCCACTGCCGGCCGGCCCGAGCCGTGTGCATGGCTCACCGATCATACCTGGCACGCACTTGGGCGTGAGGAGTGTGTCCCTGCGGTTCTAGTTCCGTGTCCATCCATTCCAGACAGAGAGGCTCTTGTCTTCACTGGCTGTGGCAGGCTGTGAGGCTCCTCCCTGCAGCTTCATCTTTGACGCCTGGAGGCAGCACACTGACCCCGAGGTCAAGCGTGTGACCATGGCCCCAGCACGGCCAGAGGAGGATTCGCACTCGGACCTGGTGCTCGCTGCGTTCCAGGCTAGTCCGCACTGCTGGGCATCCATGTTCCTGCGTCCTCTTACTCTTCCACTGTCAGCATGACCCAAAAATGGAACGTTCCAGAAATAATGCAAGCACAAAATCACTCTTGCAAATTGAATACTCAGTGAGCCAGTGCATCCTATCATCATGCAGAATCTAGAGAACCTTGGTGGGGTAAGGAATGTCCCCCAAAAAACTCATTTTGCTGCACACAAAAGGAAATCAAAGCTAGACGATGCATGCGCACTCTTGCGGCAGCAGGCAGTGTCAGCCGGCCTGGGTGTGGCGCTGCATTTAAAGATGGGCAGAGCGGACCCTGTTCTCCGAAGAGGGAAACCGTTGCCTCAGACTGCTGAGATGACCTCGCCGGAACCCAGCCACATGGTCAGCCAGCCACGCGTAAGCGGTGCCAGGAAAAGGAGTGTTTGCTTTTGTCCTTCTACTTTATCTTAGAGAAATCAAGGTAAGAAGTGTGCTTCCCAGAGCAAACACAGGTGGAAAACTCCAGTTTGAAGAATAAAATGTACTTAGTCACAGATGACAGCAGGGCTGGGGTTTGCGCTCCCACCGCCTCTGGCTGGAGACCGAGTGCATTCCTGGCGTTTGTTCCATCCCTCGGGTTCACACTGTGATCCTTAGTCAAAATCCCCCACCCCGGGCTTCGGTGCTGGCTTCTCGCTGATATGAATCACATTAAGTATGAAATACCTTTCTTATCTTTCCCGAGCCATGCAGTCACTGGAGGACAGAACTAGGCCCATTTAAAGTGTGTTCATACTTTGCTGCTCCTCCATCCGGTCACACGCCCGTGCAGCACCTGCTTCAGAAGGAAGGAAGGGCTGCTGCCTCTGGGCTCGAGGGCCGCCCCACCCCCAGTTCACAGGCGCCAGTGCGGCGAGAAATGCAGAGATGCCTTGGCATCTTTGGTCTTGTGGGGAAATGATAGGAGCAGAGTGACGGGTTCGGATCCACAGTCTGAAAGTCCAGTGTCCAGTGCAAGTGCACTTTGTTCATTGCTGAGAAGTTCAGGAGAGGCCCACAGAGCCTTCTCCCGAGCACAGGCCCTGGGGCTCCAGGCCTGCACGGAGGTTCAGGCCGCACAGGTGCAGAGCCAGTCTCCACCACTACTAACTCCTACATTCGATTAGAGAAGCAGAAGGACTCTGCAGAGGGAGGAGATGGTTACGTGAAGCAGCTACTGTTTTCTCATCAGAGGGTTCACCAGCTTTCTCTCCCCAAGAAAATCTACTGTAGCCACGAGTCATGCTTCCAAATACTTTGCTTATTGTGTTAGATCAATCATTGTTTATACTACTATTTCAACCCCAAACTTGCATATCGTCATCAGGTAGATGAGCTGGAAGGGGCTCACACAACAGAGTGCCGGCCTGGTGGTCACGACCACAAGACTGAGAAATAGAATGGCAGACAGTAGATGATACCACCGAACGAGGCAACTCAATTCCAAGAAACATCAAAGAGACTACCTTTTAGCTTGTTGTGAAATACATTTGTGTTTCTCAGATAAGATAATTGAACATGATCTAAAGACACCAATTGCTACTGGAATAGAAGCCAATTTGGTTAACTCCCAGCCCTCCCCAAAGATGTGTGTCCAGCGAGTCTAACACGCAAGGGGAAACAATTGAGAATGTGCTGCTTTTCCCTCCTGGAAAGATGCAGGTGCCATCACGTTCCCAGCTCGGTGAGAGCAGCCTATTTTCAATTCATTATTGATTAATTGAGAACCGAGCAGCATTCATGGGCGTGTCCTGCCTCTGTGCTTTACTCGTTACCGCCAGCTGCTGTGGTCGGGATAGGTTTTAAATTCATCAGAGGGTTCATCTTTAGCACCTGGCTGCTGGTGAGGGTCTTCTTGCTTTAAAAATGCACAAGTATTTACCCAAGTATGCTTGGAAGACAGAATTTGCATAAATTTTCTTTCCCGGCATTGATCTAATATTCGGAGAGTCCCTTGTCCTTGGAGAAGACACAGACCTTCAGAGTTTAGAATAATGGCCGGGGGCCACGAGAGCCTTTAGGACTGGATGAAAAGCTAGTAATCATGAAAGCAGAGCCGGTCTGCCACTAGATTGGCGTTCAGAGACCATAGGACAATGACGAGTATTTTCAATGTCAATTATAATCTAAGTTATTGTCAGTACAAAATAGATTTGAAAATAAATCATGTTTTGGAGAAAAATATGAATTATTCAATTGTGATTGCTCTTCATATTAAAAAAACTTCAAAAGAGATGTCTCTTTAAAGCAATCTGGAGTCATGGACGTAACATCTTGCGGGAATGTCCTACACCGAGGTGAACTCTGGCCTCTGGTGGTTCAGGTGGCTTCTGCCATCCCTGAGCTTCCGGTCCTACCTCTGCCAACCACTCCCACATTCGTTAAATTTCCTGTCGACATCAGACAACAGTCTAGGGTTTTTTAATCTTACACTCTGCTTACTAATGGACAGGTAACTTTCTTGTCAATCAACTGGCTTTTCTACCATCCCACAGAAGTGGCCTGAGTGTCGAGATGATTTACAGTCACGTGCAAGTGTGTTTGTGCTTAACAGCAAGTTTTTAAAGAATGAACAAAAGAAGTATCATCATCTACAAACAACCAAAGACTGAATGTTTTGCCTTTAATTATCCCATCAAATGCTGTGCACCTGCTGCAGTGAAGTTTGCCTTTAGATGCTGATATTTCTGTTAACCCTCTGCGCCACGGCTGTGGCCAGGTGGGCAATGGGTGGTTGGCTGAGCTCCCCCCGCAAGGAAGGGCGGCGAGCGAGGAGAAGTCGTGGGAAATCTGATGTGGAAGAGGAAGAGGGACTTAGAAAGGAATTTGTCTACCACCTGCCTGAGAAGGAAGTACACAGAGGAAGATGGAGCCAATCAAGCTGTGAGAAGAAATAGAGCAGAACCCATGGAAGACGGGACTGGCCAGCGTGTCAGAGCAAGTGAACAGCCGACAGACGCACACCAGGAAGTGGCTGTCGGAGGACAGGCAACCAAGCGACAGCGGGCAGGAAGAGCAGGAAGAAGCAGCCTTGGGTGCACGTGCGCACGTGTGGTGTGAAGGCATGTGTGTGCACGCTGGAGCGTGCGGCGAGTGTCACACGTGAGCGTGTGGAATGTGTGCATGGGGTGGATGTGTGGGAAAGCCGGTGCAGAGCCTGAGGGATGGGAGGAGGGCAGGAGACGCGCGGCTCGGGGCGAGTCCGCTGGGCAGGCCTCCGTCTGCCTCTCGCCCTTCCAGCCTCTGGAATACGCACAGGTGGAGCCGCACGAGCACGAGCTGAGAACGGTGCACTCGCCCTGGCCACGGAGGAGCTGCTCCCCCCCCCACACACACACACGAGGCGCGCATGGGCAGGGGCTTCCGCTCACCGGCTTTGTGTAACTGTGAAGGATTCCACGACAGTCACCGAGCTCCTCTGACGCGTCTGGTGTGTGATCAGGTCCCGGCGTGAGTTACTTCACATCCTCCACTAGCTCAGCTCAGCCATGTGAGAGGGGTGCCAAGGTAGCTCCAGAGGCCAGGCAGTGAGCAAAGGCGCAGAGAGCTCTGGGACTTTGGGAACGTCTCCTCTCCAACGGGAGGAGGCGGAGTCCGGCAGGAGGCAGCGTCTGTCTTCCTGGCCTGCCGCCGGCCGCTGCGGGGGTGTCCCGGCCTGGCAGCCGCCGGTCCCCACTGTTGGTTCCTCTCCGTGGAAGGCGGGGAGGGGGACGGGGTGGGGCAGGAGGAGAAGGGCACTGAGCTTTGCTTGCTGGTGCGGAGGAGGGCGCTGGCCCGGCCTGGAAGGCCACGAGGCCTTTGCCACGCAGGGAGAGAAGGAAGGAGGGACTCCAATTACTGGCCCTCGGGCTGCCCTCCCGGACGGCCCTCACGCTCCAGCCCTGTAAAGATCCTACGTGCGCCCGCGGCCCAGAGGCGCCGTCAGCCACCTGCCCGCCCCGTCCCCCCGCCGGCCGCACACCCACTGACCGCACAGGAAACCCAGTCCGCCCGGCCACGCCTCGTCACTGTCCGAGATGCGATGCAAAGCCCAAGGGTGGTGTCTGCACGTCCCACGTCCCCGGGCTCCGAGCGCCGTGCCGAGGCCGGGCAGGCAGGAACTGCAGGCAGGGGACGGGAGAAAGCCTCTCTGCGCTCACGCTAAGCCTCCCGTCCCCACAGCCCCCGCTTCGCCGAGGCCAGACCTCCTCCACTGTGCTTTCACTCTGCCATTTCTCTGCTGTGCTACGCCAAGGTAAATGCACAGCACAGAACAAAACGGCCGCCGATGCCCCTGCGGCGGCCTCGCCCGCACAGCAGCTCCTGAGCAGACAGTGAAGACTCCCGTCTCTCTGGTCACTCGTGGTGGGAGCAGTCCAGAAAAGCCCAGTTCGTGCAGGCCGCACAGGGTCTGTGCAGGCAGGACGTAGCCCGGCGGGCCGCCTCACCTAGGCCCTGGCCTTGTCTTGGCTCTGGTGCATGCTTCCTGTGGCACCCCACCCTGGGCAGGGGCCCGGGGGGCCTGGAATGCGCCCTCCGTGCTTGGCAGCTTCCTGCGGGCATCTGATTACTGTCACCAAGAGCCCCGGCTGCCAGGGAAGTTCTGCTGAACATCAGCCTCGCGGCAGATCCAAGAAGACAAGGGAGACTCGGTAAGTTCACTTACGTCTCTATTCTGAGAATCCTGTTTTGTGTTAGCCCTTGGCCCAGAGAGTGAATCCTTAACCTTTTTCTTGATTTTGTGTATCATCAAACACGGTGTGGTCTGGTTGCCGCGTGTTCAGTGAGATGCACGCAGCCGAGCAGAGAGGACCGGAGCGAGCTGGAGCAAACTGGAGCTGACTTTTCCAGCTCTGCACGCTCCCAAGCACCTGGCGAGGGCCTGGTCTGCGTTTCACCAAGTACCTTCAATCTGGAATTACAAAGGCAATTAGCTCTCTAATGAGACAGAGCAAGCGAGGCGAAAGCAGGAGGGAAAGCCCGACACCAGATGATGTGTGGAAATACCAACAAAGACGCTCCTCCCAGGGGAAGTCCTTCCTTTGAGACCACAATGGTAGACATCGCCGCTTAGTATGTGTGGGGAAAACCTTATGGGAAAGACCAGCAATCATTAGACACGGTCCCACGCCCGCTATGAGGAGATCAGGGGATTTTAGCTTTAAAAACCAGTAGGCAGCCAGGGGCCCAGAACTGGTGACAGAAGGAAAGCAGCAACTGTCAGACTCAGCACGGTTTGTTAAAACATGAATTCTCTGTGTGCGATCGAAGATGGGAATCGGGGCAAAGGTGACAGGCCGGCCGGTTTCCCGGGTGATGAACTGACGGAAATCAGAGGAGAGAGGACCGCCAGTGTGGAGTGTGGGAAAGCCAGGGCACAGGGCAACCTCAGCCACAAGCCTCTCAGAGCTGGGGCTCTAGCTCCTTCTCTATGGCCTGATCTGAACTTGACTCCGTGTGGGTAAAATCCCTGTCATCCCGATCTTTTGACTCGACTGACCCAGCACCACATGAGAAGAACCATCCAAGCCGGGCGCCGGTGGCTCACGCCTGTCATCCCAGCTACTCAGGAGATCTGAGGATCACAGTGCAAAGCCAGCCTGGGCAGGAAAGTCCATGGGACTCTTATTTCCAGTTAACCAACAGAAAACTGGAAGTGGCGCTGTGGCTCAAGTGGTAGAGCGCTTGCTTTGAGCTGAAGAGCTGAGGAACCGCGCCCAGACCCAGAGTTCAAGCCCCACGACCGACAGGAAAAAGAAAAAGAAAAACGATCCAGGACTGCATTTGGTGTCTGCGGTGCTGCCAGAGGCCCTGGCGGGAGGAGGCGCTGCCCCTTTTCTACACATTCTTCTCGTGTATTTATGACAGGGACGCAGTAGCACCTGATTTGTGATGGGCTTCACACCTCCCGCGGTAGCTAGCAACTTTCCTGCAGATGGTCCCTACTATTGCATTCCTTAGGGGGAATTCCCATCCCTCCTCCTTTATGGGAGATCACGTGTGGTGTGCGTGGCAGCCATGCGGTCTCTGGGTGTCCCTCGGCCACCCTGGCTCACCGTCCACTCACCGAAACATCTGTCAGGTCCCGTTTTGTTCTCCAGCTTCAGTGACCATCGGGTGATACGTCGGGGAGGAGGCTGAGAGCATCTTGACCGTCTCCCCATCCTCAAGGACGCCTTCCACGTCACTTACGCAACGTCGCCAAGAAGATGTGGCACTTAGCACCTGCACTCTGCGGTGGTCGGAGCTCTCGGTGCTGTGAGCCCTGCCCTGGCCTCCTGACCATCTCTGCACACTAGCACCACCTCACAGGAAGTGGACACCGGGACTTCCTGCACACTCACAGCACTCAGGATAGCTAAGTGTGTGCATTCTGCACTTGCTTTATGTAGAACAGTGCCACAGCTTCCGCTCAGTGACAGCGGAAGGAATGCAGAGACAGAGGAGCAAGCCCTCCTTAATACAACCAAGAACACTCCAAGATTCAAAAGTAATTGTACATAAGATAGGCGGAAACATGCACATTGCTCTAGAATTATGTCTCCAATCTGGAAACATTCTAGGCCAAAAGTGAAAACTCTGGAAGAGGAGACTTCTGCAAATCACCGAGTTAATCATCTGCGGCGAAGCACCAGCATCTTGCTCGTCAGCAATCCAATGTGGTTAAGTGTTCATTAATCACAGAAAACGGTGGCATAAAGCAAGTCTATTTTGATTACCTGTTTTGTGTGGAAGGTTGTTGGTTTGTGTAATTATTTCTCTCACAACAACTCAGGGAGTAACAATTTTTTTTTTGGGTCCGGTCGTGGGGTCTGAACTCTGGGCCTGGGCGCTGTCCCTCAGCTCTTCAGCTCAAGGCTAGCACTCTACCACTTGAGCTACAGTGCCACTTCCAGCTTTTTTCTTTTTTTTTTTTTTTTGGGTCCGGTCGTGGGGCCTGAACTCTGGGCCTAGGTGCTGTCCCTCAGCTCTTCAGCTAGCGCTGAAGGCTAGCGCTCTACCACTTGAGCCACAGCGCCACTTCTGGCTTTTTTCTTTTTGCTTATGTGGTGCTGAGGAGTCGAACCCGAGGCCTCAGGCATGCAAGGCAAGCGCTCTACCACTGAGCCACCTTCCCAGCCCCAGGGAATAACAATTTTTACAAGTAAAATTCACCTAAAATGTCTCACTGCTCCCGTGGAGGCCTCTTATCACCGACCCTGATGTGAAAGCAAATCTAAGCTCGCAGATCTCATACACCCTAAGTCATCGTAACAAGCAGCCCCGACCACACCCCACCGAACAAGAGCCTGCATGGTGGACCCCGTCTGTAGTCCTCGCTCGCTAGGGAGTGTGGTACCGGCCGGCTGGGCTGCTCTGCCCAGTCTGCCTTCTCCATTTCCCGAATGATTTCACCGAGGCCGCCACCACCCAGTGACTGCCTTCCGCTGCTCCGAGATGAGATAGAACACGGCGTGGCCATAAACACCCATGATCCATGATCGGCGGCTGCGCGGCAAAGTCCCCAGCGCAGATGCCCATGGCCCTGTCAGGAAGGCAGCCGCCCACAGTCCACAGGAAGCAGATCCCCGCGCCCGCGCCCACGCCCGCGCCCGGAGCCTGCACCGAGCAGAGCCGTCCTCCCTAAGCCACAGGAAACTTGGCGTTTAGTGAGTCAAAACATGAAATTCGCCACCCCAAAGCCGTGGTTACCGGCTTTTGCTCACTTCCGTGATCACCACACATCCAGACCCTCGAGTAGAAATCCTAGAGAACATGTTGGTTTCCAGAGAAATCGTGAGAAAATCTAAACGACCATTGCAAATGTATACTTCAGACAAACATATGTATTCATTAGCTCAGCGTTTTGTCTGTAACGTTGTTATGGCGGGCGGGTGTGCTTGTCTTCAAAATGACACCACGGGAAGGTGGAGCCAGACATAACGGCAAAAATGTCAGTGGAAATAATGAGTCCAGATGGACGCCGTGGTACGTTTGAGAAAATCAGTCCCCGGATCCGAATGACTGGCGGCGAGCAGTGGGCAGAGCAGGTGCGGGACGCAGCGTGGCACGCTTCCTCGTCTCTGCAGCACCGCGTCCCGCATGGCGACCGGACGCGCGCTGGATCCAGCTCTGCGGCAGCGTGCAAGCTTGCGCTCGGTCTCGCATCAGGAGCTGTCCCCCGGGACTTCCTGACTCATCTGTTCTCAGAATTTATGGCTTCATAGGTGAGTTTCAGGTGGCCTCTGGGTTGCTTAACGTTTTAAATCGAAACCTTTGCGTCCCCTGACGGTGTGCGCAGTCGAGCCTCAACCATCTGCACTGCGTTTCAGAGCGAGCGCCCCGGCCGACGGACACAGGGCGTTGCTGCAGGAATGAAGTCTGTGCGTTCAGATGCTCACCTTGCCTCCCGCCTGCAGTCGGTTGTAGTTGACCAGGAAATGTTGGTATCTGAAAAAAGAGTACAAAAATAAAAATTGAAACAGACGTGTTCAGCATAATGCTCTGGAGAGTCTCGAACTGGCCATTGGAAGCTTCCGGCACTCCTAACAAGGAAACAGTGACGGAGAAAGGGGAGATGTTGGTGAACGGTGCGGCTGGCAGGGCTCCAGGAGTCCCTGGATGTTAGACACTCGCCTTCCCTTTTCTCCTTCTTTCTTTTATTTGTGCCAGGCTTAGGGCTTGAACTCAGGACCTAGGCACGGTCACTGAGCTTTTTTGCTCAAGGGTAGCACCTTACCATGGCTAGAGTCACAGTTCCACTTCCGAATTGGTTTGAGTAGTTTATTGGAGATAAGAGTCTCTTGGGCTTTCCCCCCTGGCACCCCTCCCCCCGTCCTCCCCCCTCCCCCTCCCCCCAGCCCTCCCTTTCATAGCTGTCAAGTGTGGCATTTTAGTTTCACCCTTACACGTAATTTCTCCAACTCTTTTCCCACCTCTTTCAAGATTTTTTTTCAAATGACTATAGCAATGAGAAGCATGCGGAGTGTTGCAACCTGGTTTGTAAAGTGAACTTCTTTTCATATTGCTTCAGAATTCTTTCTTTGATCTCCATGCCTTGCTGCAATCTCTGGTCATAGGCCTACGTTGATTGTGATACTGTATCTCCGAGTCTATCTAGAAATGGTCGTTGCATTGTCTTATAGGCAAACTTTTAAATCTCTTTCACAATTCCATTGCATTTCGTTGTAATTGCCTGATTGTTTCTAGTGGACCAGCTGTTGTGTCCATTTTCCCAACTGATTTCTCATTTCTCAGATTGGCTATCAAAACTATGTGCACTAATTAGATACTCTTAGAGATAATGCTTTCAGGTTGTTTATGCTAATATAACTTAGCAAGGATACGGAATTATTCCCATTTTTGTCCCTTGCGAGTCTGGAGAGTCTCCGCTGGCCTCCGCGGCCAGTAGGCTCCAGTCACAAGTCAGATAAAGCCCAAGCCCAGACTCCCTGGGTTCTGGGGACAGTCAGTGCAGGCTTTCAGCTGGCCATCACATGGCTCCTCCCCTTTGTGAGCTCCACTCCGTCCTCACTACCTGAACCTCCCCTTAAGGCCACAGCCCAGGAAAAACAGAGGCTGAGTGAGCTGTGGCTCGTCCACACAGGAGGCGAGTACACCCCACGGCCCAGACGCCGGCCGCGTCCCTGTACACCAGCGAGGGTCGGGGCCTTGGCCCTGAGCCAGCGCCCATCAGCCTAACGCCGCCGCAGGACAACAGGCTGCTGCAGATGCCTGTGTGCAGCTGACAAAGAGCACGCTCCTCCCTGCACCACACCGCCCATCGCGCTCCTGCCTAATGCTGAGCAGTCATGCGGGCCGGGGACACGCGGGACAGACGCCCCTCACACGGGACAGACGCCCCTCGCACGGGACAGACGCCCCTCGCACGGGACAGACGCCCCTCGCACGGGACAGACGCCCCTCGCGTCCTCCAGTCCACACGGGACAGACGCCCCTCGCACGGGACAGACGCCCCTCGCACGGGACAGACGCCCCTCGCACGGGACAGACGCCCCTCGCACGGGACAGACGCCCCTCACACGGGACAGACGCCCCTCGCGTCCTCCAGTCCACGCGGGCGGGGGACACACAGGACAGACGCCCCTCACACGGGACAGACGCCCCTCGCGTCCTCCAGTCCACGCGGGCGGGGGACACACAGGACAGACGCCCCTCACACGGGACAGACGCCCCTCGCGTCCTCCAGTCCACGCGGGCGGGGGACACACAGGACAGACGCCCCTCGCACGGGACAGACGCCCCTCACACGGGACAGATGCCCCTCACATGCCCCAGTCCACGCGGGACACACGGGACAGACGCCCCTCGCACGGGACAGATGCCCCTCACATGGGACAGACGCCCCTCACACGGGACAGACGCCCCTCGCGTCCTCCAGTCCACGCGGGCGGGGGACACACAGGACAGACGCCCCTCACACGGGACAGACGCCCCTCGCACGGGACAGACGCCCCTCGCACGGGACAGACGCCCCTCACACGGGACAGACGCCCCTCGCACGGGACAGACGCCCCTCGCACGGGACAGACGCCCCTCACACGGGACAGCGCCCCTCGCACGGGACAGCGCCCTTCGCATGCCCCAGTCCACACGGGACAGACGCCCCTCACACGGGACAGACGCCCCTTGCGTGTTCCAGTCCACGCGGGACGGGAACACACAGGACAGACGCCCCTCACGTGCCCCAGTCCACGCGGGACAGACGCCCCTTGCGTGCCCCAGTCCACGTGGGACACACGGGACCGACGCCCCTCACGTGCTCCAGCCTAATGCATTGAGCGTTAGAAGCATGGAGCGGTCCACAGAGCACTGGGGACACGTGGACGCAGGCGCACGCCGGGTTGAATTGAGGGAGGCCCGCACCACGCCTTGGGAGAATTGCCTGAACGTTCCTAGACGCAGTTTTGTTTGTGGATGGGAACAGGTGATGGAGTGGTCTCCCATGACGCTGGGCGCGATGCCCACTTCCAGCCCAGCTACTGTTTTCAATGTGTGCAGTGTGTGCAATCGGCCAGTGGTAGTAACTCTTCTTCACACTGGTCAGTTTGTGGAATCGGCCGGTGGTAGTAACTCTTCTTCACACTGGTCAGTGTGTGCAATCGGCCGGTGGTAGTAACTCTTCTTCACACAGGTCAGTGTGTGGAATCGGCCGGTGGTAGTAACTCTTCTTCACACTGGTCAGTGTGTGCAATCGGCCGGTGGTAGTAACTCTTCTTCACACTGGTCAGTGTGTGCAATCGGCCGGTGGTAGTAACTCTTCTTCACACTGGTCAGTGTGTGGAATCGGCCGGTGGTAGTAACTCTACTTCACACTGGTCAGTGTGTGCAATCGGCCAGTGGTAGTAACTCTTCTTCACACAGGTCAGTGTGTGGAATCGGCCGGTGGTAGTAACTCTTCTTCACACAGGTCAGTGTGTGGAATCGGCCGGTGGTAGTAACTCTTCTTCACACTGGTCAGTGTGTGGAATCGGCCCGGCCGGTGGTAGTAACTCTTCTTCACACTGGTCAGTGTGTGGAATCGGCCGGTGGTAGTAACTCTTCTTCACACTGGTCAGTGTGTGGAATCGGCCAGTGGTAGTAACTCTTCTTCACACTGGTCAGTGTGTGCAATCGGCCGGTGGTAGTAACTCTTCTTCACAATGGTGTGGTGGTGGTTGAGGTGAGGGGCAGAAGTGGAGCTGCCAGGCGAGGAGCTGCAGCGTCACACAGCGGCCCTGACGGCACACAGCGTCCCTCGGGAGCTTGCGCAGAGCCAGCATCACACACCAGCAGGACACGGCCCACCCCTGCCTTGCTCCCATCAGCCCCTCCCTTCAACACAGGGAAATCGAGGCTTAACGAGGCTCAGAAACCTGCCCGACACCTCAAAGCTTTACACCAAAGTGTCAAGACTGGAGTGAAGCTCCTCTGATTCCTGTCCAACTCTCTTTGCTTTAGATCAATTTTTTTGAAGTCTAGCGTGCATAAAAATCGCCCAGGCCTCTTGTATAAAATGCAGATGCTGCAGCGCTAATCATAGAAATTGAAACTCCGCAGCTCTTGGATAGAGATCACGAAATCTACGTGCTTTTCACAGACATGCCAGGAGTTGTTATTGCTCATCTGAGTTTGAAAAGCACTAATAGCTTCTTCTTTTTGTTTAGAAGTGCATCTCAGACAGGTGGATGTGTAATTAGTGGCATTTAACAAGCATGAGAAGGCTACATGATGCATATCCTGTTTATAAGTGTGTATGTTTGTGGTCCTCTTTCAGAACACTGTTTCAGAATAGGATTTTGTAAAAGCATATTGCTTTATTCATATATAAGTTTAAAATATGTACAAATATTAAGGCAACAGCTATACTGATCCTTTAAGCTACCAAAAGATAATTCCATTGTTTATTACAAATGCATATTGTGCACTAGGTACCCGGAATACAACAGTGGGAAATTTACAAGTGTAAATTTCAGCTAAATATTGAGGAAGAAGGCCATTGATAAAATGGTCATGAAATTAAAAAAAACAAACTTCAATTGGCATTTCAACTATGAAAAAAATACACAGGACAACACATACCTGAAACATAGGGACTTGAGCAACACACGCACGTCACCGAGGTTGGTGAAGGAAGGGAAGCTGGGATGGGCACTAAATGTGAGGCCCACGGGCGTACGGAAGAGGGCGGGGAGGATGCAGTGCTGGGAACCCGGGCTGTACAGAGATGGCGGGGGGGGGGGGGGGGGGGGGCGGGGGGGGGGCGGCGGAGCTAAAGACACAGTCCGTGCTGAGCTCTGCCAAGTTAACTAAGAACAAAATTACTTTAAAAACTTAACTAGAACGACTCATCATCCCTGTCCTTGACTATCTCCATCAGGAGAGCCAGCCGTCCTCATGGAGGGGAGCTACTAGGAAAGGTTAGGGACTTGAGTTAGGTTTGCAAATAGTAAACAAATCTTCCCAGAAAGCGATTCAGGCTGTGTGGTGTCCAGGCCTAGGCTTCCTTTGGAGTCCACAGGTGCGGGACCTGGGAGAGGAGGGGGCTTCCCTCCTGGGAAGCCGAGGACCCAGCACCACACGGGGAGGGTCCCGGGCCTCCCCGCACCCCCCGAAGCCCCCCGCGAGGGCTCTGGACCCCGGAGGTCGGAACACAGCTGCGGCTCACCACTGGACCAAGCTCCCCTCCAGAGCGGCCAGGCCCTGCCCCTTCCAGGAGCCACGTTCTGAGTGCTGCATTCCTGTATGAAATGACCGAGGGAGCTGCGACCGAGGACCTGGCCGAGGCCCACGGGACCCACAGAGGCGCCAGGGCCCTGCCACGGCCACAGCACGGCCCACTCCAGGGGCTCCGGGGCCACGCTCAGCTCTGAGCTCGGTGGCCTCCACCCACGCATGCATGGTCCAGTCGCACGTGTGTCACTGTCATAGCGGCCAGACCCCGGCCCCGGCCCCCCGGCACCAGGTTGGGAACCCAGAGCCCCACACAGACTGTGCCACAACACCCCAACCACGCTGAGATCCCCCCAAACCTGGCTGGAGGCTGCGCCATACCCACAGCGTCCGGGACACACACACACATGCGCCCACAGACCACGACAGCACTTCACAAGGACTGTGTCCCTGGACTCTGAGCCAAAAGACAGCAAGACAGATGGACGGATGGAAAGATGATAGATGGAAAAATGATAGATGGGCAGATGATAGATGGACAGATGATAGATGGACAGATGATAGATGGACAGGTGGACAGATGGACAGATGCACAGATGGATAGGTGGACAGATGGATAGGTGGACAGATGGATAGATGGATAAGGGACAGAGAGCAGCCGCTACTAACAGATCTTAAAGACAGATACTAACACATCAGAGTAATTCGTCTCTAAACGTAGCATGCAGGTCACCTGCAGCCAGCGTCGGGATGTAATAAATAAAACCATTTTCCTTGTGTGCAGAGCAGAGAGGCCACCACTAACACTAAATCATCTCTACCGTTATTATAGCTGAAAATTATGGTTAGCTTCTCCTAAGAGGTAAACTATATGACCATGATTTAAGAAAATCGTCACACTAATTGTTCATGGGACACCTTTTGTATTTACAATAAATAGAAAAACGACTTGTCCGTAGGTTGAATGCTCGGTGCAGCGTTTTTGGAATCACATTCCGGCCTTCACAAGGGCTTCTCTCCAGAGGGAGGCTTGCCACGCAAGGGCCAATTCAGAAATTAATGGCATTTCTCATTCACCAGAAAACCATTCATGGAATTTGAATTACATATATTGTGGATCAGAAAAACACGTCATTAAGAAAGTCGTTGGTATTTTGCTGCAAAAATATAAATGTCCTTGCGGTTTCCAAGGCCATTAGCGCATTGTAGGAATAACCTCAACCGTCGTCATGCTTTTCTTGAAGTCAGTGTGAGCATACATCAGTCATCCTTATTCTAGTCCATTCTCCCATGGCCAAGACAGAAGAAACCTCCTGTAATTCCCTCCCTCCCAGTCTCTGGCAAAACACAGTCAATGCAGCCGCGGTCTCTTGGCTGTCTCTCGCCTGGCTTTGGCATGGTTCTTCTGTGTCTGTCGACCCGGCGTGCCCTGCATGCCCTGCGGGGCCGCGGCTCCGGGGCCGGTGCCCGGAGGCTGTGCGCCAGGCTTTCTGGACACAGCGCTGGTGTGAGCATGGCCAGGTTTACTGCCCACCGTGGCCTCTCCAAGCTGAGATTCATTTCAGTGGCCACAGTTGACACCAACATGCAGACCCTGTGGCTTTGTTTTGCCTTTCCCTGGGTAATGCGTTGTGTCTGGATGCAAAGTTAGAAAACTATCCAATCAATACTAAAGGCCCCACCCGGCGGCCCCCTGGGCCGGCCCCCCTGCGGTCAGCCTCCTGTGCCGCACACGCGTGCTCTGGCCCACCGCGGCCCCTGGTGAGACCCCACGGGAAGGACAGACGGCGGTCTCGGGGACTCGTGCTGAGCTGCGCCCCTCGCCTCTTCCCGCAGGTCCCCCAGGTCCCCCCGGGGTGGTCATCGTGGAGGAGATCACGGAAAGCACAGCCACGCTGTCCTGGAGCCCGGCCACCGACAACCACAGCCCGGTGTCCTCCTACAACCTGCAGGCACGCAGCCCCTTCTCCCTGGGCTGGCAAACCGTGAGCACAGGTGAGGGCCGAGGCGCGGGGCGCACGCCACCCACACGGGGCGCACATCCCCGCTCCTCAACATCTCCTCTGGGCCTCAGAAACCCGCCCACCCCGGGCTGCCCACGCATGCTGTCCTTCCGGGGGTCCAGCTGCGGGCCTCCCTCCCTCCCGGTTTCCAGGAGAGACCCTGCCTTGTGTGGCTGTGAGCTGCGTTAGGCCCACACAGGAGCAGACCCCCTGGGCCAAGCCATGCGGCCCTCCCCAGCGCCGGAGCACAGCAACCCAGCGCCTGAGCCCAGCAACCCCAGCGCCCGGGCCCAGCAACCCCAGTGCCCGGGCCCAGCAACCCAGTGCCCGGGCCCAGCAACCCCAGTGCCCGGGCCCAGCAACCCAGTGCCCGGGCCCAGCAACCCCAGTGCCCGGGCCCAGCAACCCAGTGCCCGGGCCCAGCAACCCCAGCGCCTGGGCCCAGCAACCCCAGCACCCCAGCACAGCAACCCCAGCGCCCGGGCCCAGCAACCCCAGCACCCCAGCATAGCAAACCCAGCGCCCGGGCCCAGCAACCCCAGCACCCCAGCACAGCAACCCCAGCGCCTGAGCCCAAAAACCCCAGCACCCCAGCACAGCAACCCCAGCACACGGGCCCAGCAACCCCAGCACCTCAGCACAGCAACCCCAGCGCCTGGGCCCAGCAACCCCAGCGCCCCAGCACAGCAACCCCAGCGCCTGGGCCCAGCAACCCCAGCACCCCAGCACAGCAACCCCAGCGCCCCAGCACAGCAACCCCAGCGCCCCAGCGCAGCAACCCCAGCACCCCAGCAGAGCAACCCCAGCACCCCAGCACAGCAACCCCAGCGCCCCAGCACAGCAACCCCAGCGCCCCAGCGCAGCAACCCCAGCACCCCAGCACAGCAACCCCAGCGCCCCAGCAGAGCAACCCCAGCGCCCCGGCACAGCAACCCCAGCACCCCAGCACAGCAACCCCAGCGCCCCGGCACAGCAACCCCAGCGCCTGAGCCCAAAAACCCCAGCACCCCAGCACAGCAACCCCAGCACCCCAGCACAGCAACCCCAGCGCCCCAGCAGAGCAACCCCAGCACCCCAGCACAGCAACCCCAGCGCCTGGGCCCAGCAACCCCAGCACCCCAGCCCAGCAACCCCAGCACCCCAGCACAGCAACCCCAGCACCCCAGCACAGCAACCCCAGCACCCCAGCACAGCAACCCCAGCGCCCCGGCACAGCAAGCCCAGCGCCCCAGCACAGCAAGCCCAGCGCCCCGGCACAGCAACCCCAGCACCCCAGCACAGCAACCCCAGCACCCCAGCACAGCAACCCCAGCGCCCCGGCACAGCAACCCCAGCGCCCCAGCAGAGCAACCCCAGCACCCCAGCACAGCAACCCCAGCGCCCCAGCACAGCAACCCCAGCGCCCCAGCACAGCAACTCCAGCACCTGGGCCCAGCAACCCCAGCGCCCCAGCACAGCAGCCCCAGCGCCTGGGCCCAGCAACCCCAGCACCCCAGCCCAGCAACCCCAGCGCCCCAGCACAGCAACCCCAGCACCCCAGCACAGCAACCCCAGCACCCCAGCACAGCAACCCCAGCACAGCAACCCCAGCGCCCGGGCCCAGCAACCCCAGCGCCCCAGCAGAGCAACCCCAGCGCCCGGGCCCAGCAACCCCAGCGCCCCAGCGCAGCAACCCCAGCACCCCAGCACAGCAACCCCAGCACCCCAGCACAGCAACCCCAGCACCCCAGCACAGCAACCCCAGCACCCCAGCACAGCAACCCCAGCGCAGCAACCCCAGCACCCCAGCACAGCAACCCCAGCGCCCGGGCCCAGCAACCCCAGCGCCCCGGCACAGCAACCCCAGCACCCCAGCAGAGCAACCCCAGCGCCCCGGCACAGCAACCCCAGCGCCCCGGCACAGCAACCCCAGCGCCCCGGCACAGCAACCCCAGCGCCCGGGCCCAGCAACCCCAGCGCCCCAACACAGCAACCCCAGCGCCGCAGCCACTGTGCAGGGGCAGGCAGTGCTGGCCACCACACCCTTGTCCACGCAGGGCTCCCGCGGACTCCAGGCTGATCCGCAATGTCCCTGGCAATGGGCGCAGCACAGCACCCCCAGACGGCTGAGGCGGTCCCCCTGTGTGCCCCCTGCCCTGCAGCACCCCCAGATGGCTGAGGCAGGCTCCCTGCGTGCCCCCTGCCCCGCAGCACCCCCGGACGGCTGAGGCGGGCCCCCTGTGTGCCCCCTGCCCTGCAGCACCCCGATGGCTGGGGTGGGCCCCCTGTGTGCCCCCTGCCCTGCAGCACCCCCAGATGGCTGGGGTGGGCCCCCTGTGTGCCCCCTGCCCCGCAGCACCCCTGGACGGCTGGGGCGGGCCCCCTGTGTGCCCCCTGTCCCACAGCGTCCCCAGACAGCTGAGGCAGGCTCCCTGTGTGCCCCCTGCCCCGCAGTGTCCCCCAGACGGCTGAGGCGGGTCCCCTGTGTGCCCCCTGCCCCGCAGCACCCCCAGATGGCTGGGGTGGGCCCCCTGCGTGCCCCCCCGATGGCTGGAGCAGGCCCCCTGTGTGCCCCTCGGATGGCCGAGGCAGGCTCCCTGCGTGCCCCCTGCCCCGAAGTGTCCCCCGGACGGCTGGGATGGGCTCCCTGTGTGCCCCCTGCCCCGCAGTGTCCCCCCGGACGGCTGGGACGGGCTCCCTGTGTGCCCCCTACCCCGCAGCGTCCCCCGGACGGCTGGGACGGGCTCCCTGTGTGCCCCCTGCCCCGCAGCACCCCCGGACGGCTGGGACGGGCTCCCTGTGTGCCCCCTGCCCCGCAGCGTCCCCCGGACGGCTGGGACGGGCTCCCTGTGTGCCCCCTGCCCCGCAGCGTCCCCCGGACGGCTGGGACGGGCTCCCTGTGTGCCCCCTGCCCCGCAGTGTCCCCCGGACGGCTGGGACGGGCCCCCTGTGTGACCCTGGACGGCCGAGGCGGGCCCCCCGTGTGCCCCCTGCCCCGCGGGGCCCCGCAGCTCTGGTGAATGACGTCTGGTGCATTCTCTCAGCGTCTGGTTTGAAGTGCTCTTCCTGCACCAAGCATGTCACCCTCGTCCTTTGCTTTTTGTCATAAAGGGCAGCAGGGCTGCTCTCCAGACGAGGCGCCGGCTGCCGGGGTGTGGCTCACCCTTCCCAAGGCCCCACACTCAGGCTGACCAGGACTGACTGGGACTGACCAGGGCCAGCCAGGACTGACCGGCACCAACCAGGGCCGGCCAGGACTGACCAGGGCCAGCCAGGACTGACCAGGGATGACCGTGACTGACCGGGACTGACCAGGGCCAGCCAGGACTGACCAGGACATCTGAGGAGTGCGCAAAACTCAGAAGTGGATCCTCAGAGGCTCAGGCTGCACTGGCCAGCAGTTTAGGCTTTGGTTGTATTTTAAAATTGAAGTAAAATATAAAACTCAATAACATATTAGCATTCAGCCGTAAAACTCAGTCCGCTTTGTGGCCATGTTGGGGTCCACTGGGTCTTGAGCAGAAGTCTGGTGTGGACGGAGACGTCTACGCGCGGCCTGTGTGCCGGCTCTCCCCGCTGCGTGGAGGGCATTCCAGCGTTCTAGTCGGCACAGGCCTTGCTTCGTGTATGGAGTCGCGGCCTTGGCTCGTTCCTGTGTCATCTCACAATTGTACTGCAGAAACCGGGGACCCCGTGGGCACGGCAGGTACAGACAGGGGCGATAGAAACACCTGAGCAGGTCCACTGAGGAGCTCACGGCCCCCACGGCTCCAACCCCAACCCCTGCCACACGGAGCGCCAACCCCAACCCCAGTCCCTGCCACACGGAGCGCCACCCCCAACCCCTGCCACACAGAGAGCCAACCCCAACCCCTGCCACACGGAGAGCCAACCCCAACCCCTGCCACACGGAGCGCCAACCCCAACCCCTGCCACACAGAGAGCCAACCCCAACCCCTGCCACACAGAGAGCCAGAGCGCCAACCCCAACCCCTGCCACACGGAGCGCCAACCCCAACCCCAGTCCCTGCCACACGGAGCGCCACCCCCAACCCCTGCCACACGGAGAGCCAACCCCAACCCCTGCCACACGGAGAGCCAACCCCAACCCCTGCCACACGGAGCGCCAACCCCAACCCCTGCCACACGGAGAGCCAACCCCAACCCCTGCCACACAGAGAGCCAACCCCAACCCCTGCCACACGGAGAGCCAGAGAGCCAACCCCAACCCCTGCCACACGGAGCGCCACCCCCAACCCCTGCCACACGGAGAGCCAACCCCAACCCCTGCCACACAGAGAGCCAACCCCAACCCCTGCCACACGGAGCGCCACCCCCAACCCCTGCCACACGGAGAGCCACCCCCAACCCCTGCCACACGGAGAGCCACCCCCAACCCCTGCCACACGGAGAGCCACCCCCAACCCCTGCCACACGGAGAGCCAGAGCGCCAACCCCAACCCCTGCCACACAGAGAGCCAGAGCGCCACCCCCAACCCCTGCCACACGGAGCGCAGCCGGGAACGGCCTCCGTGTCCTACCTGGTGCTGCGGGCTCAGCTGACCGCTGCCCCCTCCGCTCCGCCCCCGCACCATCAGAGCGTCCCCTGAGACACCAGCCACCGAGCCCCCGGGGGTCCCAGGGCTCCAGCGTCCTCACACCCGCCCCCCCCCGGGGGTCCCAGAGCTCCAGCGTCCTCACACCCGCCCCCCCCCGGGGGTCCCAGCGTCCTCACACCCGCCGAGCCCCCCCCGGGGGTCCCAGAGCTCCAGCGTCCTCACACCCGCCGAGCCCCCCCCGGGGGGTCCCAGAGCTCCAGCGTCCTCACACCCGCCCCCCCCCCGGGGGTCCCAGAGCTCCAGCGTCCTCACACCCGCCCCCCCGGGGGTCCCAGTGTCCTCACACCCCCCCCGGGGGTCCCAGTATTCTCACACCCCCCCCGGGGGTCCCAGTGTCCTCACACCCCCCCCCCGGGGGTCCCAGTGTCCTCACACCCGCCGAGCCCCCCCCCGGGGGTCCCAGGGCTCCAGCGTCCTCACACCCCCCCCCGGGGGTCCCAGGGCTCCAGCGTCCTCACACACCCCCCCGGGGGTCCCAGGGCTCCAGCGTCCTCACACCCGCCCCCCCCCGGGGGTCCCAGCGTCCTCACACCCGCCGAGCCCCCCCCGGGGGTCCCAGAGCTCCAGCGTCCTCACACCCGCCCCCCCGGGGGTCCCAGTGTCCTCACACCCGCCGAGCCCCCCCCCGGGGGTCCCAGTGTCCTCACACCAGCCGAGCCCCCCCCGGGGGTCCCAGTGTCCTCACACCCGCCGAGCACTCTGCCTCCATCACACTCAACTCCAACACCACGAGTGAGCAAGAAAATCAGCCCACACCGTCCCAGATGCCACGCCAGAAGAGCCCACCATGCAGCGAGCGTGCTGACAAACACCTTCCTATGCCGTAACAGCAGACGTTGGTTAGTACGCAGGGCGCTGCAAGGAGACTGGGGAGCCCACGTCAGCCCCGCGGCTGTGGGTTTCCATTTTTAATTAGGTCTAGTCTTAATTGGCTGCCTGGACCTGACAAGTACGGCGTGTCTGCCAGGACTGGGAGAGGTGCGCCGCTCAAGTACAAGAAAAGCTCTCTGCTCAAAGCACAGAATCCGTGGCCTTCGCTTGGGGCTGAAAGGGAGACAGAAGGACGCGGGTGTGAACCAGGATGAGGCCTAGTGGCGGGTGACAGGCAGACATAGAAGCTTTCTTACCAATGCCCAAGGCCCTTGACACACTCCGTGCTCATTCCCTGCCCACGGGTGGGGTGACCCCCTCCCCGCTCACCCCCCTTCCTCTCCCCAGTCCCGGAAGTCATCACAGGAGACATGGAGTCGGCCATGGCGGTGGACCTCAGTCCCTGGGTGGAGTACGAATTCCGTGTGGTAGCCACCAACGGCATCGGCACCGGAGACCCCAGCACCCCGTCCCGCGCAATCCGCACCCACGAGGCAGGTGAGCGCACGGGGAAGCCCGCGTCCAGGACTCCTGCGGGCCGCAGGGTGCACACACTGGAAGGGAGCGGGGGGGGGGGGGGGGGGGCGTCCTCTGCCTCAGCACAAACCCCTGCTGCATCGCAGAGAAGGCCAAGCACCGGCCGCGCCCTTCGCATCATCCTTGTAGAAAGGGATCAGAAAAAAAATGTTTGACCTCTAACGAATTAAAGCTTACAGCCATCCAAGTAAACTGTCAAAACAACTGCGTATACCACACTTGATTAGAAAGAAAGAAAAAGAATCTCAAATGGGCAATTTATGACATTAACAGCATGATTCAGATTTCATATTTTTCATGTAAAAGTTAAGTTCCCAAGAAAATAAAAGATAAAATACCCTAAATACGTTACAAAATATTCATCCACAGGGAGCCGGGTCCGCCTGCTTTCCTTATCTCCTACGCGGTTTCTTCTGCGTTTCAGGAGTGTGAATTTTAAATTGGGCATTAATTGCTTGGTTGGATTTTCATTCATCCATAAAACCAGCCGGGTTTTTGCGCAGGTGTTCATTAATGAAGAGCGTACCACGTTGGTCGGCTTCCTGCCGCAGCCCGCGGTGGAGATTGGGTGACTCAGCTCTCCTCTCCTCTGAAAGGCCCTGCCTCGCTTTGTGTATTGTTAATTGTGTTTCAACAAAGATGAAGACTGCTACCTAATTCAGAGGTTCTCAATACATACTCTTTTGACACCTGAATAATCAGTCTGGGATGGATAATCCCTTTAAACTTTCTCTAGTATAAATGTGTTTGGCTGTTGAACAGCGCTTTAGCCAGAGCGTGCTGAAAGCTAAGCTGATCCCCAGGCTGCGTGTAGAAGACTTGGTCTACTTCGGCCAGCCCTCCGCCGTGGCTGCTGTCTGCATTTCATCATGAGTTCCCCACTCAGGACACCCCACGGTCCATTAAAACTCGAGAAAGAGGCCAGAGCACGAACACGGCTCGAGGCGCTCCCCTCGAAAGCCGGGGGGGGGGGGCGGTGCTGCCTGTCTGTCTGCGCCTCTGCCCTGGGCAGCGCACACGGCCACGCCAGAGCGCTGAGCCGCGTGTGTGAGTGGGTTTGGTGGGTGGGGCAGACAGATTCCAGGGAACACCGGCGACAGTGACATTAGAAACACCTAAGTTCCAGACATCTGTGACCACGAATGTTGAAACTCCGTTCATCAGAGATTCGCTGGTCCTTCCTGTAGATCAGAACATCGGCACGGTAACTGCTCTGGTGCCATTTTCCTCAGTTAAATTCCACATGACTCCTTGGGTGACGCAGACTCCCTGATCCCATGTAGCCGAGGTAGTGACCTGTCTTGACTGGTCTGATGTGTTCTGACTGTGGACGGAAAGTGTTGGTAGCCGCAGCCACTGATCCCGTGTTAGCAGCGGTCACGTGCTGACACAGACAGAAGCGCATGCAAAGAGCCCCGGATTCCAAAACGAAGTCTGAGGAGCAGCGGCCGTTTCGACAGAGCTTGTTAGGTTGTCACGGGACTTTCTCTCCCCCTCCCTGGCACAAAGACAATTCTTTTTTTAATTTTTCTTTTCCAGAACTATATAAATTCCGTTTTCATTTTTTCCCTAGTATATAAAATTCTGTGTGAATATTTACTGGTGATTAGTCATCTTTCACTCAAGCAAATGATATGCTGAGTGAACTCATTGTGTATGAGTCTATCAATACCACTTAAAACCTGCGCGCTGGCAAAGAGTAGACAGCCCTGAAGCCGGCAATTGCTAAAGCAGCCTCGGGCCTGGCAAGCGCTGAGCGGCGCTTCGCTGGGAAGCGTGCCCTTCTGCCGAGGCTGCAGCTGGGGGAGGGGAGACACTCCCACGACACACTCATTACAGCTCGCGTGCCTGTGCACCCGCCGCGCACCGGCGTGGAGAACCCGCGCCTTGTGTGTGTGCTCCTCACGGGGCGGCGCTGCTGTTCTCCACACTGGGGTTCAGGCCGCGTGACGCTGGGGGCCCTGGGGCGCAGGACAGGGGGCAATGCCGCGAACCAACATGGAGACCCCGGCACCCGTGGCCCCCGGGCGTCCCCGCAGAGGGTGGACGCAGAGCATCCGCCGTCACAGCACACCTAGGTGCGTGTGGTAAGGAATCGCAGGGTCTGATGCTGCTCACGCCACGTCCGTCCATTCCTGTCTCCAGTTCCGAAGACGGCGCCGACCAATGTGAGCGGGCGGAGCGGGCGGAGGAGAGAGCTGGTCATCGCCTGGGAGGTGAGGACCGGGCGGGCGTGGGGGAGGGGAGGGGACGGGGCCTGGACATCCCAGGGGGAGGGGAGGGGACAGCGGCTGGTCATCCCAGAGGGAGGGGAGGGGACAGGCTGGTCATCCCAGGAGGGAAGGGACAGAGGCTGCTTATCCCAGGAGGGGAGGGGACAGAGACTGGTCATCCTGGGAGGGGAGGGGACAGAGGCCGGTCATCCCAGGGGGAGGGGAGGGACAGAGGCCGGTCATCCCAGGGGGAGGGGAGGGACAGAGGCCGGTCATCCCAGGGGGAGGGGAGGGGACCGGCCGGTCATGACCCTGGCCCGCATGCGTGCGCAGCCTGTGTCAGAGGAGTTCCAGAATGGAGCCGGCTTCGGCTACATCGTGGCCTTCCGCCCCAACGGGACGCGCGGCTGGAAGGAGAAGATGGTGACCTCGGCCGAGGCGGCGCAGTTTGTCTACCGCGACGAGAGCGTGCCGCCGCGGACGCCCTTCGAGGTCAAGGTGGGCGTCTACAACAACCGGGGCGACGGGCCCTTCAGCCCCACCGTGCTCATCCGCTCGGCCGAAGGAGGTCAGCCCCCCCCGCCACCGTCCCGTCCACCCCCCCGCCCCCCCGCCACCGTCCCGTCCACCCCCCCTGCCCCCCCGCCACCCGTCCCGTCCACCCCGCCTGCCCCATCCACCCCGCCTGCCCCGTCCACCCCACCTGCCCCGTCCACCCCGCCTGCCCCGTCCACCCCGCCTGCCCCCCCCACCCTTTCCATCCACCCTGCCTGCCCCCCCACCCTTTCCATCCACCCTGCCTGCCCCCCCCACCCTTTCCATCCACCCTGCCTACCCCCCCCACCCTTTCCATCCACCCTGCCTGCCCCCCCTGCCACCTGTCCCATACACCCTGCCTGCCCTGTCCACCCGCCTGCCCCGTCCACCCTGCCTGCCCCCCCCGCCACCCGTCCCGTCCACCCCGCCTGCCCCATCCACCCGCCTGCCCCCCTGCCACCCATCCCGTCCACCCCGCCTGCCCCATCCACTCCACCTGCCCCCCTGCCATCCCCCCCCGTCCACCCCGCCGCTCTGGGGAGGGGCAGTGCTCTCGGTGGCACTGGTTGAGCTCAGCCCTGGGCTGGCGGCGTTCTTCCACACATTCGCGCACGCAGGCCCCTCCCGGCCTTCCCAGCGGCGGACCCGCCTGCCCTGGACAGCCATCCGGAGCCTCTGGTTCCAAGAGCGCATGGTGCTGTGCACAGTGATCGCCAGCAGGCCGCCGCACCCTTGGAGACACGAGTGGACCGCGAGGCTCTCTGCTGGCCTTCACACCACTGCCCCTGCAGGACAGCTCGAGAAGGAGAGGTTCCGGAAAGTTCACTACAGCTTGTGACCACCGTGGTCCCTGATTCTTCGCTAACTGGTCAGGGCCACGAGAGCATTCTCTGTGGAGGCCCGATGGCCAGATGGCCAGTCCTGGCCTGGGGAGAGCAGCAGGCCCCGCTGCCCGCCAGCTTTCGTGCACACGCGCTTTCCTGAGAAAGCAGGAAGTCAGTCAGCTTCTCCTGTGCGGAATTCCAGCCCGTCCCTCAAGAGTAAAAATAAGGAGTGCCTCGTATCCCCAAGGGGACACACACACACACACACACACACACACACACGAGCGTGTCCTTCCCATGGGGACCCAGCTTGGCCCCTCCGAGGTCCACGGTCCGCGGTCAGCGTCCGCCAGCCTGCTGCTCTTTCAGGCCTGCTGTGTGGCTGGAATTGCTCAGAGGAACTGTTTCTGTGCCGCATGCTTCATGGGCAGAGATGAGCAAGTGTGTTTGAGTGCACAAGAGCGAGGCCGTGCTTGATTGATGTAAGATGTGGGTTGTTGAAGCCTGGAGTTCTGGTAAAGCCAGATTTTGGAGCAAGAGCTGAGTCTGGTACAATGGCAGGAGTGAGCGAGATCTGGACGTCCGTGGCCAGAAATCCCAGTGACCTGGGCACAGTGGACCAGGCTGGAATCCTGGCTGTGTGGGAAGATGGAGGTCCCAGCCCCGTTGCCTCGACCCCAGCTTAACCAGAGCCGAGTGCGTGGCTCATAACGGATTCACCCCAGCAGGACAATCCAAGAGACACCATCTCAACAGAGGGAGGTGGACTCAGCAGTGCCCGCCTATCATCCCAGAGTCATGGAAGCCTGAAAAGGGAGGATCACAGTCTGGGTGTATGCCTGGGCAAGATGCCATACCCTAGCTCAAAAACACAGGCCCAGGGGTGTGGCCCAGCAGTAGAGCACCTGCCAAGCAACCTCAAGGCCCTGAGTTCAAACTCCAAAACTGAAAGGTAAAACAACAACAAATGATAATAATAATATCAAGAAAGTAAAGAACGGAGTGGCGGTGGTGAGGAATCAGATATTCACTTCACATCTCAGGTCTCAGATCAGCTTCTCATTTGACACTTAAGACACACATGTGGTCAGACTCTCAAACCCCGATGTACTTTCTGGAAACATGAGTCTCCTGCGGCGGAGTCACAGGTGCAGACACACCATCAGCACAGGCCCCAGCGCCGGGCCTCAGTGCCACCAGCGCTGTCCACCAGGAGCCCGTGCGGTAGTGACCGTTTCCGTCATTTGTCACTCCAAAGAGCTGTTCTGAACCGCGTGTTCTATTCAGGAAGGCAGCTCCTGTTGCTTTAAAACTGCTTCCACTAGTTCCCGAGTCCCCGGCTCACAGGCCCCGCGCGCTGAGCGCTGAGGAGGGTGGCGAGTATGTTCTAGAACAATGGTAGAGCTGGGGGAGAAATGCAGCTTTGTGGGCTCCTCGCCACCTTTGCTTTGAAGTTAAATCACAGCAGCGACCATGAGGTGTTGCTTTGTATGGGCCACATTCCCTTAAACTTGAAATGGCTTGCCTTTGGAGTTTCTCTTTCAAGCTAGAAAGGAAATGTGTGTTACTTCCTTTCAAAGACATGGAGGTTGTTGCTGTAGCCAGTTCCCTGGGAACACTTCACTGGGTTTTGGCAACTACATATGAAAAGATCCCAGGCAAATGAAGCTGGGGTAGAGTCTGCCTTTGTTCTGACAATGAAATCCAAACGCGCATTTGGCGTTTCTCATTAATGAAATTTCCAGGTTTGGAAGTTTACGGGTGACGCGAGTCACATGCTAGCATTGTTAAATTGCCTCTGCTCAGCACAGGCCAGCGCGGAGCGGGGCGCTGCGGAGCCGGGTCCGCGGAGGCTCGCGCTGGGGTCTGAGGCCTGAAGCTCCTCCGTCTGCTCTCACGCCCAGCCGCCCTTTCAACAGGTGTCCTGAGTGACGATGGCAGGTCAGCCTTCTGCTCTGTGGAACCAGGGTTCAAACTCACACCTGGCACCCGCTTGGCAGAGACTCCACCCTCGAGCCACGCCCCTCAGCGTGAGCTACAGAACAAAAGGGCGCAGGCAGCAAGCACCTCTTTAGACACGCGGAGACATGCTGCTCTTGATGAGAAGCGGCCATGGCAAGATCAACCTGTTCTTTGAAACAATCACGACCTCTGATGAACTCACCAGGTCCTGCTGCTCCTGGTGCCATGGACCCTCACCCTCCCCTGCTGGGGCTGCGGTGCAGCCTGGATTAACACATGGGCTACCTGCGTGCTGTTCTTCTACCAACCCAGCCCACGGTGGGGCCAGGGAAGACACTGGCGCCGCTGCTCTGCTTCTTCCCACGGCAGCCAGCAGCCAGCAACACTGCACCACCACCGACACCACCACCGTCAGCAACACCGTCAGCAACACCGTCACCAACACTGTCACCAACACTGTACCACCAACACTGCACCACCACCATCACCACCACTGCACCACCACCATCACCAACACCATCAGCAACACTGCACCACCACCGTCACCAACACCGTCAGCAACACCGTCACCACCACCGTCAGCAACACCATCAGCAACACTGCACCACCACCGTCACCAACACCGTCAGCAACACCGTCAGCAACACCGTCACCAACACCATCAGCAACACTGCACCACCACCGTCACCAACACCGTCAGCAACACCGTCAGCAACACCGTCACCAACACCGTCAGCAACACCGTCACCACCACCGTCAGCAACACCATCAGCAACACTGCACCACCACCGTCACCAACACCGTCAGCAACACTGTCACCAACACCGTCACCAACACCATCAGCAACACTGCACCACCACCGTCACCAACACCGTCAGCAACACTGTCACCAACACCATCAGCAACACTGCACCACCACCGTCACCACCACCGTCAGCAACACTGTCACCAACACCGTCACCAACACCATCAGCAACACCGTCAGCAACACCGTCACCAACACCGTCACCAACACCATCAGCAACACTGCACCACCACTGTCACCACCACCGTCACCAACACCGTCACCAACACCATCAGCAACACTGCACCACCACCGTCACCACCACCATCAGCAACACTGTCACCAACACCGTCTCCAACACCATCAGCAACACCGTCAGCAACACCGTCAGCAACACCATCAGCAACACCGTCAGCAACACTGCACCACCACCGTCACCAACACCGTCACCAACACCGTCACCAACACCGTCACCAACACCGTCACCAACACCGTCACCAACACCGTCACCAACACTGCACCACCACCGTCACCAACACCGTCAGCAACACTGTCACCAACACCGTCACCAACACCATCAGCAACACTGCACCACCACCGTCACCAACACCATCACCAACACCGTCACCAACACCGTCACCAACACCGTCACCAACACCGTCATCAACACTGTACCACCAACACTGTACCACCAACACCGTCACCAACACCGTCACCAACACCGTCAGCAACACCGTCACCAACACCGTCACCAACACCGTCACCAACACCGTCACCAACACTGTACCACCAACACCGTCACCAACACTGTCACCAACACCATCAGCAACACCGTCACCACCACCGTCACCAACACCATCAGCAACACCGTCACCAACACCGTCACCAACACCATCAGCAACACTGCACCACCACCGTCACCAACACCGTCAGCAACACCGTCACCAACACCGTCACCAACACCGTCACCAACACCGTCACCAACACTGTACCACCAACACTGCACCACCACCGTCACTACCACTGTACTACCCCCATCACCAACACCATCACCAACACCATCAGCAACACTGTCACCAACACCGTCAGCAACACCGTCACCAACACCGTCACCAACACTGTCACCAACACCGTCAGCAACACCATCAGCAACACCGTCAGCAACACCGTCAGCAACACTGTACCACCGACACTGTCACCAACACCGTCACTACCACTGTACTACCCCCATCACCAACACCACCAACACCATCAGCAACACCGTCACCACCACCGTCAGCAACACCGTCACCACCACCGTCAGCAACACCGTCACCACCACTGCACCACCACCGTCACCAACACCATCAGCAACACCGTCACCAACACCGTCACCAACACCGTCACCAACACTGTACCACCAACACTGTACCACCAACACCGTCACCAACACTGTCACCAACACTGTACCGCCAACACTGTACCACCAACACCGTCACCAACACTGTCACCAACACCGTCACTACCACTGTACTACCCCCATCACCAACACCATCACCAACACCATCACCAACACTGTCACCACCACCGTCAGCAACACCGTCACCAACACCGTCACCAACACTGTCACCAACACTGTCACCAACACTGTACCACCAACACTGTCACCAACACCGTCACTACCACTGTACTACCCCCATCACCAACACCACCAACACCATCAGCAACACCGTCACCACCACCGTCAGCAACACCGTCACCACCACTGCACCACCACCGTCACCAGCACTGTCACCACCACTGCACTGGGAGGGGATGGTAGGGCCGGGCTGCACTGGGAGGGGGGCAGGCAAGGGGGCTGCACCAGGACAGGGGTCGGGAGGGGACGGGCTGTTCTGGATCGTTACCCCGTCCTGTTTGAGGGAGATGTGTTTGCTTCAGTAATGCAGAAGCCGAGGCCTGGCCAGCATCCACCCAGGCAATGACAGACGGCACCACGTGGCCCCACCACGTAAACCGCACCCTGTCCGCACCCACATTCGAGCACACCACGCTCCTTTCGTGTGCACACAAAAATCAAGCATTTAAGCTCCTAGAAAATTACAATGGAGAAGAAGCTGTGATTGGTCAGCTGGCCTCCTTGTCCTGGGAGGAAACACGTGTTGTTTTACATTGAGTTGACGCACGAGTAACGTAAGGTGAGAAACCACCGAGCAAAAGGAGAGAGCAAAACGCACTCAAAGGGCGCAGAACGGGGACTCACAGCGCGTTCGTGATGGGAATTAACATTGGCCGGGGTGAGAAGATTAACGTGAATTCGCCAAGCTCTTCGAGTTGACGTGACTGTAGCATGTGATTGTAGAAGGTTTTACCAAAAGAAAATCATTGCCTGATACAAATACATACCCTTGAAAAAGTCTTCATTTGCAGCACAGGATAGCTGTTCCTGGCTGGTATTTTTCCGTTAATAACACACAAAGGCGCCCAGATGGAGTGTACAGCTGCCTTCCTCTAGAAGAGGAAAGATCTCAGGAAATGCTTGTAATGTTTCCCGTGGCTGTCACAATACCTTGAAAAAAAAAGGTATTCAATTGTTTTAAAATTCTCTCCCTCTACATGATTTCCCAAATCCAAAAGGGAATAAAAGACAAAACCCCCCAATAATTATTTCAACAGATTAATCTGAACTTTTCCCAATGATAAGGGGTTCGTATTGAGGTCTCTCTGGTTTCTGTGGGGTAGAATTTTTAATAGACTTCGTACAGAACTGTTTGACCTACTACACGGCCTTTCTTCTACCATTCATCTCACATGTGTTTGATATCGCGCGGCCATGTCAAAGCTAGAAATATTTTGTTGCTCATGGAGCGTGCAACCTCAAATAAAATACACTTCTTGACAGACGCCACTCAGACGTGTGTACAGGAAGACTGGGAAAGGCCACCCCGAGCAGAAAACAGAAACAAACAGCCCACCAGCTGGGCCTTCAGAAACAGTCCTGTTCACTGGCACCTGTCGTAAAAGTCAGCGCCTGCCCTTTAAATATTCACAGCTCACTCCCAGCGCCTGGACACATAGCCTTGGGGTTGGAACATCAGAAATCAAGTGAAATTTACTCCATTTGTGCCTACGTGGAGTAAACAGTATTATAAATGCAATCCTTTGCACATGTGCATGTTATACGTAACTATAGTACAATTCCAATTAAAACTATGTTAAAAATAATCTATAAGGTAAGCCGGGCGTGGTGGCTCACGCCTGTCATCCTAGCTGCTCAGGAGGCTGAGATCTGAGGATCACGGTTCAAAGCCAGCCAGGGCAGGAATGTCTATGGGACTCTTGCCTCCGATTAGGTGCCAAAATGCCAAAGTGGAGCTGTGGCTCCAGTGATAGAGCACCAGCCTTGAGCACTGAAGCTCAAGGAAGCACGCAAGCCCTGAGAAATGTTTATCACTCCCATATTACAGATGGGAGAAGCAGAAAAGGGAGGTAGCACGTTTTACCAAGATGCAGTAGGTTGCAATACCTATTCAGGAGGTACTGGGGATTGAACTCGGGCCTCACCTTGGCTAGAGGCGCTCTGCGGGAGCAGGTGCTCTCCCTGTGAGCCGCTCCGCCAGCCCCTTCCACTGCTTTGCTTTTCTAAGCAGGGCTGGCGTGGATGTCATGCCTCGGCCTCACGCTTCCCTGCCTGCCACAGTGCCTCCTCCCCAGCTCCCGTAGCCAGGATTGCAGGCGCGCACCATCCACCAGCCCTTGATTAAAAATAGTCTTGGGCACCGTCAGGCCCAAGGTGGCCTCATACCTCCTCCCAAGCAGCCGGGATCAGAGGCTTGAGCCACTCCACCCAACCCAAACTTTTCTTTTTAATGAGACATCTCACAGTAGGGTCCGCATGGCCTTCGGTCCATGTATACACTCGTGCGGTCAGGTTTAGAGGCGGTGAAGCCTGGCCACACTGTCCATTCTCTTGCTCCTACGCGAGACCATCCAAGTCAGATTGTGTAGCCACTCCGTAAGTGTCCCAGGTGACCCACAGATAACAACTCCTGCAGACCAGCCACCATCACTGGCGCCCCGAGACCCCGCCATACTCAGAGACGGAGAGAGAGATTCTCGCTATCTTGTGTTCTCCATAAACACTGCCAACCTCTGCATCAGAATAAGACAGACACATGCTCACACCTGGGGGTCCCAGGACAGGAAGACGCTCACACCTGGGGGTCACAGGACAGGAAGGAGTTCACACCTGGGGGTCAGGCAGGAAGGAGTTCACACCTGGGGGTCAGGCAGGAAGATGCTCACACCTGGGGGTCCCAGGACAGGAAGACGCTCACACCTGGGGGTCACAGGACAGGAAGACGCTCACACCTGGGGGCCACGGGACAGGAAGGAGTTCATACCTGGGGGCCCCAGGACAGGAAGACGCTCACACCTGGGGGTCACAGGACAGGAAGACATTCACACCTGGGGGTCACAGGACAGGAAGGAGTTCATACCTGGGGGTCACAGGACAGGAAGGAGTTCACACCTGGGGGTCAGGCAGGAAGATGCTCACACCTGGGGGTCACAGGACAGGAAGACGTTCACACCTGGGGGTCACAGGACAAGAAGACGTTCACACCTGGGGGTCACAGGACCGGAAGGAGTTCACACCTGGGGGTCAGGCAGGAAGGAGTTCACACCTGGGGGTCACAGGACAAGAAGGAGTTCATACCTGGGGGCCACAGGACAGGAAGGAGTTCACACCTGGGGGTCAGAGGACAGGAAGGAGTCTCCCCTCCCCGGGGGTCACAGGTGCCTCACTTGGGTGCAGTGTGTCACAGCTGAGTCTTTTCCCCCGTGTTCCCTCCGCAGAGCCCAGCGCTGCCCCCACAGACGTGCAAGCCACCAGTGTGTCGGTGTCAGAGATCCTGGTGGCCTGGAGACACCTTGCGGAGAGCCTGGGGCGCCCACAGGGATTCGAGGTAGGAAATCGGGGAGTGGTTTCCTCCGCAGCCCACGCTCCCCGCTGGCCTGGTGACCCCCACCACCCTCCTCTGGAATCTGGCTCCGGGTTGGGGGGACGCCAGGCCGCTTGGCTGACAGCGCAGCCGCCGCTCCCCTGCAGCGGCCAGAGCACCACGCAAAGATTTCTTAAAAGAGACGGAACTAGGCTGACACAAACCCGGGAACTCTAGGTGGATGTTTACTGGTGAACAAATGGGGTTTTATTTGAGGCTACTGTGAATGGAGTTTTTTGGCTTTTTCCTGATTTCCCTCTCTGCTTGTGCTTTGTTGATATACAGAACGGCTACTGGTTTGGGGTGGATTAATTTTGTATCCTGCTACTATGCCAGTTATCGATCATAATTAGGAGCTTGAGATAGAGGCTTTTGAGTCCTCCAGATACAAGATCCTGTCCTCTGCAACTAGGGATAGATTTCTTCTTTCCCTATGTGAATCCCTTTTGTGTCTTTTTCTTGCCTTCATGCTCATTGCTTTAGCTAGGAATTCCAGAACTATAGAAGAAGAGTGCAGAGAATGGACATTCTTTGTTGTTAATTTTTCACTATTATGATGTTGGCTGTCGGTCTGTCATGTATAGGCTTAGCATTTTGAGATGTGTTGTCTCTATTCGTAGCTTTTCCAGAGCTTTTAACACGAATGGACGTTGGGTTTTGTCAAAGGCATTTTCTGCATCTGTTGAGATGATCCTGTGGTGGTTGCTCTTGGCTCTGTCGATGTGATGTATTACCGTTATTGGTTTACACATGTTAAACCAACCTTGCATCCCTGGGATGAAACCTGCTTGATCATAATATATGATTTGTTTATTACTTGCTGAACTCTGTTGGCTATAATTTTATTGAGGAGCTTTGCATCTGTGTTCATCTTTTGTCATTGGGTCCCTGCCCGGTCTTGGACTGAGAGCGAGGCTGCCGAGCTTGGGATCGATCCTTCTATTTCACAGAAACATTTGGAGAGGAGTGGAGGGACTGTCATGTTCATTTGTAATTCTTCCTTTTCCTCTGTTTCAACTTCCACCAAGAGAAAATCGGCTGGCTCTCTGGTGATTTGGACAGGACTTAAACTCTTACCATGCTTCCCGGGTTGAAAACGTCTTTTTGTTCCGCTGGCACCTGCACTGGATGGCTGGTGGGAGTTCAGTTAGGTGCAGCTAGTGCAGCCCTCCGACCGGCTGCACATCACCCATGTGCCCACTGCTCACGCAGTTCCCCGAACTGGAGCCGCGGGGCCGACTTTCCCTGAACAAGCCCGAGAGAGTTTTCACTACGTACTGATGAGCTGAGAGAGAGGCTGAGGCTGCAGACACTAACCGTGGAAAGCCTTGACATGGACATACATGGTGCTGCCAGCTGAGGACAGGTGGCGCGATTGAAAGTCGCAGTGTCACAATTTACGGAGCAGCTGGGCTCCACGGATAAGCATGACCCCCGAGGGGATTGCCGCCGTGGCCGGGCTCCATCACGCCCTGCCACGGCCCCGCCCGGCCCTGCCCCGGCTCCATCACGCCCCGCCACGGCCCCGCCCGGCCCTGCCCAGGCTCCATCCCTGCCACGGCCCCGCCACAGCCCCATGCAGGTTACGGGGCTACATCTCGAACGTATGACCCTGCGGTGAGACCTCATCCCGTGACTGGTCCGTACTGGATGCATAGAGCAGCCCCTCCACACTCCGGGGCAGGCAAGGGCTTCCCTGAGCGTTTAGATTCAGAGCGATGTCAGTCTGGCCAGAAAGGAGAGGAGAAGGCCAGATCACATCACTTTCCATCGATTTTCCCAGATCAGGAAGACGAGGAGAGAAATGGAGTTAATGCAGGGAGAGGATCCCTTGGTGGCGTTCCTCCTCATCGAGCGGTCGCTGAGCATCAGGCACTGTGCTAGAACTAGACAGGACAGACGTGGAAAACCTCATCCTTCTCCCCAAACGCAGCGGCTACCACTGGGGCGGTTTGGGAGAAGTTAGTGTAAACAAAGGGCATACCAGAACAATGCGGTTCTTACCGCATAGTGGTCCCGGGAGCACTCGGCATCTGAGTCCTCAAGGGTCTCAGGTTCTTTGTGTGAACAAACACTTCTGTCCTTAAATACCTTCCATTTGCCTCACAACCATCAACAAAATACCTGCACTGATTGAGAGAAATGGGAAGCAGAACTTTTCAACACTTTTTCTGCATGTGGCACGCTGTGTTCTGAGTGCAGAGCAGCCTCCCGTGCTTACGGGTTAGTCTGGTTGTCTTTTGTTTGTCTGTGTTTTGCAAGAGAATGAACTGTACTTCTACTTTCTTAGTAGTTGGAATCATTTTAACAGTAAGCAACGTGCAATTTTTTATCGCAGGGACAAGTGTTGTGCCCTTGTTTCAAGTCTGAACGCTTCTGTGTTTATTATTAAGAGGAAAAGGAAGGAGAAGGGAGTTTGACCCATTTTCCACGGGCACCGGCGCCCTGGCTGCTGTTTCTGTGGGCAGTGTGTGAGACTTGGTGTTCTTTTCTAATCTTCCTGTGG
Organism: Dipodomys spectabilis; assembly: GCF_019054845.1. Lineage (NCBI taxonomy): Eukaryota > Metazoa > Chordata > Mammalia > Rodentia > Heteromyidae > Dipodomys > Dipodomys spectabilis. The sequence continues at coordinate 10,705,071 of NW_024870753.1, read as the reverse complement.
ATGTGTGATTCAGGACTTCATTTCAGACATGTCACTACAGCCATTTCTACTTATGGATTGCACCAAAAAGGCACAAATTGTATTTTGTTTTATAAAATAAGTTGTGGTGAAAATTTCTTAAGGGACAAGATGGCTGTTCTCACTCATTATGGTCCGACTCTAATCATTAGAGCAGGAGGCAAAAACAAATGGTGCTGGCCACGTCTGACTATACATAGCTCATGCTGGGCAGATTGCATTCGATGCGTTTGTCAGGAAGGGAAAACGGATTGTCAGATTCAAGTTCAAAGGGAAATGCAGCTAAAATAAAGCCAGTTACTAAAAGGCTGAAACAAAGACGCTTTTCTTTCCCATATGGTGGGGTAGCAGATGTTTTAGAGTCTCATGCTTCATTATGACTATATGAACATAAGAATATAAAAAACTAAACCGTAAGAGGAAAAAGAAGATGACAATTCTATTACTTCTTTCTAGAAAGCCTGTGTACTCTGACTTAGATGCTCAGATTTTCTCTCTCTTTCTCTCTCTCTCTCAATCTATCTCCTTTGTTTATTTTCATAAACTGTGAGACTGAAGCCATGGATTTTCAAAAATCAGCAAGTCAAAAATATAGTATTTCAGTCATTCCCTGTGAAACAATTCATTAACAAATTAATTACTCCTTTTTCTGTAATTCTGTTTTTTTTTAATGGTCACAGAGCTTGATTTTATTTTACCTTCAGTATAGCTAAAGTTTTAAAAAGCATCAATAAGTTCACTTTAAAAAAAAAAAAATCAAGGATACAAACACAGTTTTCATGGTCCCAAAGTGATTCCAAAGTTCTTTAGCAGTCTTTTATAATAGACTTCTCATATTATGCTAGATTCATGGAAGGAATGTTTTCAAGCTTCTCTACTAACATTTTGGAACTGAAGCCCTTTATTTTTTAAGAATATTCAGCTGAGTAGATTGTTTTGTCACAAAGGATCGGTCGCTCATTTTTCATATTCAGAAGCATTTCCAATTTCCCCTCTTGGATATAGATGTGAACTCACTATGTCACTTTTAAGGAGGTATTTTTTAATTTAAATTTTATTGTAAAGGTGATGTACAGAGGGGTTACAGTTACATAAGTCAGGTAATGAGGACACTTATTTTTGAACAGTTGACCCCCTCCCTCATTTTCTCCCAGTTTTTCCCTCCCGACCCCTCCCTCCCTAGTCATATAGTTCATTTCCAACATAGTGTCTAGTGAGTATCAGTGTTGGATTGAATTACCCTTTGTCCCACCATTTCTGTAATTCCCCTTCCCTTCCCCAAATCAGATAAAATTATATACAAGACAAAGGGTGCTGAAACCAAAAACAGTGACAACAGGGAATAAGCCAAAGGAGAAAAAAGAAAGAAAAAAGAACCGCAAATAATACAATTTTAACAAGCCTCTTGTTTCTATTTCTTGGAACTAGAATACGTCTATAAATCTACAAATTAATCCAATGGATTGTAAAAGACAAATAATTACACTTGGATATGATTAGTTAAACAGCACTCTGAGCATTCCCACACTGAGAACAAAGGAGGATGTTCTTAGGAGAGGATCACAATGGCTCAATAGCTATGTGCATATGGCCACATAAAATGGACCTTGTCAAAAGGAGGTGTTTTCTTATCCTTTGTCCCAGACCCCTGTGGGCTCGGCAGCCACCTGCCCATCTTCCCCTCAACTCATAGTGCACATTTTATGCAAAAGTAAACTTGCAAATGGCAACAAATGCTTGATTATGTTAGTGGACATTTTTGTAGGACAACCCATTTGCAACCAGTTCTTCCTGAGGAAGTCTGGGTTTACATTTTGATCTGGCAATGCGTCTGTGACAGAGCAGACACAGACCAAAGCCGGCTTCTTGCACCAGGAAAGGAGATGGCTCATGACGTAGCCGCGCACCTTTAGGGAAAGCACCACCGTGCCTCAAGCACAGATTACCGTTGGCCAGTTGCCTACTTCTCAGTGAGGAGGTGATTGCCCAAAGGTAAGGCTTCAAAACAATCCACAGATGAAAGTGCATACATCCCTAACACTGCCCAGCCACTGGCTGCAGAGTTCATACCGGACAGCCACAGCCGCATGTAAGAGACAGAGCCTGACAGGCCCGGGCTCCCAGCGTCCGCACACGCCCCTCTGCCCTCACACCGGCGGCCTCAGCCACGGAGGGTCACACGGAGGTTTCACGTCTTACACTTTCCTCCCGCATTCTGCGGGTCTATTCCTACTGTTCTGTGCACACGTAGCCCACGGCTTCTCCGGAGCCACGTTGCAGGCGGCTAGCTCCCCTCACTCACACTCACGGAGGAGGCATCTGGGGTCCCTGTGTCACGGGAAGAGGGTGCCCAGAGCACCGTCCACCTCCCCCCGAAGCCCCGAGTTCACCGTCAATGGAGCGCTTCGCTTTCTACGTCTTGATCTCTGTTAGTGTAGGTGTTGAACTTTTCTTTACTTTGGGAGGCACAGAACAACAATCATCTCTGTTTCGAATTAACATTTCTCTCTAACTTTGTATTATGAAATGGAATCGACATGAGGGGCTGTTTGTCTGTCTTGCCTAATTGTCCATTTATAAACAACTCCACACAGTCTTCCTCAGCAGCCACATCGTTTTATCAAACATAATTTTTAATTCCTAAAATATAAACTTAGAAAAAATAACTTGCTAGGTGTACATAGGTTGGGAATACGTTCTCTGGGGGAAGAGGGGAAAGTACAGGATTTGAACTCAGGGCCTTACACTCTACCACTTGAGCCTTCCTTTTCCATTCCACCGGATACAGCAACTTCCAACTTTCTCTACCACAAAGAAGAGGGCATTTGTAGAGGAATTCCAACAAAATAGCCACAAATACAACTCTTCCTTGCTCTAGTTTGAACTTCTCGGGGGGAACTCTGCCCTGCTTTTGAATGTTTCTCAGATTTCTGCTTTCTCCTCTGGACAGATTCACTCATCCAGATTCCTACCAGTATTTCTTTACTGTCCCTCAGATCTGTACTGGGCGTTTTTGCATCAATAGTTTGTATTCTCCTTCCCTCCCTCTCTTCACCCCCCTCCTCCCACCATCCCACTGTCTCTTTCAATCACCAGATCACTTTGATTAAAAGACATTTATAAATGTTGAATCTTCCCAAGGAAGTAGTGTTGGCTTTATCCTCTTGCTTTTCTGGTTTGAGGGACCACTTCTACCCTTACTGTGTTCTTCTTTTGACTTCAACCATCTTCAGATCTATAGGTCTATGGTTTTCAGCTTCCATCCTTTTCTAATTAATCTATTAGGTCTGTGGTCTCCAGAACACTTAGTCTCTAGCATTACCTAATATAATTAAGTTCATCCCAAGATTATGATTTTCCTGAAAGTATTAACTTTTATTCTTTTAATTAACATGTGTTAGTAGACAGGGTCACAGGTCATCGCACCAACACTTGATATTACATCAGTTGGAATCAAATGATTCCAGAATTTTCTTAATCAACGTGCTCATTTAGAACGCTTAGGAATGTGAAGGAAGTTAATGCATTAAAGATTCTTACTAAACTAAACGCATTTAAAAACAAAATTATATTTGTAGAAATCATCTTGTTTTTTTTAGAAATTAACATTCTCAAAAATAAATATAAATTTATTCAGTAAATGGTATTCATTATTATGGTCTGTTGTATTCTAACCTTCATTTCATATCTTCTAATCATTATTGGATTGCCTCATAAATATTCAGAAGTTTAAGCATTATTTATTTGATTTGATTCATTAAATTGTGTCCTTCCTTTATGACAAAATTGCCTCTGGGCACAAAGCAAGGAATCAGCCTGCAACCTTACCAGCCATCACATCACAGAGCATTGATTGTGAATAGTCAATTTAATAACTCGACCCACAGCTAAACCCAGGAGATTAGGAACCTGCAGACCAACCAGATCCAACAATCCAGGCCTCTACCAGCCTCCAGCCGGGAAGGGCACCCCTCTCCCCCCACCTCCCCCTCCAAGGAGGAACAGGAAAAGTCAGTCACGTTTCACGGGGCACCTGCCGGTGAAGGACTGGGCGGGACAGTAGGCTAACTGACATTTCTGCTCTAGCCTCCAGTCCCACCAATTGCCAGGTCCGTGTTAGGGCTGGCAGTGCATCAGGTGGCCACATGTAAATTCCCCTGAGAGCCCACGGTCCTCCGCAGACACAGCTAGCCGAGGGAACTAAATCCTTACGGCGCTCTCTGTTTGCTTCCCTTTCATCTCTGTGCAATGACCCAGCTGCAAAATCCCATTTTCTAGGTTCAAGCAAGCAGCGAAATAGCCTCTGGCCTCTTCCTTCTTTATTTTTGCTTCAGTGAAACAAACTGCACCCCGCCGGGCCCAGGCTTCTGTGTGTTTTCTGGAAGACTGTACAGGCAGCCGGCCCTCCCCTGGGTCAGCCCCAGAGCACAGCCCTGGGCTGGGGTGAGGAACTCCTCTCCACCACTGGCCCAAGCAGAAAGAGCCCGCATCCCCGTCCTCCTAAAGGCTTATTCTACAGATAAGAAGACAATTGCTAAAGATATCCTTTAACTCTCCACACAGTGCACAAGAATAGTCTCTTCAGTTTCAAGAACATTTCTAGATACGGGGAGTGAGATCATTAGGAACACAGTCACCAAGATAAAACATACCTATTGGAAGCCTTAAGACACCCGGGCATGCCTGGTATGGCTAAATACTTAAACCTGAAAAATGACCTGGAAGGAAACGTGAGTGAGTAAGAAAATGCCTACGTTCTACGGTGAAAGAGAAGACGGTGGATGCGAAGGACAGACAGATTTGGCCCATAAATGGGTGTCCTCGAAGAAGATAGAAACCTTGGAAGTAAAAGCAGCAGCAAATGCAGAGTGAAAAGAAACAAGAAAATGCAGTTTAAAGGTCAAAGAAGGAACACTCGCCCCCAGGGACGCCTCCATCCTGAAGGACGAACCACTTTCACACACTTCCAAGGAATTTTAAAACCCGAAAGCACCCTGTTTGTCCCCCATAGCTAAGCTTTCCCCGGAAGTCATTTGGTTCCATGTTCAAAACATTCATGATGGCAATACTTCTGGGTGTCACACCCACCTCCAGGCCAGGCCAGCACCTCTGGGGGTCCCCCACCTACCAGGCCCTGTCCAGCACCTCTGGGGGTCCCCCCCGCCCCCCAGGCCCTGTCCAGCAGCCCTGGGGGTCCCCAGGTCCAGCCCAGCGGCCTCTCCTGATTGGAGACACTGTGCCACCTGATCACCATCAGTTCTTCACATCCAGCAGGACCAATTATCTCTGTACCATCTTAAAGGAGAGCATCAACAGAGGAATGAGGGTAATTTCACGCACTTGCAATTACAAGTAGTAATCATCGTGATAAACGGCAGCCAGGGATGCAGCTGAGGAGGGGAAGGTCTCCTTGGGGAAATGGCTGCGGAAGATTCTCAGTGACGCTGAAACTGGAGGAGGAGGCAAGGGTGAGGAGCGGGGCCGCCAGCCGCCAGCCGGCAGCGGGACTGGATTTGGGGCTGTTTCCTTGCAGGCCGGTGCAGGACACCGGCGCTGGGGAGATGCAGAGATCTCACGGAGTGGAGACTTGTACCACGGTGCGGCCTTGAGAAGGGGTTTATTCCACAGGCAGCCCAGCACAGCCACAGTGCAGCGGAGCCCGCAGCGCCCCCAGCAAGCAGCCTTCCCCTGCTGCATCTTCCCAAAACACAAGTCTGACAGTGGCTCCTCCACCCCGACTCCTACTTCAGAGCCCTCTGGAACTTGGCCTGCTTCCCAGCCACCCGCTCTCCCTCTGGGTGTGTCCTGCCCCTGCTCCCTTCCACGCCACACCCACCACACCCCTTCCCTCCGATTTCTCTCTGGAGACTCAGGTGACACTGTCCTCACAGTGAGTTACGTAACGGACATTTTATAGTTTCCTTGGGATAGTTTGTATTATGGAGGTTCATCAAACCACCCAATAGTCAATATCTGGCGGTCCAGAATTCATGCCAGTCTGTATGAGCAGAATTCATGCTGGTCTGTATGAGCAGAATTCATGCCGGTCTGTATTAGCAGCAAACTTTGTCATCTGTTACTCAATCCAACTCAGTTCTTTCTGACCATAATTGTATTTGGCATCCTGTGATGCAGCCAATGGCTACTGGAGAGACAAGGAAGTCAGATACAGCACTAGGAAGGAAAGCTAGCATTTGTTCACCCAACTACTTCTCAGCCAATTCTGCAGCTTGAAAATAACCTAGATTTTTTTTTTTTTTTTTGGCTAAAAAAATATGCTCAAGACCAAGATGAGCTAGCTCTCGAAACAAGAAATAATGGGGCCAGCAGCAGAGAAAAGATAGGATTCCAGGCTCCTCGCTTCCTAGCTTTCAAAAGCAATTTTCTGAAGTTCAGTCATTCAGCTATAATGTGCTTTCAATTTGGTGGGGAAATGGGGTTAAAAAATAGGATTTGACCACTTTATTAGGCTCCTTTCCTACGAGTCAGGCTCGGTAAAGGCCTTCCGGGCAGGGTTCGGTCGGAAAGGATTGAATTACTGGAGTTTCAGCAACCCTGTTTATGACATACATTAAGCAGTTTGCAAATCCATTGCGAGTGAGACTGACAGAGGTGAGGGCTGAGGAGCGAGTCCCTGCGCAGAGGAGGGGCGCAGCCCGCAGGGCGAACCCCACCGCGGCTGGTCAGTTCCTCCCCTCCCCCCCCCCCCCCCCGTGGCTGGTCAGTTCCTCCCCCCCCCCACGCCCTGCGACCACGACCACCCCCCACGCCCCGCAGAGCGCCCGCCCTGCAGCCTCGGAGGCTCGGCAGGAAGAAGCAAACACCCCCTGCCCGGGGCTGGCCAGCAGGAAGGGCAGGGGCAGCTCCACTCCCCACACACAGGGAGGAGAACGAGGCAGAGAGGAGGGGAGGGGGAGGGGGAAGGAGGGGGGGGGAGAGAGGAGGGGCACTCAGAAAATGATCAGGAGAAGGAAAGAGGGAAAGGGAAGGGCCGAAGGGAGGGAAGGGGAGGTGGAGCTCCCCCACCCATGTCTTAACATCGCTGTTTCTCTGCGTCTCACCCACGTCCCCGCATGAAGGTCGTGATTCACCTTCCTGAGGGGTTACCCCTCGGGTTCTTGCTTAGAAAATTCCCTTCCCAAGCTCCATGGCGGAAGCGGCGCTGTCCTGCCCCACTCCCTTCATCGACCCCGCACGCACAGTCCCAGCACCCCGCCCGGCCCTTCGGGTGCTGATGTGGGGTGATCTCTTCCCAGAGCCGGCCTCCCGCATCTTCACCGGGACCTCTGTCCTGAACTCGCGTCCTGTCTGACATGTTGGCAGGTTGGCTACTGGAAAGACACGGAGGAGGAGGGCACCGCAGAGACGGTCAAGACCCGGGGGAACGAGTCCTTCGTGGTCCTGACCGGGCTGGAAGGAAACACGCTGTACCACATCACCGTGAGGGCCTACAACGGAGCGGGCTACGGGCCCGCCAGCGGCGAAGTGAGCGTGGTCACCAAGAAGTCCCGTGAGTGGCGGGCCGGGATGGGGGGGCACGGTCCTCAGCCTGGCGGGGTCTGTGAGTGTGAGCCGGGGGTGGGGGGGGCACGGTCCTCAGCCTGGCGGGGTCCGTGAGTGTGAGCCGGGGGTGGGGGGGCACTGTCCTCAGCCTGGCAGGGTCCATGTGAGCGGGGGGGGGGGGGGGGCACGGTCCTCAGCCTGGCGGGGTCCATGTGAGCCGGGGGTGGGGGGGCACGGTCCTCAGCCTGGCGGGGTCCATGTGAGCGGGGGGGGGGGGGCACGGTCCTCAGCCTGGCGGGGTCCATGTGAGTGGGGGGTGGGGGGCACGGTCCTCAGCCTGGCAGGGTCCATGTGAGCGGGGGGGGGGGGGGGCACGGTCCTCAGCCTGGCGGGGTCCATGTGAGCAGGGGGGGGGCACGGTCCTCAGCCTGGCAGGGTCCATGTGAGCGGGGGGGGGGGGCACGGTCCTCAGCCTGGCGGGGTCCATGTGAGCAGGGGGGGGCACGGTCCTCAGCCTGGCGGGTCCATGTGAGCAGGGGGGGGCACGGTCCTCAGCCTGGCGGGTCCATGTGAGCGGGGGGGGGGTGGGGGGCACGGTCCTCAGCCTGGCGGGGTCCATGTGAGCCGGGGGTGGGGGGGCACGGTCCTCAGCCTGGCGGGGTCCATGTGAGCAGGGGGGGGGGCACGGTCCTCAGCCTGGCGGGGTCCATGTGAGCAGGGGGGGGCACGGTCCTCAGCCTGGCAGGGTCCATGTGAGCGGGGGGAGGGCACGGTCCTCAGCCTGGCGGGGTCCATGTGAGCGGGGGGGGGGGCACGGTCCTCAGCCTGGCGGGGTCCATGTGAGCGGGGGGTGGGGGGGCACGGTCCTCAGCCTGGTGGGGTCCGTGAGTGTGAGCAGGGTGGGGGGCACGGTCCTCAGCCTGGCGGGTTCATGAGTGTGAGCCTGGACGGAGGGGGGCACACGGTCCTCAGCCTGGCGGGGTCCATGTGAGCAGGGGGGGGGGCACAGTCCTCAGCCTGGCGGGTTCATGAGTGTGAGCCTGGACGGAGGGGGGCACACGGTCCTCAGCCTGGCGGGGTCCATGTGAGCCGGGGGTGGGGGGGCACGGTCCTCAGCCTGGCGGGGTCCATGTGAGCGGGGGGGGGGGCACGGTCCTCAGCCTGGCGGGGTCCATGTGAGCGGGGGGGGGGCACGGTCCTCAGCCTGGCGGGGTCCATGTGAGCGGGGGGGGGGCACGGTCCTCAGCCTGGCGGGGTCCATGTGAGCGGGGGGGGGGGGGGCACACGGTCCTCAGCCTGGCGGGGTCCATGTGAGCGGGGGGGGGGGGGGGGGGGAGGCACGGTCCTCAGCCTGGCGGGGTCCATGTGAGCGGGGGGGGGGGGGGGCACGGTCCTCAGCCTGGCGGGGTCCATGTGAGCAGGGGGGGGGGCACGGTCCTCAGCCTGGCGGGTCCATGTGAGCGGGGGGGGGGTGGGGGGGCACGGTCCTCAGCCTGGCGGGGTCCATGTGAGCCGGGGGTGGGGGGGCACGGTCCTCAGCCTGGCGGGGGTCCATGTGAGCGGGGGGGGGGCACGGTCCTCAGCCTGGCGGGGTCCGTGAGTGTGAGCCTGGGGGGGGGGCACAGTCCTCAGCCTGGCAGGGTCCATGTGAGCCGGGGGTGGGGGGGCACAGTCCTCAGCCTGGCGGGTTCATGAGTGTGAGCCTGGACGGAGGGGGGGGCACGGTCCTCAGCCTGGCGGGGTCCATGTGAGCCGGGGGGGGGCACGGTCCTCAGCCTCGCGGGGTCTCTGAGTGTGAGCCGGGGGTGGGGGGGGGCACGGTCCTCAGCCTCGCGGGGTCTCTGAGTGTGAGCCGGGGGGGGGGGGGGGGGCACGGTCCTCAGCCTCGCGGGGTCTCTGAGTGTGAGCCGGGGGTGGGGGGGCACAGTCCTCAGAGCCATCCGGGGCTCTGGAAGTGTGGGGTCAAAGAAGGAGTTTTGATCCCCTGTCTTGGTTCAAGGCTGAGATTTGAATTCCGAAAGCAGTCGTGAAAACTTTGCATTCATGGTGGACAAAGGTTATCTTCCCCTGAAACAAGGCTAAGCGGTTTCTGACACAGAAGTGAGATAAAAACGATTTGAGTTCAAAAGCTCCGTGGAGAAGCTATTAAAATGACACTCTAGGAGCCAAGCCCCCTGGTGAGACTTGGGCTGGGAGGAGGCCCGCGGCGCCCCCTCCACGCCCTCCCCAGAGGCCTTAAATGAAGAAATGCGTTGATTCCCCCTCTGACTTCTGCTCTCTGCTCCGCAGCGCCCAGCCAAGCTCCGAGCGACCTCCGGTGGGAGCAGCAGGGCGCTCAGGTCTCCCTGGGCTGGGAGCCGGTCAGGCCGCTGGCCAACGAGTCGGAAGTCACAGGTTACAAGGTCAGTGCCTCCTCCACGCCCAGGCTCACGTCTGGCTGGCTGCTCTCCTCTCGTAGACCGTGCACCCAGCCCCAGGCACGGGCAGAGACCAGGGCAGGCAAACCCCGCTGCCCTCCACGGCCAGGAAGGGATAGGCTATGCTCCTCGAGGAAAAAGACCCACACGGGCCAGGCCCAGGCTCTGCAGACCCTCCGGACAGGCAGATGCGTAGAAGGACTTGGTATTAACAAAGATGCATGTTTTCAGCTGCAAGGCCAGGGCCTGGGAAGGGAAGTCAGGGAGAGAGACGGCCGTCTGTCTCCCGGCAGGGTTCTGAGCCTCCCAGCCACTGGCCGGGGGCTAACAGCAGCCCTGCACAGGGGAAAACACCGCCCAGCTTGCTGCTAGAAACCAGGTTTGCCTCTGTTTAAAAGTACGTGGTCCACCTATTGAATTGGCTTAATTTCAGATTCTTGTTCCACAATTACAGCTTCTGTTTACCGCCTTCAATTCCAAGCAAAATTACTAGCTGGATATTTACAGTAGATTGGAAAATGTTTTTGTGGCGATATTTAGACTGCACGCATCATCATTGGTGGCTTTTCTACCATGGGAGATAGTAACAGTACCTGGGGTCTGACATGCTACAGTCGAGAGCCGAAAGCAGAAGCTGATAGAAATGGAATACACATTTTAGGGCAAGCAGCTCTCAACACTTAAGACCGCCTGTTGCCCTGCTTAGGGTAAGCCAGTCACACACAAGCCCCCGGACACTCAGATCTGTCCTGGAGCTCAGGGGCATTCAGTTTGACCACTGGGGTGGCAGGGGGTCATTTTCCAGATCCTTCCCTACCCTTCCCCCAAAGGCCATGTCCTTCTGATTTATCCTCGACCGCAGAGCCGCTCCTCCGTGGTTAGGGGCCAGAGATGTGGTCCGTCCGGTCAGGAACCAACCTGCCACCGTTCAGGCATAACATGGTCTCCCATACCGGATGGGCAGGGCAGAGCGGGAAAGCACACGGCAGCGCAAGATGCCAGAACCTGCCAGAGGAAAGCGGACAGAAGGCTGCGGGCTGGGGACACCCGGCCAGGCCCTGCCCTCCGCTCACAGCTGCCCCCTCTGTCCACCCAGAGTGAGCGAGGCTGCGGGCTGGGCGCCACCCCCGGCCAGGCCCCGCCCTCCGCTCACAGCTGCCCCCTCTGTCCACCCAGAGTGAGCGAGGCTGCGGGCTGGGGACACCCAGCCAGGCCCCGCCCTCCGCTCACAGCTGCCCCCTCTGTCCACCCAGAGTGAGTGCGGTTCTCCGCTATCCTGAGCATGGAGGGCTTTCCTTGCCTCGTGAACCCAGTTACCAACGTGACAAATAGCCACGTTATCCTCACCTCACGTTTCCCAGACACACGGCTGCTTTCCTCAGTGGAAAGGAAAATAGGCAGTAGACGCCAGAGGCTAGGACTTCACTGGAGCTAATGTCCACTCCCCACCAGAGCACACTTCCTCCCACACAGAAAGGCACCATCTGTCACCAAGAATTCAGGACAAGGGCTTCAGGCTGTCAACCAAGAAAACAGTGTTTCTAGTCCACATCGACAGAACATCCTTTCCCGGACTTAGTCACCCACCCCCATTCCAGTCCCACCTCCACGCCGCACCTGTCAGCCCCAGCCGGAGCCCAGCGTGTACCGAGTATCCTAGGAACCATCGTTACAGACAGCCGCCATCTGCGGCCGCTCACCAGCAGCCCTGGCCTCACAGACACACAATCTGTATGGGGTGGGCGTCTGGGCGATCCATGGGCTGCATGGATATGGGAGGTGTGTAGGGTATGTGGGACATAAGGGCCCCGTGAGGGATACGGGATACCTGGGATCATGGGATACATGGGTTATATGGAATATATGAAATGGATCAGATCTATGGGTTGTGTGGCATATAAGGGATATATGAGGTATATGGAAGGTATATGGGATTTCTTCAGTATAAGGGATGTATGGGATATATGGGATGCATGGGCTGTATAGGATTATGGGATATGTAGGATCCATGAGATGCAGATTCCTGTCTGTCCTGGGACAGACAGACACTGTGCTTCCCAGCCCGGCCTTGGATCCCACCATCCCCCAGGGAGCTGTAAGTCCACACCCACTCTCTCTGATGTACATCTTTATACACCTCTTTCATCTTATATTCATCCCCAACATGAAACACAGCCTCTTCCTGTGTCTCACTAATTTAAAGAAACTGCTGGATGCTGGTCTCATTTGAGTAATGGCTCCATGCCACTCCTTATACCATCTGCATTCGATTATGCCTAATATTTTTCATAGTAAAATTCCTTTAAAAAACAAAAATGACCCATATGTCAAGTATGTATGAGGGAGACTTGACGGAAATGCTGGGGGGGGGGGGACGTCAAAAAGACAAAGTCCTTATACATCCATACCTCTGAGGTGCTCAGAGGGGGGGAAGGTGTGGGGAGGGCACAGGGAGGGGAAGGCCTTCACTTCAACAGGGTCTACCCTTTTTATGTTTATACTTACAGACATCACTGGCAAAAAACTTATTCTGTTTTTGGCACATTCCCTCCATCGACTGTTACTGTACCACACACAGAGCATTCATGTCCAGATTGAGCCTTGGGGAACTGCAGAAAGCACTGAATTGTTTAGGATTTTATTTTTGGAAAATCCAGTACTCTCTGGTTTTTTCAGTATAATTTGAGAGCAGTCTTGACATTAGACCGTTTCCTTTCTGCATAAATACAGCTGTCATGGAAACTGGTGATCTATCAACGTCCAGATTCTCAAAGAACTCTCTTGCCTCCTTGCTGTCCATAACTATTCTTAGCGTGTCTTGATAATGCCTTAGACTTCTTCACACTTGTCTTTTCTAAACTGGGATCTTAAAATGGGCCAAAGTGCTCTAAAACCATTAATTTCGTGTAACTTTGCCCTGAGCACACCTCTTGCAGCAGCTAGCATGGAGCCTTACAGACCATTGGTAAAGACCACATTTAATCACAAATTCCTTTTGCGACCATTAACTGATTTTTTTCCATTGCCTCTGCCTTTTGTCCCCAAATCTCAACTGATCCATAAATTTTTCTTCAACTCTGGATTTTACAGCAACATTAGATATGCATTGCTGGCTGCGTTTTCCTTTGTCATAAAAATTGTAATTTATGAAACCCTAACAACAGTGTCCTCTACCACAGTTGCTCCCCTGCCAATCCTCGCCAATTTACATCCTTTCTCATGTTCATAAATCTCATGTCTAATTGTCTCATGTAGATGATCAAATTCTAATTCATCACAGAGCTAGTCAAACTCAGAAGCATAAATCCTGATAGAACTGTCAGTTATGAAGCATAAAGAAACTGCTTTAAGCATCCTCCAGAAACCGTTTCCGATTCCCGACTTGAGGAGTGCTCTGCACTGCCGCAGCACCACACGTGAGCCCACACCACACGCGTCGCACTGCGTGCTCTGCTGTGTGTCTGGCCGTGAAGGGCCTGGGGAGCATGCGTGGCGTTCTCTGGTGGATCTGCGGCAGGTGCCCGACGCCCGGTAAATAGTAATACTCCTTTACCATCTTGCATTTCCATCAAAGCTACGGTATCCTCCCAAAGGGTTTCAGTGAAGAGGATTTCAGACCATGCTGTGCTTTCATGAAGTCATTTTCCTGCAAAGACCCCAAGTAAGCTTAAGCCCATGGAAGATGAAGGGAGTATATTACTACACGCAAAGAGAACCAAGAACACCTAGGCTTCAGTATATGAAAATACTGCTTCTCTAAACTTTAGTTTCTTGTTACTTTGAACACAATTTCCACAAAGTAGATAGAGATAGGAATGTGGATAGATAGATAGATAGACAGACAGATAGACAGATAGATTGATAGATAGCAAGTAGGGAGGGGGTGGCAGAGTGTTTGTCTTCTGTCTGTCTTCCCATCAGTCCGTCCTTGAGAGTCAGTCAAGCTGCCTTCCACCAACCCCACAGCTTTCTCTATCCAGCATCAGGTCTTTCTCCTTGTGCCACCATGAAACAGGTGACATTATTTCAACCAAACAGGAGAGTGAATTCAGTTTGAGGAAAGTTAATGATTTGCCCAAATTTGCTCAGCAGAAAGGCGTAGAATATTGATTTTGCTTCTCTGGCTTTCTTCATAGGAAATGGCTTTGAATCCAGGTCTGTGTGATGACCACGCCATTGCTATTTCCACTGTGCACACAAGTCATATTTTAGTAACAGCAATACTTACAAAGAGCATGCACATGAAAGGAAGCATGTCAGGTGCTGCTGCTTGACCGTTCTGTGCCGTTCAAACTGACACCAGCAAGAGCAAGAGAGCAGCCCAGTGAAGCAGCTAGGCAGCATGGAACACGGATCTTCACTAACCCTGCCCCCCACCCCCACCAGGCCCCAGGCTCCTGCGTGAATTCTCTAAATTCACTTACTGCTTAGTTAGTTTCCTGGTAGAAACTGGACAGTCGTGAGTCTTGGTTAGCGTTGGTGTTTGCCATGCATGTAGGTGAGCTCAGGTCTGCCACCACACAGAGGTGACAAGAAGGCGTTCACTTAGCCACCTGCTGCTACCCAGAGGCCAGCTCCCCACAACGCAAACCACCACGGAAGCCACAACTGAACACAGCTCAACTCTCCAGCCATTTCCTATATGGCTAAGGATGTGTTGTTAATACACTCAGGCCTCCCGGGACAGTGCTCACGGGAGAACCTGGCAGCAGAGAGCGCTCCGGCCGCTCCCTCGCTGCCACCTGCCCCGCATCGCTCCGTCACAAACCCGGGATGTGCTCTTGTAGGTGTATCTTCCCTCAGCTCCGTCTGAATTCTTGTCAAGCTGGTAAACCCTCTGTCTTTCAAGCCTTAGCTCCGGCACCACCTGCTCTGGAATTAGCCTGCCTCTGTTCCTCAGAGCCCCCGTGTGCCCCGACGGCCGTGGATAACGCGTGCGGCATTTGCTCACGTAGCTAAGCTCCGTGCGCTGGGCTGGGGAGGATGGGCGCTGCCGGTGGACAGCCACAGCCACCGACTGGACGGCCACTGTTAAAGGGCTCTGTTGTCCTCGCAGGTGATCCTCAGGCAGGAGGGCCACAGCCACAGCGAAGTCATCGTCACCCAGAAGCCGCAGGCAGTGGTCCTACTGCCGGAGGCGGGCGTCTACATCATTGAAGTTCGGGCGTCCAGCGAAGGAGGGGACGGAACGGCCAGTTCCCAAATCAGAGTGCCTTCATATTCAGGTAAGGCTGGGCCTCGCAGGCCTCGCTTGACAGCTGTGATCGCTGCAAGGTGGTCTAAATCGCATCAGAACTGCGCAACAAGCGCAGAGCTCGGGAACGCCGAGATGGGTCTCTCCTGTTTCTCCTCTCTTCCTCCCATGAATTCAAGCATGGAAGCTGCTCACCACTGCAGAATCTCCAGCTCGAGGCTGGTGTATTCATCAGGATGTACCCATCTCTGGGATCCACCTGGCCTTCCCATCTCGGTGCTGGCCCGCTTGGCTTTGGGAATATTGCCTTTAAACTGGCCTTGCACTAGCTGATGCCTGCCTGTCTGTTACCCTACTGCTAGACGACGTGACGCTTACTGACTTCCAAGCAGATTATAAACTTGCTTGGTCATTAGTTTTGTGCCAGTACTGGGGCTTGAACGTAGCCACGCCTCCACTTCTGTCTTTTTGGTGGTCAATTGGAGATAAGAGTCTCACGGGCTTTCCTTCCCAAGCCGGCTCTGAACTGAGATCCTCAGAGCTCAGCTTCTTCAGTAACTAGGACTACAGGCATGAACCGCCAACACTCAGGGTGGCCATTTTAATTATTAGCACAGTTATTAAGTGTCTGCTTTTGCTGAGCCCTTGCTATCCATGAGATCATCTCAGCCTCCTAACAAGCACAAGGAGACACACTTCTCCTGTTTCACGGAGAAACTTTAAGTGTTGCGCTATGCACCCCTATCATTAGCTGGTAGGACAAGGGCCAAGCCCAGGCGTGTTGGTCTTTCAGGCCTGAGCATCGGTTCTTCTCTCTCTGCCTCAGGGGGGAAAATCACGAGTGCACAGTCGACGCTGCACACGGGGTCCGTGTCGTCCTGGGCAGTGCTGGCCTCAGCCCTGCTGCTCCCACCCGCCGCCTGGTGAGACCGCAGCCCCTGGCCGGCTCCTCCGCACACCTGCCACCGGGAGCCCAGGTGGAGACGGGTCCGAAGAGGAGCTTCGAACCGCAGAACCGCGGGTACACTCACAAGGGGCCGCGGAACGCTGCCTCCTCACCAGGCTTTGCTTTGAGAGGACAGCTCAGTTACAAAATATGCAGAGTGTGTGAGGCGAGCCTTGTAAGCAAAGGGGATTTCCCTCAAATGTATTCTTAATTTTTTAATGCGTGGAGTCTGGCTTTCTGTCGACGGCTCTGAGCGAGCGCCTGCCTCGCTGGCTCTGTGGTCCGCAGCTCTGCTGCCGCACAGACCCCAGACTGAGAATGAAATCTTGCTGAAGACTGCGGGTCCGGTGTTTTCCTTTTCCCTTCCTCTGGCTATTCCAATTGCCAGACCAGAAGAGAGTATGAAAATACTTCAGTGAGGCGGCCCTGCCAGGAGAGACGCACAAAGATGTTCTCAAGGAGAGTCTGAGCGCTGGGGGCACAGCCAGGCTTGCCGGGGCCCCGCGGCCTTGCCCAGGGAGCGGGCCTGTCCCGGGAGGCTGGTGTGTGGCCCCTTGGAGCACTTCATCCATGTAGCAGCAAACACAGCAAATGTTTATTTTTAATAGCAAAAGATAGTGTAAAGTCACTAAAACACATGACAACTAAAACACAGGCTACCAGAAGGCGACACGTGCTCCTGCAGATGCAGTGAACTTGGAGCAGAGCCTCTCCAGTTCTCCACCTCTTGTCAGAGCAGACTGTGAAGCGAGCCCAGGCCTGCTTGTAATTGCAAATTAACGTTAAGGACAACGAAAATGTGTTGCACAAACAATGATACCTATATGTTAAGCCGGGTGCTGGTGGCTCACATGTCATCTGAGGACCACAGTTCAAAGCCAGCCTGGGCAGGAAAATCTGTGAGACTCTTATCTCTAGTTACCTGGCAAAAAAATCCCAATGTGGAGCTTCTGCTCAGTATAGAGCACCCTTAGCTTTTCTAGAGCAGAAAAGCCCAGGCCCTTAGTTCAAGCCCACATATTGGCACACACACACACAAATTCCGAGCAGAGCAAATAAATTTTGATTATTTTTGATAGTTCCATGCACAAATATGTCATTTACACAATCCTGCCAACTATCAAAATAAAGAGGACGTATTAATAAACTTGTTTTTCCTAATTAAAGGCACCATAATGTAATACGCAGGCAGCCCAGCTGCGCATCCTTGGGTTCTGAGTCTTCAGAGTCGGTCACGTGAGGGGCAGCCGGGTTCTCAGTGAGTAGAGATGGTTACTGACAGCAAAGGGCAATTCTACCCACGCACAGATGACACAGAGGTTCTAGAACACTCAGGGTGGGCCTCATAGCCATGGAGACACGATGCCATGCTGTCCAGAGAGCACCCGGAGACGGAGCTCACAGTGACGCCCATCTGAGAGCAAGAGCCCCCCCCCCGCGCCTCCCCCCATCCCCGCCCAGCCCCTCCCACGGAATCCTAAACAGCCAACAAATGAAAAGGTACTAAGCTCCAGAGATGGCCCCAGAGGATGCTATCTGCCCTGTCAGAGCAGAGGTGAGGATTTCCAGTCCCCGGGCCCTCAGACTCCGCTCAGAGCCACTATGTATCTAGGTATGGCAAGCACTCATTTTCTGTGGGAGGAGAATCCTATCCGAGAAGATAAACCTGAGCACTGGAGAGGCGATTGCAAAGCTGTGTGAGCCAGTAGACCAGAGCAGGCAGTGCAGATGGCGAGCAGTTAAACCTGTGACAAACAACAGCAAGCGTCCTTCCCAAACAAGCGCCTCCTCCGGCGGAGGCGGCGCCTTGCGCATGGACGGTGGCGAGAGGTGTTTAACCCCAGAATCGGGAGCTTTCCCAAGGTGGCTGTAACCCTAAGAACCCCAGTGCATCTGGAAAACCACAAGGAGGTGTTAATCATGGGAGTTTTTACATAGTGGATGCAGCAAGCCAGGTCCCTCACTTTCCATGATATCCTCTACGAAACTGTTACAAAGAAAAATACTACCAATGTCTGGCAAATTCCAACCAGTGATTATAGATAGCGCACACACACCGCCAGCATTTTCACGGACAATGCCCGAAGTTGCATTTTCCCAGAAATCAGAGGGGTGGGATGTTTTTACTCCACACACACAAAATATGTATTTTGCATCATAAACCAATTGACAAGCAATTTCCAGTGCTGATGGACTTGGGTGTTACACGTTTGTTACTTTGCCTCCCTTACCGCGGCCCGTTATGTTTTGGCTGCACAGCCGGGCAGGTATTTTCTTGGATGGTATCAAAACCACACAGTCTTAAATCTCTAAAGAGACTGTATTTTTGTATAACGTCAATTGAACTACACAGAAAGCAGCGCTGCTTGTAATTAGGACTTTCCCGAGAGCGAACGCTTTGCAGCCCTAGCTGAAGGTGCTGTGAAGTGGGTGGAAACCTTTAAACATATTGTATACAATCTGTATTTAAACCATAGATACAGTATATCAGTGGGAGGCGCAGTCAGATAATAGTTCTGTGTGCTGTTCTTGTAACATTAGACCTTTTTAATAAAGAATTCTGTTTTTATTGACTTTTATCTTCTCTCCTGTCAGCTACGTAAATGACAGCATTGCAGGCAGAGCACAGAAGCCGCGTGACTGCAGGTTCTGGTCCTGCACTGAACGGTCTCACTCTGCCTGGAGTCTGCATGCTGTTAGGGTTTTAGGTTCAAAACTCCCCCTCGCTGCCCAAGCAGCTACAACCTGGAAAGCTGAATTTATGTCCAAGAATAAAAGGAGCGAGGAAACCAGGGCAGCTGGGATGAGTCTGGGGAGAAGCCCTGAATTGTCTCTACTCAGATTTACAGGGAAGTGTGAAATGTACACTTTTGCTTGTTCTAGAGCCAGAACGGTGGATTGCAGCCTAAGCCAAGCGCCGTCTTCACGGCGGGGCAGAGCTGCGGCTCCCACCTGTTCCTCCATCTCGATTCCCTCACCAGTCCACGTGATCCTACCATTGTGTGTTTATGTTTCTGTGTCACCTAACCGGACACTGCCTTGTTTCCACACGGGCTTTTCTCAGTGGCACCAGTACAGTACCTGGCACAGAGCACAGAGCAGAAAATCGGATTGAGTTTGATGCTGGCCTTAGGACACCCTGTGGCAGAGGCCTCCGCTGGGCGGCCGCCCCACGCGCCCGGGGGCTGCCTCTCCGATCTGGTGCAGATGCACAACATGTGGTTTTCAGGTCTTTTCACACACAATCAGCTGCTCTGAAGGGATTTGTCCGGCCCCAACAATCCCACAGCCCCAGAGCATCTTCCAGGTGACAGAGCAGAAATGTGCAGAGACATGGCCACAAGCCCCACCCCGCATAAGAAGTAGGAAAGGGGGGTGTGCATCTGGTCTTGCTCTCTGGAGAATGGCAGAGTCCGGGAATGCCCACGGAGACACGCACCTGGTAGGACAGAGAAAGGTGGGGCTGTGAGCCTGCCACAGGCGGCTGCCTCACCATCCTGACCCCAGACCAACGCACGGGTCACAGGCCGCTGCCCTCACCATCCTGACCCCAGACCAACGCACGGGTCACAGGCTGCTGCCCTCACCATCCTGACCCCGGACCAACGTACATGTCTGTGTACTTTTAAGAGTTCAGCCAAAAGAAAACAGGCAATCTCTAGAAATGGAGAATGAACTTGGGCACTAGAGCCAGTGAGCAACTGAGCCAGTCCTTCGGCCGGGGGTCGGGTTCAGCGGAAGTTTCCCAGTATAGAACCGTGGGAAGAATATATGCTTTGTCGGTACGTCCCTAAAGGGGCACACACGTACTACACACACACGTGTGTGCCCACAGACACAAGCTCGTGCACACACACGCGCGTGTGCCCACACAGACACATGGGACCTACAATGACTGGTGTTCTGTGGGTGGCATAGTAGAGGTATTCTTTTTCAACTACCCAAGTGTAAAACCATAAGTGTTATCACGGTGTTTTAAAAGCCAGTTTCCAAGAGGGAAGAGGGCCCCGCATCTACGTCCTTCGGTATGGAAATGTCAGCCTGATTTCATACTTTGTTTAACCTGCTTCTTAAAAATAAACCTTTCCAACCTTCGTTCAAGGAAAAATTCTAGAAAAGAGAATGAACGTCTTTATTGCACACTTGGTCCACACGGTGCCTAAATAACTCACACCTGTGGCCACGGCGGGGTGGGGCTGTCACCAAAGTGGTTGACTTTCAGGTCTGTGAAAATGCTCGTGATGACCTCGAAACCTCTGGTTTACACCTCGTCAGACGACCTTGAAACTTCTCCTTCACACCTCGTCAGACGCTGCTGCGGTCCTAAGGAGGGAAGGGAACCGCAAGAAGGCTCTCCCCAGCAGGGTGGGGCACTGAGAGCCAGGGTGACAGCACAGCCGCCCTGGCAGCACAAGCACCCTGGTGAGCAGAGTCGCGGGAGGGACCCAGCCACCCTCCAGTCAGAGAAGCAGCAAGGAAGAGCGGAACTCACACATCTACTTGAGGGGAGGGGGAAAAGACACCACCAGTGTTCTTAAAGGATCAGCCGTGGTGAACCGTGGCTGCGTGAATTTAAGAATAAGAACATGACGATTTATCGTGTGACGCGCTCCAGTTTGTTCAGCGGTCTCCACAATACCAACACGGGCTGTCACAACACAAAGGGAGGAAGACACAATACCAAAGGGAGGGGGATACAGAGCAGCCCGTGTGTGCACGCTGAAGGAGGGAAAACCAAGGTGGCGCGGGCAAACCGTCAAGTTCGAAATACAGGTCGTGCCGGGCAAGCATTTACGCTGTGTAGTTCGCTTCTTCTTCCTCGTCTGATAACGGCCGATTATTGCTCAATAGCTACGTGAGATTCCAAAGGATGAAAGTGCGTCCTGTTCTCAAGCTCTCCCCCCTCGGTCCTGTGCATTCTTCTAACCCTGTTTCTGGGCTCTGCTCTCTCTGCCCTGAATCTCAGGGTTTTCTGGAGTTTGTTTTCTCCCTCTCCCTCCTTCTCTCTCTCCCTCCTTTTCCTCTCTCTCCCCCTCTCCTCTCCCATGGCTTCCCCACCGCCCCAGAGGACTCCCGGACAGAGCGCCCTCTGTCCCAGCGGTGGTGAACTCAATGGGGTCACTGAGGTGGATCCCAAAGCCCCCGAAGGGAGAGGTCGGCTGGTTAGGGCCTACAGCCTCTCGTCGGCAGATACAACAAACTTGCTCCTCCTGAGGAAGCAGCGCCCCGGGTTACTGTGCGGTATCTCCTGCCTGGGGACAGCACCTCACATTCCCAAGGGCTTTTCTTACCAAGGATCAGCCTCTGGTTTTACATGTGAGGAGCAAGCCCTGACTTGGTCAGCTGGCAGAAACCAGGGCCACTCATCCAGAGACAACAACAACGCTGCGCACATAGTCATTCCTAAAATGACTACATCCGCTCGCGCTGGTTAGCACGGGGAGATTCCACGCCGAAACATTCAAAAGCCAGGATCCAGGCATTCGCCTTCGGTGAGCACAGGAGGACGCTCCTGGGGGAGGAGCACAAAGGCCCAGCGCCTGTCCCCAGACAAAACGACACCCCAGGAAAGGAAATGGCATTTTTTTCCTTTGTTGTTGTTTTTGTTTAATTTCCTTTTTGTCTTAGTTGCGCGTTGAGCTGTCTCTGTGGGAGTAAGGAGGCGCACAGAACGGGGTGAGCAATGCAGCAGTGATGCTCACCAGAAAAAAAGAAAGAACAAGAACAGCCCAAACTACCCAAAAACAGTTCAGATCCCCAGGGGAGCGAGCGACCCTGCGATTTCGCTTTCCTCTTTGCATTCACCTGCTCGCTCTACAAAGACCAACCTGTGATGGCAGAGTTGTTTGTATACTGAGTCCAGTAACTACATCCAAGCCTTGAAGCTCCCTGGTTAACGCCCGAGTGCCTTCTGAAGCCGGACTTCCACTTTGCACAGACCCAGTAAACAGACCAGGCAGCTGGCGAGCAAGCTAGAGGAAGAAACAGATCAGGAAGGAAATCCACAACCCCCTGTGGTCAACTGCACAACAAGAACGAGAGAAGGAAGGAAGAAAGGAAGGGAGGGAGAGAAGGAGGGAGGGAGGGAGAGAAGGAGAGAGGGAGGGAGGGAGGGAGAGAAGGAGGGAGGGAGGGAGGGAGAGAAGGAGAGAAGGAGGGAGGGAGAGAAGGAGGGAGAGAAGGAGGGAGGGAGGGAGGGAGGGAGAGAAGGAGGGAGGGAGGGAGGGAGAGAAGGAGAGAGGGAGGGAGGGAGGGAGAGAAGGAGGGAGGGAAGGAGGGAGGGAGGGGCAGGCCAGGCCTGCAGTACACGCCTGTAATCCCGCCTGGACCAGAGGCAGGGGGTGACGCGCCGCAGTCCATGGCTGAGCAGGCCAAAGTCTAAGACCCAAGCAGAAAATGAGAGCAAAGGACGGGCTGTACTGACCCAGTGGAGCACTTGCCAGCCAGAAGCGGCGGAGAGAGCACTTACCGTGCCAGCCTGTCACAGACATGGCTCTCCCAATCTGAAGAAAAGAAAAGAAAATCGCCCAGGGCACCAGGGCCTGTGGACCAATCCACAGAACTCTGTCCACGGGAAACAGATGACTACTGTTCAGATCTCTGTAACCGCCCATCGCCAGAGTCCGCCTCCCAGACTGTACACACCAGGCAGGCTCCGGAACCCGAGCATCGGGCGAGCGGGGACACAGTGACCTTCTGTGGGTTCAAGTCCCCTACAGGTCCAACACACCCAGGCATGAGGAGCTGCGCCCTGCCCTCTGCAGCAGGTTCAACCGAGAGTTCCCCAGAGCCTTCTGGAATCAAAACCAGAGCCCTCAGATCTTAGCCCCAGGCACCGGACCGCTTCACCAGGGCCTTTCCCCTGCCACACCCCCAGACCTGCGCTCCCTACTCCACATGCCAACTCCCTTCTCAACGTTGCCGGGGCTACTTCCTCCCTGCTCTGTGTGCGCAGATTCTGGTCACCTGTATTGCATCTGATCAGCTTCCTGGAGTCAGGCACTCAGCAAATCATTGCTCGTGATTCTGTGATGTCAGCACCCTACGCCCACAGCCCGGCTCAGCCGAGCCCCGGGCTGGGTCTCCGTAATGGTCTCTGGAATGAGGGGCCGCGCTACCGTGGGAAGGGCTGATCTCCCCTGTCCATGAGCATGGACCACACACAGAAGAGCATCTGCAACAAAGCCCGGAGTCGGGGACCGGCTGAGAGGTGGGGCCTGCGCCTCGGAGCCACCGGTGACTGAGGACAGAGCAAGACTCGGCAGAGGCTCACAGCCCCGCGGGAGAGCAGAGGGGGACCGGCCCCCCGAAGCCAACACAGCCTCAGGGAGGAGGAGCAGAGCGCCCACGCCGTGTCCGGAGCTTGCCCCAGGGCCCGCAGGAGCCCGTGTGCCCCCCACAACTGTACCCCCACAATGTGCCACACGTGGGTAGGCCAAGAGTTACCCGAAGGCTTGAGGGGATCACTGAGCATGCTTGGGATGGAATCCTCATGAAATCGTGGCTAGCATTACGTTTCACTCAGACTATATATATATATATAGCTTTAAATCAGTGTTCCTTGGGAAGAACCAATTCTAAAGATTAAAACGGGATACGTGCACATCAATCTTAATTTTAGAATGTTGCAGCCTGGGACCGAAGGCCTAGCCTGCTCCACAGAGTGCGCTGAACTGCATGAAGCTGTTTTAATTGATATCTCAGTCAGTTAACTTTAAAGAATAAAAGCTGCTCCTTTGGACAGACAAATTGAGAGTGTCCAGAGCTACAGGTGGCCGGTGGGTACCGATAACAGATCCCTCAAGTAAAGGACCATGCTCAACAGAGCTGTCCAGAAAGTTCCATCTGATTACAGTGCTCTTAATCCTGGGAAATTTGGAAGGTACAAGACCACCTTTGAGGGACTGCCGAGCAGCCGCGGCTCCTACACCAAGGTGTGTGGCCCTTGCTTGTAGTGCCGAGTTTTTCCCCGAAGGAGAAGCTTCAATGAAAGCATCCTCATACAACTTTGGTCCTGTGGAAAGCAACACAGTATGTTCTTCTACACCAGCAGCAGCAATAACGAGACTCTCTCTCACCAGATCTCTACAGTCATTAAAAAACACTTACATTAGAGCAAGCCTGCTAATTTCCAGTGGGATTTCCCCCTAATTATATTAATGTGGTCCTTCAGCTATCATTTGAAGGTACTGACAATGCAGAGGCCAGCTTAGATCATTTTTCATTTATTTTCTAATATGGTGCTAATCCTTTTTCTATTTCATACTTCCTACCATTAATTCCACTTCCTGCCAGCACCTCTATCTATAACTCGCCAAACTCACTCCGTTCGCAGACGGCCCCGACCTCCCAGATGAGCGATTTGTCAGGCCGCCATCAAAATCAAACCACCCTTTCTGTCCTCTTCCACGCGGTCTCAGCACCTTGAAGAGTGGGTAGCCCTGCTGCTGTTGGCTAGAGCGTAGGTTCACTTTCCAAGAGCTGAGCTCTTATACACTACACATGACACAAAACTGCCTCATAAACATGGGCAGACGTAGTGCACGCCCCCTTCCGGCTGATGTCATCTTGCTTTTCCTTATTACACACAGTTGCATTAAACAACTATATTGTACTACTAGCAGGCAATTCAGGATCCAACTTCAGAGTTTTCTTCCCCTCAGCCCACCGTGGACGCCGCGCACGGACGCTTCACGCCCCGTGTCCAGGCCCCTGTGTGATGCTGGTGGGAAGGAGGCACTGTGCTCCGCCCCTTCCCGGTGGGTGAACGGCATGAACGCCAGGGCACACGTAGGCAGCGGAAGCCTCCCCGCAGAAGAGCACGCCACCATACTGAAAGCAGAAAACAAGGTCTCCTGCTCCTCCTCACGTGGCTGACCCGTGCACAGCTCCAGAGCTTCGAAGACCCTGAAAGAAGCCCCCACTACCCCCTGCCCCGCATGGAACTTACTCCAAAACTGCAAAGTGTCGACAAGTATAACTTACTGGGTGGACTGGACCTGTAAGAACTGCTCACCTGGTAGAATTTAACAGCTCACTGCTCAGGCGAGTCTCAGTTCTGCGGCAGTAACGAACAGCCCAGTGGCCCGGGAGGCTTATAGCAAAGCAACCTGTGGCTGAGACTCACGTCTCAATGCGCAGCCACCGGCTGCCTCCCCCGCCACCTTGCCAGGCCCCAGCTCAGGAGCAGCCCCCCCTGCAAATGACGCAGAGAGAGCAGCTGCTCCCCGGCGGTAGCCCCCCGTGAAGGAGGGACGCACACCCCTTCCTCCCACGCCAGGCCCAGCGCTGCCCTGCGCTCTGCCCTTGAGCTACGCAGGAGCATAAAACCCCTGAGGAGGAGGAGGATGGGGCAGAAAGGCCTCTGGCTTGTATCACCAGCAGAGATGAATTCGTTCCAAAGCGTGTGTGTGTGCACACCCAGGCCGATCCGTCTCATTCTTTCCACTTCAAAGCATTAACTGATATCTCCTAAAATTTAAATATTCTGCTTCTCAGTCTCCTCATCCAAGGAGATAAAATGCAGATTTCCAGCTGCTCTGCCAGAGCCTTCCGCTCCAGTCCTGCCAATAACAAACCTGGAGTTTTAGTGCGTGTCTAGCAGGAGGCAGCGCAGAATGGCTGGTGTCAGCCTCGGTCCCCGAGTCTACCTGACAGGCACAGGCCCAGCCGCCATAGGCCGGGGAACAAGCTCCTCCAGGAAGGAGAAGCATCCTCAGGAAGAGGCGTTCTCTTCCTTCATCCCATGAGTCTCTGCACGAACTCTGCTCAGCAGGTGTTGTTAGTATCACTTAACAGGTAGCAAAACTGGACCAAGATAACTTGTCAACTGATGAGAAGCAGGACCTAAAGCCAGGTCCTCTCAGCTGCTCGAGCCTTCCTTGAATTGCAGGGCCAGTCAAGAGCGTGTCCCCCTGTGCGACACCAGTGTCACGCAGTTCCTGCATCCTTCCAGACAGATGTGATGTCCGGTCCCCATGAAACCCGCCTTGTCATCTGTCTCCCAAGCCCGGGACAAGGTCGGTTTCTTTAGGACAAGGACAAGTCCTCCAGTGTCTTTGGAGCCTCAGGGCCTAGTGTGATACTGTCATTGTGCTTACCGTGAATATTAATACAGGTGATACATAAGTCCGCTGTGCACCTCGAGGCAAGCTTGGTCAAAAAACACGAAGCAGTGTACTCGGTCAGCGAGGGCATGGGCTCCGAGGATCAGGGCCGCGGTGGGAGGTGGAGCACGCGTGGGCACGGCGAGCCGGTCTCCCCGCGTCTCCATGCGGCCTGCGCGTGGCCCACGCCCGGCTCTCCCCACCCACTCCAGCATCCCCCCGTCCATCGATGGATGGCTGAAGGCTGTCCACCACGTTGCATCGCTCCTGGGAAGCAGAACAAAGCTGGGCAGATCCTTACGCTATCCTAGCCAAAGCCTTGTCCAGCAGACCCACTCTCGTGAGCCGCTGTATATCTGTAGTAAAGATGCGGTGCAGAGGGTTCACCTCTTTCTTCGCTTGTCTTGCTCTCTGGCATGGAAGGAAGGCCAGGCACCGCACGCGGGTGGATGGGGGCTGGGCCGCGGGGCACCGCACGGGGGTGGACGGGGGCTGGGCCGCTGGGCACCGCAGGTGGATGGGGGCTGGGCCGCGGGGCACTGCAGGCGGACAGGGGGCTGGGCTGGGCACAAAGCGTGGGCACAGCCCCGACTTCCGTGCAGCGGGCGATCTGCAGCGTGTCCCCGCAAACAGGGCGGTTCCGGAGATCTCGATCTTTACCTGCTTGGTTCTGCAGGGATTACCTGACCCTCCATCTGCGCATGCATGTCAAGGTATTGTTCTGAAACGAGGGTCGTGTCATTTTTTAACTAGCTTCTGCGTTGACATATCCGTTGCCGCTCCAGCACACTCACAATTTCTAAATCTGGTAAGGACGCCCAAGCGCCGACACACAGGAAAATACGCACTCATTCTGTCCTCCCTTACCTAAAGAAGAGAGCCAAGAGCACGCTCTTCTCCCACACCGCCACAGCAGACTTCAGTGTGGTGAGGACGAGGCTCAGAGCCTTGACTGTGGGCACGTCCCTGTGTGTGAACCCCTGTCCCAACCCCCTAATTTCTCTGCTCCCCACTGGGATGGCAGAGGGCACGTGGACGCTTCTGCCCGTCTGAGTCAGAGCAACTCCTGCAGATAGGTTCTGCTTGGTGACACTCCAAGTGCATCACTGGTGGTGCTTTCTAATCAAAACTCATTTCCAAAGTCATTTTAAGGCATCCATTAAACCAGACCAGATCACGGGCCAATTTTAACACAAGATTGTCTTTCTGAAGCACTGGGAAGTGAAATGGAGGCTGAAGCGGGGAGACGGCCAGCAGCGGCGAGCGCCGGGCCCCGGAAGGACCAGCGGCGGCGAGCGCAGGGCCTCGGAGGATGAGCCGAAGCTCCTCTCCTTTAGGGCTTCAGATCCAATTCTTAAAAATCGATTTTCAAGCAAATTCCGTGTCAGAGACCTGGGGACTCATTAAAACTCTCTCCTAAGGAGGACAGGGTGAGAGTGGAGTTCTTTGACAGAACATGAACCTTTGAGAGGAAAGGAGAAGAATTCTCTAGGTTTGTATGTTGCCGTGTGTGTGTGTGTGTGTGTGTGTGTGTGTGTATGGGGGCTGTGTGTGTGTGAGTGTGTGTGTGTGTGTATATGTGTGTGTGTGTGTGTATGGGGGCTGTGTGTGTGTGTGTGTGTGTGTGTATGGGGGCTGTGTGTGTGTGTGTGTGTGTGTGTGTGTATGGGGGCTGTGTGTGTGTGTGTGTGTGTGTATGGGGGCTGTGTGTGTGTGTGTGTGTGTGTGTGTGTATGTGTGTGTGTGTGTGTGTATGGGGGCTGTGTGTGTGTGTGTGTGTATGTGTGTGTGTGTGTGTGTGTATGGGGGCTGTGTGTGTGTGTGTGTGTGTGTGTATGGGGGCTGTGTGTGTGTGTGTGTGTGTATGGGGGCTATGTGTGTGTGTGTGTGTGTGTGTGTGTGTGTATGGGGGCTGTGTGTGTGTGTGTGTGTGTGTGTGTGTGTGTGTATGGGGGCTGTGTGTGTGTGTGTGTGTGTGTGTGTGTGTGTGTATGTGTGTGTGTGTGTGTATGGGGGCTGTGTGTGTGTGTGTGTGTGTGTGTGTGTGTGTATGGGGGCTGTGTGTGTGTGTGTGTGTGTGTGTGTGTGTGTATGGGGGCTCTGTGTGTGTGTGTGTGTGTGTGTGTGTGTGTGTCACTGCTTGTGATTTCTGTGCTTTTTGTCTTGTATGTCAATGTATCTGTTTGGAGGAGGGGAAGGGGAGGTACAGAAATGGTGGGGGGAGGGGTGAACTGAGTCAGTGGAGCTGCTCAGTGGACACCATAGTGAAAGTGAACTACACGACTTACAATGGGGGAGGGGAGACCGTTCCAAAAGCAGCCAACGTCCTCGCTACCTGCCCTGTGTGCGGGCCACCCTGTCCCTTCCTTTACAGTCAAAAGAAAATGTACTTGTAATTGCTGTTCGTTTTCCAGATCAGCTTTACTGAGTCCTGCCGAGCTGATTTTATTTGCCGATGGGGTGTCGGCTTTAAGAGCTCCCCAAGGGGTAGAGGCCAGGTCGACCTCATCTCGAGTTCAGGTCCAGGCCCTCTGTCCACCCTCAGTGTCAAGGGAGAAGCGGCCGTCCCAGGCTTAAAGCCCACGGCCCGGCCCTGTCGGCCACAAAGCCATGCGCCCACGTTATGCTCAGTGCTGACAGCCGAGTCTGCGGAGGGAATGACTCAGTTCAGACTGCATTGTTACACCCGCTCTGTTCCATCGTTGAAGATCCGGGGGTGACGCGTGGAGGGCTGGGTGAGGCACGAGGAGCGGTGTGGGAGGCTCGGCCTGCAGAGCGCCAGCTCGGCCCTTCTTCCCTCCTGGCCCAGGCTGCGGCTCTTCCTCGCACGAATACAAATCCCGAGCGCGTCTGGTCTCTCGGCCCTCCGTCACACAGTGGGGACAAGCTAAGGAGACTTAACGGCAGAAAACTGACCGGCGTGCTGTCCTCAGAAGCAGCCGGCCCACCCAGCAAAGGCCATGAGCGGGTCAGGAAACGCTCTGCACTGCCCCACTTACCTGGTCTAGGGGACACGGTCATGCTGCTGTGTTCCCTGGCGCTCCGCTGTGTGCACTGATGGCTTCGTTCACCTGCTCGTCCTACGGAGCTCCCCTCCCCCGTCACCCCGGGGCTGCCACCCAGGGGTGACACACACGGGAGCCAGGGAAACCACGAGCTCCACACTCCACGCTGAGACGATGTCTGGTCGCCTCTAGAACAATCCAAAGCAGCCCAAAGTGGTGGTGCATGCCTGTAATCCCAGCACTGGACACTCTAAGGCGGGAAGACCAGGAGTTCAAGGCCAGCATGTGCTACACAGTGAGACTCCATCTCAAACAGAAGAAGAGAAGGAGGCTGAATGAGCGTCCTTGGCCATCAGCAGTGAATCAGCTGTATCTGGTGCAGACCAGCCAAGACTGCATCCAGCTGGGTCCAGCCAGAGCCCGGCCAGAGGCCTCGGCCCTGAATCTATGCTAACTGCTTTAATCATCCACAAGAGGCGCTGTGCTAGATCATCCTATGGTGATTGTAAATGCTGATGGGGGTATCAGATAAAAAGCCACAGGAAACCATGGGGCCTGTTTCTTTGGGCCTGGCTTACTTCACTTAATATAATTTTTTCCAAGTCTTTCCATTTCCTAACAAATGGGGCAATGTCATTCTTTCTGATGGAGGCCTAGAATTCCATTGTGTATATATATACCACATTTTCTTGATCCATTCATCTACTGAGGGGCATCTGCGTTGGTTCCATATCTTAGCTATAGTAAATAAGGCTGCTTTAGTGTGAACATTTGGGTAAATGCCATGGGAAGGGGAAACAAAGGAGGAGGCTACAATGCTTGATAAGAAATGCACTCATTATCTTGCCCATGTAATTGTAACCCCTCTGTACAGTATTTTCACAATTAAAAAAAAAAAAAACCACAGGAAGGCCCTAGCTGCTTACATTCAGCCTCCATGCTTCCAGAATGTTCCCGAGACCCACGTGAACAGATACATCTTGTACAATGTGTCCCTCCTCTCGGGAGCAGACAGACCATAATTAGAAATGACAAAGCAGAAAGTGGCCGATGAGAAGGTAAGATTCTGTCCTTGGCGAGGATGCCCGCATCCACTACAAACCATCCGGTGTTAACCGGACCCCCCCCCCCCCCCCGCATGTCATTAGCAAAGAATTGACAATCACCTGTAGGTTCGTTAAGAAAATCAATCCTGAAATTCTCTCAGATTAATTGTCATTAGTGCCGATGATTGCTGTGGCCTTAGCAAATACAGGCCTTGTCTGCTGCCGGTGGGGTTTGCTCCATCTACATTTGCCTGAGTCAGAGGAGCATGCTGGCTTCGTCTGAGAAGAATGAGGCAGGCTGCGTCCTCGCTGCCTCCCCGTAGTATTTGCGTTTAGTGTGGGTCTGGCTGCAGCTGGCAAAAGCCCTGCGACAAGGAGGTTTACCAAAGATAACTGAGCAGCCGCCAGCTGCAAGGTGCGGAGACTCTGTTATCCTAAAATGGACCGGCAGCACTTCCGAGAGACACGCATGGGCCTCCAGCCAGGCCTCAGCCTCGGGCAACGTGCTGGGCCCTCTGGCCAGGCCTGTCTCTGGGCGACATGCTGGGCGGCAGCGGAAGGAGGGAGGTCTCCTGCGTTCCAGGCTCACGCAGCGCACCGTGCAGGCCAAACACAGGCCAGGCTCGGCACCTGGTCCACCAGGCAGCCTGGGCCAGACGCAGTGCCTGCCTTGCTGTGCCTGAGGGGTTTCAGCTAGCGACATCGTGTTCCCGCAAGGGGACGCTCGGGAACTGTGCCCACACGGCAGAGCAAGCTCTGCACGAGACACACTGGCAAAGCCTCTTGTCTTTGGTTTCTGTTGGGATCTTGGGGGGGGGGTGTCATGGTACCTGGGGTTGAACGCAGAGCATACGCTTGTGAGGCTGTCACTCATAACTCAAGCCCCACCCCCTGCTAGAAACGAGGGAACAACAGGTGTGCCATGAGGAACAACTCCGGGAGGGGGACTCTGGAGACAGTATTTATTCGCCAGGTGTTTTCGTATCTACCCACACAAAATTCTCTGGCGTAAAACCTACTTGAGCTGAATTTGCAGCACCCCAGCCACGGAAAATAAAACCACAGGCTGGGGAGAGCTGAGGACTTCCGTGGCTAGAGGCAGAGCGCGGGAGCAGGTGAGCAGAGGACACAGAGAACTCTAGAGGTCACATGAAGGGCATCTCTCATGAGCTCCACAGAAACCTCACATGGCTGAGGAAAGAATCACTCAGCTTAAAGATCTCAACAGAACTCCTGAAACCTGAGAAGGGAGACAGAGACGGAGGGGCAGAGCGACGGGCAGGAAGGGAATGGAAAACACAATCTCCAAAACTGGACGTTACAAAATGCAAGTTGTGTTATAGAAATGCAGGAAGAGGGGGGGAAGTTCAAAGAAAGGTTTGTGGTGATGATGACTGTAATGCCAAGTTAATCTCAAATGCCAGACCACGGAGAGCCACTGAGCATCGTCAGGACTACTAGTGCACCATATTCAAATGACACACAGCAAAGGTAAGGAAAACACAGAAAGAACCCAAAGAAGAAAATGAGGTGAAGGACTATATCTGAGCTGGGCACAATGGCTCACACCTGTAATCCTAGCTACCCAAAGACGCTGAGACCTAGAGGATCACAGTTCCAAGCCAACCCGGGATAAAAGTCCACAATTAATCAGCAAAAAGCCTAGCTTAGAGGCATGGCTTACGTAGTAGAATACCAGCCTAATAAGAAAGTATGATGTCCTGAGTTCTGAGTTCAAACTTAAGTACTGGCCAAAAATAAGTAAGAATTCTTACAACTACCAAGGAAAGAGGGAGAGCTCAGTGGTAAATCTCGAGCCAGGCAGGGGCAAGGCCCTGGGTTTGACCCCCAACACTGAGAAAGAAAGGAAAGAAGCAAAGTATTCAAACTTTTAACAGGAAAACACACCCACCAAGAATTCTATATACTAAACAGGTTTCTTTCAAAAGTGAATAAAAATAAAAACTCTCTAAGAAGCAAGAATTGATAGTTTGTTGCCAGGAGACCTGACTTTAAGGAAATGTTCAAATACATTTTGTAGAAAGAAAAATGCTACAGGGAAGACACAGGAGACGTTGAGATGAGCGAAGGTGGTTGTGGGGTTGTGTGGATGGGATGGAAGAGAGGGCGGGCATGGCACTGGACAGGTAGGGGATCGCTGTCCAAGGGAGATCGTGAAGGCAAAGAGCAAGACGCTTTGATCAGTCACCAGAGGCAGAGCAACCTGGAGGAACGACGCAGTGGTAGAGCATCTGGAAGCCAGCACCAGGCTCTGAGTTCAAGCCCCAGCACCACCAAAACAGAAGCCAAGCCCTCCACTGCTGGACAGTATCCAACTGCTTTTCTTACTCTGGGCAGAGCTGATAACGATTCCTCAAAATAACAAAGACAAGAATGTATTTCAGAAATGATAGGTAGACAGATGGATGAATTGCTAGATATATAAAAGATGGATAGATGGTAGATAGATTGATAGCAATAGATAGATATGATTGATAGCAATAGAGATAGATAGATAGATAGATAGATAGATAGATAGATAGATAGATAGATAGATAGATATGCACCAGGAAATCTGTTCTTTCTAATTTGAAGATTTCCAGTACAACTTGATTTCTTTTTAATCATGCACAGGATTGACTTCAATGTAAGTAAACATTTTAATTTTTATGTTGATTCCAGAGTCTTGAAGATGTGTGAAAGGGGAGGAATAAAATTAAATTAAATTTATAAGTCTGCAAGAGTCTGACCCAGAAAATATACTTCTAGTAATATTCACTAAAGAAATACTCAAATGAAAACAAAGATTTATGTACATGGTGTTTGCTACAGTGTTCATTACAATAGTAAAAACTTGGGAACTACGGACATAATAAATATTTGGAGGTGACCTAAATAAATTATACTCTAGCCATAAATAGAATATTAAACAGCCACTCAATCATCTAAATCATCTCTGAAATTATTTGAGAGCACATATAACATTCATATCACATTATTATGCTAAAGGATTAAAAACTGTGTGTGCCAGGCACTACTGACTCTCTCCTATAATCCCAGCTACTCAGGAGGATAAGATCTGAGAATCAGCATTTAAAGCCAGCTCAGGCAGAAACTCTTATCTCCAATTAAACAGCAAAAAGCTAGAAGTGTATGTGTGGCTCAAGTGGTAGAGCACCAAACTTTTTTAAAGGGGAGGAAAAAAGCTAAGCTAAAGTGCAAGGCCCTGAGTTCTAGCCCTAATAGCAGCACTTACACAAAAACACAGAAAGAAAAGAGTATTTGTGTGTGTGTGCATGTGTGTGTGTGTTACACACACATGCACAGAATTAGACACCTAGCAGACACGTGATTTAAGAATAAGAGCAAACATTTCTGGACAAAACTGAAAGTCTATTATCCATAGATCCTCTCTAAAAGAACTTACATTTTAGCCAGGTACTGGTGGCTCACGCCTGTCATCCTAGCTACTCAGGGGGCTGAGATCTGAGGATCATTGCTCAAAGTCAGCCTGGGCAGGAAACTCTGTGAGACTCTTCTCTCCAATAAACCACAAGAAAACTGGAAGTGGCGCTGTGGCTCAAGTGGTAGAGCGCTCACCTTGAGCTGAAGAGCGCAGGGACAGCACCCAGGCCTAGAGTTCAAGACCCATGGTGACCCAAAAAAAAAAAACAAAAAAACCAACAACCAGCAACAAGAACTTACATTTTGCACCCTAAAATTAAGAAAGTAACCCCAGAGATAAGGACTCAGTTGACAAGAAATGGTGAAAAAGGGCATGAAAACTGAGACAAACTGAGTGAGCCTTGGGAGGGGTTTTCTGTTGTTTACAACTGAAGTCTTCGGGAGAAAACACGGATCTGGGAGGGGGCTGCTGGGGAGAGGCAGACACGTGGGCATCTGCACCAGTGTGCGGGGAAGCCCGCTAGCTGCGGAGGCAGAGGAGGCTGGAGCCCTCGCAGTCGTTAGCGCGGGACGGGAAATGAGATGGGGAGAGGAGCCAGCTTAGCAAAGAAGACAGGAAGACAGAGTCTGGGAGGAGAGCGCAGCCCCAACTGAACTCAGGTGTGGACGGGGAGACCCCGGCCGGCCAGATGCTGCTTACCAGCACCAACTACACGGACCCCCTTCCCGCAGAGGTTGGGCCTCCTGACCCTGTGCCCCGGACCCCCACGCCCGCTGACCCCCGCACCTCCAGACCCCGCGCCCCCTGAACCCCGTACCTCCCGACCCTGCGCCCCCTGTTCCTGTGTCCACCACACTGAGGTGTCTTCCACAAGCTTAGCAGCCTGTGACTCACTCCTTGGGAAAGACAGGAAACACAGTTGGGCGCAGGGTGCCCTCCCATCCTCCCTCCCCCAGCTCCCGTCCCCCAGCTCCCATCCCCCCAGCTCCCGTCCCCCCCAGCTCCCGTCCCCCCCAGCTCCCATCCCCCCAGCTCCCATCCCCCCCAGCTCCCGTCCCCCAGCTCCCGTCCCCCAGCTCCCGTCCCCCAGCTCCCGTCCCCCAGCTCCCATCCCCCCAGCTCCCGTCCCCCAGCTCCCGTCCCACAGCTCCCATTCCCCAGCTCCTATCCCCCCAGCTCCCGTCCCCCCAGCTCCCGTCCCACAGCTCCCGTCCCCCCAGCTCCCGTCCCCCCAGCTCCCGTCCCCCCAGCTCCCGTCCTCCCAGCTCCCGTCCCCCCAGCTCCCGTCCCCCAGCTCCCGTCCCCCAGCTCCCGTCCCCCAGCTCCCGTCCCCCCAGCTCCCGTCCCCCAGCTCCCGTCCCCCAGCTCCCGTCCCCCCAGCTCCCGCCCCCAGCTCCCATCCCCCAGCTCCCATCCCCCAGATCCCGTCCCCCCAGCTCCCGTCCCCCAGCTCCCGTCCCCCCAGCTCCCGTCCCCCCAGCTCCCGTCCCCCAGCTCCCGTCCCCCCAGCTCCCGTCCCCCAGCTCCCGTCCCCCAGCTCCCGTCCCCCAGCTCCCGTCCCCCCCGCTCCCGTCCCCCCCAGCTCCCGTCCCCCAGCTCCCGTCCCCCAGCTCCCGTCCCCCCAGCTCCCGTCCCCCAGCTCCCGTCCCCCCCGCTCCCGTCCCCCCAGCTCCCGGCCCCCCAGCTCCCGGCCCCCCAGCTCCCGTCCCCCCCAGCTCCCGTCCCCCCCAGCTCCCGTCCCCCCCAGCTCCCGTCCCCCAGCTCCCGTCCCCCAGCTCCCGTCCCCCCAGCTCCCGTCCCCCCAGCTCCCGTCCCCCCCAGCTCCCGTCCCCCCAGCTCCCGTCCCCCCCAGCTCCCGTCCCCCCCAGCTCCCGTCCCCCCCAGCTCCCGTCCCCCAGCTCCCGTCCCCCAGCTCCCGTCCCCCCAGCTCCCGTCCCCCCAGCTCCCGTCCCCCCCAGCTCCCGTCCCCCCAGCTCCCGTCCCACAGCTCCCGTCCCCCAGCTCCCGTCCCCCAGCTCCCGTCCCCCAGCTCCCGTCCCCCCCAGCTCCCGCCCCCAGCTCCCGTCCCCCAGCTCCCGTCCCCCCAGCTCCCGTCCCCCAGCTCCCGTCCCCCAGCTCCCGTCCCCCCAGCTCCCGTCCCCCAGCTCCCGTCCCCCAGCTCCCGTCCCCCAGCTCCCGTCCCCCCAGCTCCCGTCCCCCCAGCTCCCGTCCCACAGCTCCCGTCCCCCAGCTCCCGTCCCCCCAGCTCCCGTCCCCCCAGCTCCCGTCCCCCAGCTCCCGTCCCCCAGCTCCCGTCCCCCCAGCTCCCATCCCCCCCAGCTCCCGTCCCCCCCAGCTCCCACCCCCCCAGCTCCCGTCCCCCCCAGCTCCCATCCCCCAGCTCCCACCCCCCCAGCTCCCGTCCCCCCCAGCTCCCGTCCCCCCAGCTCCCGTCCCCCCAGCTCCCATCCCCCCAGCTCCCGTCCCCCAGCTCCCGTCCCCCCAGCTCCCGTCCCCCAGCTCCCGTCCCCCCAGCTCCCGTCCCCCAGCTCCCGTCCCCCCAGCTCCCGTCCCCCCAGCTCCCGTCCCCCCAGCTCCCGTCCCCCAGCTCCCATCCCCCAGCTCCCACCCCCCCAGCTCCCGTCCCCCCCAGCTCCCGTCCCCCAGCTCCCGTCCCCCCAGCTCCCGTCCCCCAGCTCCCGTCCCCCCAGCTCCCGTCCCCCAGCTCCCGTCCCCCAGCTCCCGTCCCCCCAGCTCCCGTCCCCCAGCTCCCGTCCCCCCAGCTCCCGTCCCCCAGCTCCCGTCCCCCAGCTCCCGTCCCCCAGCTCCCGTCCCCCCCAGCTCCCATCCCCCCAGCTCCCGTCCCCCAGCTCCCGTCCCCCCAGCTCCCATCCCCCCAGCTCCCGTCCCCCCAGCTCCCATCCCCCCAGCTCCCATCCCCCAGCTCCCATCCCCCAGCTCCCGTCCCCCCAGCTCCCATCCCCCCAGCTCCCGTCCCGCGCCTGGCACTGCCCCGCCTGCCCTGTGTGCTGGGGTCCGGGGCCCTACGCATGTCCCTGCCACGGCCCCAGGGCCTCACCAGAACTGTGCGACGCAGGCACTGTGCCCTGGAACCTTCCAGAGCGTGGCTGGCCCTCCCTGCTCTTCTGGGGGCTCCCCGCAGAGCATGCCCAGGGAGGTGCATGTGGCACTGGCAGCTCAAGGTCTGGACGTGGGCACCAGAGACCAGGGGCGTGCGTGTCCTCGGTGTCCTGGGCTGCGGGCCGGGCACTGGGACGCCGTGTCCACCCAGCTGCGGATCCGCACACATCCACAGACAGACCAGACACGCCTCTCCAGAGAGCCAGGCCTCGGCATCATGCCTCCATCCCGCCGACTCTTACCATGGAACTCGGGGGCTGCGGGAAGAGCCGAGCCTGTGGGAGGTCGCTGGGGTGGCGGATGCTGTGGAGCGCGTGGGAGGAGCGGAGGAAAGGCTTGCACCTGTGCACTGGACGCAGTGCCTGCCTTGCTGTGCCTGAGGGGTTTCAGCTAGCGACATCGTGTTCCCGCAAGGGGACGCTCGGGAACTGTGCCCACCTGTGGACCACGTCCTGACCCGGGCGCCTCCTCCCCTCCTCCCGCCCGGGCCAAGCCCAGGCGGGTTTCCATAGGCTGCCTTTTTCCATTGTCATTGTAAGGCCATATTCGGGGGGCTACAGTTGCATGACCAGGCACGAGCCATTCCTGAGGACCGGTGCCGCCCTCCCCGCTCACGCCCAGCTTTGTGTGAGGACTAACGTGCTTGTTCAAGTGCACATGCACGGTTCACACAGCTCCCCACCACCACCACCCATGCTCACTTCGAGGCGGATAACCTGCTGGCCCCAGACGTGCAGGTGTGCTGCTTACACTGTTACAGGACACACTCTTCCAAAAGAACAATGGTACAACTGAAAAACACAAGCACTTTCTAAGACCTTGAAGACACTGATTGATGGGCAGGTTGGAGAAGGAGACACAGGCGTCCGCCAGCCAACAAACGCGTGCCAGCTTCTCTGCGGGTCAGGCTCTGTCCGTCTGCGGGCCACACAGACGCCACGGCTCCCCGCATGCACACTGCCGCCTCCCATGCACAAAATTCAAGAACTGGAGAAGTGGTTCCCTCCCGAGTGGGAAGCCCTCATCTCTCCTATGAGCTTCAGGTGCACCTGGCGTGAGCTGACGCCGGCTCGGCTGGGGGTCAGCAGGCCAGCGGAGACAAGCCAGCCCGGCCGGACCGCGCTGAAAACAACGCAGCCTGGAGGGCCACTCTCATTTGCAGCTGTAACTACCATCAAGAGAGCAAACCCCTAACTGTTCTCCACAGGCCAGTTCTCCGTGTACAGCCCGGCCAGCACTGTGTATGGCACCGGTGCCCAGCGCCGGAGAGAGCCACGTTCCCAGGTACTTGGATGCACATAGACAAGATGTACACCCGGCAAGCTACAGCGCTGATTGGAACCGATGGACAGAAAGAATTAGAGTGTATGAAGACCTGGAGCAAGTGGGTTTCCCATAAAGATCAGAAGAGAGATACAGATGCATCTACTGTAACACTCATTTTGTCTTCTCCCGTAGAATCCATATTTTGGAGAAGTGCAACATGCCGGCCCAGCAGAGAACTCCTCCAGCTCATCAGATCCTGGTGTGAACAGAGTAGCCTGCCCAGAAAGCGAACCATGTGTCCAGATTCTGAAGACATTATCTGGCTTGCTCTCTCCCTCTCTTCAATCAAAATTACATTAATCAGTCATCCACATGTGTCAGGGTTTGTCCTAGGAATTGAAAATGAGGAGCCAGGAAGGCAGCGACCCCTTCCCTCCCCCCACAATATCCACAGAGATCTGCTGAAATTCAGCTGTATTTAAAGCGGTGCACTTCGCGAACACGCTTGATTCTGTTTTCATTGTCCCTAGCCTGTATTCGCTTCTCAGTGAGAGATCTCGCTGCCACGTGTGCCCACGCCGGGCCGGCCGTGGTTGCCCTGGGGTCTGGCTGAGGGCCGACTCCAGGGGATACTTTGGTGACGTTGGTGCAGATTTCACTTTTTCATTTTCTGGGGACTCACCCTAAAAAAAATAAACAAGTCTGCACACATATTCTTCCAACAGGAATTTCATCCACCATTTTTATAATTAAAAAAAAACTGGTTACTCTTTCAAAGCCAAAAGTTTCGGTTGATTGGATTATTATGTACGTTATGATGAAGCAGAGCATGGGCTAGAAATAATGTTCAGTTGCCATGGGAGAGTGTTGGCTACAGTGTCAGGTGGCTATTTTCTGAAAGGGAAACAATATGCTCAAAGTGGTGCTATTTTTGTTTAAAGGGCACTTTTCTATATGTGTGAGGAGGATTGGCAAGAACCTCTCCTCATTGTCCCGCCAGCAGGAGGCTAGGGCTCAAAGAATTCAGTCTTGGTTGGCAACCTTCCTTTGGCACCACAAAGAGCCTCCGTGCCAGCCAGGGTGCCCAGGCCCAAGTTTCGGGACTGGCCAGAAGAGCCAAGTGCGTCTCAGCCTAGAGCAAGGGCGGGCTGCCATCACGAAGCACAAAACCCAGACAGGTAACACACAGAGCTGCCTTCTGCTCCTCGCCAGGCGGGCCTGGCTTCCTCCCGGGAAAATGGTAGGCTCCGAGGTGATTAGCAGGGAGCCCGCGCTCCTGAGAGAGAAGGGTAAGCTGGCCAGCGCTGAAGATTAACGTCAGCTGCACGCGGGAAATGCACGGAATGAGCCCCACTAAAACTTGTATTAAGAAGAGGGGTGTTAGAAGGGTGGTAGGAACAATACACTAGGGTGACTATGACCAAATCACACACTGGCAAGAAAGCCCTTTGCATAATTAATATACGCTCATTTAAAAAGACAGAGCTCACGCTGCTCCCCCCCCCCCCCCCCCCCCCGCACTGTGTCTTCCTTCAGGAGACCGAGGCCTTGAGCCGGGGCCCTCGTGTGACAGAGAAGGGAACGTCGGCCGGGCTTTCTCTGCCAGGAAGCAGACAGAGGCCCCGGCCCACAGGTGCATCCTAGACCCCTTAGCCTTGGGACCTGTGAGAAATGGGGGTTCGTGGTATGAGCCACTGAGCCTGCACCTCCTGTCCCAGCTGCTGGAGCTGAGACAAGCAGGAAATGTCACCTGGCCGCCGGTAGAGACTGCAGCGTGATTCTTTCTCCAGCTGTCGAGGAACCTGTGTTCTTCCACGGCCCTCGGCTGCCCCGCGAGCGGCCTGGGGAGCTGCAAGGGTCGCCGCCGCCCGCCGAGGCCCCGGCTTTCCTTCCCACACACACGGGGGAAGAAGGACGTCACCCCTGCCCATCACGCAGGGCCTTTCCTGCGCGTGTGGCTGGTCAGAACGCGCCCATGGGCCCTGGGTCAAGTACGAAATCGCTTTCATACCCCAAAGATCGGGACCGTCTCCTCTGCGCTAGAAAAGTGAGGTGGCAGCTCGACTCAGGTTCTTTCAGCAAAGAAAAGCACAGGGAAAAACACCAGCAGCACAACTTCGGTGCTTAGTATTCACGCACAACAACCACCCCAAAATGTGTACATGTATTAACATATCAATAAACCAAAAGAGACATCGCCTCTTATGTTAGAATAGAAGCACATCCCAACACACACCAAATAAAAGGGTCTTTTAGCTGCAAATTAAACTTCTAAGATCAAACACTGGCGCAGGGTTAAGCCCAAAATGTAGGTTATTGCTCCTAAATGATTTACTGCCTTTGGGTTCGTTTCTCCCGGCGGAAGGCTGGTGAGGAGCGTGGCTGTTCTGCGCCCCCCTTCAGGGCAGGCCCCTCGATCACCATCACCAGCGGCCACTGGAATGGCCGACCCCCGCCAGCGCGTGAGTGACAGCATTTTGGGGTCTTCCCCTACGCACCGATAACCTCATTTGGAATTTGAGCTCCACAAAGGCTTTGGACCCCAGCGGCTCGCCCTCCGCACGATGTAAGTCAGAAGAGTAGCGGGAGCCGAGGCGAACCGGCTTACAAAGCCAGCAGCAGCAGCGCTGAGCTGCGAGCCCCGGACGCAGCTGCAGCTCTGCCCCAAGAGGAGCCCTGTCCTTTGGCCCTCTTCCTGTTCGCCTCACCTCGGCATCGGGGCGGCTGCTCTCACGAGGCCCGCCCAGCTTTCTCTCCCTTCATTTCCATATTGAAATGTAATTGAAAGGGAATCTCCTCACAATTCATGAATGGTCTTCTGAAGGCACTTCACTTCCACCGGCAAGTTCCCAACTTCCACTAATGGCCAGACCCATGTCTGTTTTAATCTGAACAGTGGATCTGTTAGCATTATGATTCACCAGCTCCGTCTCCTTGAGAGCCTGTTTGAGGCCAACCTGCTCTTTCTAGAGAAAAGAAACGGACCCGGCTGAGCCGCCCGATGGGCCCAAGCATGTACGGTTACAGTTCTCCCTCGGAGAGGCCATGCACTTGATCTTGGTGCTCAAGATTCAAACTAGAGAGCTGTGCCTCGCACCTGGCACAGGGGAGTCTGCGCACAGAGCAGAGCAAAGCAAGAAGCGAGTGGAGGCTGCGGCACCGCCACCCCTCCCGGGGAGGGGACGTAAGCCATCCAGCAGCCAGCCGGGCGAGCGAGCACACGCGGCCGAGATCCCTTCCCTGGCTGAAGCCACCTCCAAAGCCAAGTGGCGTGACCCTCACCCGATTACCCACCTCCCCGGAAGTTAAGAATGTGTGTGTTCATTCTACAGACCAGAAAACCGAAAGCTCAGGCACAGTCCACACTTGGCCCAAAATGGAAACGGAAGTGACGAGAACTGGCACCTGACACGGACGTCTGAGAACTGGCACCTGACGCAGATGTCGTCTGCCTCCAAAGATAGAGCTCTCAGTGCCCTCAGGCTGAGTGTGCACTGTGCACACACCCACCCACCCACACACTGCATAGACGCTCAGACCGACATGTCTTCTGAACTCTGGGCAGGATGCTCTTTCTCAGAGTCACTCTGGAAGCTTCCTTCTCACATCTGTCAGCAAGCCTCCTTAAAGTTCAGATTTCTGGGGGCTGGGAAGGTGGCTCAGTGGTAGAGTGCTTGCCTTGCATGTATGAGGCCCTGGGTTCAATTCCTCAGCACCACATAAGCAAAAAGAAAAAAAAAGCCAGAAGTGGCGCTGTGGCTCAAGTGGTAGAGCGCTAGCCCTGAGCGGAAGAGCTGAGGGACAGCGCCCAGGCCCAGAGTTCAGGCACCACAACCAGATCCAAAAAAAAAAAAAGTTCAGATTTCTGCACACCAGCCCAGACCCACCGAGTCACATGCTGTGGGTTGTATTCCGCAGGATATTCTTATGCACCCCAAAGTTTGGCCTGCTCATTGAGTAAAACATGAACACATTAAATATAAATACTGCTTTTCCCTTTTTCCATCTCATTTTCATCAAGGAAAAAGATCTATTTGGTAACTCCTAGCAAATTTGCAATCTCTCCTCTGATAACATCGTCCATACCAAATAAACTTTGCTACTTTTTCCTATGTGCTCTTCTCAGTATAAATTTCCTGAATTGGGATTATCTCACATGCAGTTCCCTCTGTGTTGGGGTTTTCCATAATGGAAACACAATTAGGAAAGAACCTGCTCTTTAAATCAGATTTCTGTGCTTCACAAAGGATTAGAACTTGAGTGTTCGATTCTGACAAGGGATTACCTCGCACAGCTCTTTTCTGGGAAGGGGAATGCACTTGTCCATACCACTTTTGCTGGTAGTTCCGCTGGTGTTTCTGGAAGTCACCTCATTGTGCACACTTGATCTCTCTTTTCTAATAATCTGGGACTATCCGCTTGTTACACACTAGCCAGAGAAAGTGTTATTTGCTATCTATCCAGAAGCAGCTGCTCCGTCTCCTGTGACACGGATGTAATAAAAAGGAGTAAATGGAGGAGAGCAGTGTTCAGAGCACTCGCGGTGAAAGAGAGATTAAACCCAATGACATCTGTTTTCTTCCGTGTAAATGGCTGGAGCTTGGATCTGCTGTGATTTAGCAGATGTGTAGATTTAATTATTAGGATTGCATAGCCGCCAGGGGAAGCCTGTGATGTTATCGATACTTTGCCACCTACAGCAATTACAGATAAGAAAACTCCTCATCTGCGTCTTCTTGGTAGAAATAAAACTTTAAAAAAAAGTTAAACTCCTCAGGGATGTGTTACAGCTTCTTTCTTAGATGCTTCTCTGCTGCTGTGTTGATAATTATTCTTAATAAAACTCTAACACATGTGGGTGAGAGTTTGGCAATTATTTTCCTCACAGTAAAGTATTTCAGAGGAGCTTATTGAACGGTGGCCTACAAATCTCAAGATTTTGTCTAGAGTCCTAAGCTTTCCACAGGATTTATTTGTTCACTTTTTACAACTTGAGTTCAAAGAGGCCTGGAAGAGAATTCCCTGGGCATTCATTTATCCTTGGAGAATCTGACTCAGAAGGAAATGCAGAATCTAACCGTCACGTGCCAACCTGCCCTCGGGATGCTGCTTCCCACTTCTGTGTTCACAGGGGCAGCTCCACGGCGGCTGGAGTCGTGGGCAAAGGTGGGCTCCAGGATGACAGCGCGCTGCCCGCAGGCTCCTCGCCTCTAGCGCTTTCTCCCCTCCTCAAAGAACGCCGCCCCTCCTGTGTCCTTCCACAGAAACATCCCTGCCCTGATCTTTTCCTCACGGATAGAGAAGAGTTTCAGAACAGTTCATTACTAGTCTGGGTGGCAAATGACTGTCTACCAGCCGAAGACCAATGCCACTATGTCTGGTCACCTGACCTGCCGACCGCTACATCTCCTTCCTGGTCCTTGCTTTTCCGGTCACATTCCCTGCGGTGCCTTTCCCGAGCATCTGGATAGATGAACCGCTGCCAGGCTGAAGTTTTTCTTTGCTCCGAA
Source organism: Dipodomys spectabilis (assembly GCF_019054845.1). Taxonomy (NCBI): domain Eukaryota; kingdom Metazoa; phylum Chordata; class Mammalia; order Rodentia; family Heteromyidae; genus Dipodomys; species Dipodomys spectabilis. Next base: position 10,661,534 of record NW_024870753.1, on the reverse strand, counting down.
ATGCACGTGACTGTGACATGTTACGCACCTACAAATTCAATGATGCGCGGCCTTTCTGTGCTGCCTGGGTTTGAGCTCCATGCTTTGCTACCGCCGTGCTGAGACCCGGGACCCGCGCACAAGCAGTGCTCAGGGAAGAATCGGGGCTTGAAGGTAGAAGTTTCCAGAAATGGAAACACCAGACTTCCTCATTGTGTTGCTTAGCTTTTGATTACAATGGCCCTTTAATGTTAGAGACAATTTCACATGGGATTCAGAGAGTAACAGGATTCTTCTAACTTTGGAAAGGGAATTTAATGTAGGTAACCGGGGATGCACAGAAAGCTCAGCAGAAACAGCCACTCTCCTGCTAAAAACAGACACTTCCATGTCCAGAGCAAAGTGGCTCACAGGCCATCAGAGGAAAGAGCACGGGTCATGTTGTAGACCAACTTGCAGAAAGATCATCCTATCAGCCGAGGACGGTAGGAATATCGACATGAAAAATAGGATCTGGAAAGTAGAAACAGCATTTCTGCCTCTGCCACCTACATTCCCTGTCTCCCAGAAAATGGCATTAAGAGACACACCATTCATTTATTCATCTGGGGATTTGCCATATAACACAGGATATATGGTATGAATTGCAGCAAGAGATGCATTGTTCTGAAATTTCCTAGCACGCCAGCCAAGTTTGCCAGGTTCCAAATTAGCATCGAGTCATTTGTCCTATGAGGAGAATGCAAAATTATTTATTTATACCCCTTATCACTTGCTTGGTTAGCGCAGTGTCCTCATAATAGGCAGTCTGCTGGAAGGAGAAGGAAATATGCTTTTGGCATCGGCCATAAAAAGAAGCTATTAAAATGACAATGTTACTGATTTCTTGAACCGTGAGAATAAGGACTCCATGAAAAAAAAATCATTCAGCGCTAACTGCCCAGCCGGAGCCTTTTATTAACAGAGCCTTCGCAGCCATTAGGCCCAGGACAGCTCACATCTGAGAGTCACAGCCCAGCACGCTCGCCTCTCCTGAAGGTGACGCGGCATGGCCCAGGCCAGCCGGCCCCGAGGCCGGGACCCCCCACCCCCCCCCACACCCCGTCCCACTGGATGTAGACGCGGCGCGGCCCAGGCCAGCTGGACCCGAGGCCGGGACCCTCCCCCCCGTCCCACTGGATGTAGACGCAGCGCGGCCCAGGCCAGCCGACCCCGAGGCCGGGACCCCCCCCACCCACCCCCCCACCCCCCCCCACCCACCCCCCCACCCCCCCCCACCCCCCCCCCACCCCCCCCCCCCCGTCCCACTGGATGTAGACGCAGCGCGGCCCAGGCCAGCCGACCCCGAGGCCGGGACCCCCCCCCCCACCCCACCCCACCCCCGTCCCACTGGATGTAGACGCAGCGCGGCCCAGGCCAGCCGACCCCAAGGCCGGGACCCCCCCCTCCCCCCCCCCCCGTCCCACTGGATGTAGACGCGGCGCGGCCCAGGCCAGCCGGCCCCGAGGCCGGGACCCCCCCCACCCCCACCCCCACCCCTCGTCCCACTGGACGGAGAAAAGTTCCTGCTGATGGTGCGCCTGGTTTCAAAGTACGTGTGTGGATTCACAGAAGAACGCCAATGTGGGAAGGGGTCAAATAAAAAATCCACAGAAGTCACCGTCTCAAAAAACATTGTATGTGGCCATTTGGGTTTTACTTTTACAAGTAGAGCTTCCTGTCCGTGCTTCGTGGTGGGCACCTGTGATGCCTCCTTGAATCTCTCCTGAGACACGGTTCACTAGAAGAGGGCGTGTCCCAGCCCGAGCTGCTCTGTCAGCAGAGGGCCGGCGGGCCTCCCCCTCGCCAGCACACCCAGGGGCCCCAGGCGCCGTGGGGCCAGGAGAGACAGGGAACCCGGCCTCCTCAGGAAGAAGGAAGAACAGAAAAGTGATCTCCCGTTCAAAGGCCAAAGCCAACATGTCAAACCATGACTTCACAACCCAATTCCCGGCCACTGCACAATGACACAATAACCGGGATTTTAAAAGAGATGATTTGCTCCTTTCTGTTAACACTCAACACGCACACACACTCGCTTCCGTGTGTTCATCTCTGGCTGTAACTCCAGGAGGGTCACATCCGTGCCTTGAGACGCTGCCTCGGCTGTGCGGTGTGTGATCTTGGCCAGGTCACTCGCTCTCTCTAGGTGTATTAGGAGCATGCAGTACAAATGCCCACAACATGGCAGCTGCTGCCTCTCATTGGAGGCCTGGAGATGAAAGTCTACAAGGAAGCCAAAGCACGTCTTGGCACGGTACCTGGCTTCAAGACATAATGAGTGCTTCACCAGGATTGTCCAGTTTGTAGTTTAAAAAATGAAATACCTTTCACTCAACATTTGGACCAGAGCAGGTCGCAGGGAGGTTCGGGGACAAGCGCGGGCTGCGTCCCGGTGATGTCGGCAGCCTGGACCCCTGGACGGCGGTGAGCTCTAGTTTAGAGCGGCCACGCATGTCCTAAGAGCTTTCTGGGAGCCAGGCAGAGGCTGAGCCTTTTCTGCTTCCCCTCCCGACAACCTCGCTCACCAGGGAGGAAATGGAGTTGCGGGGACGCGAGGCTCAGCCCGCCGCACAGCCGCGGCCCCCACGGCTGCCCAGTGCGAGCGGGTCTCCAGGGCGCCCTGTGCCCAGCGGCCTGCGGGTTCTCCCAGCTCACCCACTGCCTCCCGAGCCTGGTCCTCTCCCCTTCGCCTCCCAGGGCCTCCCAGTGGCTCTCCGCTGTCCTGCCCGGCCCCAGGCGACCCTGCCACCTCTTCCCTCGCCCCCTGCTCTCCGACCTGCAGACCCCCCGGCCGCCGCCCTCCCTCCCCCAGGCTCCGTGTTCAGCCTCCTCGCCCCAGTGCGGAGTTCCCTGCTCTAGCCTCCCTCCCTCCACCACAGCTCCCGGAGTCTGGACCCAGACACGGCTCGTGTCCCTCCTCCATCTCCCCCTCTGTCTCTCCAATCTCAGCCTGGCAGCTGCCCACTCACCAGATGAATCTGTCAGAAAGGACCTTCCCTAGACACTGTGGCTCAATTGGGAGGCAAAGAGCTGCAAACCAGGCCTGAAAGCCTGCGATCTGGTCCAAGAGCTCTCCCGGTCACTGTCCTACGCTGATGCAGACACAGGCCTGCAGCTCCCGGTGGTCAGCCTGGCACTTCCGCGTCTCAGTCCCTGCTCAGAAGCTCAATAGTGCCTGGAGACTCACCGTGTAGCGTCTACATCGCATTAAATGTGGTTATCTATGCATCAAGGTGGGCTATTCTCTGCCTTAAGACACTAGAAAATGGCACAATGTCTCCATGTCTTGTCTGCTTAGAAGACTATCATCAGGACAGCTCAACTTTTCAGAAGCTCCCATGGTTCCTCCTGCACTCCCAGGCCTCTGACCTGAAGGGGCTCCTTGGTAACGGAGCTTTTACATAGATTTCCCAGAATGTGCTAGGCAATTCTGTAAGAAAGAGCCTCAGGGCACACAGGTTAACATGTTGAGTTTCTACACATTCTGCCAGTGTTTCTTGGAATTCGTTTAAGAAGCTGTACAGCCGAGCCATAATAATTCTCGTGTTAGAGCGTGTCACTGTTGCAAGCTGGTGTGAGATTCGGATGCTTCCAGCCCAAGGCCTGAAGCTGCAGAGACAGGAGAATCAACAAGAGAGAGACGCGGCCATGCCCCCGTTCCTCCTGCGACTGTGGCTCCTGCCGGCTGTGTGTGTGGAGAGGAGCGGAGCTGCATCTCTGTGCCTCACCTGTGGGCAGCACAGATCCTCGCGGGGCCGCTGTCCCTGCTGCCCATCCTCAGGATCCTGTCATCTGATTCTCACGCTGCCCTCTGGTTGGGCGGCCATTTCCATGGAGGCATTTTCCCCTAGGACTCGTGTGGTGGAGGGTGAGGGAGCAAACCTGCCCAGGGCCCTTCACAAGGACCCCCGCGTGGCCTGGGGCATTGTCCACGCACCGTCCACACTGGCCTTGGGGCTTGAGGTAAGCTGGAGGGGGCGTGGAAAACCTTCCCTTCCCAGGATTTGTGCAGACGCTCAACTCCTGAAACCTGAACCCTGCAGACTCAGGACACTGGCCGGGGGACGCGCTGGCGCGGGGAAGAGGAGCGTGTGTGACCCGCCGGTCATGTGCTGGACGCCACGCGTCTCCCCGCCCCCCCCACGGGTCAGCTGGCTGCACGACCACCGCCCCAGCACGGATATGTACAAAAAGGGGCTTGGGGTGACCCAACTCAAGACGGAATCAACCTCCGTACCCCAGGGAGGGAACTTGGAAGGCCATCTGGGACTGCAGACCCGCAGCCACTCAGAGTCCGCGGCCTGGGGCTCTCCGGCTCTCCGACGAGCAGCACCTCACGCCCGTCCCCCCGCCCGCTCCTCGGACGTCGGCAGGGCTGGGAAGGGCTGGGAAGGGCTGTCCTCGGGAGCCCCATGCTCCCCAATCCAGGCTGTTCCAGTGTCCATCAGGGGCCCTTGCCTCTCCCCGCTGGGTTCTGCGAGGCTGAAGCTGCACCCCGCGCCCGCCGCCCGCCAGCCCCCACCCGCCCCGTCCCGCCACCCCTGTGCTGCCCGCCCGCCCTGCCCTCCCCGGAGGCTGCCTCTTAGAGAGGCGAAGGAAAATCCTATCATCTCCCCAACACCCCAAAGCTCATCCTTCCCGCCCTCTTCCCCGTGCCGCAGTGTGGACAATCACATGAACCCTCGCGTTCACGCCGAGAGCACAGCGCCCTTCGGCTCTGGGGGCAGTGCCCGAGCCTGGGCCTCACACGCGGCCCCTCCCTGCCCTGCAGGCCTGCGTCCCCCGCTCGCCTTCCGCACGGCATCATCCCTTGGCTGGCCTTAGCTCCTCCTCCTCACCTGAGCCACCCTAAGAGTGTAGCCCTCCACAGCAGGGCAGCCGCAACGGAAACCACACAGGGTTCATCCTGCATTCGGTGCTGGCGGAATGAGTGAGCGTCAGTCAGCTGCTGTCACAGTGAAAGGGGCTGGGGCGGCCGCTAATCTCAGCTCTTCTTCCTACACAGGCACTTGTCAAACACCAAGTCTGGAGTTGGCAGCCGACGTCTGAAGGAAGGGTTGGGATTCCTCCAGCTCCCTTTGCCTAGGGCAGGGTTGGGCTGTGGGGTGACCAGAGGGACTGAGCAGGGCCTGGGGTTGGAAATGGAGCGGAAGGAACTTGACAGGAAGAAAGCGTTTGCAGGGATTGTCTTTCTTCCTGCTCTCATCCCAGGATTCTGATGGGCGTTCTGTTCTGTATCATTTCTCAGCTGTTGCTCGTCAATGCATAATTTATACAGCATCAAAAGAATAATTGGCAACATATGAATATGCATTGCGAGTTTATGACAGCGCATCCGCCGGCACACCATTACCTCCCCTTCAGGTTTAAATGTACGCCTCTGCACCTAAGAAAAACGAGTCTGCGCCGGCCAGTGTCAAGACAGGGCGCTCCCTCTCCTTTATTAATGTGGAGAACAAAGACCATGCTCTTCAAAGGTTGTTTTTATAGAATGATTTCTCCCGCCATACACAGTGTGAGTGTTTGCTTCTTCATAGAAGCGCGTATGTTAGGGTAAGTCTTTGGGGGGCATTACTGTCACCCTTACATGCACTCAAGCCCTCAACCCCGTGAGCTCCTCAGATTGACGGAACTCCTGCCCCCCCAGTGTGAGCAGGCCCTCCTTCTCCAGCAGCTGGCTTCCTGTGTCAGCCCTTCTGTCCGTCAGCTGACCCTCTAATGGGACCCTCCCTGCCCCTGTACTTGTGCTGCCAGTTACCTGAGTATGCACAGGTCTAGTGTCCAGCTTCTCCTTTGATCCCTGTAGCCCTGTGGAAGACATTTGCACATGGACGCTGTGGTTCTCAGAACGAGAGAGCCGGCACCCAGCCGGGCTCAGCTGTGTTAACAGACCTAGAGACCAGAGTCGAGGGGAACACGATACAGCCGCAGCACTGCCGCTCTGTTGAGGAGCAGACGCTGGGCTGGGAAGGTGCTCAGTGGCCGCGTGCTTGCCTCGAGCCTGTACCACCTAGAGAGGCAGCACCTTCATCAGGAAACGGAGGCCAGGGGCGTCTCAGTAATCCCCAAACCCAGCAGCAGGTGGGACCAGGACTCACCTACATCCGACTCCTTTCTGGAATGGGTGCCACTGATTCCATCTATCTTTAATCTTTTTCCTTTTTAAGCCCTGACCCTCTGCGGATGAAAAGTTCTACCCTTTGTAAAGTGGCCTCTGATTTACTCGGTCTCCTCCCTTAGGACCTGGGTCACCGCACCTCTGGGAGTAGCTCTCTTCTGTGTCTAACTAGTGGGTAGCTATTTTATTTTTCTGCCCGGACTTTGGGCTTGGGACCTGGCATCCGCAGGCCAGGGCTCGCCCGTCCGAGGGAGCTCCCGGGCCTCCGTGCTTCGTTTATTTCTAGGTTAGGTCTTGGTTTTGCCCACGGCAGTGTCAGCACATAGCCTCTAACTCCTGGGCATCCACGTCGCTGGAACTACACAGATGGCGGCTCACTTGAGACACAAAGCCTGGCCCAGGGAGGAGCTGTCCGTCTACAACTAAGCACAGAATCCACACACACACTCATTTCACAGTTTTGAAAGAGTGGTGAGTAGCTATGGGGTCCTGTTTACATTTCATGTTTCACCCGTGCAGTGAGGACAGCGCAGACCCTGCCAACCAGAGACAAGCACAGCATTCCCTTTGTCTCCGACACTACACTCCTGAGTTCCCATGGAGACCATAAAGGGATAGATGGAAAGGACTCTCCTAGGGAAAAAAATATATATTCAAATGTGATGACCATTTGGGGAAATTATTGGAATGAAAATAATAGGCTTCCATTTCCCAAGTAATAAAAGGAATTTTCTTAGACTGCTCATGTGTGCCCCGTGAGGGTTAGCAATAATGAAAGGTTGTCAGTTCTTACAAATAAGATGCGGTAATTCACTTTTAACAAGTAGACTCTGCTGAGCTTCCGGTATAATGTCTGACAGTCTTGAGCGAAGTGCAGATCTCCAAAGTAATAATTATATATAAAACAAGGGACAAGCTAGCAGGTTAAGTAAATGCCTGACTTAACCTTTAGCAATAGGGGGAATATATTAGAATAAAGTAGACTATTAGGGGCTTTTTAAAAATATTATTCTATTGACTCAATGACCAAATTCACTTTAAAAATCACTATGTCTAGAATTAACCTCGGAACTTAACTGAGGTGATCTGAGGAACAGCCACCCTGTTCACCTGTATCTTCCTGACACACAGTAAGTAGAAACGCTGTTGTGACACAGAGCCGGGGAGGAGATGCAGGCAGGGAAGCCTTCAGAGGCACAAAGCAGACCACACGCGGCCCGGGAAGTCGCAGGGAGCCTGTCTAGGGGCATGGGAGTGTCAGTGGATAATAAAAATACTCTAAAACGCTACTGTGATAGTCGCTCATATTTCAGCAAATCCACAAAACTCTTCAATTGTACACCTAAGACGGTCAATTTGATAACATCCAAACTCTAGCTCAAAGCGGCTTAATAAAAAAGATAGAAAAAAAAGAATGACAAGATCAAGAAGAACAAGAAGGAAAGAAAGAAGATGAAGGAAGAGAGGAAGAGGAGGAAGAAGAAGAAGAAAAAGGTGACGATGAAGACAAGGAGGAGGAGGAGGAAGAGGAGGAGGAGGAGGAAGAAGAAGGAGGAGGAAGAGGAGGAGGAGGAGGAAGAAGAAGGAGGAGGAGGAGGAGGAAGGTGATGATGAGGATTTTAAGAGAAAATCAAAGCACCTCTGAGCTAACATCAGCTCTTTGCGCAGATGTGGATTAGGAATCTTCTGGTTGACACTGCCAGGTGGTAATGAGACATCCAGATCCCCTCTGTATTCAGGGAACAAGCAAGGGAATAACTAAAATCAAAGCTGAGTCTCTAAAACACGTGTCTGCGTCTAAGCTCCCTGAGACCTCTTTTCCCTTCTTGTGCCAAGTGATAGGCAGTTTTGATAAGAAAATCCAGTCAATAGATGGCGGGTTATGATCTCCCTCTAATTCTCACTTGAATTTGAAGCCTGCTGACCCAGATCCATTTCCCCACACCGATTCAAATGGAAATTGCGGTCGATCTCAAGCAGGGCCCATTCTTCCCAGTGGTCAGGAGCTGCTGACTGTAGACAAAGGCCAGAGAGGGCCTGAGACCCCCTTCCCGGGAACCTCCTTCCGGGGACCCCCTTCCCAGGACCCCCTTCCCGGGCCTATGCCAGTGCGGATGCCAGCTGGCCTGGGATAAGGTGCTCAGCGCAGGCCACCATCTCTGACTTGGGTTTCACTGCTAGAGTCGGGATTTGTCTTTATTTCTACACTACCCAAGAAGAAAGCACATCTGCCTTTTTCTCCTCTTACGTTTCTCTTACGTCGGCATAGAAAAGACCCCAGCGCCTTGGCAGTGACTGACCGCTGAGAGACAGGATGTTTACAGTGGTGATGATGCCGAATGGGGTCGTCCGGGTGGGTCTCGATCTAACAGGACCGCTGGCCTCACAGGGCGACAGGACAGACTGGGAACCCCCCCCCCCCCAGAGCTACAGCCATTTCCCCACCCAGGACCCAGGCTCGGGATGCCAGCCCTGCCCACACCTGACCTGAGGCTCCAGCCCCCGAGCGGTGGGGACCCGTGGCCACCGTGGGAGCCGCGCGGCCCGCTGTGTGGGCCACAGCCACGTCAGCTCACAGATCCCTCCTGCCTTCTGCTTCCTGGGGCTCCTTCTGCTAACTGAGCCAGAGAGCGGGCAGGGCGACGGGCAAGAGAGATTAAAGTCAGACACGGATTTCCCCTCCTGCCACCATCCTGACGAGCTGTGTCTGCTCGCCTCGTCGGCCTCCTCGCCACGCAGCGGCCCCGCAGGGCGCCCCCATCCCATGCACCCCGCCTTCCAGTCCTCCCAGCCCTGTTGGCGCGACGCCTTCCCCAGCTCCGTCCCAGGACCGGAGTCCACCATACCTGCAGTCCACTGCCCGCATTCCCGCAGCGGCTGCCCGCGGCTGCTGCC